>NC_132840.1:85813957-86448572 GCF_048164855.1 Canis lupus baileyi | reverse complement strand
GCTTTCTCTTTTTCTAAATCTCTAGAGATGTAAGTCAGTACCGAGTGCTGAGAAATGTGAAGGATTTAATTGCTTTGAAATTTCCTGCTCAGATTAATTTAAGGAAATTATTTTCACTTGAGAGGCTCCTGATGGGTTAAATGTCTCCTAACACCAGCACGCACACCCTCAGGTCAGAAGTCCACTTAGAGTCCCCTTCATCACCTGGGGAAGTTGCCTTGGGAAAGCAGGGTAGTCTGTACACTCAGTCTGCCATTCACTCATGAAGACACTTTCTAGATTGAGAAGAGGGGTTCTCAAACTGAAAACTGTGGAACTCTAACCCCAGGAGCCTCTGAACCCTAAGGGATGATGTGATGCATATGCACATACGTGTGTGTATTTTCCCTAATGAAGGATTCTATGCCTTTCTGGAAAAGTTTAATATCTACCTCCCTGTGTTCCTTTTGTTCATCCCACCAATGAGGATACAGAATCAAATCTCTACCAACCCCCAGCCCCACAAAGATAAAACAGTCAGAACGTGACCAATGATAGGAAGGACGTAACTCTAGAAGAAAAGAACAGCCTCGTGCATGTTTCATTAAATATTTTGTGGAGGATGGGGAGAGAGGTAACTTATAAATAATCCTTTTGAGGAATAGTTATGCAGACCTGAAGAGTTCTTTTCTTCACTAAAAGAGGGGAGTGCTTTTCCTGCCAGGACTTGGGGCGAAAGGAATGAAAGTATGCAGGGTACTGCCCCTCCCCACAGAGCCCCTGGCCAGCAGTGGTTAACCAGGTGGCCGCGGTACACAGATGGAGGAAGGAGGAAGGACAAGGCCTTCCCTTCACAGGCAGCACCCTCAGATGTGGAGCAGAATGAAGGCTTTCCTGAAGAATTCCATTTATTGGTGACTCTATCACACAAACAATGACCATTTGCGGGGAGGGGGGTGCAGAAAAGGTGGGGTGGGGACCACCCTCTAGTTGAGGTCGTATAATGAAGACTTTCAGATTAAATCATGAGGGGAGGCGGCAAAGTCCCATCCGTACTAGAGATGTGAATACTGTGCGTGCATTTCCAACTGGCACGGGGTAGGAGAGTATGTGTGCCTTGAGACAATCCCATGGAAATACCCACGGAGCAGCAGGAAGCCCACTGGTGTAGGATGATCTGGGCCCAGAGAGAGGGGAGAGACATGCCTGAAAACCTTGGTATTTACCATAATGGATTACAGCCTATGAATATGTATAAAATAGAATCTTTGCAAATAGTTCTCAAAATCTACCCACCACCAGATCTACTTGCTGCCAAGTCATACTGCCCGCCGTGCAAGCATGGGCCTTGCCCGCCGCTCTGCTCTTCCTCGCTCTGCTATCCATGGTGGAATTTTCAAGCACATAAAATCGATGGAAAGGGAGAGAAAGGGAAAGAAAGGGAGAGCTGACTTCCTCTTTCACTGGCGACACTACTACGATTTCCTTCTCTCGCTCTTCATTTCACAGAACATCCAAAAATAGGCCTGCACACGTGGGTCCTAGAGGAAACGCAACGTATGGGAGTAAGACAACCATGATCTCCTGGAATAAACATGGTGTTTCTGAATCCTGATTATGGTTATTTCTCTTAGCAATTAGGTAATTTTGAGCAAATTACTGAGCCCCAGTTCCCTCATTACTAAAATGTGAAGACTTATTTTATTACTCATTGGTTGGGTCAGAGAATTATATGAGGGAATTTGTGCAGAGTCACAGAGGGTGACTGGCACATGGAAGATGGTCGATAAACGCCAGGAGGCACACATCATAGGAAAGAAGACACTCAATCCGTAAATCAGGGCCACTCGGGGACATCTATCCCCTCTCCCGGGCCCCTCTAGACTTCGAAACCTCCTCCCTACATTTTAAATTACCAGCTAGGCTCGTAATTCCCACACGTTCATCTCCACCCCAGGATTCTCTGCTGAGCTCCCAGCCCCCCGAACACCTCATCAATAAGTCTCACAGACACTAAAGGCGGAATTCATGGTCTTGCCCTTCACACCCGCTCTCACCCCATATCTGCTCATGTCTGTTGCTTGCACTGCTAACTCTCCCACTCTCCTAAGATAAAAAAAAAAAAAAAAAAAAAAAGAGTCACATGTGATTCTTCTTTTTCTCTCATGCCTTGCCTCAGTCAACAAATCCTGTTGTTTTTACCTTCTTTAGAGGTTTCAAATCTATTTCCTTCTTTCCCTTGTCATTGTTAACGATCTTAATCCAAGTGCCCATTATCTACTGAGGATTATTTTAATACGTTCTTTACTGATCTCCCTGCTTCCAGCTCATTATTTTTATTTTTGTCTATAATTGCCAAATATAAAAATTCCACCCCTGCTTAAATCCCCTCACGTTCCTCCTGGACGTGGCATGTACAGGCTCCTCAGGGGCCGGGTGTTGTCTGCAGCTCCAGATTTCTCTCTTACCAGCTCCTTTCTCCTCACATCCACTGGACACACTGGCAAAGTTCCTAAAACATTAGGCTATTGATCTCTGCCTTTGTAACCTCCTCTTCTCCGCCTGGGATCTAATACTCCTTTGTCCACTTTCAAATGTCTATACATCCTTCAAAAACCATCTTACATATCATTCCTCTGGGAACCCTTTCTTGACATTCAAAGTTCCTTGTTTCCTTTCTACCCAGCTTATTTTTGGGGTTTGTTTCTAGAGTGTCGTACTAATAACACTGCATTGTTATGTATTTACATATGTTTACCCATCTGGACTCAAATTCTCAGGAAGAAAGGAACTCTTATTTGTTTCTATATCTCTAATATCTGTAGCTGTGTTTAACACAGAGGAGGCACCAAGTGATCCTACGGTCAGAGACTGAGTGAATGAACTGAATTACTATAATTTTGGTGGCTGTTCTGGCTATCGTGATGAACCATTTACAACTTTCTTTGGTGACTTTTGAAAAAACAGAAGAGGTCTACTTTTTAAGGTTTATTTATTTATATTTCCTCCTGATAAAAGGCTGGACCTCTCAAATTTCCTTAAGTTAAAGAATCCTCTCCCAACTTCCTAGGAGGAATTAAAAAAAGCCTTCATCAAGCTAGGGTTGGAGTGAACACGAGCTGGGTTTGGCCATCTCCACAAATATCCTTAGTTAAAAGCTCTTGTAACTAATGTTCCTGCTTCCTCTGAATGAGTTAGGATACAGCGTGCCCTAATCAGAAGTGTCTCAGAGAGCTTTCTTATGTCATCGTCAATTTGGATGCATTTTTTCCAACTGGAATCAGCTTGGTGATTCAGCTCTGCCTATATGTAATTAGTGGTGGAATGATTGCAGGCAATGTGATTAGGCTCTTTACCTTCCTGGGACAGGCAGGAAAAAAAGTGCTGTCATCAACACAAAGTGGGCCTCAATAGGAGAGGGGGGAGACTCTGCAGGAGAGACACCAGGGCCAGCAGCACTACGTACAATAAGCAGCACCGCGCCAGGGATGGAAGCTGGCAACTGGGGATGCGGCTTCAAGCAACGGCTGCTTCTATTGAGGAAATACTGAACTCCGCCTCCTAGAGCAATGCTGTACTGGAGTGCAGGGACCAGCCTGAGTCTCCCCATCACCTGCTTCATGAAGTCTGAAGCCCAAATGCACAAAAGACCGAAGGAACGTGCCTGTTCTCACACACACGCCTGTGCAACTTCCCTGCCCTCCTTCCTTCTCAGGATCCAGGGCCTTGGCCTGCCACTGACAGTGCCATGTTCTTTTTTCTGTTTGTTTTTTAAGATTTTATTTATTTATTCATAAGAGACACAGAGAGAGAGGCAGAGACACAGGCAGAGGGAGAAGCAGGCTCCCTGTGGGGAGCCCAGCATAAGACTCGATCCCAGGACCCTGGGATCACACCCTGGGCTGAAGGCAGATGATCAGCCACTAAGCCACCCAGGCACCCCAATGTCATGTTGGGGCACCCCCACTGCCCTCAACTGCTTTCCTTAAACTGTATTAGCTCCTACTCCTCTGGACTTCTTCAAACCTAGCCACTCTCTTCCTTTCCCATAGTTTCAAGAGATGGGATGAAGGAATAGTTTACTTTATCACAGACCAAAATGTCACTGATTCTTGAATTGAGAAAACTAACCACCTGAGCTGAGGGGGGCTGTAAGTTATTCTTTCTTTCTGTTCTAATTCTCTACTTCAGGCGCCTGTCACCCTGCATGGTGCAGTGGGCAAGTGGACAGGAGCTCATGAAGCAACCCACGGAGTCAGGGGCTGGTGAAGGTAGCGTTCAGAGAAAGAGAGAGACAGATAGAGAGGGAAAAGGAGGAGGGGAGAGTGTGAGAGAGGCAGAGCATATGCAGATGATAAAACTGCACATCAAACGACAAAGACAGCAAGCAGAATGCAAGTGTTTTGCTAAAGGCTATTTTCTGGTTGCTTAGGTAAATCAGAATCTCGCTCCCAAGACTACCGTGTTCTCATCAAAGCTCAAAGGCACCGTCACCACTCTGGAAGTAGTTAGACACAACCACTCCTGTCTGAGGCCTGTGGAAGCAGCTGGCCTGAACACCACTGGAACATCCTACTACACTTTAAAGACCCTAGGATTGGCTAGAATAACCATTCTTTCCAAGAGACTCTCCTACCCGATCCTCTAGAAGAGGGGCAGCACACTTTTTCTACAAGGATCAAACAGCAAATGTTTTTAGACCTTGTAGACCATGCAGCCTCTGTGGCAGCTACTGAGCTCTGCGGTTGTAGCGCAAAAGCAGCCACAAAGTAGACGTGAATGAGTGTGAGTGGCTGCTGTCCAATGAAGCTTTATTTACCATGAACTATGGTTCCTCTTATGGCTAATATTCAACTGTTTAAAAACGTAAAAGGCATTCTCAACTTGTGGGACATGCAAAACACCAGGTGGCTGTTGCATCTGGCCTGTGGTCTGCAGTGTGCTGACCGCCAATGTAGAAGTATGAATCCGTCCAGCGGCTTTCTACTTCCTATGGGTCTTGTCTCACTCTTGTCTGGCTCACCTCCACACTCTTCGTCTCCTCTCAAGACTCTTCCATTGTGGTCTGTGCACTTCTACTGACGGCCAGTTACTCCCTTCTCCCCGCACAGTCTTCTTGGACAGATACCTCCCCTTCGCTTTCACAGAGTCTAAGAGTATGGATTCCACTAGAGACCCATCCTGTCAAGTGGAGGCTACTGCTTTATTCTATTGTTGGTTGGATGTTTGTTCTCTAGTGAAATGTCTAGACTCCACCTTCCGGCCTCACCACTCTTCTGTTCTCCTGACCTCCTGGTCATTCCTTCCCATTCAATGAACACCTTTGCTCCTGCTTAGAGCCTTCATCTCCATGCCAACTCTTACCCATCATTCTCAGTGACTTCATTGTCCAGAAATATAATCTATCAAAAACTTGATCACATTCTTGATCCCTAATTTCCAATGAGTTTCTCCTCTGCTCACTTCACACACACCTCTGAAGTCATTAATCTGAGCATCTCACTCTGTCCATGACTTCCTGTCCTTGCCAACGCATTTGCTCAGTGACTTTCTGGAAACAATGATTTTACTTCACTAAGGCCTCAAATCCACTGACACAATACTTTTTACTCTTTTTCCCTTTGACATTCCTCTTGATAAAACTTAGGTTTTCATGGCGCATCATTGTAATCCCTCACTGGAAAATACCTACAACTATTTCACCTCCGCCTGTGTGTTACAGTCACTGGAGGAAGCTCCACTCAACATGGATCCAGATGTCTGTTCTCCCGGTGTCTGCTCTGGGAGTATCATACAAACAGCAGCCTGGCTTGACTGGACATTCACCACAGATAAGCTCTCACCACTGCCCTCGAATTTTGCATTGTTTCTCTGATAACCAGACTCTCCCACTCTCAAGGTTTGTTTTCATTACTCATGCTTTCCAAACACCTCACTCCCTGGTCATCATCTCCTTCCTTCTATATTATTTTCTGATGATGATCTGCTAATGAGATGGACCCAGAAACCATCAGACAGTATCACTCCTCTTCTCACAATCAAATCTACAGACCTCTACATCTGTCATCTGTCATCTCATTGTGTCCTGAGTTACAATCTCTCAATGGAAAGTACCCTCAACTTCTTCCCCTCTACTCCTGCTCTCTAACAGAACAGCTGTTTGTCACTTCTCAAAAAAATAATTCCTTCTTTTGATCTATAATTTCTTCCCTTCTCACTTTTTTGAGGACTTCACTCCATCTGCTTTATTTACTTATGCTTCAAAGATTTTTTTTTCATTTTTATTATTTTTAAAGGCTTAATTCCAGGCCATCACACCAATTGGTTTTGCTCAACTAATAAAAATCGGTCTGCTCTCCCTTAATTCCTAGTTGTAATCCACCCAGATTATTTTTTCACCTTTTATTTTTTATTTTTTAACAACACATCTTCCTTGGAAGACCACATTTTATTTATTTATTTATTTATTTATTTATTTATTTATTTATTTATTTATTTAATTTACTTATGATAGGCACACAATGAGAGAGAGAGAGAGGCAGAGTCACAGGCAGAGGGAGAAGCAGGCTCCATGCACCGGGAGCCCGACGTGGAATTCGATCCCGGATCTCCAGGATCGCGCCCTGGGCCAAAGGCAGGTGCCAAACCGCTGTGCCACCCAGGGATCCCTTTTTTCACCTTTTAAATATCTGTCTTAACACCACTCCTCACTGCTGACCCTGTGTTTCACAGCCCTGCTCAATAGTCAAGCGTCTCAAAACTATTGTCCAAATGTGCCATCTAGAATTCTTTACCTTAGATTCATACTTCAGTTAGTCCAGTGGAGCTTCTGTCCACATCTCTTCACTGAATCTAATCATACAAAGGTCACTAAATGACTGCCAAGTTTCCAAACTAATTGCACATATTTTAGTGTTTTCTTATGACACTTCTTGGCAACAGGCTACACGGTCAACAGCTAGCTCCTTTATTTTATTTATTTATTTATTTATTTATTTATTTATTTATTTATTTATTTATTTTTAACAGCTAGCTCCTTTAAATGGTCTTCTCTTGGCTTCTCTAATGATATATTCTCCCAATTCCCATCCATCCTCTCTGGTTACCCTTTCTGAATCTCCTTCACTGGCTTTCCCTGTGTTATCCAACTTCTGTGTATTGGGGTTGTCAAGAGCCAGGTCCTAGGCATTCCTTTCTTTGCTCGCGGTACATTTTCCAGGCAATATCACATATTCTGTGGCTTTGAACTTCCAGTTATATGGCAACAACTCACAAATTTATACTTCTCCCCTAATTTATCTTTCATGAGTCCTGGACTCATGTATGCACTAGCATACCTAAAACAATCACTTGGAAGTCCCATAAACATCCAAATTTGTCCAACATGGAATTCTTGGCTTTTCTCCTTCAAACGTTCCTCCTTTCAGTTTTTCTCTTATTAATGAATGATACCTCTATTGACCTAATTGCTCAAATGAAAATTCTGGGAGTTAAGCTCAGTCCTAACCTCTCCCTGATGACAATACTGAATCCATTACCAAGTCTTGCTGATTCTACTTCCAAAATACGCCTTGAGTTTATTCTCCTCTTTCTTTTTTTTAATTTTTTTTAATTGTTATTTATTTATGATAGTCAGAGAGAGAGAGAGAGAGAGAGAGAGAGAGAGGCAGAGACACAGGCAGAGGGAGAAGCAGGCTCCATGCACCGGGAACCCGACGTGGGATTTGATCCCAGGTCTCCAGGATTGCGCCCTGGGCCAAAGGCAGGGGCCAAACCGCTGCGCTACCCAGGGATCCCCTATTCTCCTCTTTCTATTTTTACCTGTATCACCTTACCCTTCAGAGACTACTGGAACAGCCTATGGACTTTCTAATTTACAAAACTTGTTTACAGATATTATCTACTTAATCTTTTCCAATGAGACTATCAGGTAGGTAACATATGATGCAGTCAACACCAAGTCAGCATAAAGTATCACATGTCCTGTCATGACTTAACCCCTCTTTATTTCTTTGCCACTTTTCCCGTAATATATTTCTGTACTTAGCTCAGGCCTCATTGAAAAAAAAAAAAGTTATAATTCCAGAAGAAAATCATCTTATATTTTGTCCCTGGTTTTACACCTAGAAATACACTCTCTCTCTCAGGCTGTCTCTTCCTTTCCTTCAGGTCACAACTTAGATTTCATCTCTTATGAGAATCCTTCCTTAACCTTTCTGGTGCCCCTGGGATAACACCTTGTTCCTTTATTCACTGTATGTCATAAGTCCTCTGTGCTTTTTTTCTGTGATAACTTTTTTTATATAATATTAAGGTGGTCTGGTTATTTTTTTTTAATTTTTTTTTATTTTATTTATGATAGTCGCACAGAGAGAGAGAGAGAAGCAGAGACATAGGCAGAGGGAGAAGCAGGCTCCACGCACCGGGAGCCTGACGTGGGATTCGATCCCGGGTCTCCAGGATCGCGCCCTGGGCCAAAGGCAGGCGCCAAACCGCTGCGCCACCCAGGGATCCCGGTGGTCTGGTTATTTATCTGTTTCTACCTTCAGACTAAAAGTCCACTAAGGGCAGATAGCAATTCTGTATCTGTAGCATATAGTGTTCACAACATGTAGTTACTAAATGAACAAAGGAATTAATTAATGCATTAGCTGATATGTTTGCTGTGGCCAACACATTTTTAATTTTTTTTAATTTAAATTCAATTTGCCAACATATAGTATAACACCCAGTGCTCATCCCATCAAGTGCCCCGCTCAGTGCCCGTCACCCAGTCATCCCATCCCCCAGCCTGCCTCCCCTTCCACTACCCTTTGTAGGTTTCCCAGAGTTAGGAGTCTCTCATGGTTTGTCACCCCCTCTAATTTTCCCCCACTCAGTTCCCTTCCTTTCTCTTATAATCCCTTTCACTATTTCTTATATTCCATGTATGAGTGAAACCATATGAAGATTGTCTTTTTCCAATTGACTCATTTCACTCAACATAATACAAGGCCGACACTGAGTCTCTATCTATGTTGTTTGGACAGAGTCTGTTAAAGTAACCCACTTTATAACCAAATGCATATCTAGGGCCCCCATGACACACATATCTGACTTTGTAGTCCCATTTCCTATTACTTCCAGATTCCATTTTTCCACGTCAATGGTTTACCAGGAGCAGGGCAGTGGGGGATGGGTATTCACTGCCATTGTCCAAAAATTTTATATGCATGGTGATGATTTTAAAAACTGGGCTGATTTTAGTCAATTATTATTAATTCTCTGAAGCTCCAGTTAAGATGAAGTAAGCACACCTTACCCTAAACACACCTTGGATCTTCCACTCATCACAGCTACAGAACACATTTTAAAATGACCTGAAAAGTAAGCAGGCAGATTGGGGAGGGAAATGAAAACTTGAGGAAAGATCACTGCAATGGTTAAGTTTATGGCTATTCTTTGTTTTCCTTTCTCAGCATAAACTCAGAGCAGCCAAAGTCCTGAAATGGTGTGGTACATGCAAACTGAAAAATGGTTCAAAATAATCCTTCTCTTTGTGTCTTAGGATGGAGAAGGGGGAAATCTACAAGATAGGGAGAGTGAGGGACATTCCCTGTTGTTTTGGTTTTTTGATGTTTCCCTTCTTGGTTCTGCCCTGAGGTAAATCTCAATCCTGCAGCAGCAACGCTAGTAGCTGCAGTGGCCACATAAACACCTAAAACTTGAAGAAAAAAAAAAAGTCTTTATGATTTGAAGAACTGAGAAAAAGGGCTCCTGTGTCCTGAAAAATATGAAGGAATTTCCATTACATATTTTTTCTTCTCTTCCTTCTCTTTCATTGTTTTGCCCCAGAGTTTGACTCAGTCACAGGAAATGAGAAACATTAAGAGAAGTCTAATACTTTTGTTTTCTAGGTAGAGGGCAAGGAAAGGGGACCCATGGGGACTAAGAAGAGGAAGAAATCACAGAGAAGGGAGCTCAAAAGGGGTCACGTAGAGCAGTGTGAAAAACCTTTGGTTCACCTCTGCACATGTGTGAACTCACCCCAAACAGCATAACAAAATCTTCAAGAACTGAAGTCTTGTTTAACTCAGAGTCCTAGTTAGCCAATCTCAATAACACTGTGGAGACTTTGGAGTAGAACTGGCATTGGAATCACAGAAAAAGGAGGATCAGTATTTGTGACAAAAACCTAACTGAACTAATTGGCTATTAAAACAGGCAGTTCTATCTCTGGGTATGTTCTCAAGCAATTTTTATAAACCTAGAGCCTCCTAACCTAATATTCAAAGTGTGAAGGTTATGATCCAAAACTACTAATCATACAAAGAACGAAGAAAAGCTCAACAACTATAAGGGAAAAGACAACAGAGACCAGAAGAGCTATATGTTGCATGTATCATTTTCAAGGAGCTAGTAACTAGGACCCATGAAATAAAAAAGATTTTTTAAAAAGATTTATTTATATATTTTAGAGAGAGAGGGAGAGAAAGAGAGCACAGATGGAGAGGGGGGCAGAGGGAGAGAGAGAATCTTTAGAGAAACTCCCCACTGAGCACAGAGTCCAACGTGGGGCTCAGTCCCAAGACCCTGAGATCATGACTTGAGCTGAAATCAAGTGTCAGTTGCTTAACCAACTAAGCCACCCAGGCAACCCCAAAGTGGACACTTTTGAAATGAATGAAAATATAAATTTTCAACAGAAAACTGGAAACCATAAATAAGAAACAAGTAAGACAAAAATGGTACTGAACTTTAGATATTCACAAGATGGGTCAATGAACTTGAAGAAGATGAATAGAAGTCATCCGATCTGAACAGTATAGATTAAGAGAGGGCTCAGAGCTTGATTACAAAAGGGCAGCATAATAAATGTCTTGGGGTGATGGGGCTGCTGTGTATTCTGCTCAGTTCCAGTGGTGAGGGAACACATGAATCTATGCATATAATCTACTCATAGAAATGCATACTCTTAAAAAAAAAAGATAGCTAACTTTAGTAGCTAGTACAGTGCATGGTACAACGTAGATGCCAACCAAATTGCATTTCATATGTCAGAATCTTGGATGTTCCCAAGTTTTACAGTTTCTTAAAATTTATTTGTCCTTTAAGTTTAAGTAATTCTGGATTTTCTTTGCACTGAGAAAACTCAATGTTCCTTCAAATAGTTTAGGGATATTTGGGAAGCTCTTAACACTCTTGGCTTCTGTGGCTCTTGGTTCTGGATTCCACTGAGAATCGCATCCTCCACTCTGCTTTGTGTCCTGTCCAGGCTGTCTCTCCTCTGTGCTGTTTGGTAGAACTGTCTGCTTCAGTTCCCAGGGAAACACTAACTCTAGGCCCTGCATATAGCACACAATGCTAAAGGTTTTTGACAAGAAAGGAGACTATATTTCACAAAGCATATAAAGAACTAAAATTTCACTTTTAAATAGTCTTGCCTCCAGCGATAAAATACATCGTCCCTGTCAACCACATAAATGTACGCTGAATGACTAGCCTTAATTATTCCTCAATGTTCTTCAAAATAGACACATATCCACTCAGCACATCCCCAGAACACTGTGTTTTTCCTTTTATTCCCATTAACCATGTGCTGTCTTGGACATGCACAGAGACCCCAAAGTGTAAGCTAATAAAAGTGTAAGCCTATCTGTTACACACTCACATACATACTCACACATACACATATGTTAGCACATTTTCTTATTTCTCTATTTAGCAGAATGCTTACATTTGCCATTTATTTCCCTTTAAGTCTATTTTTCACATGTTCTATATTGGGAAACATTCATGGAATCATAAATCCTTAATTCATTTGCACTTGACTTCCTATAATCATATTCTCCAGCAGTTGTTCAGTCTCCCAAATCCCTTTCTCAATTCTTTTTAGTGCATTATTTTTTCTTATAAAACAGATTTTTTTTTATTCCTCGGAAATCAAATAACTTCAACCTTATACACACTCACAGCTTGACACATACACAGCTCAAGGGCCCTCTGTTCAGTCACATGCACACAGGGCCTGACACAGGCCTAGTCCTGGATAAAAGAAGCCTCCCCAAAGGAATAGACAAGGGGAGAGTGGGGAGACCAGAGGGAGAAAGGTACCAGAAAAAGAGTGGGAGGAGGAGTTGGAAATGGAGTTTGTGGGGTGACAACAGGGGCTTGCCATGGGAACTGAGCAAGAGCAGGATGTTTCATTTGTAACCACCATTATTGGCAGGAAAATTTCCACTTTCTGTCATAAGCCCCTCATCTAGCAGGAGAAGCCTATTTTAGTCTTGCCCATCTTGGCCTCCCTTCCAGTCCTCTTAGCTAAAAGCACTGTCAGTCCCCAAGACAAGTTAGAACAGGGTTCTGTGAACAATAGCCTAAAGAAGAGACTTAAGGCATATTGGATTTTTTTCAATCCTCCAGGAATATATACATGATGCAAATATTTTTTAAAATGCCAAATTTTCCATCCAAATTCAAGCTCCAACATTAATGGGCATCATATCTTATCTTCCCAAGCTGTTTGATCTCTGATCAGGATGCTGTCATAGCTGCCTTCCTTTACAAAGACATCCAGCATCAGACCCTGCACCAGGGCCGTCAGTCTGTGCTTCTCCGAAAGGTGGGGCTCATTGCCTTGAAAGACTCAGGTAGGTTATGACTTTACCTACTTGGAAAGAGCTAAGAACTAAGAATTAGCCAGAAGTTTAATTTATATGCTATACGGTAGGATTGTCCATGCCATGTTTTATCCAAGTATATACATTGATAAGAAGGCAAATTGACAAAGGTATATAACCCTGTATCTGTCCAAACAATTAATTAAAAAATCACATACACTATGTAAACACACACACACACACACACACACACACACACACTCTCTCTCACATTTCTTGTATTCAAGAAGCTACAGGTAAACAAAGTATTCATAGGTATAAGTTCTAAGGTTATGTGTAGATTTCTTTCTTAAATTGAAAAAGTATTCAATTTATCATTTTACCTGCCTTAACTTGCTTTAAACCATCTTTTTTTTTCCCACTGTAAACACAAAGGAGAAATTCATCCAAGCTGAGTGTAAATATCTCAAGTTATGAATTAGTCTAGCTGGAATTAATGATGTTCCCCCATATTGGGGATCAGATATTCTTTAGAAAACATGAGATTTTCAAGTCATAAGCTGATCATGGAGAATATTTCTGCTCAGGGAGCTGTTTAAGACAAAATCCTCGATTTGGGGGTGGAGTTCTTGGTTTGTCATCTGAAAGCTTCTAATAATCACCATTATCCATCACCATAAAAAATGTGTCTTTGTGTAAACTTGGAAACCAGAACAATTTATAGCTATTTCAAGTTACCCACTCGCTTCCAGACATAAGCTATTCCCCAAACAGCTCTAGCTCAGCCACTTTGATGACAAGAGAATTTCTGAAGAATATTTCATGGAGATTTTTTAAATGTTTACAACAATGCAAATATTGATGTCTCAGCCAGTCAATATCAAAATTTATAGTCCTTCAATTTAAACAGTGAGCCAGGCTCCCTATTGGTCAATATCTGCACTCAGGTAAATAAATCTTTATACTGACTTCAGCAGATGTCAATAGCTACTTATTCCAGATAAGTAAAAGTAAAAACAGGAAGCATTATTTATTTTTTTGAGGTAAAATAGCAACTAGTTACATAAAGGCCCTGTGGCATTTCTGAAATATCAATATGTAGTTACTTTTGGCTATAAAACATAACAGTATCATAATATGTGGGCTTAAAACACATTGGTTGAAATTTTAGAAGTAGGAGTTAATAAAAATAAATTTCTTCTATGTTATTAATATCACAGGGCTATTTTTTAAGACTTGAAATAATTCTCAGCTTTCTTGTTCTTTTCATCATGAGTGAGGTTAATTTTTGATATTATTCATAACTAGGAAAATTCACAAAGAGATATTATTCCTGAACCCTTCCTAGATTATGTGATTAACCCTTATTCTAAACCTAAAGGAAAAATATGCACACACTTGACCTATATGTGAATGACTACATTTGTCTAATCATCTCTGGGCTTCCATGTTTCATGCTTTGGAATCAGGCTTCACAGACGATTTCTGGGCATCAGGCTTCTATATCTCTAGATGTCAAACAAGAATAAACTGGTTTCCATTTATGAAAGAAGGTTCTCCTACAACCTCTGCCCATTGGGTGGTCAAGGACCTTATAGGGCACCTTACAGGACACAATAAACAGCACCCAACTGAAAGTGAACAAATGTTTCTGTGTTACTTGCATGAGTGGAATTGCAAAAAATATAGATTTCTCAATTCCTTTCCTTTGGGGGAGGGCCCACTTTGCTTTTTGCGTGCATATTTTAATTTACCTACACACTGTCAGATGTTTTGTTAAGAGTAATAATATATTGAGAAACGTAGCAATGTTACTTCCCTGTAAGAAGAGTTCCTGCATCCTTCAGGCTTGTGATTATGTTTTAGTAATTGGTGTGTAGACTAACAGAAATTTAACCAATCAAAATGTGGCCATGCTCTAAATTACCCCTGGTCACACCCAGAATTGTTCCTTTATAGCTGTTAGCAGAATTCAGTGACTAAACGAGTGATACTCTGTGGCGATGTGGCACCATTAAAGCAGCATATGTCAAATGAAATTAAATGAAGATTTATGCCCATTATAAAAATGTCTACAGTGCAATAGAGGCCAAAATAAAAAAAAAAAAAAAAGAGGGAAAAGCTGCTAAAAGTGAAATGTCATTTGTCTCAAGCCTGATTTTCCTGCAGAGTCTTTGTATTTGTAGCCTGTGGGCAATGATAGCCAACTCTGTAGAATGGTGAAGAACTCATATTTGTTGCTTTGAAATCTGAGTGTGGTCTATAAACCTGGAGTAAATGGAGGCAAATTCCAAGAGAATGCAGTGAAGGAAAACTGTTAGAACAGCATGAGGCCTGGGAGACTCTCCAGATGTCCTCCAGGAGAACGCAGACTTGTGTAGCCTGAAACAAAAAAGAGTTGAGCTGGGCCTAGGTAATGTGGATGGCACATGTCTACTGGAGAGGCCTGGAATTTCATGATGCTACCTTACTACTTTTTTTTCCTTTGGAAAATGGATGTCAATACCCTTTGAAGGTAAATCAAGAGAGGTATTTTTTTTATTTTTTTTTTTAAGGAGGAATGAATGTAATTTTGTTATTTTTAATCCTACTTCCAGTCTCTTTTTCTGTATATTTTTTTAATCAAGAGAGTTTTAACAGCAAACTTCAAATTTACTTACTTGCATTATGTAAATCACAATTTCGGCCCTAGGTGCATAGAAGACTTTCTCTAATGGCCCCAGTCAAGATCCATGCAATGCAGGCATTTTTTCTCAACAGCGTCTTAACACACTAGTGAGCATCCACAATAGCGCCAATTCATTGTTCATTTTGTTTGTTTACTTGAAAACTCAACACAGATTTTCCAAATACCGACCAGGAGCCAGTGATAGATTATGAATGAAGTCCTGTTTACCTGACAACAGTGATTGGCATGTAGCAGGGTATATGAGGCACTAGTTGTTAATAGAATGAATAATTAAGAAATCACTGAGGCAGAACTCTTACATTAAAAGACTTACAGCTTCTGGAGAATTCCATAATACAACCATTATAACACACTGGGATATTTTATACTGGAGGTATGTAGAGGTTACAATGCAATCAAGTATTACATCTCCAAGTCTCAGAGTTCTTGCAGCGGCTAATTTTGGTGGGTTTGTGTATGTGTGTGGGTAAAGGAAATTGTTTATCAGGGAAATATTCATGGAAGAGGTAACACTTAAATTGAGTATGTATGTATGTATGTATGTATGTATGTATGTATGTACTTGTGTTTGAGATATTAAAAGGCCAAACATAAACAAAGAGCATGGAAGACAGAGGAGGGGGGAAGGATTCCAGGAAACTGGAATAGCATGTGCAAAGGCTCAGAGACATAAAATAACATAGTAGTTTAAAAAATATTTTATTTATTCATTCGAGAGAGAGCGTGCATGTGTGCAGGTGAGTGCATGAGTGGAAGGAGCGGCAGAGGGAGAGAAAGAATCTCAAATAGACTCCATGCTGAGCATGGCGTCCAACACAGGGCTCGATCTTAGGACCCTGAGATCACAACCTGAGAAGAAGTCAGAGGCTTAACTGGCACCCCAAGAGAACACAGTATTTTAAGATATGTATATAAATAAATCGTTGATCCTAGGGCTTAAAGTGAAATAGTGGAAAGAATGGTCACTATTTAGTGTAGGCATTTGGGCAGATATCTACATATGATAGACAAAAAAGTTTTAGGATATTCCTGAGGAGCATGAGAAACCATTTGCAAAATTTGGGAAAGAGAAGAAACGAGTCAGATATATACAATGACAGATAGTGTCCTCTACCAGCAGAATGGAAGATGAAGTAGAGAAGCACATATCTAAAAGTGAAAAAGATTAGTAAGGGAAATAGTGAATCATCCTGGTAAGAGGTAACATGTGCCCCAACCAGATAATGGCAGTGGTAGTGGAGAGAAAGTAATGTATTGAAAGGATATTTAGAAGAACTGGAAACACTTCTAAGGGACTTGGACTTGGACACTCAAAGGATATGTTGGATATGTCGAATAGAAAGAAGGAATGCAAGTTAACTTACAATTTTCTGTCTAACTTACAATTTTCTGTCTGAGGCAACAGGACAGTGGTGCCATTCCCTGTAGTAAAGAATACAGGAAACAAGTGATGGATCCTACTTGGGAAGTATAAGTTTAAAGTGGTTGTAGGGCATTAAAATGAGAATGTCTTTTTCATAGTTGGATATTTGGCTTTGGAGCTCAGTAGTGAAGCCTGAGCTATACCGATCTGCTTGTCTGGTTATGTACTGCAGGTGTACATTGGTGGTAGTTACAGCTGGGGTCTGGAATGAGATAAAGGAGAAAGTGTAAAATGAAAAGAAGAAAAAATCCATGTCAGACCCACCCTGAAGATCCACTGTCATTTCACTAATAAGTGGAGAAAGAGCTCACACTAAGGTAAGAAAGAAATTCCAATGAGGAAAGAGAATCCTGAGAGTGTTATGTGGCTAAGGCGGAGGTGTTTTCCACAGATCTCTGGACAATGTCATTGTGTCAGATGGACTTTGACTACCCACTCAATGAAGGGCGGAGTCAATGATGCCTTCTCGTATCTGTGTGGGATTGCAGTACAGCCTCACTTGTTCTGTATGAATCCAGCTGCCCTGGTGTGAGGGAGCCCAAACAAGGCCATGCAGAGAGACCATGTAGCTGTCTGGCCAACATCCTGGCAGGGGTCTTAGCCAGCAGTCAGTATAAACAATTATACAGGTGAGTGAGGATACCCTGAGGTGATTCCACTCCCCAAGCTATCTAGTCAGCCCTGCTTTCAGGTCTTCCCAGTCATGGAACTGAGGCAAGCTGTCCTCGTGGCACTCTGGCCAATTCCCTGACTCAAGGTATCTGTGAGTAGAATAAAATGGTTGGTTTCCACCACTAAGCTTGGAGATGGTTTCTTAGCTAAGTAGAGTAGAGGCAAAGCAAAGGAACAGAAATCCAAAAGAAATAGTGAGAAAAAAAAAAGAAAAAGAAAAGAAAAGAAAAAAAGAAATAGTGAGCAGTCTATAAACACTACAAAGGGAGGCAGACAGTCGAAGTAAGGTGAGGAGGTGTCTATTAGATTTGGCAACCAGATGACCCATGGTGGTTTGAGTTTCTTCCAGGGTAGTGATGAGTTCAGAAGTCAGACTCCTGTGTGTTAAGCAGTGAATGTGGCCTGAGGAAGGTGAGGCAATGAAAGCAGAGTGTTCTTATTATAAGCATCTCTAATCTTTCCATGACTGATTGTTCATCATACTAATATCTTTTACAGTTCTCAATAATCTGTCATAAAAAATTAATTGTCAAATATGTTTTTCATTTCTTGGAGCTCAGAAAACAAAAATCCCCCAACCAGAATTTACCTATTTGTTTCAAAATTTAGGGCAAGTGATTGATATTTCTAAAAGACTTTAAAAAATTTAAAAAAAAATGAATTAATTAGAAAAATAATAGACTTGGGACACCTGGGTAGCTCTGTTGGTTAAATGTCTACCTTCAGCTCAGGTCATGATCCTGGGGTCATGATCCTAGGGTCCTGGGATCGTGTGCCATGTTGGGGCTCCCTGCTCAGTGGGGAGGCTGTTTCTGCCCCTCCCTCTGCCTTCCCTTCCTTCCCTCTCATGCTTGCTAGCACACTTTCTCTCAAATAAATAAAATCCTTTTTTTAAAAAAAATAAGAAAGACTTTAAGTATGGTATGCCTAGCACCAGGCTTTTACAATGATCCATATGCTGATAATCTCACTTTTGTTACTGTTGATTGCTGAAATATTTTAAAGTCATCCTCAGGCATTACATTTTCCCTGAAAATATTTCAGAATATATCCCTAAAATGTAGTGCCTCTGATACTCCATTATCAAATACAATTATGCATTTGACAAAATTAATAATAATGCCTTACAGTGATTTGAATTTTGATTCAAGTGTTCTAAAAACCTAATTTTTTAAGGACCTACTATGATAGATAGGTGTTGGTCAGGAATTAAGAAACATGGAAATATGAATGAAGAAGAAGAAGAAAGGCAGTTTACAGGAAAAATTGCAAAGGATGTCAAGTAGTTCTTTAGGTACCCCAATATCATTTTTCAATTATTTTTGTCATCATAAATAAAGGCCTTCTACCTCAATCCCTGGTCATCTCATCCCTCCATAGCATGAGCGATGGTCTCATCTCCTGTTTGAGAGAAATATGCTCTTAGAAAATTATTAAGCAATGGTAAAGTCATTAAGTGATAAGTCAGTTTAAAAAGTAAATAATAAATTAAGAATGAGAGAATGGATGTCTTCCACCTTCAATAAGAAACAAGGCAAGAATAATGTGTCCGGGGTCCCTAAGACCAGTCTCACACTCAGGGGTTCACTAGAAGAACTCACAGGACTCAGCGTGTAGCTGTGCTCATCGCTGAGATTTATTACAGAGATGTAGTAAGGATATGCAGCTGAGTCATAAGGGACAAAGACACAGGCAGAGTCTGGAGGAATCCATATGAGGCTTCCCTATGCTCTTTCCCTCCCATGAGATGTAGTAAGGATATGCAGCTGAGTCATAAGGGACAAAGACACAGGCAGAGTCTGGAGGAATCCATATGAGGCTTCCCTATGCTCTTTCCCTCCCACACAGAACACAGTCTTTCCCCCAGCAATTAATATACAGCAACATGTGTGTGACATTCCTGCCCAAGGAAGCCCATTAGAGCTTCGGTGCCCAAGGTTTTAATTATGGGCTGGTATGTAGGTACCCTCTGCCTACAGTATATATCAAAACTCCAGGCTCCCAAAAGAAAAGAAGGTATGCAGCATAAAACTCAAAGTACAAACAATCTAGGCACAGTGAACCTCTCATATCAGTTAGGGAAAGTTTTATTAAGTATAGGAAGTATTTACTCACTAAGAAGAAGGGTAAACTAAATCTAAAGCAAGCACAAGAGGGGAAAATAATAAAGAATATAGCAGATATTAATGAAATAGGGGTTAAAAATCAATAGAGAGAGTCCACCAAACTGAACATTAGTGCTTTGACAAGCCTTTAGAAAAGAGAGAGAAAGGAATCGAATACTAAAATCAAGAATGAAAGAGGAGCCAACTTCACAGGAAAAAAGACTATAAAGGAATACTATGAATAATTATGTGCAAATAAAATAAGGAACATGTGAAGTGAACAAATCCACAGAGAGACACAAACTATTAAAACTGACTCATAAAGAATTAAAAAATCTGAATAGATACACAACAAATAAAAATATTAAATTAGTAACTACAATTTTATTCACAAAGAAAGGCCAGGCCCATATGGCTTTGCTAGTGAATCTACCAAACATTTAAAGAATTCATATAAATTCCTCACAAATTCTGCAAAAAAGAAAAAAACAAAAACAAAAACAAAACCAACAGAATACTTCCCAACTCATTATATGAGGCCAGTATTACCCTGGTTCCCAAACCAGAGAAACATCACAACAAAAGAAAACTGTAGACCAACGTCTCTCACAAGTATAGATGTGGAAATCCTCAACAAGAAATGCAAGCAAACGAAATCCAGAAGCATGCAAAAATGATTATACACTACGACCAAATGAGATTTATCCTGGGAATGCAAGATTGGTTCAATATCTGAAAAATCAATTAATATAATATACCAAATCAACGGAATAAAGTACAAAAAATGCATGATCATCTCAATAGATCAGAAACTGCATTTGACAAAATCCAATGCTCCTTCCTGGTAAAAACACTCAACAGACTAGGAATAGAAGGGAACTTCCTCAACTCAATACAGCGCATCTATGAGAGACCTACGGCTTGCATTAAACTTAATGGTGAAAGATTGAATGTTTTCCCCTTCTTTTTCACACCATTAGCCATGAAGAAAATGCAAATCATAACCACAGTGAGATAATACTTCACATCCACTAATATGGCCATCAACCAAAAGATGGATAATAGCAAGTGTTGGTGTGGATATTGAAAAATAGAACCCTCATGCACTGTGGTAGGAATGTGAAATGATGCAGTGACCTTGGGAAATAGTCTGGTTGTGTCTCAAAAGGTAAAACATAGGACTGCCATACAAACCAGCAGGTCCACTCCCAGGTCCAGGTATATATACCAGGAGGAATGAATATATTCACACAAAAGCTCACACACAAAAGGGCATGGCTGCACTATTTACAATAGGCAAAGAGGGCGAATGACCCACATGCCCATAAACTGGTGAAAGGATAAACAACAGGTGGTATAGCCATACAATGGCATGTTCCATCATGTAGAGGAATGAAGTACTGCTAACTGTCAAAACATGGATGAACTTTGAGACCATTTTGCTAAGTCAGTGAGGGCAACAACAATAAAAATCCCATGTTAAGTAAATAACGCCATTTTATATGAAATATACCAAACAAGCCAGTCTATTAGGGCAGAAAGTAGATTAGTGGTTGCTAGGGCTGAGGGCAGGTAAGCGAGAAGGCTGATATGAATACTGATTTCTTTCTTTCTTTTTTCTTTTTAAGATTTTACTTATTTATTCATGAGAGACACAGGGAGGGAGGCGGAGACACGGGCAGAGGGAGAAGCAGGCTCCATGCAGGGAGCCCCACGTGGGACTCGATCCCGGGTCTCCAGGATCAGGACCTGGGCTGAAAGCGGCGCTAAACCGCTGAGCCACCCAGGTGTCCCTGAAGACTGATTTCTAAAAGATAGGTTTCTTTTGGAGAGTAATATACATTTTCTAAACTTATGTTGCATCAAAAGAAATGGATACTTGTACAACTCTGTGAATATATATAAAAAACCCTGGGGATCCCTGGGTGGCTCAGCAGTTTAGCGCCTGCCTTTGGTCCAGGGTGGGATCCTGGAGACCCGGGATTGAGTCCCATGTCGGTCTCCCCGCATGGAGCCTGCTTCTCCCTCCTCCTGTGTCTCTGCCTCTCTCTCTCTCTCTCTCTCTCTCTCTACGTCTATCATAAATAAATAAATAAATAAATAAATAAATAAATAAATAAATAAATAAATCTTAAAAAATATATATATATATAAAACCCCACTAGATAGTGCACATTTAAGTGGGTAAATGCTAAGCCCTATCAATTATAATTCAATGATGCTGACAGTCGTATTTCTTTTAATTCATTATATTTTATATTATATTTTGATCAAATCATTAATTAATTGTAATACGAAAAGTATATGACACGCTTCCAAATAGCTAAGATGTGGATCACACGGAAGGCTCATATATTTTTGGTAGTAAAGTGGCTCAGCTACTTTGAAAAACTGTCTTTGATACGTCTTGTAAAGTTTAGCATACACATGAACATGTGACACAGACAGTTCTTGGTATTTATCTAAGGGAAATAAAAATAGTCATTACAAGACATGTATACAAATGTTCACAGCATTTTTTATTTATAATAGGCCAAGACAAGAAACAACCTAAATGCCTCTCAGCAAACGAATGGGGAGGATATTACGGTGTAAAAATGCAACAGGAATGCCACGTGCAACAACATGGATATATCTCCCGAACATCGAGCTAAGAGAAAGAAGCCTCCTTCAACAGAACACATGCTGCATGACTTCACATACATGCAGTTCCTTCTGCGCTTACAGAAATCACATCAGGGGTTGCCTGGGGCTGAGTGCTCGGGAGAAAGGGGCTGTACAGGGGCACTGAGAACCTTCCTGGGGGGTGGAAAGGCTTTACATCTTGATTAAGGTGCTGGTTCCATGGCTACGTACAATTCGTCAAAAGCCAACAACTTTAAAATGTTTGGGTCTCACCGTATGTAGATTATAGCTCACTAAAGGTGATTTCGGGAAAACAAATCACTCGATGAAGTAAATCACACATCTCTCAGATGTGTTCGCGGGCCTTGCTCCTGAGTGATGGGATTTCAGTACTATTTTTATTTTTATTTTTATTTTTATTTATTTTTTTTTAATTTTATTTATTTATGATAGTCACATAGAGAGAGAGAGAGAGAGAGAGGCAGAGACACAGGCAGAGGGAGAAGCAGGCTCCATGCACCGGGAGCCCGATGTGGGACTCGATCCCGGGTCTCCAGGATCGCGCCCTGGGCCAAAGGCAGGCGCCAAACCGCTGCGCCACCCAGGGATCCCTCAGTACTATTTTTAAATTTGGCTTGCCTGGACCCCCAGATCACAGAATGGCTGCGCTTTCTCACGTTCCTTGCTCGGCAGCCCTACGCTGGTAATCTCGGTACGGCGCTGTGTGATGCAGAGAGGAATCTTGATTAAATTCTGCCTATATCATTTATGAGCTGTGCAATTTTTGGTATAAATCCTGGCCTATAAAATACCTATTCTACAGGGTCGTTGCACAGATTGAACTATATAAGGCCTATATAACTATCTGCCATATCGGATGGGATTGCTACAGCTGAGGATTTTTATTAACGCCAGTCTACACAGGGAAGTACTACACTCTACTGAAATATTTGCAATTTGTAGTGGGGGTAGATGGTACAACGGTGTCCTGGCCCAGGAAGCACACCAGCCTGCAGGTTAGAGCTTGTCTCATCCTGTTTCCGTTCAAACTCAAAGAAGAAACTTAATTACCCTTGGTGACTAATTTAAAAACAAAAACCAAAAAAAAAAAAAAAAAAAAAACACGAATCACTGGTATTGCTCTCTCTCCTTCACTCCAGGTCTTCAGATCCGCAGTGGAGCATAAGTCTAAATGGAAGACAAATTCTCAAGCACATAAAACAGTTGGTAGCTTTCCCTTATTTTATTTCTTGTGCTATTGTGTGTCCTCGGCTTCTGTGTTTCGGAGCAATATCTTATCCTTCCTCCTGAGTTTTCCCCCTTTGCTTCACACAGTGGCCACCCTTACATTTAATTCAACTGGACACATGGAGTCAGCCTGCAGATTCAATTTTATTCCCCTCCCCTTCCCCCTGCACCCTCTGTGTAGCTTTTGCTCTGGAAGACAGGGAATAAAAGCATCAAGAGGAATGGAGATTCTGATAATCCTTCAATTATGTCTGAGACTGAACCATCACGACTGACCACACCTGGACGATCACTTCAGGTCACTCAGAAATATAGCCAGCTCTCTCTGACCTTCACCAGACTCCTGACCCGGATTCAACATTATTTCTTTTCTGCTAGAGAGGTTATGCACAATAGCACTGTCCTCTTAGCAATCTGGACTCCCCTTCCTCCCTCCCTCCCTCCCTCCCTCCCTCCCTCCCTCCCTCTCTTCCTTCCTTCCTTCCTTCCTTCCTTCCTTCCTTCCTTCCTTCCTTCCTTCCTTCCTTCCTTCCTTCTTTAACTACAAAATTAACATTAGCCTAGACTGGCTTTAAAAACAATGCAGGTTTGGGTCACCTGGGTGGCTCAGTTGGTTAAGCATCTGCCTTCACTCAGGTCATTACCCTGGGGTCCTGGGATGGAGCCCCAAGTCAGGCTCTCTGCTCAGTGGGGATCCGCTTCTCCCTCTCCCTCTGCCCCTGCCCCCTGCTCATGCTCTCTTTCTCTCAAATAAGTACATAAAATCTTACAAAAAAATCTTTAAAAGAAAAAGGGCAGGTTTATCCTAAATTCATCTCTCCATCTCAAAGACACGTGTATGGGCACGCACGCGCGCACACACACACACACACACACTTCAATTAGTAATCACCACCATTAGCCAAGCCTAAACATATGGGCAGCTTCTTCTCTCACCAAACAAGATCCTATGCCAATCTTCTAAAACAAAAATAAAACATGATGCAGAAGGTGTTTGATTATTATATGTGTGCTGCTAAATTTTTATTGAACTGTTCATAGAGTCTGAATTCCTCATTTGAAAACTGAGGATAATATCTACTTTCATGGTTGTGATATAGATTAAAAATCACACTAATGTACATTGAACCTACAGGGTAGCTGGCACAAAGGGATGGTCGATATAGTTTCCTTTTCTTCTTAGTTACACAGACCTACTTTAGGTTCGTGATCATTAAGAAAACATAGGTTCCAGAAGTTTACCTTATTAGACAGAACTTGTTGGAAGCAGGTCGTTTGCACTTATATAACCCCCATGTCACACTGGCACAGAACTTTGCACACTGTAAGCACCTGATAAATATTTATTAAGTTCATGATTTGGTAAAAGCATAGGTATGAACCCTTGGGTCAAGAGTCTAAGATCCAGTGTCTGACGTTTAAGAGCTTTGTGTCTAAAAGAGCCAAGGGGGAGAGAGTATTCTTGGCGATGTGCTTGACTATCTTTTGCATATATTAGTTTTTTTTTTCCTGAATGTTGAAGAAAACACCCACGTGGACTCCATGGGGGAGGCTTTATAGACAAGGTATGATTTCCCTTGAGTTTTTAAGTGAAGAGGAAAAAAAAAAAAAAAAGAAAACAGGCATCTGGGCAGAGTTAGGATGAAAATTTGTTCCAAGAAAATGCCTGAGATGAGGGTTTGGGCATGTGTTTGAAACCTACTGAATGTTGGGTAGAGACAGTGTGAGTGAGCGAGATTATGTAAATTCCAGTAGATTTAAGGAGACTGGTATAACCAAAGGGTGAGAAATGTGTATATCTAAATGATAACTTGTCTTCCAATGATCTTTACAATATTTTAGCAGCAGCATCTAAGTAACCAGCTATAATATATTACACTGTGTTTTTCAAATTAATTGATTTTGCGCTCCCAGACTGTACATCTAGCCTTTCATCTACTGAATCTTTGCTATGAGACTAAATGGGATTTCGTAAGGAGACTGCTTTGATCTAACTACTCCGGGGAAAGGACATACCGTATATACGTATATACTGTCTGTCGTTATTACAAGGTGTTAGCCCAGGAGAAGTGTGATACATGGTGAGTGCCCCCCATCTTGCCTCTTATGGTACCTGCATATGATACGGGATGTTTTTATCATGATTTCATAGGCCAACCTTTGCCGATGAGGACTAACAACCCCTAACGTTTGTACTCTCTAAAAAGATCATTTGGTTTCAAATGAAACATTTACAGTCACACTCTATTTTTTTTAAAATATTTTATTTATTTATGACAGATACAGAGAGAGAGAGAGAGAGAGAGAGAGAGAGAGAGAGAGGCAGAGACACAGGCAGAGGGAGAAGCAGGCTCCATGCACCGGGAGCCCGATGTGGGATTCGATCCTGGGTCTCCAGGATCACGCCCTGGGCCAAAGGCAGGCGCCAAACCGCTGCGCCACCCAGGGATCCCAGTCACACTCTATTGATGGACTTCTCTGGTTCAGATTTTAACGAAGTCATTCAACCGTCACATATGCTTATTCCAAAACAGGTGACCATGGCCCATCTACACACACACCCATAGCTTTCCTCTCTGTAACCCTTCCCGCCCGACACCAAACTGTCATGGGCATATTAGCTCTATATTACTGACAAAAATCAGGAATTCAGAAGTCTTCACTCAGAAAGGTCTAGGGCACCTGGATGCTCCTTCCACTGCCATGTCTAAATAGCTATAAAACCTCGTTCAAATCACATAATCCTTCTAGCCTTCGAGTTCTCTATCTTTAAAACTTAGATCATGCTGCCATCTCAGAGGAAGAGATTAAAGGCCTCTCTCCTCATTACATGTGGCTTCCGTTTGGCCCTGATAGAGTGATCTTCATGTGAAATAATATTTGGAGGGTTCTCCAAAAGGAGGATGGAGGATGGGATGCCTTTTCTACTCATCTCCGGCTGTTCTGGCTAAATGTTGTGCTTTTAGCAGCAGTGACCTTAGCCTGGGTGACACTATTCTGGAGCCATGGTGGCCACCGCTACGACAGACCCAGGAGCCCAATCCATCCTTGGGATTGCTCCCCTGAACAAGGAGTTGGCACATAAGACTTTGGCCCGAGGCTCTATTTCCCATGAACCCTGCACCAAGATGGATGGAGAATCCTAACAGCATTCTTGGGTGGGAAAGAGCTGGAGCTGGAGCCCACCACCTTGATTTGAGATCCAGATCCACCACTTTCTCAAGCATTTCTTAAAATACTTAACCCCACCTCAGCTTCCTTTATTTGAAAAATGGGGATAATAAGAATGCACACTTCATGCCAGTTGTTTTTGTAACTGAAGGAGTTACTACATGTACCGTGATCTACAGTGAGGCTCTATGTCAGCGGCTGTTCTCATTACCATCATCATCAGAATCCTCACTATTATTTATGTGCTTCGTTCTTTCTATCCTCTTTTGTCATGTTCTTTGCTTCTTGCCAGGCTCTCAATCAATTCTGTGGGTCTCCAAATTCTTGACATTCTAGTCTCATTGGCTTATTTCATTCAGAATCAGTGCAGGGTTTTGTTTTGTTTTGTTTTGTTTTTGTTGTTATTGTTGTTGTTGTTTTTTGCAAGCAAAGGATCCTAGCTGGTACAACCCAACTACCCGTCAGGGTTCAGGAAGCCATGGAGAGTTTAGGTGGTTCCTGGGCAAAGTCAAAACAGATCTGATGCCCCCTTTGAGCCAGGAAAGAATTTTAGCCTGTCAGAGAAGTTAGGTAATTTGCCCAAGATCACGCAGCTGAAAAATGGCAGCGGCAGGAGTAAAACCTAGGTTTGCCTACAGATGTCACCCCTTTCAATCACACCAGACGTTTTTGAAGTTTCTAACTTCTTAATAAAAATATCTGGCTTTCCTTAAGGGATAGTTATGCTTAACATGCTTCAGATGTGTAGTTTTATTTAATTGTCAGAATGATCCTAGGAGCTAAGAGCAGATTCTAGTGTCATAGGAATGGAAAGACAAATATGACTGGGGAAGTTATCTTGTCCCATCCCCATAGCTAGTCTGCAGGGGAGCTGATATGCTAACCTTGGCCTCTGGACTTTGATGCCCAGGCTTTCCTCCTTCCTTCTGTGTGGCCTCATTTTAATATTTTAAGATTTTTTTTTTGAGGGGGCTGTCAGTATGTAATCAGTAAAACCTAGGGCTTCCTGGACTGAAGTGTGGGAGAGAAGTTTCTCCCTTTGCCTGCTGCCCACACTTCCCACTCTGCTTCTTAGCAGCCCGTGCAGAGTGACATCTCTAACCTCCTGCCGTCTCACAATGATTGCCCTCTTAGGGAAGAGATAGCTGGGGATTATAAACATCAGGGCAAATGGTGCCACAAAGGGTCCATGACCACTCAGCAACCAGGAGGGCGTCCTGAAATACTAGCACATGGCACTGTCCCCCATGCCTGTATCCCTTTACTAATGACTTACTAGGGGGCTCTGGGGGGCAGTCTGGGACTGTAGGCAAGGCTGTGGCCCCAGTTACAAACCTAAAGGGGCCTGTACATCCCTCCAGGGGTGGAGCAGAAGGAATGGTGGTAAATCCAATGAGCAGCTGCTTGAGGGAGCCTTCGGCAGTTCTGTCTATTGGATAAATTGCAGACCTGAGTAATGAGATAATAAAGTTGAAAGCACTTGGGAAGTAAAAGTGCTATGTAAATATAAGGTACCTCTGTCTTCCATGTGACGTGCCTGGGAGGAACTCTTCTGATTTTAATTCATTCATTTCTTTATGTCTTGACTTTTTTTTTTTTAAGGGATTTAAGGTGGTTTACCAAGTACATAATACAGTATCTGTGTGTGTGAAAGCCTGCCTAAGCTAAACACAACATGTGATGAGGTCATAAAGGAAAAGATTGACAGATTTTATTGCATACAAATCTAAAATTTTGTATGACAAATGACACCATAAAATAAAGTAAAAGGCAAGATGCAGGGCGGGGGGGATATTGGCAACCTTTAGAACAAAGGGTTAACACTATGATATATATTGTACTTCCACAAATCAATTTTAAAAATGATAAACAATCCAATGGAAAAATGGATGTAGAACATGGACAAGCAATTCACAGGAGAAATACAAATACCCAATAAATATATGAAATATGAAAAAGAACATGCACAGTAACTTTCCTAGTAACAGGGATATGCAAATCCAAGTGAGGTGCAATTTCCTGTGATCACATTGGCAGCAATGTAAGCCACTGAGGGTATCTCTTCTGAGCTGAGGGGTGGGAAAATGGGCACTTCCACGCGTTGGCAAGATTGCTCATTGACATGACCTTATTGGGGGGGCGGTAATGTAGCTGGAAATATATGAAGTTTTTAAATAAACATGTCCTGTGATCAAGCAAGCCCACTGTGGCAATCCAGTCTATGGAAATAAACATATTCATATATATGTGTATATAGGAGCACATATATTTGAATATATTATCTGTATGAAGTGATTCAGGGAAGTATTCTTGGAAAGAGTGAGACCCTAGAAATGGCTGTTACAAAGTCTAATAAATTACAAATGACAATCTGGTCATATTACGAGCTGTGCAGTGCTACCCTGAATGCCATCCGGTTATGTAGTGCGAGTAAAAAAGTACATGATTTGTTGTTAAGTTGACAACAGGCAGTTGTAGAGGTCTGCGGACAGTAGAAGCCGACTTAGGTAGGACTTGTGTGTTCTATATACTCATCTGCATAAATGTGTGGGACATTTTCTAGGATAGTCATTAAACTGTAAACTGGGATGAATGAGGGTTTTAGTTAATTAAACAAATATTAATTGAGCACTTGTCACATGCTAAACACTGTACAGGGTGTTAGGGATGGATTAGTGAACAAAATAGACAAAAGTCCTGACCTCAGGGAGCTTACACCTTAAAGTGGGGAGATAGATAAATAAAATAAATACATACATATATAGTACAGAAGTAGTGATAGGTGCTGAGAAGCCGGGGAGGGCAGTAGGATGGCAGTTCCGTGATGGGAGGATAAATCGATACGGAAGCTCAGAAAAGATCTACAGAGGTGACATTTGAGACAAAAAAAGTAAAGAAAATCAGGAAGTGAGCTACGTAGATATCTGGGAAGGACTATTCCTTGAAGTAATGGAGTAACTGAATCCCATGAAACAGCAAGTGCAAAGGCCCTGGGGACCTGCAGGGTACATATGAAGAACAGACAGGAAGGCGATGTGGATGGAACAGAATGTTCCAAGAGGAGGGATGGAGGCAATGAAGCCAGAGAGGCCATGAAGGCTTGTTCTCTAAATGAGACAGGAGGCCGCTGCAGGATTTGGTGCAGTGCAGGACAGGACGCAGCTTTAGTCCACTCACCCTGGGGGCTGTGCCACTAAGGGGACAGAGCAGGGCGGAGGGGTGGCAGGCTCTTATTAGGCGACTGCAAAATCCCAGGCCAGGGAAGAGACCGCCTTGGACCAGGTAGGCATTACCTAAGTCCCAGTTCCCTGGCCCCTCGCAGAAGACCGCCTTCTCCAGTTTGGATTCTATGGGATTCCTAATGGTCCACGATGCTAAGCTTCCACCACAAAACAAAATATAAGCCTCTCCGGGTAACCTATATCCTTTTAACATTGGCACCCACAAGGGCAGAGAGAGCCTGAATCAGCCCAAGCCTTGATTGTGACAAGCTGGGGTGGGAGGGGAGGGAGCTGGGGAGATGGAGCTGTGGAAAGTGACAGAGGAGTCTGGGGCAGAAGGGGAAGGAGTCTGCACTCACAGGTGAGGTCCCAGAGGGGAGGAGGACAGGCAACCGAGGAGCATCCAGAAAGACACAGGGAGAGATGGTGCCAGCGGCTGGGCTCTTGGGAGGAAAGAAGAGCAGTCACGCTCAAGGTGAGGTGCAGTCTGGGCATCAGGTCACCCGGGCATCAGGGTCAGGGCAGGAGGCAGAGGCAAGGCCTCAGCAGAGCGGGCAGGCCCTGCTTCCCCTGGGGCTTCAGATGAAAGAGTGCAGGAACCGGGTGCACAGAGGGGAAGGGCAGGGCCAGGGTAGCTGGCGGGTTCCTGTGTGGCACAGGTTGGGAAGCTGCTAAGGGAGAAACCCGCTGGGCCATGGGGGTGGGGGCTGCTGCGCTGCAGACACACCTGAACCAAGCTATTTCTGCAGTGCCTGCCCCGACCCCTGTCCCGACCCCTGCCCCTGTCCCTGCCCCCAACCCCGCCTGTGAGGCTCCGTTGTAGACAGTCTGCAGGCAGGGTTCCCTTCCCTGGGCGGGAAGGCAGTGCCTGGAGGCCACAGGGGCCAAGTGCTCAGTGCTCAGTGCTCAGTGCACAGTCTGGGGGAAGGCCCAGCAGTCCAGAGGCTGCCCATGCAGTCACAGCCTCGTTAACGGGAATCTGAAGAGATGCCTGGACTCACAGCTGTTGGTACAGTCGACCCAGTCACCTGCTCCCGCGTTCCTGAAGTTGCCCCAGGGTCACCGGGCAACAGGATCTCCCTGCTTTCTCCCCTCCTCCACTGTCCACCTCAGAGACGCTGCCTTCTGAACAAGGCCACTGCATGTGGGCACGTTGAACCTCCAGTTCTGCATTTAACCAGTTCTGACCACATGCAGAAGACCCCAGGTTTTCCTCCTTCCTGGTGCTCCGTCTTGCCCGCTGCTCTAACAGACCCTCCCGAATATCATAAGCCCCAGGGCAGGGAGGGGTGGGTGGCACCTCCAGCTGTGGTGCTGGGACTGAGCATCGAGGGCCCCCAGGCAGCTAACACCTGGGTGCATCATTGCCATCCTGACTCTGGGGTTGAGGAAACTGAGGCTCAGAGACATGAATATCTGAAAGCTCTTGAGAGCTTGTTTAAGGAACTTCCTCGCTTAAGGAATAGTTGTCTCAATGGAAAGTGCACCTGTCTCTACAGGTAAAGCAGGTGACAATGGCTTAGTGCCCTAGACCAACTAATCACATAGAGAAATTGTTTCCCCTCCTTATCTAGTTAACAGATACACCCATGACCATGCAGCTAAAGTGAAGAGAGCCAGCGAGTGACCCCAAATGCTCCTAATTCTACCCATGACACCATTCCCATATAAGCTGCAATGGCTCTTGCCTTCCTCTCCTAGAGCAGGTGAGCCTACGAGTGGTGTTCAGGGGGAGATGAGGACAAGACGTCTATAAACTTCTTTGCAAACCAGGCTGAGGATTATGACTTGTTGACTCTGGGGCACATCTGAACAGAAGGCTCCCTGGTGTTCTATTGCCAACCCCTAAAATCTCAGCTGTGTGTAAGGCAGGCCATGCTCTGGAGACCAAGGGCTTTCCCATCTGGTGACCCTATCTGGCTATAGGTCTTTCACCAAAACAAGTTAGTTTGGCTAGATGGTGAATAAAAGCATTTTTTGAAATATTTTATAATCTAGTTGAGCCAACTACAGACAAGTCTAATCTGAGGACATAGATTTGTGCCAGATTTTCTGCTCAGCACTAGTGGGTACCGTATCGAAGATTTGTATGGCCACCTTTTTATTCCTCTTCTGCTTTCTGTAGCTTTTAATTATATCATTCACATTTTGAAGCAACTTCATCTAAAATAAAACTGTAAAGTCTCCTTAAAGATGAACAAACAAAATTAACTATCTGCACAGTGATTCAAAAGGACAGCGGGATGTTTTAAGAAGGATGGTACCATAAAAGTCAAACTCCTAAGATTTTAGTTTTGCTTCTGCTACTAATTAGCTGCGTGACTTTGAGAAATTCACTTAACCTCTCTGAACTTGTGTTCTTTCATCTTAAAAAAAAGAGAAGGGAAGGAGGGGATTAGACTGTGCCATGTTTTAAGTTCTTTCCAGACTAAACATAAAATCTATCTCTGGCCCTTAATGACCACAGAGCAAAGGACTGCCAGTTTTCAGTTTGAGTTTAGGGTCAGGATGAGTTCTAGGTAAAGTAGAGAGTTGCTTACTCTCCCAAATGGAGGGCCTCTCCCTCCTGTCTAGTCATAAAATACCCGCCCGCTCCCCATATTTTCTCAGGGCACATCTTCCATGCTGCCCCCTGGCAAATCCATTCATCAACTGAATCTACACAAAACTTGCAAAACCATTGACTAAGTATTTATTGTTGACTTATTAGTGACCAACCAAAGGACTGTTTTATGGCTGTTCCTCGGTGACAAATTTCCAACCCTTGGTTTCCCCGTTTCCTTTATTTTCATCTGAGCCTCCCACTGAGCCCTCCTTCCACCCCATGGTCTTCTCCCCTTTAAGTTTATGGTATGGAATTTAACTCTTTACAACAGCAATCCCATCAATGCTTACATTCATATTTACGATGGTTATAGTCCTAAAGGCATGACCGTTCTAGGAAATCACACATTTGGGGGGAGAAAGATTATAGACGTAATATTCCTATATATCATCTGCCCCTCCCTGTACCGGCTGCCCTATAGAATAGTGATTTCTCCACGGGATGGGAGGCATAGAGGGTGGTCAATGCTCACATCATATTCACAAAGAGATGGTCAATATTTCTACCAGTTAACTCACAGGGGAGCCTATAAACAGGAGCCTTATGGAATTAAGCATAGAAGATGCTTCCAAACAGAACTGTTTTGAATTTTTACTGAATTGGACTATTTTGACTGCCTTCAGCCAAACATCCGTTTGACTGTCACATGAGGGTATGAAGAGTGTCTGTCACTGTCTTACGGATGAACACTTGTTCACTATACTAATGTCCTTATGGATTTTTGATAAAGCTATAGCATCATTCTGCCCACATGTGGTACTCTGGTGCTTGTGCTGAGTGGAAAGGGCGGGTCGGATAAAAGGCTCATTTTAGAGCAGTGGTCTGTGTACGCCGTGGCCCTTGGTCTTGTGCTGTGTGCTTTTCTTCCTATGGCCAACGATTGTTGAAAGACAAAGTCATCTAAGTGCACACGCTTTAGGATACGCAGAGAGAGCTCAAGGGAGCAGAGTGTACAGCAGAACACAAGCCCGGGCCTGGGGATGACCCAGTTATGAAGGGGCAGAAAACAGACCCTGTCGAGGGCAGCACGTTCTGTTTGAAATGTACAGACAGTCCAGCAAGTGGCCACATGTTTGGCGACATTCAGGAATCCTCGAGAGGAAAATTGGAAAGCTTACCAGGCACCTAACCCAGTGCCTGATATATTTTATCCAAGCTCAACTCTGGATTTGAGGAAAGCGCACAATCGCAGAGTGTAATAACCCACGGATGGATCCCGGGGATAGAAGGGAAGAGGTCAGAACAGAGAAAAATCCATCCCTCGGTCCCAGGTCCTTTCTCAGACCCATCAACACCCTGGCGTGCATTTCCTGCTCCTGAAGCTGAAGGCTGGGTTGTCCAGCCTGGGACCTAATGACAGGGGGCCCAGGGGCTTCTCCTCTCCTGGAAGACGGAGTCGTGCTATCTGCAGTCAGGAGCTCTGCTTGGGAAGGGCTGCGTTGGAAACGCCCGAGCAGCTGCCCGCGTGCTCCGTGCTGTCACAAAGTACAAATGTGTCTGGTGGGTAAGGCTCTGCGGCTAGACCCACAGTGAATGCCTGCTCCATTAGTATGGCAGGTGAGCAATCTATTAGGAAATCGAAGGCCCCTCCCTCATTACAGGAAAATAAATGAGCTGTGTCTCACGGGGAGCCCGGGGGACGCAGGAGAAATTCTTGTATAAAGGGAAGCAACGGGCTTTGAAATCAGACAGATGTAGATTTGAATCCTGGCCCTGCCGCACACAAATTGGATGGCTGTGAGGAATTGCTTTAAATGTTTGGAGGTTCCTCATCTGTGAAATGGGCAAAAAATAATTCTTATCTCAGAGGGACATGAGGCTTAAGAGGCATCGAGTGTGGAGAAGGATCAGCCCCGTAAGTGACCCGTGGCAAGGGATGGCCGGTTCTCGGGAGGGGGGGGCCTGTGGTTTGCACTGATGAGGAGGCCGAAGACGAGTCCCTGCTGCCCAAGCATGCCTCCCCCTTGCAGGGTGCTGCTCATTCTCAGCTGCACCTGCTCACGTTCTCACCCTCCGGAAGCACCATGCAGCTCAGGCTCTCCCCAGGCCTCACACAAGTCCTTTTCTCCCCAACTCTGTCTACACCCAGGAGTGCTTGAGGATAGAGCCAAGGCTTGGATAGACTTAGACCCACCACAAGTTCTTCTTTTATTATTTCCTTCTTGCAAGGTGAGAGAGGACAACGTCTCGGAATGAAAGATTCTCCTCCATGCCCTCTCTCAGCAGAGGCCCTAATTCATTTTTCATGGCCCCTTGCAGTGACAAAAGCCGCTGCTTTCTCTCTTGTAAGCGTGCTCCTTGCAATAAGTCAAAGCTGATGTGCATTTTCCCCCTGGGTGCCAGAGCGCGCTTTGATTTAATTTGCCCTGTTGTTTGGCACAGAGCCTTTGCCAGCGAGTTTCTTCACAGACCTGGGGAGGCAGGGCCCTGACAGTGATGGGGCGCAGTGACAGATGGGGTTCAGTGGGTAGTGTTTAAATACTTTGCTGCAATGATAAAGGAAACGCTGGAGAGTGACAGATGCTCCTGCAGAAAGTCAGCCAGACAAACACACACATCCCGTTTGTGGGAGCTGGGGGCCGTGACGATGACAACAGGGGCCGTGGGTGGCCTGCCCACTTTCATTCAGCTGGAGTCAGCCGGTGTCACAGGTGAGCTGTGGGCTTCAGAGACTTTGGTTGATGAACCCATCTTGGCCTCTCCTGTCATCACGGAAGGCCATCTGGAGGGGCTTTGTATAGACACAGACATGCTGCATTTATACCGCTTTCATACTCCCCACCTGAGAACATGCCATGCCTTGTAATACAGGCCCGGGAGAAAAAACAGCACGGTAGGAGTCAGGCTGGCTTCAGAAAGCATCCCTATTTAAGGATAGGACTTTAAGACCTGGGGTAAAGATGATGTGGTGAGCCATGAATGCACAGAAAGGCAGAAGGACTCGGAAAAGCAGGCAGAGTTATGTAAGGTAAAGGCGGAAAGGCGGGAAGCAAAGAGTTGGCCCTGCCAGATAAGCAAGCACACGCGTCCCAGAAGCCCAGTGCTGCAGTGGCCGGGCTCACCGAGGACTTGGAGACCTGGCTAATTCGCTTTGTCCACTGACTCTGTGATCACCAGCGGCCAGAGGGAAACTCTGGGCAACTGGCCCTGTGAATTCCTAACGCTGTGGGAGTAATAATTACCGGGAGTCTTTAGTGCCACCTCCCCCAGTGAACGGCTGGACATGCGTCATGGAAAAGAATACGAGGCAACCGTGACATTCCAACGTTAGTGTGCGCGCAGGAAACATCACAGGAGATGATCACTGGGAACCCACCATCCCCATAGCCTTGACCGAATAACCCACATTTGCCCTCTAGGATGGAGCAAGCGCAAACGCGGGCCGGGGGAGAGAAAGGAAGGTGGGGGGGGGGTGTTTTATTTTATGTAGGGGAGGGTTCATGGAGTCTTTCTTTCATTCCTTGATTTTAATTTTTTTCTTTTTTTTTTTTTCTATTTTTTTGCAGATGTGAGGGTGAGATGGATTTTCTAGAGAAGCATGGCAGGGACACACGTCGGACACCAGTTTGTCGCTTACGGAGGGGAGCTTAGAAGAAAAGTAACAAGATGGCATGAGGCCAGGGGAGGGGAAGGCAGCCCGTGGCGGAGGGGGCACCCGGCTGGGAACGGACAGCTGAACAGAGAGGGCAGGAAACCGCAGAGCTGTCTTCAGTCAGGGCTCAGCAGCTGAAGTCAAGGGACTCAGGTGCCGCAGCCTGGAGGAGTCACGTTGGAATGGGGTCTGTTTGCCTGCTTACCTGTTGCAAATTTAACAGCTGCAACCCCCCCCCCCCCACCTCCTCTCCCCTGACTGGGCAGAGAGCGCCGCTCAGAAAGGTGAATTGAGATCTGCCTCTTGGCATTTTCCGGATTTTGTTTTGCAGCTAATCAAACAAGCATTAACCACCTGGGAGCCAAGAAGCTGCGCTCCCTCGAGCCGCCGAATTGCACCTTGACCTTCGAGGCTACAGATGGGAACAGCACAGCCTCCTGTGGAACAATCACTGAGAGGGTTTAATCAGGGCCGTTTCCAGCAGCCTGGGACTCAAGCCTGTCGTGTCGTCATGTGGAGAAGAAGTTGGGGTGACAGTGAAGGCAGGCTAAGGAGAACACGGATAAACACATGAAAGAAGACTTAGTAAAGAAAGTCGGAGCAGAGCCAAAGGGGGTGAAGACAATAAAGAGGCAGGCTCCAGTCCATCCTGACCGACGCCTGTTTCCTTTGCATCCTCATCTCAGCACCAGGTTCCAGAAGTGAGGCTGCAGGCCGTGGGCCGTGGCCGTGGTTCTCAATTGCATTGTCACAACTGGGAGGTGGCTGCTAATGGCGTGTACTGAGCAGAACCCAGGGATGCCGCAAATGCAATACACCGGACAGTCCCTCCACCCCAACAAAGATCACCGAGCCAGATGTCAGTAGTGCTGGGGCCGATTATCCTCAGGCTATGGACCCAAGTGACAGGCAGAGGAGGCTGACCCAACGGGACACCCCTGGAAATGCACCGGAGGAGGAAGTCCTGGTTCCCCTCAACCCACCAGCCATTGGCGTTTCTGCGGAATGGAGCTGCTCTGTCCTCCAGTAACAAGGAGAATGGTTACGGAGGTCAGGAGAGGCTCCCACACAAACAGAGGGATGGGGAAGCATCTTGGGGCAAGAAATGGGTGTCTTTTAAAAAATTTTTAGGGTGTCATTGTTTTTTAAATTTTTTAAAGGTTTTGTTTATTTATTTGATTTTTTAAAAAGATTGTATTTATTTATTCATGAGACACACAGACAGAGAGGCAGAGACACAGGCAGAGGGAGAAGCAGGCTCCATGCAGGGATCCTGACGCGGTACTCGATCCCGGGTCTCCAGGATCACGCCCTGGGCCGAAGGCAGACACTCAACCACTGAGCCACCCAGGTCTCCCTCATTTATTTATTTGAGAGAGAGAGAGACAGCGAGACAGAGATGGAGACAGAGAGACAGAAAGCAGGAGGGAGGGGAGATGAAGGAGCAGAGGGAGAGGGAAAAGTCGACTCCCCAAGGAGCAGACCTGAGATCAGGACTGAAGCCGAAGGCAGACGCGAACCCACTGAACCACCCAGGGGCCCCAGGTTCTTTAAAGGAAAAGTCAAAGCAGAAGAGGAATAGTATAAACAAAGGAAAAAGAAAATGAAGAGGCGACGAAGAAAGAATAGCAAGAAAGAAAGAAAGAAAGAAAGAAAGAAAGAAAGAAAGAAAGAGAAAGAAGAAAGAAAGAAAGAAAGAAAGAAAGAAAGAAAGAAAGAAAGAAAGAAAGAAAGAAAGAATAGCTAAGGGGGGTGGCAGTGACTCGGAGAGGATGCTGAAGGCAGAAGTGTGACACCCAAGTAGGAAGATGTCTGATGAGCTCACGACAGAGGCAAAGTGTATTTGCAGGGAGCATGTCAGAGAGATGGTGAGGAGAAGAAGGCGGATGTTCTGAGAAATATGGGGGAAATGAGGGAAAGTACAAAACCGTAACTCTAGCCAATGACAGGAGGAGAAAAGAGGTCATATAAATAACAGGTAAAGCAAGCAAGAGACAAAAAGCCGAGGAGAATTAAGCAAGGACAGGTAAAGGCAGAGGGAAAGAAGCTTCCACAGGCAGAGACGGGGCAGAGAGGAGCTTGAGCTCACAGCCAGGCGCTGCGCTGAACACCGTCTGCCAGCAGCCCACTGTCAGCTCTACTTAGCAGCTCAGATCCAATGTAGTTGGTGGGCTGGAAGCAGGGGGGCTGGAAGGCACAGGGTGCACGGTGACAATGAGGCTTTGGGCAGGCATTCCAGGCCCTCCTTGTGTTCATGGCTCTGAACCATCTCTTCAGTCTATATTTGAGGAGAATTCAGGAGAATCCTGGATGATAAGCAGCCCAGCTCCTAGTCTTTCTGCACCAGGCACTGTGCTAGGCCCTCAGCAGGCACTGATGACTAGGAGAGACCTTGTTCTTGATGCCCACTCACACAGGGCGTGAGCTATGTTGAGGGTGGTGATGCGGGAGGGGGAGCGCTCGTCTTTATTCTGCAAGTTGAACGCATTGGTAAATCTTAGCCTGATAAGAAGTATCTGCTTATTTCACTGAGACGTGGGGGAGAAAGTGTTGCCATGGGTAAAAAGAACTCTAGACCAGGACCTAGGGTATTGGTGATGATCATATTGACGCAGACACCAGCTGGCCATGCGATCTTGGGCAAGACATTGCACTTTCTCCAGACTCAGTTTCCTTGCTTGCAAAATAGAAATGAAAAATAGGTCTGGATAATTTTCACATTTCTTTTTTTCTTTTTCCTGGAGCTAACATTAAATGGTGCTCGTATATAATTTTAGAAAAGTCATTCAATGTGTTTGCATTTTTGAAAATTATTTTGCTTAGTCAGTATGTCCCATTGTCATCCTACCCAATTGATGTAGTGGGATAGGAAAACGTTGCATTAGAGTCAGTCAGACTTTAGAGCAAATCCTGGCTCAGCCACTGGCCTTGGTTGGGCACATTTATTAACAAACCTGATTCTCAGTTTTCTCATCCATGAAATGGGGATAATGCTATCTATACTGCAGGATCATTGCGAAGATTAGAGGTTATGCATGGATAAAGCATGTAGGACAGGAGTAGATGTCCATAAATGGGAATATTTATCACTGTCAGGACAGTAAGCTCTTAGGACATGGGGACGTGTTTCAGGATGAGAATTTTACTCACAGGTTCCATTCTGGAAACATGTGGCTTAACTAATATCCCCCAATAGCGGAGGCAAAACAGAGATGGCTATTGCTTCAGCATTAGTGGTTTCTTCCCAAATTCTAAGTGCCCTGCAAGATGTGACCGTAATCAGTATTCTGGAAAGAATGACTTCTTTATTGAATAAGTTTGGGGAAACTCTGGGCTAAATAGATTAAAGGCAGGGCTTTTCAGGATCTTTGATAGGTTATTATACACCATGGATCTCCAAATGGGGAAGAGAGTACACACAGTTTGTTAGACTTATTTGACCAAGGTACGTTTTTTCCTTCCTACAGAAATAACTATTAACCTCTAAGAGACCATCAACGTTACTCTGAACACAATTTCAGAAATCGGGGTGTACACAGATGCATCCCTTGCTTGCCCAGCTTACTGTCAGTCACGAACAGACCCAAGCATTCATGTACCCAAGCCCATGTTTCTTATCCATCATTATCAAAGAGTATCCCAAAGCTATAACAGTCCATCTGTTTCTCAACCAGCAATGAACTTGCTGTTCACAACCACCTACTCATCCACACTCACGGGGTGGGTGCTTCCATGCAGCAACTTTTCTCCAGGATTCCTCACAGAAAATGGTTGGTCTTTACTGGGGCCTCCTTTTCCTGCTTCCCTACACCCTCCCCCATTTTACTCCTTGCCCATCCCAGGAATTCTGCTCTCAGGAGCTGATGGGTAGATGGTCCAGGACATCTAGGATTACTAACTGGACCCGGAGGTCAGCCCTGACTTCAGCTCCCTGTTTTGTCTCTGGGCTGCCTTTAGCTCATCAAATTAAGAATTTGTAACATGATGTCTGTCAGAAATAAATGAGAAGTGTTGAGTGGGGGGAGCTGATAGGGAGGCGAGTGGAAAGACTGATTGCAGATAAATTTCCAATTTTTCATAAGACAGGGAGCAATGTTAAAATAAAGATGAGGGAGGGAAGGTTTGCCGAGGAGAACTGCCACTGAGAGACTAGCCCTGGCTGAGAGAGGGGGCAGGGCCAGTGAGAGGAGGGAGTCTGGGGGCTTTGTGGGACAGGTGTGGGCTCTATGTGAGACCCCCTTTCTAGACATGCCACTGGGAAGGTCACACCTCATCAGTGCCCAGTCTCTATCTGCACTGGCAGAAGGATGAGATGAGGTATCTCCTTCAGGCTCCCGTTCCCTTCATGCTTTCATGATGCTGGGTTTGTCACTTTTAGCCTGAAGTCTTCTGTTGGGTAGGGCCAGAGGCAGCCGGAGATCCTGCCTCCCCTCCTTAGTCTACTTTTGTCATGTGACCCTACCCTTTTTGAGAAGCAAGCAAATTCCAAGCTAGTAAATATGCAGTAGGCTTGGCATCTCACAAAACACTTTCATAGGCATCATCAAATCAGTAAAAAAAACAAAACAAAAAACAAAAAACAAAATTTATGATCTTTTTAAAGCTTTGCAATAACCCGGTGAGGTGGGCACTTCAAGATATTGTCTCCCCATTTCACACACGAGAAAAGTGAAGCTCAGAAAGCTAAAAACAGCCAGTGGATATTGGAGTGGACTCCACATGCCTTCCTCTCTCCCTCTCTCCTCATGAGTGAGTACACTCATCCTCACATAAATAAATTTTAGCAAATGGATGGAAAGTGATATGGGTTGTAGGGTAAGAAAATACTGATCATCTTATTTCTGGGAAGGACAGATTAAGTTGTCATTCAGCCCTCCTATTGAAAACAACAACAACAACAACAACAAAATCTAAAATAGCTTGACAAGACATATTTACAGCTTTCTTGAAAGCACCGGAGAGTTTCCTTCCTGGTGTGGATTTACCAAAACTTAAATTAAAGGGAAAACAGAACTCAAGGGACAGCTGGCCCCTACCTAAGGGCCTTTTCTGAGTCAGGCAGATTTGAGCCTTTGTTTGATAAAAGTCCAAGGGATCAGAAACCAAAGCCCAAGACCCATTTGAAGTGGGAGGGTCTATAAGGACAACCTCTCTACAATAAATTGAGATTTCAGAAGGCTATATCCCCAAGATGAGAATGAGATAAAAGCCGAGCATCCCTCATAAGAGATGATGGTATGGTTTGAATGACCTGGGCTATCTGGGGGACCAGAAGAAGAACCTTAATTCAGTGTAAAGTGGTTCTGAACAGAGTTCCCCAGCCATCTTGCAGACATTAACCCAAAACATGTCTCATTAGGTACCGTAATCCTAGGTTTCAAATTATTTCAAGTTCTCCTTAACACAATGGACATCACACAGCAAACCATAACCAGACACACAAGGAAACAAGATCCTAAGAGTAAAAGCAACACAAGAGAGACAACAACAACAACAAAAAACTAAAAAATCATGTTGGTTAATGGAATTATGAGACACAGACTATAAAACAGACATATTAATTTTGTATAAAGAAATGAAAAAAACAAACAAACAAAAAGAAATAAATCACAAACTTGAAATATCTTCATGGAAAATAGAACCAGAAAGGGCAAATAGCCTATTTGAGGGGAACAATAAAAATAGGACTTCTTCAAATAAAACATGTAATAACTGGGACTAAAAATACCGATGGAAAGGCTTAAAAGACACAGCTGAAGAGACAATATGTTAACCGTAAAGAAAAGATTAGCCAGAATAGTGAAAGGGAATATAAGGGAAGGGAGAAGAAATGTGTGGGAAATATCAGAAAGGGAGACAGAACATAAAGACTCCTAACTCTGGGAAACGAACTAGGGGTGGTCGAAGGGGAGGAGGGCGGGGAGTGGGGGTGAGTGGGTGACGGGCACTGAGGGGGACACTTGACGGGATGAGCACTGGGGGTTATTCTGTATGTTGGTAAATTGAACACCAATAAAAAAATTAATTTATAAAAAAAAAGAAAGAAAAGATTAGCCAGTAAGTAAAAAGACAGAGAATGTAAAACAATGAAGAAGAGATGAACATATAAGGAGGAGGTCTAGCTCACATTTGTAAAGAATCCCAGAAGGAGACAGAAAGGCCGAATGGGACAGGAGGCAGTGTTATAAGACTGATGGCTGAGAATTTTCCAGAACTAATGAAAACACTGATCCACAAATTCAAGAATACCAAAAAAAAAAAAAAAAAAAAAAAAAAAAAAATCCCAAGCAAATTAAAAAAAAAAAAAAAGACATACATACCTAGACATAGCATAGTGAAACTGCAAACAAAAACAAAGAAAACACCTTAAAAGCAACAAGGATGGTTGGAGGTGGGGGAGAAAAAAATACATTTCATGGAAGCAGAAATGAGATTGGCAACCGACCCCCTAATAATAATGCTGAAAGTCAAAACACCCTTAGTAGCCAGGGGGAGAAACATCAACAACTACCACCTCTGAACTCAAAATTCTCTACTCAAAACATGTGCCTTCCAGAAAATCAGGGCAAAATAAGTCCTTCTCAGGACTCAAAAGCTGAGAAAAATATACTAACAGCAGATCAAAGTTTCTAAGAAGAAACTTTAAATAAGCAGGAAGAGAAATATCCCAGATGGAGGTGCAGGGAGCAATAAAAAGCAAAAGATATGATAAATATGTGATAAAGTAAAGCCGTATAAAACAATCCTTTAAAATATATTCTTGATGAAACCGCATCCCAGTGATGGCAATGGAGTTGGATTGGGGACAGAGGAATTTAAAATATTCAGACATCCTTGGACTGTCAAAAAGGAAGGTAAAGGCACCAATTACAATTACTCTTTAAAAGTTAAAGTACAGGGCAGCCCGGGGGGCTCAGCAGTTTAGCGTCACCTCCAGCCCGGGGTGTGATCCTGGAGACCTGGGATCGAGTCCCGATTTGGGCTCCCTGCATGGAGCCTGCTTCTCCCTCTGCCTGGGTCTCTGCCCCCCTCTCTCTCTCTCTGTGTGTCTCTCATTAATAAAGAGGTAAAATCTTTAAAAAATAAATAAATAAAGGGTATCCCTGGGTGGCTCAGCGGTTTAGTGCCTGCCTTCAGCCCAGGGCGTGATCCTGGAGTCCCCGGATCGAGTCCCACGTCGGGCTCCTTGCATGGAGCCTGCTTCTCCCTCTGCCTGTATCTCTGCCTCTCTCTCTCTCTCTCTCTCTCTCTCTCTCTGTATCTCTCATGAATAAATAAATAAAATCTTAAATAAATAAATAAATAAATAAATAAATAAATAAATATCAAAGCACAGACAGAGGGAGGGCACATGGCTGTGGCCTGAAGCTCTGCCACCACTTCAGGTGTGTGGGTATCACGTTCAGGAGTAAGTCGGGCTCCTGACTTAGCCTCTCTCTTCGGAGTTCTATGTGGTTTTAAAGGTCGTTTCCAATGTTGGAGGGAAGGGAGATTTCCAAAAGGAAGACCCAACCCAATAACTTGAAGCACGAGACGGGATCTCCGATGACTTTCCCCTGCCACCGGCCCTTTCAGGCAGCACAGCCAAGGATGGCAGCCCGGTAGCTGGTGGGACGGTGTCCGTCTCCAGCAGGTGTGTGGCCTCCCCAGCAGAGCAGCTGGGGACAGCAGGCCCTGTCTGCCCCAGAGAGCGCCTTCCTCCAGCTGGCAGACTGGTTGCCTATTCCGAAGGGTGGAAGAACCACCTCCGCTCACCCTCCGGGAGCGCACCTTCCGGCTCACCGCGTGCACATGCGCGCACACACATTTTTCTAGCCTTCAGCCTTGTTCTGTCCCCTGTGTTTTATTGCAATGGCATCTTCTTTCGTGAGGATCATTTACAATATGATTGCTTTGCCATCGCCAGTTTAGGGGCGGCGGGAGGGGGGGCTCTGGAGAGAGCTTGGGCGGAAAAGACAAGGCCAAAATCGCTTTCGGAGGTACAGGTGCACACATGGAAATGAACCGACACGGCGACAGGCCATGCGCAGTGGGTTTTCCAGCAGAGTGATAACCAGCCAGGGAGGCACACCAGGAGCAGGGGGTGGGGCAGCCTGGCACGGGGAACACCAGGGTCAGGCACCCTCCTTCCCGATGCCTAAAATAGCTGACATTTCCCTGGGGAAAGCAGCCCCTGGCCACCGCCTTCCATGGGCTTTGCCCATCCAGCTGAGGCGGAGATGCACAAGGAGGGGTGTGATTGGCAGAGCAGCTGAGGAAAAGCTTGCATAGCAACAGCTGAATGCCTCTGCGCTTGGCGGCTGACAAATGTCCCCCTCCTGGCATCTCTGGGCACAGTGAACTTACTGCATTCGGCTGATACCGCTTTGTTTGGATCTGATGCCTGGTAGCCACTGAGGGTCACCAGCTTAATATAATGGCCATTTCAGAAGTCGGGGCATTTCTAGGGCCTCCCCTTCTGAAGTCTTATTAAAAAAAATGCCTTGGGGGAAATCTACACTGATGCACCCACACCTGACTTGCAGGGCGGTGCTACAGGGAAGTGCGTCCTGGGCGAGACCAGGGTCCACATGGGTCTTACCCTCCCTCCGTAAAAGCAAAAGGCACTTCCCTCCCCCCCATGCAGGCAGCTTCCTGGGGCTCAGATGAAAGGCCATTTTAAATAACAGTCATGTATTAAAGCAAGGGGAGAAGAAAGAAAAACAAAACACTCCAGGGCTAGAGCACTGCCACAGTTTTAAATTATAGTGTAGGAGGATAAAAATAAAAGAGAGAGAGAGGAAGACAGAGCAAGGGAAAAAAATTGCCATTGTTTTATGAAGCAGATGGGAAAGTTCACGGGATCAGAAAAAGACTATTATTATCTCAACTCTACAGTGACAAGCCAGGAGAAGGATGTACAGTCTCCTCCCGTCCCTCCCTGAGAACGGCCACTGGTGGAATCCGTTCCGAACGCAGTCTACGGGCAGGCGTTCCGAGCAACAAGGGGCAGGATGAGAGATTCGGCAGCCGTGCGGATTTTGAGAGCACATTCTCTTAATGTTCCCCCTTTTTTTTTCTCCCATGTGTCGATGCTTTGCCCTGTGACCATTTCATGCCATTTTGATGCCACTTGAACGCCTTTCTTGAAGGCCCACGGAGAGGAGAGGAGGCAAAGTTCTTAGGAGATCCCAGGAAGTAAGGGCTGCAAGAGTCCTTTCCTAGCGGTCAGTGATCTCAAATTTAGCATTAAAGAAAGAAATGGGGGAGAGCTGAATAGGGTAGGGAGTGCCAGCTACCCTGTCAGCTCCAATAAATAAAAGGAACCAGAGAGGGGGGTGGAGAGGAGACAGAGACAGGGACCTACAAATGTGCAGAGGTGAACCTCGTAGATTTGGAAGAAAAACGCGCTTCTCTTCCTCAAGGATCACGTCAAGGACACCTGCTCCTGGATCATCGTGACCACAATTGCTCTTGATCCTTTCCTTCTGCATCACCAGTATGACCTCAATCTGAGCCATATTTTTTGGGCACCTGGGTGGCTCAGGGTTGAGCATCTGCCTTTGGCTCAGGGCGTGACCCCGGGGTCCTGGGATTGAGTCCTGCATCGGGCTCCCCGCATGGAGCCTGCTTCTCCCTCTGCCTGGGTCTCTGCTTCTCTCTCCGCGTCTCTTGCGAATAAATACATCTTTTAAAAATTGTATATTTTTCTTACTTATTCGCTCAACAAACACTTACCAAAAAGAAGGAATATTTAATAAAGGGAACAGACATCTACTGAGTGTTTATTTTAGTTTCAGTACCTAAGCTTTCTATTACATAGATATTTTCTCACTGATTTTTTTTTTTTATAATGTGCCCTCCATGGAAGCTAATGAGCCCCATTTTAAAAATAAGAAACACCAAGGCCCACGCAGGTGATATGATGAAGCCAGAGGCCATCGATAGCACTGCTGGGTTGAAACCCAGATCTGTCTGATTCCAGTGCCCGTGTCCCAGGCTCGGAGCTTGATATCTGACGAAGGACAGACATCTTGAAGTCCCTGCCCTGAGGAAGCCACTGTGCCTGCGGGAGCTGGGCATGCAAATGGTGAGCAAATCATGAGATTAATGCTGGAACTGAAGTGTGTGCACCTCCAGCTCAAGCTCACAGGGAGCCCAGCAAGGGGGGCTGTGTTCTGGGGGGTGAAATGGATGCCAAGGAAAGGATCCCCAAGGAGGGGCATCATTTAAACTGACTTTGGAAGAACTGCAAGGGTAGCTCCAGGTGTGGGGCGGGAGGGGGGATGGAGCGGCGCTGCGGGCACAGGGAGCTGCAGCTGCAGTGACACACACATGGTGTGTGCCCCGGGCTCCCCACACAGCGGTGCTGATGCCCAGCCACAGCAGCGGGTGGGGGCTATTGACTCCTTGGGAACAATCCCAGGCACCCTCTACCTTTGGGCCCGCTTTGCCTCTCGGTCCCCTCCAGCCTGGGGCGGCTATCACATCAAAACCTTGCAGGGGAGGCACCTGCTCCTCTGGGAGGAAAGAGCCTCACCTGGCAGCAGCTGGGAGCTGGGATCGGGGAGCTTCCCTGCTCCACCCCCAACCTGGCCTATGTGGCTCCTCCCCAGGCCCAGTGCTCCCTGCACACTGAGAGGGGCTGAGGGATCCCAGCCCTGTGGCACCAAGGGGAGGGAAGGGGTATGGAGGACAGAACCAGTTAGGACGGCCCAGGGAGTGGCCCTGAGAGGGAAGGGTGATACACTAGTGCCCGGAGGTCAAGGACTTCCACTCCAGGTCTAGGGCCAACTGGTAACACTCAGGCTCCAGCCAAGACCCTTGCACCCGCCCACCTGCTCCAAGCTGCAGGCCAGCCCTGCCGACAGGTGCTCCCCCAAGTCCCGAAGTGCCACCTGGCCCTGCCCCTGACCCACTGCTTTCCCCAAGCCCTGCAGATGCGCTGGAAGGCTGCTTGCTTCTCCCAAGCTCGCCTGTGTGCAGCTGCCGTCTGCACTCCTCCCCCCGCCCCACCTGTTCTCACCTCGGCGGCCCCCCTCCCCCTGCCTCCTCGCCCCTGCCCCAGCATGACCGGCCCCTCCATTTCTAGTCTCTGCACCTGAACCCCCAACCCCCAGGCCCTTTTCACCTCCTGTCAGATGGCTTTCCATTGGCCCCTCGGGGCACATTCTCCTTGCTCCTGACCCCTTAGCTGCCTGCAGGCAACTTTCTTCTCCTCCGCCACAGCTCCAGGAGGCAGCCTGGAAACCCAAGGCTTCCCGTCACACGGGGCTTCCCAGTCGAAGCCACACCCACAGCCCAGCCGACCTCTGTCCCCCGCCAGGCCTGGGGAACCTCTTTACCTAATCCAGCAGCCACTGCTCCAGTGCACTTAATATTCACGACAGATAGGACATTTCACGGCGAATTGGACGCACATTCAACTGGAAATGAAAATTTTATGACTGTTCTCACTCGGAGCTGCAGATTACACCAGCTGAGAAAACACGGCCGCAAACGTACAACCTGTGAACTGTAAAGTATATTAATAATGAAACCACAGCCTGGGAAATGAAGGCTTTATTCTGTTTATATTCTGCTCCATTAATAGAAGCCACTTGAGCTAGCTCCGCCCCATTAGCTAGCAATCTGTGCAGTGAATCGGCTGGGCTGGGCGACACGGGGCTGGGGGCGCGGGGGACTCCGGGGCACCCCCTGCCCACAGCCATGGCTGCGGGAACCCACAGGCACAGGCTTCCTCAGAGCAACAGCCATCGGCCTGTGCCCCTGGGCTGTGCATGTAGCTCCTGTGTCCGGAGAGAACCTGTGTCCGTATTAGAACAGCAAGGTGGACAGGAGGACGTCACCACCCCACCCACAAACAGGTCACTTAGAGTCTCCAGCCAGAGCAAGGCAGAGTGAGACCCAGGGCTCAGCGGCCCTTCCCGTGGGATGCTGGTCTGCCACCCAGAAGCACCCAGGGTGCACCTTGAAAATGCAAACCTTTACACCCCATGCCAGAACCCATGAATCTACCCGCTGCATTGTTAATGCATTTGCAAAGAGCTGTCCTGACCTCCCAAAACTCCAGATGAGCTGATGGCATCACCGTTCACCTCGGCTGCCTTCAATATCAAGACCGTCACGAAAACCTCTGGCCAGAGGCGCCCCAATTCCTCCAGTGTGGTTGTACAGCCTGAAGCAGGCCCCAGGGGGAGAACGATCTGCGGGGCGGCCCAGGGTCGGAGGCGTGGCCGTGGGTGATTGGGCGCCCTGATCGGCGGGGTGCCCCGGGGTACCTGGCGCAGGTGTGGCCGGGAGGCTCCGTGCAGCAGGCAGCCCGCTTCCCTCCCTGTCAGCCCGGCCTGGGATGATTTACTGATGTGCGGTATAATTAGTGACAACTGGAAAGAAATCAAGAATCGATGAAACCACCGTGGGAGCCTTTGAGATGGGATGGCAGATGGCAGAGACCGAAATGAACGTGGGACCCTGTGGTGAGGGGGGGCCTGACTCTGGCAGCAGCCCGGCCGCCCCCCTGCCTCTGCTCTGGGCCACCTGCGGGCTGATGGGCCGGCCCCACTCTGTCCCCGGACCAGTCCAGGCTCCTGGCCGCGCCTGAGGCCCACAGCTGCTGGCGGTCACCCCGGCAGGGGTCGGAACCCACTGAACCAGGGCACCCAGAGCCCCGGAAGGTCATCCCGCGCCGACTTCTGCTTTCGGCTGGATGGAAGGAAGGAAGGAAGGAAGGAAGGAAGGAAGGAAGGAAGGGAAGAAGGAAGGAAGCAAAGGAAAGAAACAGCATCTCTCGGCCCCTGGCGCTGCGCCCCAACAGCAGGCTAGGGGGCAGGGAAAACCCCAGGCTTCTCCCGTCCTGTTGGGTTTTGCTGGTTTCGGGGGGCTCTGTGCCCGTGGGGGGTACATCTGCTGCAGGAGGTTCCACTCTCTGGGGCCAGCCAGGTGGAGGACTGTCAGGAGCACCGGCCCAGAGAAGGGAGCTGGGGCCTTCCCAGGGCAAGGCTGCCGTCACTCCTCGCATGATGCCCCGGTGCCTGGGCAGCTTAGATACGCGCTCCTTGACCGACCAATGGCTTTTATTTGGACTCTCTAGGGCGCGAGCCCTTATTCACCCATAAACCAAATTCTGGGACAAAGGAGCGTTCGCTGACTTCCTTATCAAGCTGTTGGAGAAATCCCCCTCCTCAAGATTTTGCTCTAAAACCTGCCCAAGGACTTGAGCAGTGACATTAAGATGTGCTGTTCCCACATATGGAGAAGGGAAGCTTTGAGAAGGGAGGTGAAATCCCCCCCCCCCAAGTTAGAAGCTGTTTCCACCGAGATGTTGAGTGAGCCTCTACATCTGGGGTTGGAAGCCTGCAGTGTCTCCTTACAATCTGGGGCAAGAATGGATTCTCCTGGCAACTCCGCTCCTGCGTCGGGTCCGACGGCCAGGAATACACCCCCGTGCATATTCTTAAGTACAGCTGTGCTCCCTCTGCGACCCTCCCGGCCACACCAGGGCGCAAATGCCAGTTTATGCAAAGCACATCATGGAAGCTAAAATGAGCTGGAGCCCGAATCCTGCAGCTGAAACATCCTGATGTTGACAGAATGGGGACGCATTTCCAAGCTCAAAATTTTATAATAATACCTCGAGGGAGTCATTGGCAAAGTTTGGCCAAAATATAATTAGTTTGCACAGCTATTAGAGGCTGATAAAAGGTTTTAATTTGTGGAGCGATCTCACGAATCTCAGATACTCCTAGCTGTTCTTGTTTTCCTTTCAAACTGGGTGGCTACTTGGCCCACATGAAACCCACCTCCATCCCTGCACAGGCTGGGCTGGCTGCCGGCGTCTGAGAGGGGATTTCTTTGCTCTTTGAAAAGGAGTGTAGGAGAAAGATAACTGAGATGCCCACATGACTTCCTCTTCTTCCTTGGATATTCTTTCTTCCTCTTGTCCCCTCCCCACCTTTATTATTATTATTATTATTATTATTATTGTTATTATTATTATTTTGAACCAAGCAGCCCCTTTAAAAATGCACCATTTGTCTTTACAAGTTGAAAATCTCCAAGAATTTACTCAGGATGACCCCCACCACCACCCACACCCCCTTCCAGGCTTCAGTCATCTTGTATAAAGTTATTGTTAAGATGCTGCCTTCCTTGAAGGTGGATAAATGACGATAACGCAAAGAAAGAAGGCTTGCCATCCAGAGGGTCCCCCAGGATGGTGAGGGCTTGAGTGGTTGATTTGAGGCTAAGGATGGACAGCACCTGCTGAGGGCTTCTGGATTCTTAACCAAGACAAACAAATGTGATGAGAGAATCCAAGGAGATGATATCAAACTACCACAATCTATCGTGCCTCTGCAAAGTGCACTTGAACAAAGGCTGGGATGGCATACGATAGCATAATACACGTTTTACCCACAGAAATTTGCCTCTAAGGGAGAGAGAATACAGAACACATACCCCGAAACCATCACAACAAAGGCTAGTTTACATTTTTCCTCCCAAACGCAGCTACTTAACAGAGCATTTCTATGTTTATGGGCAATTGGGCTTGATAGATGTACCAGAAATCAGGGAGCAGGACAGGAGGGTGTAAGCATGTTGGCATTTTCATCTAGCTTTTAAGTAAGCCCCCCCCCCCCATTTTTAGCTACATCTTAGGGTTAAGTGTTAGGAGTTGGGAGCAACTCACTACTAAACTTCAGTTGATGGAGAAGAATGTGATAGGTTAGAGGAGGAGGTGAAGGTTCCTGGAGAGAGCCAGCTACAGAAAGGACATTGTTTGCATTTATAACTTTGAGTTATTCTGATTGTCCCTGCTCAATAGTTGAAACATCCCCTTAGTTAATTTGGCTCATTTAACTAGACATCACTGAATTGTATTGCTACGAGGGGATGAAGACTAAATAATATTAAATTTAATTACATAGTACTGTGTCCAACACATGGCTACCATTTCAATAAATGTTAAATTCACATCAGAAAAACAGCCACATGAATCTCAACCAAACAAGATGTGTTCGTGTGCCAAATGGGAAAACCTAACTCTATGCATGTATGTGTTTATACCACTCATATATTGTCATATATATTTATTACATATACTATATATTGCATTTATATATTTTAATATATTTATATTTATATGTTAATATAAATTTACTTATAAACATATATGGTCTACATATATACACACAGTGTATATATAGATAAAATTTTATATGTACATAAATATATATATTTATAAATATAAATATATATAAATATGTATATATACATACACATATAAATATATATATGCATACACATACATACACATTATTTAAGTCATGATTAATTTTTCTAATAGGAAGTATAATACATGCAAAAGAAACATTTGGAACTCTCCTATCCCCAGTATTACTGGTTAACTGCTTAAATCCCTCAGTTTGATACATCAAAATGCCTTTTATTAAGGACACATCTGTCACAGAGTTTGGAATTTTTCCCTCTAATATGATCCCACTATCAAGTTCTTTTGAACAGATTTTCTTCAGTAGAGTTTCCCACGTCTGGTTGCTTCAATAAAGACTAGTGACAAAGCTTTTTCAGCAGGATGGTATTTTTCTGTCAAATATGTAGGGTCGACAGTGGACAGTAGCTGAGGGATCCACCATGTTTGAAACAATGCAATCTATCATCGGAGTATATAAAATCGCTCTTGAGATGGAATAACCAAGTTAGGATAGCTTAATTTTAAAATCGAGGAACTTGAGACAAAGAGCCAGTATTTTGTTGTATTGGAACCTCCCCCCACCAGAAGACTTATAATCATTATTTCAATATTCTATCCAAGTTTACACTCTTAGCTTTCGGCTTGATTCTACTCAGCTTTTGTCTCTGGTTCAGTAAAAAGAATTATAGGTAATTCCAATAAAGCAAACTGTTTGCAGGATTAGGGGAGGTAGAGAACAAGTGGAACGTACCAAATGGTATCACAATAAATTATTTATGTGTTTGCCTCTGCTGTTAAATTGTGAAATCCCTGAGGGCAGTAACCATGCCTCATTCATCATTATTTTTCCAATCTATTTATTTCTCCAGTTTTACAGGAATCTAGTTAGATGTTAAATAAATGCTTCTAAATGGATGTATGAACAGATGGATGGATGGATGGATGGATGGATGGATGGATGGATGGATGGATGGATGGACAAATGAACCAGGGAAAGCATAATACTCTCAAACCATATAAATATTATTCAACTGCTAGTGGAATAGTTTGGTAGATAATAGGAAATTAACTTGGTAGTGTTCTTTTGCTGAACTATAATTAAATTTAAAAAGGAAAATTAGTATTGTTGTTCTAGTATTATAAAGAATGAAAGATATGCACATCCTCACACCTCGTCATTATTCTTCAGATGCATGCCCTGAGATAAAAATAATAATACTAAGTTTCCAAAATGGATACTACAAAAAGCTTTGTTAGGGAAGATATACGGTAAAAGATGTTCCCAATTTATACTGTCTGCCAGCTCCTGTCACTCCTGAGATTATCTATTAAATCACAAAGGCCTTCTTCTCCCTTTCTTTCTCTCCCTTCCTCCATGGTCTCTTTCAGAAAAACTCAGTGCTACTTGAGAAGACTGGTGGGGGTAAACTGAGAAAAGTTTTTGAGAAGGATGTCAGCTCCACTGTTTAAAGAGAACAAAAACCCTCTAGAATGTTCTAGGAAACAATTTTGGTAAATTCAACCCTGACTACCTGGGCTGGATATGTAGCCCAACTGCTTAAGCTTCAAGTGTATTTAGGTCGTGTGGAGAAAAGGTTTCCAAAATTAAGAACATAGGTAATTTTGGGAAACTCACAAGTGGCATGACAGAGAATATATTTCTCTTTAAAGAAGATGATTAGATTGAGGTTTCAAGAGTCCAATGTTGTATTCAAACCCTTTTGATTCTTTCTCAGTTTGTAATATAAAAGTAATGTCTTAGGACACTCTGGGAATACAGTGCTCTCCACTCTAAAAACCAAAGGCACCAATTTCTGGCAGTCTTTCTGTTCTCTTGTTCCTGGAACATTATTTCTCACTTCTGATGCCTCACTCACCCCCAGGACCTATGTGGAAGTCACCAGCCTCGGATGGAGCAGAGCAACACATTTCCACTTGCCCCCCTCTGAAGTAGGGGCAACCCTGCTGTTTCTTCAGGTGGTTCTGAGCATGCTCTGTACAAGGCAGGGCTGGCATTTCTTTTTTTTTTTTTAATTTTTATTTATTTATGATAGTCACACAGAGAGAGAGAGAGAGGCAGAGACATAGGCAGAAGGAGAAGCAGGCTCCATGCACTGGGAGCCCGACGTGGGATTCGATCCCGGGTCTCCAGGATCGCGCCCTGGGCCAAAGGCAGGCGCCAAACTGCTGCGCCACCCAGGGATCCCAGGGCTGGCATTTCTGAAGGCAAAGCTGCTTCTGCTGGAAGAGGCTCCTCCCTTTTCGGTAGGCCCTCACTTCTCAGTGTGGTCTGTCCACGAACCTACAGCATCAGCATCCCTGGCTTCTGGTTAGAAATGCCGAATTTCCAGCCCCACCCCAGACCTACTGAACATGCATTTTAACAAGATCCCCAGGTAATTATATGCACCTTAAAGTCTGAGAAGCAGGACTGTAAGTGACAAGGGAGTCCTGATGAAGAAACTCCTTTCATCTGCCGCTGTGTTCCCCTGGTGTGCTTCCAGCTGTGTTCCATCCAAGGCAATGAGCTCTGTGCACCCACACGCAGGCTCCTGTGAGCTCTGCAAATGAGAACTGCATGTTTCCAGGCGTCTCTACCACCCCTTGTGCCAAAAGACAATCTTATTGTCTAGCTCTGCTTTCTGCTTCCCCTCATCTGCCTGTTGTGGGTTGCCGTGGTCATACTGAGGATGTCAAATAGAAGAAGACAAGAGCTAAAAGTGATCAGAAAATGGTTTCTGTGAATCCATGCTCCTGAGCTGCAGGAGGGGAGGCATATTGATTATGTCTAACCCATCACATCACCTTTCTTTTCCATCTTCTTAGGAGTTTTGCCCGAAAGGATCAGAGGATGAGTGGACTCCCTCTGCTCCTTCCTCCTGCTTGCTGTGACTCATCCACACCTCCACAGTCTTGTCTTGCTCATGCACCCAGGAACATGGACTTTCTCACCTTCACCCTTTCCTCGCCACTCCCAGCCTCATCCCCTTATCAAGTGATGTGTCCCCTCCTCACTGATGAAGTGCACATCAAAAACAGTGGCAGATTTACAGGTTAAGAGTGATTTAGTGGCATGCACTGCGGCCAAATTAATGCTGGCTATAATGTAGTTTACCTCATTAAACAATGCACACCAAGATCCTGTCTGTTGTAAAACAATTGGTCTCTGAAGCCCAGTATTCATCTTCCAGGGTTGCTGGGACATAATAAATGGGTAATATTCCAGTGATAATGGTAATGGAGTCACGGCTCAGAGCTAATATTATGGCAAAGTAGTAATTATTTCAACAGTAAACAAGGGGATGGTTGAGCTGCCGACAGAATTCAAGCCTATTGAAATGGTTCAGTTAATTTACTTGGAGTCCAGGCCTGGGACTGGCTGAGGGTAGGATGAAGTTTTTATCCTCTGCTCAAGTGTTCCAAATCTTTCTCTGCTCTTTGATTTCCTCTGGCTGTGGAGAGAGTGAGAAATTCCCTTGTTTCTACTTGCCCTGCTTCTGATTTATAGGGAATGACAGGGACAGTGGCTTTAGGCCTCTGCCCGAGGATTCCAGAAAGAGGGGATGGCAATGGATCCAGAGAGGATACCATAGCCTCCAATGGTGAGACTTTGTCAGGGAGAGCAAACGTTAACTTATGGGTTAGAAAACCAGGGACCTTTATATGACAGACTTCGGCAAATTCCTCGTTTTTGTGGGTGCTCTGGCCCAAAGGCAGAGAGAGCAGTGAGCTAATTCTCAGGACACAGTGCTTAACTTAGCCGTCTGCAGTTCTGGAAGCTCCGTGAAATCTGAAGGAAACACCAGGCTCACCACAGTTTCCTGAAATCCAAAAGGAAAACTCTGAGATCAGATCATACATCACGGGCCTGGGACGTCCCCATGTGACCAAAATCATCAGGGATGACGTTGTCTTTGGCCAGAGGTACAAAGTGGAGGGAGAAGGGGAAACCAAGGTGAGAAGCAGGAAGGGCAATATATCCAAGTGAGCAATTTTGTGGCTTCCTCATATGATGTGCCCAGGTTCTAGTAATTTACTGCTGAGTAACAAACCACCCCCAACGGATCCTCATAACAACAGTCATGCCACTTTGCCTGTGGAGCTGGAGTGGTCTGGGCTCAGCCAGGTGACCTCGCCATGGCTTTGTATGCAGCTGTGAGCCAGATGTTGACTGAGGTTGGGCCCTCTCCAGGTCTGCCCACCCCCACTCCTCCAGCTGGGCCTGGGGATCTGAGCTTCCCTTGCTTCTTGTTCTCTTGAGGTCTCCTCACACGGTCTCTCCATATGTCAACTTCAGGATAATTGTATTTCTCAGGTGGTGGCCGAAGGCTCCCCAGCTAGCATCCCATGAGAAACCGGGGAGAGCTTCATTGTCTTTTGTGACCTGAACACCAAAGTCCCGTAGCCCTGCTTCTGCTCTACCCCGCTGCACAGGAGGGAGTCATGAAAGCAGCTCATTGTCCAGCGAAGGGGTTTCTACTGCAGCTGATGGACGGGCTCAATACCACTTATTAACACCAATATTGCCTTTCCTTAGTGGTAGTCTAGCTTCTCTGATTTTGATTCAAACCTTTTCCATTGCTCTGTCCATCCCATGGTTAACTCATGTATAGATAGGTCTGGCCATCATCTCTTCATTGTAACATGAGTAATCATTACGGCCTTTGATTAAATGTCTTTTATGCCTAGAGTTGACATAGAATAGTCATGCATTCCTACTTTCAGCAATATATATTATTACCAACTTATGAACGAGGAAACTGACCGAAGCAGATGAAACAGAGGCCCTAAGATCCGAACACAGGTCTGTTTGATTCCAAAGTCTAAGCTTTCCACCGTGCTGTTTCCCTTCGTGCAAAACTAGTTTCTATAGATACTCTAAGAGCTAATGAATAATAGCCACAGGAGTCACTATTGTGTGCCTTTGGAAAACTTCCCTAACCTTTCTGAGGTTTTAACATTCTTTTCCGTAAAATGGAGACTCTAGGGTACCTATCGCATCGGGCTGTTATGAAGATTAAATGTGATTGGAGGTGTTGAGGATTCTGCACAGAGCTTGGCAAGAAATACATTCCCAAGTATGGTTACTAAATGATGCTTTTTAATAACCTCAAAGAGAGCAAATCATTCTTCAAGCATAGCCTGTATTTTGTAAACAGTCATTTGGAATTGAATGATAAGATGTTTTATATATATATATATATATAGATATATATATATATATATTGTTTTATATATATATATAATGAATTTGATGGATCTATATAATACATACAACCATTTATATATGTATGTATAAATATCTACATATACAAATATTTTTTAAAGATTTTATTTATTTATTCATGAGTATACACAGAGAGGAGAAAGAGAGAGGCAGAGACACAGGCAGAGGGAGAAGCAGGCTTCACCCAGGGAGCCTGACGTGGGACTCGATCCAGGGTCTCCAGGATCACACCCTGGGCTGCAGGCGGCACTAAACTGCTGAGCCACCGGGGCTGCCCCATATACAAATATTTGATGAAAGGGTATATGTATTCCTATTTTTAAAAGATTTATAATTTATTTGTGTGTGTGTGTGTGTGTGTGTGAGAGAGAGAGAGAGAGAGAGAGAGTAGGAGCAGGAGGGAGGGTCAGAGGGGGAGGGAGAAGCAGATTCCCCGCTGAGCAAGGAGTCTGATGCAGGGCTTGATCCCAGGACCCCAAGATCATGACCTGAGCTGAAGGCAGATGCCCACCAGACTTAGCTACCCAGGAGCCCCTGAGTGTACTCCTAGTTTTTAAAGCAACTCTTCCATGAAAGGAATTTCAAAGATTCCCAGCATTGCTGATGACTGAGGTTATGAGGAAGTACTAAGTTTGGTGCTTGTCAACAATACCCTATTGTTCAAAGAGACCATATATGCAAAGGTGAACATTAATTAGTTGCAAGCTTTTCCAGGGGGTTCACTTCTAAAAGCCCTAATGATCATCAGCATCATATGGCCCTGATCATCAGCAGGCCCATATATCATTTTGTGGAACTATCTTGGAAAACACATAGGACACTTGATTCAGTCTACTGTTTAACCACTGATTTTCCAGGTGGGGACAGCCTCTGAGTCCCATGTGTCTCAACATAAATTACCTCAGCTAACATGGAGGTAAACCACCAGGGACTCACAAAGGGAGAGGGAAAAAGAAAAAAAAATAAGACCAAAAATTAATTTTAATAGTTTTTCCTTCTATTCCAGTGTTACCCAAAGTACTAAATTATAATACTGCTAATTCTAAAACCTCATCACTTTTTTTTAAAAAGATTTTATTTATTTATCCATGAGAGACACAGGGAGGGAGAGAGAGGTAGAGACACAGGCAGAGGGAGAAGCAGGCTCCATGCCGGGAGCCCGACTTGGGACTTGATCCCAGGTCTCCAGCATCAGGCCCTGGGCTGAAGGCGGCACTAAACTGCTGAGCCACTGGGGCTGCCCATTCTCATCGCTTTTCAATCCAATGTCATTAGAATGCAGTTGGAAGAACAGTCTGGAGGCTAGAGATAAATGGGACCTAAGGACGCAGATGTGGACCAAACACACATGCGCACATGTGTATCCATACATATGCACATATGCACAGTGAACAATTATAGCTTGATATGTGTTTGATAACAGGCTCCACCTCCCACTGATGCAGATTGGAGGACTCTAGCATTTTTCATCTCCCCAGAGTCTGAAGGTGATTCTAATGGTATTTACCGAAGATGGAAGCAGAGATGACCATCTACCTTTGTATCAGAAAACCCATTTGGGCTGCCTTTAGAATCTGAGCTTTGTTCCAGAATGTATCCCTTGGTAACACTTAGGGAATATCATGACTCTGACATCATCTGGAACAGTCTTAAGATCTCATGGAGCTCTAGGAGTCACAGCAAAAGGGGAAATAAGCCAATAGACCTTGGCTTTGTCCTATGGAGAGAATTATTAGTCTCAGATACAGCAATTTGCTGGTAGCAAATTATGGCTTCGCCTTCTTAATTCAATGTATTGTCTCTTCGAAGCATATTGTACTAGAATTGAAAATTGAAAATCTACTTCTAAAGGTTAAATTTATGATGATAAAAATTGTTGCAAACACATATTAAACATTTTGAAAAGTAGAAAAGTTAAGAAGAAGAATATAAATAACACCTGCACTTCCAACAGTTGGCAATAACCACTAATTAATTTTTTGAATAAAAACTGAGATTCACTTTGAAAGTGAGTGACAGGATTTCAAAGTACATCTCAATAGAAAATAAATCTCTTTGACAGAATGATCCTTTTTCTCATTGGTCAAATTATTATTATTATAATAATGTGTAAAATATTTTTGAAACTATGAAATCATAATGATGGGATTCTGAAAGACTATTCATCTCGGAGATGCCTGAGGAATTCAAAAGGAATGTAATAAATTGAGTAGAGCTCATATGACCGTGATCATCCAGGAAACATAAGACCTGTCTTGCCAAATAAACTCAGCGCTACAGGGGTTAGACAGAAATGGGAGAGGGGGGATAATGCTGGTGACCATCAAATGTGGATGTGAAACCAGAAGAGCTCGGGAGTCTGCAATTACTTGGGATGGTTGGAAGGTGCTGATTTAAATGCAAATGTGTTCCTCCTGGAAGATGGTGCCCATCATTAAAACTACTAGTGAAGGCAGGTTCTGATGTTAGCACAAAACACTATGTGAAAAAGAAAAGCGGGAACAGCATCTGAACAAACTTCCCTGAGGGTAAAACTGGAATCAACAGCAGGCCAGTGAGCATGTTTTAAGCTAACGAGATCAAAGATCCAGGGCTAGGGTTTATTTTCATGATCCATCCACCCCCTACCTTACCCCCAAACAAAAGCAACCCCAAAAAAAGACAAAGTGGGAAGAGCGTAGAATGGTGTGAAAAACAGAAGTACTCCTCTGGGGCCCGACAAATGAGTACCTCATGATAGAGGAAGTCAAAACAGAGCTCTCGCAAGTAGAGCACTGCAGCTGTGAGCCGGAGAGGCGTCCTTGAGGAATGGCTTGGGGCCATGCTCTGACGGGCCACCCTTAGGAGCACTGTTTTGAACATGGATGAGAAGGATCCTAATTGCAAGGTCACGGAATTACAAGAAAGAGAACCAGGGAAGGGGATAGGTATAAAAATAAGAATTTTGATAGCAGTGATCAGAACTGTCAAGAGCAGGTCTTCGTGTAGCACAGATATTGGGAAACTTCTTCTCTATAAAGACTAGATGATAAATATTCCAGGCTCTGTAGGACATATGGTGTAGTTTCAAGTACTCGAGTCTGACACTGCAAGACAAAAGCCGCTGTAAACGAATGGGTATGGCTGTGTTCTCTTAAAACTTTGTCTCATGTTCCCATAAAGCATTTTAATTTCAAATAATTTGCACATGTCATGAAGTATTATTTTTCTCTAGCTATTCTCCAACCATTTAAAAGTGGAAAATTGTTTCTGAACTCACAGGCTCTTCAAAAGCAGGTAGCAGGTTGGAGGTCAGATGTGGCCTGTTGGTCACAGGCTGCAGATCTCTGGTGTCATGAAATAGGGCAAGAAGAACCAGCGCTGGCTCGGAGGTCCTGACTCCTTCGGAAGTCAGAGACCCTGGACTGATTCTAAAACTAGCACAGATCCAACTCTGCCTTTTGGCCTGTGATCTCCCTTTTGGTTTCTGGCCTGCACACTCGTGTCCTGTTATCCTGCTCTTTTTAAGCAGATTCAACTCCCCTCACTCACTTGGGCTACATTCCATGTAGCACTGGTAAAATGCTTAGGTGGACATTCAAATTAATTATGCTGCATAAATAAATATAAGATTTACCAAATGATAATTGCTGCTGTTATACCAACAGTCATAATCAAGGGTTACGACACTTGCTTTTTGAGTTTATGTTGCAAAAAAGTGAAAACATCCTTGTCTTAGAAAACTGCTCTGTACTGGGATTCCGGCTCTCCTCCCTGCCTTCTTGACTTGCTTGGCATTGCTTGGAGGCTCTGCATGATTAACACAGAACCTTAAAGAAGGACCATGCACGTGATGTTTTCGTGTTTAGGGAGCACCTGTGATGGAGGACTGCTAATCTCGTGTTGTGATCCCATCTCACAGATGAGGCACCAGTTCACTGAGGTTAACTGGCTTGTTGAAGGCTACTCCCTTCCTAATTGGCAGAACAAGAGAGTCAAATCAAGTGTCCTGACAACAGTGGCCTTCCCTTTACAGTATTCCCTGCTACCTCCTCTCATCTGTGACCCCAGGATGCCAGGTGGCATCTGTGTGTTGCAGGTTCTCCTTTCCCGGATATAGACTGGAGGCAACCAAGCTCCATTAGTGAAGATACATGCTGGGTGGAAGGGCCCGGATGTCTGTTGCTTTTCACTCGACCTGTAGCCTTTATCCGAGTTTCACCAAGGGATGTTGGATGATCAGTTGCCAGCCTCCCAACACACTCTACTCTCTTTTCTCCTTTACTTTCCCCCTCCTGTTTCCCAATGTGGTGTATATCATCAGATGGTGAAATAACTTGCATTGCCCTCCCCACCCCCCAGCACTTGGCAAGCACCTCCTTCCCTTATTCGCGCTGTGGGAAGTTTATAGTCAATATGAATTGTAATAGCTCCAAAGGGCTGTGTTCTCAGTGCTCTCCAGCTGGAGAACCCTCCCAGGCAAGACACGGGGAGAGTGACAACAACTCAATGTGAAGTTTTTAATTCCCTTTTGTATCTGACTTGGATCTTGAAAGGAACACTGCTGTGACCCTCCTGGCTCTCTCACTTTGCCTTCAACTCACTCAGCAGCCATGGCACTCAGGGAGGGCAGCAGACGGGTCCTCTCCCACTAGGCTGCCCTATCGATTAGCTAGGCAGAGAAAAGGGTTTTCATTTTTAAAGGCACATGGAAACATCCTCAAAGCCAATGTTTAATTTAAGTATCACATGAGGAGAGCAGCAAAGCATCTCGATGTTATCAAGCCCCATGGACAGCATCACATCTAATTCCAAGTTACTATTCCTGGAAGTGGGAGTTGAGAAGACTTTATGTCTCACCTCATGTCCCTGATGAGAGACAGGTATCCCAGCTGATGGCTGCATGCACTTCACTTACGTGGCTAGAACACTGCTTACCAGAGATGAGGAGGGCACATCCCGCCTCAAGACTGGACCGTTATATACCAGATAAATTGTTTTTTTTTTTTTTTTAGGCTAGAAATAGCCTTTTCTATTTGTGCTTTTGTTTATTAAACCTAGGACACAGTATTATTATTTTTGGTTAAACTTCAGTTACTTTCTGCTATTTTAATGGAACTTCCATTTCTCCCCAAATCCGATGCTGCTAATTATGAACGTTTTCTTTTACAGGTGAAAGAAAGGATGGTGCAAAGCCAATGGGCAGTCAGGTATTCACCATCTCTGCTCAACAGGCATTTGTTAGGAACCGGGAGTTTCCACTGGGAATCTTAGAAGCAGCTGGAGGTTTGACTCAAGGGGAAACTGAGGCTCTGGAGAAGATTGTCAAAAGGAAATGATAACCTGTGTACCAAGAGTTCATCTAAAAATAGTATGGGCCAAACTCTAGTGGATGAACCGAGGTATTGTGGAAAGGCACAAAAATTGGACAGCCACATTTGACTTGTAACATATGACCTTTGACACATTATTCAAGTATTAGGAAAACCCTGTCAATTTTTAAAAATAAGATAAGATGCTACCTGTCAATGGCAGACATAATAAGACACTAATGCTCACTGACAGCACCACCTTTGATGAGACATACATTTATTGAGACTTCATTTTATCCCAGGCACAGGGCATGTACTCACATCCATTGTCACACGTATCCTTACAACAAGCCCAGGTACACATCCCATCATGATCCTCACTCTACAGATAAGATGCTTAAGGCTCAGAGAGGGTGGGCAATGTGGCCAAGGGGGCTATGCTTCGCGAGTCATATAATAAAAACTCAAGTCTTGAAAGTTCACCATGTCATGCCTCTGATGATGCTCAGGTGGTTTCTGGAACCCAGCCCATGCCCATGAAAGAGACAACATGCCAGTATCTGCAGATGGATCCAGAAGGCAAAGTTCACTTTCAAGCTCTACCCCATACTAGCTACCTGACCTTCAGCAAACTATTTAACAGTCTTGTCACTCGTCAAATATATATATAATAATAGCAGCTAAACTCATAGGGTAGTTCCAAAGATTAGAGGAGTTGATATAGGTAAAATGTTAGCACATTAAAAAGAACGTTATAAGCCTCTGCTACTATTGTTTTTTTGTTTTTTTGTTTTGTTTTTTTTTCGCCTTTATTAACCTTAGTGTCATCCTCCACTCAGTATATCTCCCTCCAATCTCCTCGTACTCAAATGAGAAGATTCATCAAATCTTAGGCCTGAGCTCCTTCGGCCTTAGAAGCTGTACTTTCTCAGAGGCCAGCTTCTAAGTAACTTATTTATGTTTAATTGTCATTTTCTGAAGATCAGCATAGACATAGAGCTGTAATTAACCTTTTATTGGGATTCTTCCACAGGTTAAATGACTTGCTCAAAGTAGCAGAGAGTCAATGGCAGCAGTTGGAATGGAATGAAGGCTGCTGCTCTTCCGCCTAGATTGTGATAGATGAAAGTAGCTACCATTAATAGTGGAGTTATTAGGCATAAAATAAGGAGGGCAAAAGAGGACAAATGGCTACCTGAATGACATTGCAAGGCCTACCTTTTATTCCTTCTATCACTATTATGTTGACTGTGAGCAATTATGTGCTGTAGGTGGTTTGGTGATAGCCCAGAGTTAGGGCTATATCACACCGTCCACAGGGTCTGTTATGCACCAGGGCAGGACAAAGCCCTCGATTCTGAATCAGTGGTGGCCATGTATTCAGGCCTTGTCTGTCACACAGTCTAAGAGCCATTTCCTGGAAGATCATAGGGCTTTTTTCCAACCTGGATTTTCTCATCTGTCAAATAAAGCTAATAGCAATACTAACCTCTTATGGTTGTTAGAGAATCAAATGAAAAGATTTTAAAATTTAAAAATGGCATAAAAATAGAAACTATTTGAATTCTAGCAAAAAAAAAAAAAGATGATCTAAGTTAGCATGTCCTTTGGTGAATGGGTTGATTCATCTTGGTTTTTGCTATAGATTAAAAAATAGGACACCCAGTAAGCAGGAGAGCTATGGGTTCGGGGTGGAGCCTCTGTAACCCACCTGCCTGGTTACATCTTGTCCAACCCTATAGTAGTGTACGTCTTTGAGCAGGTTACCTATGTGAGCTCTCTGGGTCTCAGTCTCTTGAACTATAAAAGAACAGTAATAACACCTACGTCACAAGTTTGTCAAGAAAATTTAAGAGTTTATGCATGTGAAATGGTTATAATAGTGCCTGGAACATAGACAACTACTTTAAAAATTTTGGTTATCATGATGATGATGATGATGATGATGATGATGATGATCCCTCTTTCAGTCTTCTTTCCATATGGTTAGAATCTAACCATTTTAGACTGCTGCTATTTCTCTAATTACTGCCACTTGCATTTTTAGGCACAGAAACACTAGCTCCTAGCCTAAGAATCCAGGCTTGCTGAGATCCTAGGGTCCTTTACTGCTGTCTGCATTATAACAATGAAGTAGGGCTCTCATCAAGAGGTTCTTATAACCATGACAACATGAGCAGCACCACTCTACTGAGGATGTCATTGCCATGACAACACCTGAGTGACCAAAATCAAGAGGCCTAGAAAAGTGCTGTGATAAAGAGAGAAAACATCAACACAGAGGAATGTGGCCGTTTAAGAGAAGAACAAGGACTGGCCAGTGTGGACGCTTGGCAGTGAAGCCAAAGAAAGCAAAATTATGTTGATGTAAACATTGTGGTCGCATTCATTAAGTTGCCCTTGATTTTCAAGGGCCAAGGGTTCTGGTTGGAAACAGAGATGCAAAGACAGATGGAACCACTTCTTTCCAACTCTTCCATGGATTTCACAATGTGCCATAACAATCAAGGGCCTTTTTCCCCTCTCAAAGGGAAGAAATGCCTCTAGGGTAATGTGGGCAATGAGAAGGAGTTTGTTAGGACTGTGAGGGAGAAATACTTTGAAGAGTTCTCAGGAACTTACTTGTAGGATTAGGTGGAGAAGATGTCACTACCTGTCACTGCTGGTACTTTTTTCCAGGTTGGTGAACTCTCTCCCATCTCCAACATTAGTCCAGATTAAGCACAGATTATCTGCTCCCTCTACTCTGTCTGACCTAAACTCAGCAACACTGAGGCAGCAGAGATGTTTACATAATTTCCAGGGCATACATCTGCAGAGAACTAAAATATTTTCCCCAGACGGCTGTCTCCCCCAGAATAGAACTTGGGTTGTGTTTGTCAGCTCTTCCAGGGTACTTAGTTGGCCATCCTAACCCATCCCCTTTGGAGCTTCCTGGAAGGGTTTCACCTGGATAATCCTCTGTGGCCAAAGGGGTGTCTGCCCAAGGCTAACTGGGTTCCTGTTCTGGTGGTGAGGAATAGATGAATTCAAATACTCTGTTCTAGTTGAGTATCTGGTCATGGAAGGGCAAATATTGAGGACTTTGAGAACTTCTTCCCTGGTCTCTAAGGGGGGGGGGTTGATAAATAAGCAGATATCATCCTTGATGCTCCTTGTCGTGGGCTCTTTCACACTCCAAGCAATGTTTCCCATAAGTGCTTTAGCTGCCAATGTTCAGTGGGATCTCCACTGGACTTGGCAGCAGAGTCTCATCTCCAGACAATGTTCCTTAGTGTCAGAGACAGTCAGTTGCTTTAGCAATGTGGAGACTTTGGTTTTGAATTCCCAGATCACTCAAAAGCCACATAGAGAAATTTTGGGATCACTCAAAGTGTATAGGTTGCTCCATAAGCACAGACCAGTCTTAGCTAATTCTTTCTTTTATTTCACCCAAAGAGGAGGGACAGTTGAGATCCCTAACACAAGTATAGCTGACCCTTGGACAACATGGGGATCAGGGGTGCTGAGACTTTGTGCAGTTGAAAGTCTACATATCAACCTTGAGCCCCCAAAACCTACCTACTAATAGCCTGTCAACCGGAAGCCTTACCAATGACATAAACAGTCAGTTAACATGTATTTTGTACGTTACATGTATTTGATGCCGTATTCTTTTAATAAAGGAAGCTACAGAAAGGAAAATATTATTAAGAAGACAGTAAGGAAGAGAAAATACATTTACAGTGCTATACTGTATTTATAAAAAAAAGAAAAGTTCTCATCTAAGTGGACCCAGGCAGTCCAAATTCATGCTGTTCAAGGACCACTATGATTACACAGCAATAATAGCCAAGAGATGGCCAAGGAAAGCCAGGCTGCAGACTGGACTTTGGGAAAATATCCTTCTTTACCCTCACACTCCCCTCCAAAAACTAACCCTACATCATGCCATATTTTATAGCAAAACTTCTCAAGGACTTTATTACCCTTTCCATCCATCCAACTCACTCTCTCCCCTTCCAATCAATCTTGCCCCATATCTTCTGGCACCAGAACCATTGTCACCAGCCAGGGTCTCATGCAAGTACATTTCACCAATTCTGAGCTCCCCATCTCCCTTGTCTTCCAAGGGACACGCAAGGATCACTCTCCCCTTTTAGGAAGCATCCTCTTCCTTATCTTTCAGATTACCTTTGTCACTCTCTGGCTGCTGCCTCACCACTATCTGTGCTGGCTCATTCTCTTGTCTTGGCACCCCAGTATGGGAATGCCCCAAGGCCCAGGCCACAAAACTATCCTATAACCATATAACCATCCTCACCTTGTAGGAGGTGATAGCTTGCCTTACAGGGCTGAATGCCATGAGGATGCTACTAATCCCCACATTTATTCCTCTAGCCCATGCACCCTCACATAGCCAGCTCTCTGCTAGCATCGTCACTTGTGAACCTTAGGTTCCAAGCTCCTGTTTCCACCTACAAATCTGCTCCTCTTGGAGTTCTTGGCAGCAGAAAATGGTATCGCTAGTCGCCAATGGCACCGGCTACAAATCTCAGTCACCCTTGATTCTTACCTCGGCCTCACAACTCCCATGTTTACTCAGTGAATCTTGGCAGCTTTAATTCAGAATATATTCCACATTGAACATGGTCTTACCACCTTCAACCCTACCACGACAGTTCACATCATTATCATTCCTTGAGGGACCAAAGCAGTATCTGAATTGGCATCCCAGTTGCTACCCTTACCTCACCTCTTGACCCCTGTCTTTTGCTTCAAGCAGTTAAAATGACCCTTGAACAACATGTATTCAATCATTTCACTCTGTTGCTTAAAACTGGTCAGTATTTGTGATGCAAATACATTCCAAAATTTTAACATGGTTTTCCAGGAGCTACATGATCTGACCCTTGTCTCTCTTTAATCACATACTAGGTCACTTCTTTGTGTCCACATTCTTATGGTTTTTCATACACACTAAGCATGTTCTGGACACGTGGTCTTGGTATTTGCAGATATCTTTGCTTGGAATACTCTCTCTTGATACATCCCATCCATGGGTTCACTTCCCTTGGGCCTCTAGGTATCTGTCAAGGCTGCTCCTGATACTCTAAAGTAGTACCACTCACCCTTCTCTATCGCATCTCTGGGTAAATGTGTCCTTTTCTTCCACAAAACAATCTTTCCCTGACACTAGGTGGCATATTTATTTATCAAATATTACCTTTACTTCCTTGTCGCAGCTCCACAAGGCAGAGTTGTTTTTTTTTTTTTTTTTTTAGGCAGAGACTTTGGATGCTGTGTTCACCACACAGTCAGAAGGACCTAGACATGCACTCTTGTGCTTTAGGTACTCAATAAATATCTGTTGAATAAAAGATGATCCTTTCTATTTATTATAACTCTGCTGTACTCTATCATTTCTGTTCAATCTAATAAATCTTGATTCTTTAAAAAAATAAATAAATAAGTCTGGAGTTGTCATGATCATTTTTGGAGAAAAGGGAGCTAGCCTACATGGATCAATGGACAAAAATAAATCAGACACCAGCTAGTTCCTAACACCTTACCTATTGCCACATAGGAGAAAAGCCAGATAGATAATTAGCCTTAATCCCTCAAAACAGGCAGTAAGGAGACCATTCTAGGTACCTAGGAGTTCTTGTCAACATAGTCTCTGCCTGCACTCTCACCTCACACTGACCCTATTACCAGCTTCTGGCAATTGGCCCGGCTACATATCTCTTAATTCTATACACTCCCCTCCTCTCCTACTATCTCATGATCTCTGACCTTGACCTTTTAATGGCCTTGAAAAAGTGAGTCCCCTTGCTCTGGGTCATAAAGAAAGGCTTGACCTTGCCAAAAGCTACCATTGTCACTACCTCACCTTAAGGTTTAGGAAGAAAAGAGATTCCTAACCCTTACCACAGGCACAGGCTGCAGCTGAAATCTGCAAAATGCAGTTTTACTGTCTTCCATTGGGAACAATTTAAATCCAACATGCCTCACTCCTGTCACTGCCCAGGTGACTCTGCAACCAGACCCTTCCCCCCATCACCAATGTCCTGCGGCTCTTTCATCCCCCCTTCTCCCCGCCTTACATTCTGGGGAACACCACTCGGTACCTAAGCGAGACCCTCTGTCTGGCCCTCAGCCCCCAGGCTGACCACTACCTGAACTGCCTTAAGTAATGAAAGTCCAGCTACTTCCTGAGGGCAACACATCCTCTGTGGCTCTCTCAAGAAATTGCTGGATTGTTTGTTTTGGCATCTGGAGGTTGGGGTGATGGTCCTTTCACTCCTCAAGATCACCTGGAGACCATTCCTCTTTCACATTTTTATTGAAAACCCTTTCAAAGCTTTTTCCCTCTGGCAATGTTGCAGCTACCTGTCCTTGCTGCCAATGACTGATGTCCTGAACTCCTCATGACTCTTTGAGGGCTTTCACATGGCTCACAGACCTACTTGTCACTAACCTCAGCCATCATTGGCTATGACTTCAACATCCCTTTGATGATTTGTCAGACACCTGCACTGTCAGCTTCCGGGACCCCTCTTCTCCATGGACCTTCCCTTCTGTCTCACCATATTCTAGCACTGTGATTGGCCTGATCATGCTATTCTCCAGAACCTGTAATCACTAATTAAGGAACCAGCTTGTAACTTTCCAGCATGCTCCACTCTTCATAGTGTAAGTCCATGCTGACTTGATTCACCCATTCCTTGAACAAGTAATTCCTGAATGTCTGTAATTTGACAGGCACATGCTAACCATTGGTGTACACAACATTAAACAAGAAAGAGCATGTTCCTTCCCCTCATAAAGCTTATAATCCATTAAGAAGAAGGTAGGCAGTGCATAAATCTGATGCCCCATGGGCTCCTTGATGACCCTGACCCTGGCAGCTGTGTCCTGATTCAGGGCCTTTGTATTCACCACTAGCCCTGCCAAGAACGTTCCTTCTGGGGTTAGTCCAGTGTCTTCCCACAACCCTCATGGGCTGTGTTCTTAATGACTCCATCCCTGTCTGTTTTTTTTTTTTTATAACAATTTTTTTTTAAATTTTTATTTATTTATGATAGTCACACAGAGAGAGAGAGAGAGGCAGAGACATAGGCAGAGGGAGAAGCAGGCTCCATGCACCGGGAGCCCGACGTGGGATTCGATCCTGGGTCTCCAGGATCACGCCCTAGGCCAAAGGCAGGCGCTAAACCGCTGCGCCTCCCAGGGATCCCATCCATCCCTGTCTGTTTAAGATTACAACACCCACATAAGCTTAAACCATGCAAAATAATCTTAAGTCGTTAATGACAAAAATATGATTTTCTTTGAATATTTAAAAACTTTTCGGATCCCTGGGTGGTGCAGCGGTTTGGCGCCTGCCTTTGGCCGAGGGCGCGATCCTGGAGACCCGGGATCGAATCCCACATCGGGCTCCCGGTGCATGGAGCCTGCTTCTCTCTCTGCCTGTGTCTCAGCCTCTCTCCTCTCTCTGTGTGACTATCATAAATAAATAAAAAAAAATTAAAAAAAAAACTTTTGCCATAACATTAAAAATCTTAACATTGGCTAAAAGTGAATAGGAAAAAAAATAAATAAATAAAAGTGAATAGGGACATAGAAATAGTAAAACTAATATTTACTTAGTATCCTAAATTTGGAACATTAGAAATGTTGACAATTAACAGAAGTTTTTGTTTAAACAAAAAGACAGCAACCCCCAACACATGCTGATAATCACTTTGCCTTTTATCTTGACTAATGTTTCCACAGTAATTACCATATAACACATTATAAGGTTTACATATCCATCAGCTTATTTTCTCTCTCACTAGAAGCTCTCTGAAGCCAGGGTTTTGTCTGCTTTGCTCATTCATGTGTCTCCAATGCCTTAGGACAGTCATTCAGCAGACAGAAGTTGCTTCATAAGCAATTATTGAGGAACACATGAATTCATACAGGGACAATCAAACCTGTTTTGCCAAGGAATTTTTCTGGGGAATGTGGGGAATCTGTGTCACCTTCCCTGATTAAATCATTTTCTGGAATAGTGGGTGATAGAATAAATTAATTGGTGAAGGGAGAAAGCCATTTGTCTCTTTCTCTCATGCAGATGATTAGCCAAATATCTTCAACCACAGTGACCCCAGTGAACCATTCAGTAGAGGGCAAACCAGTGATGCAGGAAATTAGAGAAGGAACACAAGGCTTCCTGAGTGCAGAACAGTTAAACAGGAGTCCTGAACCCATTATGGAGGAACTGATGAAAGAACAAAGTCATTCCTCTGAACTCTCTGTTAGAAAAGGGAAGAGGGATTTGCTTTTTGGGGTGAGGGGTGGGTGTGAGCAAAGAGGAATCAGTCACTGTTGGGGAGAATTGGCAAAGATGATTCTCCTAGGGATGGAAGAGCTACAGCTTCCTGACCTCAAATTCAAAGGTGATGACCAAGCTGACCGTGCAGTAATTCTCGGAGAACCTGTGCAGTCTAGCCAGGAAGGAGGCTGGAGCTTCCTTGATCTGAGAGGAACCACATTGGTATTCCGTTCATTCCCTCCCCACTGTCCTGGCTCCAGTAGTAAAAGCATTTTACACCACTACGAAGATAAAGTATGCCAAATACCACAAGGACACGTAGGGAAACTGAATGGAGTCAGATAATGAAAAACATACCCTGGAATCCAGCAATTTCTTTTCATATCTAAAGCTGTTAAAGTGTAAAACAACCTAATAATAACAATCAAAGCAGAAGACATACCATTGTGTGAGAGAATGATAGTATTTAACATGAAGAAAAAATAAATCAAGTCAGAGAGCAGCTGCATCACTGCCACGGGTCCTGGTCCCGTGGTGGAAGGGGAAGGGTGAGAGAGCATAAAACTCACAAAGGCCTACTCAGTAGGAGGAAGAGAACTCAGCTGAGAACTGAGGCAAAGTCGACCCTCCATGCTGGGCTCTGTCCTTTGCTCAGAGGTTTCATGCAAAGATCCACTGAAAGGAGCCTCAGATCACTGGGGAGGATGGAATGCCAAGGCCAAGCCCAGTGCCCCAACCAGAGTCCAGTGTCTGAACAAGGGTGTGGGTGACTTTGAAAGAATGGTGTGAAAAAGTGGACAAACCAGAGACCATAAGCCCCGGGCTGGCAGGAAATGTGAAACCAGACTATAGACATGTCTCAGAAGATCCAGAAGAAGCAATGGGTCAGCAATCAGGCAGGAAATCAATACACATTAAGAATATGGATCTTGGAGCAGAAAATACTTAGATTTGACTTTCACCTTGGCCATTTCATATTTGTGGGGAAATTATCCTCTCAAATCTCCATTTCTTTACCACTAATATGAAAATAGTATCTACTTATTAGACCATTCATGAGAATTAAGTGGTATCAAGTATGTAAAGTAAAGGGCCCAGCACAAGGCAACTAATATACAGTAGGTTCTTGAATGTGAGTGTGATCAGAAGCACTTGAGGGATTGGCTAACGTGCAGACTTCTGGGTCTCCCACCTTAGCTCTGGGGCGTAAGCCAGGTGATGCTAACGCTGCTAGTGCAGGGACCAGCCTTTGAGAATGGCACTGTATAGCAGAGGCGAAGCACATTCTGGAGACAGTGCTGGGGCTGGATCTCAGCAGTGCATCTCGGAGCTGTGTGACCTTGATCCATTAGCCTGACCTCTCCAAGCCTCCCTCCCTCACTGGTAAAGTAGCCTAATCATGGGACGTGTTTCACACTGCTGTTGTGAATAATCCACACTACCATGCGTAAATGTTCAGAAGAGTACCTAGTACACTTTTAAGCATCCACAGACTGTTTTTGTTACTCTTGGATAAAAGAGACTCTGGTTATAATCTAGACTCTAGGGGGAAAGCAGTCATCTCAGATCAAGCCACGATTCAGGATTCAAAAGTGTGGTACAAAGTCAGATCTACACATTGAAGTCCTGGTGATAAGGACATTTGGAATGGAAACTCTCTCCAAGTTGGCATGGCTGTTCTTGGTGGCTCCCCAACACAGGACCCCAAAGCCTTTAGTGTCTACGCGGGTCTGATGGAGAAGAGGTCACTGTGGTTGTGGTGGGTGGTGAAGCCCTGCTGAGACCCTTCTTACACCCCAAGTAGAGCTGCCTAACTACAGGTGCTCATCAAAAATGAGGTCTCCTGGATGGGCTGTCATTTTCAGAAGTCCTTTGCATCTTACTCAGCCAGGGCTGGTTAGCATCTGCGGGGCAGATGATACAATCCTCTTGCTTTTATGTTTCCTTTTTTGTTCTATCAAAACAATTCTGCATAGTAACGGTCACCAAGTACCAGCATAAATAGCCTGACTAAGGAAAGTGTGGGGAAAGATGCTGTTAGCAATGTCTGAATTCAGCAGACGTCTGATTCTACAACATTTTTCAAGGGTTTTAAAATAATTGGGTAAAACCACAAACAGTGTCTGTGGTATGCACTCCTGCCCTTGGTTTCTAGACGGAGGCTTGATTTCATATGTTCTCAATCCAGCCACATTGAACTCATTAATTTCCCCACTAGTCTTTTTATGATTCTCCTCTTCTTTGAGGTAGGAAGTTGCACAGCTATAATATTGCTTTAAACCAGATCATAAATTTTAAACTTACGAAAACGCTTATTGACATTGGCAAATTTTACCCTAACTGTATCTAACTCGCTGTAATTTTACAGTTAAAGAGAATTACGGAGTTAAACAGTCATCAGTAAATGCCTTCCTCGGCTTTCTTCTTTCCCACCTTGGTCGGTGTGTCTGTGTCTAAACCATTCGCTTAACGAGTTTCTCGATCACTTTGCCTCAGACTTGAAGTTGCGCCACTGGTTTATCTTTATCATAATAAATCGCTTTCTCTGTATAGGTTGGGCCTAATACCGTATGCTCTGCTGCTACTGTGGACAGGAGATCTGCCACTTTCAATTATGATGCAATTATTTTTTTTTTCTTCCACCATCAATGACCACTGTAATATCTTTTGCAATAGCAATTACTTGGTTCTCCTGGGATAGCTACTTGGGGGTACTCTGGGAATTTTAATCAAGTACCTACGTTAATTAGAAAATGGTGGGGGGGTGATGAGGGAGGTGCTGATTAAGCATCTTTGAATATCTATCCATTCTGGCAATTGACTGAGCTTCAGCTTTTGTAAGGATTCAACCTTTTCAGAGAAAAGAATTTTAATTTCTTCCCCTTTTGTTCTTGTCTCATGGGTGGGAGGGAGAGGAAGGTGCTGGCTGGGGCTGCGGAAGCTAATGTTGTTGGGTACCTACTACATGTCATCATGGGGCCAGGAGCTTGGCATTGAAGAGTCCACGTAAACCTCACCACATCCATGTTAGAAAGGTCTTATTATTTCTGTTTTGCAGATGAAGAGTCTTAGGCTTGGTCCTGGGAGCAGACCAGCGGCGGCGGTGGGGGGGATCTTTTCTTATAAAATCTTTGGACTCGTTTGAGAAACATATTATAGACAGTAAAGGATGATATGAAGAGATGAAGCTCCTGTATATTGCCCTTTACTCACTATAACTGCTTTTATTTTCAATTATGCACCAGAAAGACTTAATTTTAAAAAGGGATGGGACATACGGTATCCATAGATTGGACACCTTTTTGTTCAACAATCACAGGGCCTGCAAACATCTGGTGCTGTGCTAGGCACTGAGTTTGTGATAAAATAAAACAGCATAAGAACTGTTCCTGCTCTCCTTGATCCCTTGGACAGGAAGAGGGCCTCATGAGCCTATGAGTCGCAGTAAGAATTGCCATTGTTAGAAGTCTGTGCAAAGAGCTATGGTATCTCAAAAAAAAAAGAGGTGACTCACTTTGCCTGAAGAAAGTCACCAGAGACCTCTGAACTGGTCACATTTGAGCATGGTCTTAGGACAAAGGTAAAACTCTATCCGAAAGGTGCAAGGAGATGATATAGGAAGACTAGATGGTAAGTGCAAAGGTAAAGGCACCAACTATGCAGCAAATGTCACGTTGTTGGTGTGATTGCAGCATGTGGGGCAAATGGGGTCCAGAACCAAATAACAAATCTCTCAATGCTATGCCAGGGAGCAAGAACAAAGCTTATAAAGAGATGCCTCTTCCAGAAGGTTCATCGCTACCTTGGTGTGACCTAGCCATTGAGCAGTGGAGGGGACTTCAAATCCAGCTGGACCTGTTTTCAAGGCCCATCTCCCTCAGACAGATGGCCGCCTTAGGAGGCAGCTTCCACCTGTGAAGATGGGGCCATTACAGGTAGCCAGAACCTCAAAGAAAGGCCAGACATTCCAGAATGCCTGAAGCAGAAGAATGGAGCTGGAAAATTCATACCTGCCCTCAGGAAGCAGAAAAATAGAGCAGACTCACTGGCCATTTCCCAAACACACCTCCGGAGTGAAGTAACAGAGGGGAAAATAAAAAGCTTCTCTCCTATGTCTCTTCGATTCTCATACTCCAGTGGAAGACAGGCAAGCAGCTGGCAGCTCAGCAGGTTTCCTGGGCAGGGAGCCTGCCCTGAAAAGTTGTAAAAAGACACAGATCCCAAGGCTTCCTTTTTTTTTTTTTTTTTTTTTTTGCCTCAGGTCCTTCTTTCTTTGGAACTCAGGCCACTTGCCTGGTTTCATAGCACAGGCAACCATGACTGGAGAGTGAATTTATTCACCGAGCCCCCTTGGCCTACTCTAGTAAGGATTTATGGCCTGTATTGATTAATTACAGGGCAACTCAATCAAAATGAGAGTCTAAGAGTTGTCCAGAGTTGGCACAGAGATATTTTAAAAACATCTTTTTCTTTCTTACCTTTTTTGGGGGGTAGAGGGGAGCTTTTTTGGTTTTCTCCTGCTGGGTGGTAACCATCTGTGGGCAAGGAGATGCCTTTAGTTCCATTTTGTCCTCCTTGCCTTCCATCCCCAGCTCTTCTTTGCTGGAGAAGTTTTTCTCGTCTGCCATCCTAATGATCTCTGTGCCACATGGGGCCCCTGATGCTGGTGCTGACAGACTGCTCATTAGTGCCAGGGTGCTGCAGTCAGCCGATGGCATGCCACAGCTCTGCTCCTGACACTTTTTCACAGAGCTGTCACTGGAGTCATGGCGCCTGCCAGCTCTGGTTGAACTCAAGCTGTGATACCTCCAGTGCCAATTAGTGCTTCAGTGTCCTGCTTGGCTGGGGAGGAAGACCTGTCAGTGCTGACAAATGGGGAAATAGGTGGGCGTGGAGGGGGGGTACAGAGGGAAGGACTCTGGGCATTGGCAAGGAGAAGGGCTTCCATCCAAGGGTCACTTTGTCCTCACCAACTTGGTGAGGTTTTCGGTGCCTTTTAAAACCATGAGAAACAAGGTCCAGAGAAACCAACTGTCCCTGGGCCTCTTCAAGTACAGCAGGGGAGCTCAGGTGGACAGGAAGAGATTTGGCAGCTGGGGAAGGTTGCTCAGTCTTGCAGGTATGGTCCACTGCACACTGTGGAAAGGGAAGGGTTCCGTAACAGGGCCCGGGTTGCAAATATAGACATGTGGTCCTGCTCTCATTCTGCATCCAGAGTCTTTCTATGGCCCTGGGAAAAACCAATCAATCTCTTTCCCACTTTAATTCATATACTGTAGGAGGGCGGGGGAAGGCAGGGAGAATTTTTCAACTAATATTTCTCTCTTTTTTTTTTTTTTGGTACTGATTTCTCTCTTTGGATTTTTATTTTTTTAACCCATGAGGTGCAGCAGATTTTCATATACCATTGAACTAACTTTCCCTGGCAATATATGGGATTATTTTATGAAACTGTTGGGAGCCACTGAGGGTTTAGGTATAATTAGGGTTGGGAAGAGTAATACACCAAAAGGATCAAGAGCCCAGAAAGGCCAGATGAAGACAAGGTGAGAGAAACACACACATCAGGGGGAGTGATTGAGGCAGTGAGGGAAGCGGAAGGGATTTCACAGAAGACCCACTTTCAAAGTCACTTGTGAGCCTTCTCAACTTTTTCAAAAGAGTACTTGAAAAGGAATCTCTCCTCAAGGAAGAGTCAAGCCCTGCCATAGCAGGTTCCCCAGTAGAGGGACTTCAGGAAAGGCTTGACAATCCTGTGAAGACCAGAGAAAATGTCCTGGAGACCTCCCAGTTGAGCTCCAGCAGGAAACGCACCAGGTCCCAACAGCGATATCAAAGTGGAAGAGAATTTCTCAGGGTTCAGGATGAAGTCTTTGAACCAGGAGTACAGGCTTGCCTCTCGGGGCACTGGCAAAGGTAAGTGCTTGCTTACTGAATCAACAAATACTCCTTGAATGCTTTCCAGATGCTGGGCATTGAGCTAGAAGGTGAAGAAGCAAAGTGAGATGTAGGGCCTCAAAGAGACGTAGGTCTCAAGGAACTCATGGACCAGAAATCAGGACACACTGTAAATAGCTCATTGGACCTTACTGATCCCCCAACCAATGTCTAGGTACGAAGTATTCCTTTAGCAGCCTTGGTGAGGTTTTTATTTTCAGTGTTTTGTATGATGGGAGAGAGGAAGAGGTCAGGACACTCAAGAGGGCAGCTCCATTAGGACGCTCAGTGATTCCTGGTTCCATATGCATCAAAGAACTCAGACAAGAACAATCGGACTCATACCTTCATCCGAGTTTCATGTTGGGATCTCGGGGTTGTGGTAATATAGGAATCGCAGCCTCCTCTCTAAAGCTCTTAAAACCCAATAGCAACTGGAAACCTAAACATTTGACTTTGAGAATACTTTTCCATGAAGAGAGAGGTGCTAATAAGCACCTTTTAGGATATCCTGAAAGAGATGGTATTTCTATTTCCTTAGGGAAGACTCAGAGGAATAGAGAACATTGAAAGTATTCTTTTGGACACAAGAAGACTAGAGCTTAGAGCTGTGTAAAAATAAATTCCTGCATGCCTAGACGGGGACGAAAGACAAGATACAGAGCCATGAATGGGGAATGTGTCTATAGGAGACAGAGGTCCCTGAGGCCACCTGGGCCACTGCAGTAGGATGCTAGTACTTTTTACAGAGTTAGGCAAGGGGCCAATAAAACATTCGTATGGATCCAAGTGGATTTCCATGTGAGACAGGTAGACGAGGGCGCGTCTTTCTGAAAAGATCAAGGCCAATGCAGGTGTAAGCAACACTCGCACACTCCAGAGCAGCTGTGTAGAGGGAGGGCGGGCATCTTTCCAAACTCGTGTACTTTCTTCTTGACCTCTTGGGAGTGGTAGGCTCATGAGGGGAACTAGAAGACATGTTGCCAGGAGTAAGAGGAAACCGCTTCCCATGATCAATGGTAGCACAGCGATGTGGCTTGGGAGGCCTCCGCTCCCTCTCCATCTTGGATATGGATAAATGACGTTTTCTCCATCCGACGTAAAGTGCCAGGCAGGTGATTTCAAGGACAAGGCTCCTCTACCCTCTTCCAACCAGATGTTACTCCTAAGTGGCTGTGTATCAAAATAGTAGGAGCCAGTTACTAAGTGGTGGTTAACACTCCTGTTCTCCTTTTTCACATAAAAGGTGGTCAAGGCTCCTATATATTCTAAGGAGGTTTATGTAAATTTATTACATGTAGCACCATATGAGTTATGATGGAAAAAACTCGGATTTTTCAGAAATGTACAAAACAAACAGATCCTTCTGGAGGGATAAAATGTAATGAAGCCATCAGGGTTGCCGACGTGCTTAGCTTCCATCAGCTATCGATTCAGGGATTATAATGGGTACCTGTGTGAGAATGCTCCAGAATGAAACATGATCTACCCCCACAGGATGGGACAAAAGATGACAACAGCTCTCTGCCTCTGGAGCCTTTGCTGAGATGCATCCTATATTTTTTTCCTCCAAGGAACCCCAAGCCTGTCCCAACTTATTTAAAATAAGTACCGTTTTGGAAATATTTAGTGGGGGAAGATGAAGGTCTGACGGCTAAGGGTCTCCAGCTTCAGTTCAGACCTGGCAGCAGCCCAATGACACCTCTGATCTCCAAATAATCAATCACAGGGAAAACGGCACCCTGGTGAGTTCAAGGTGATTAGTTACTGCTTGGCATGTCTCATCAGTTTGAATCTGGGATAGCTAATCTGGACCAGGGATCTGGAAACGGCTGTTCATCTAAATTACTCTGATCCACAGGTAAATTCTGATTATTTTGCTCCTCTCCCCTTGATCCATCTTCTGTTTCCATAGCAGCCAAAACCCCAGTAAAATGGAAGCATCTGGCACAGGCTCAGGTAAAGTCCTCTGGGGAAATGAGTCTGCTGGATGGCCACCAAGGGGGGGGGGAAGGACTCTAAGGTGCGCCAGTGTGAACTCCAGCAAGATAAAAGGAAGAGGGCTCCAATGCCAGAGGAAAGACAAAGTAATTGTGAGAAGGGGTGGTGGTGGTGGGGTATGTGGAAAGAATGGAAATTAATGCACAAGTGTTTAAGACACTGAGAGAGAAAGGGAAAGGAAAGAATAAAAACACAAAGCATGAAAGGGCAAGACAAAGGAGAAGATCAACAGAGGAGAAGGAGAAAAGGGGACCCAGCAAAGGACAAAGAGTGGAAGAGCCAGAAGAGAAAGAGAAGACACCCAAGGGGGGCCAGAGGGAGGCCTGCAGGAGGGCGGGGCCCGGTGCCTCTGGACAGAAGGCAAAGCCAGTCCACCCAGGATGATGAATGATCCACAGACCCTGAAGGCACAGACCACCCTGGCAGCCTGGAGCACTGGGGACTCCGCATTCAGCAGTGATGAAGGGCGGGCACCGTGGACTCAGGACGTCTGCCCCTTTCGACCACCCATCCTTCGGAGGTGTCCTAGGGCTACGTTCTCTCAAGGATGCTCTCCTGCGCAGCAGGAGTCTCCTCCCAGATTCTGGGCCAGTCCATCAGGAAGGCCCTACCCAGCCGAGAGAATCGCAGCCTGCAAGGGCCCTCTCCCATCCCGTTGCTCAGGTGGTAGCGTCAGAAATGGTGGCATGGGGTAGTTTCCCCCGCTGCAGGCCAAATGTACTGCAAATTCCAGCCCCCCCCCCGCCCCGAGAAGCTGTAGGAGGGCAAGTCTGTCACTATCCGGGAGAGGGAGTGAGGTGTCAGGGCCCCTCCAGTGTCCTGAACGGATTTTACTTAAAGGCCCTGGTGTGGTGGACACTGCGATGCTCTCCCCTCCAAGAGGGGAGGGTGTCAGCCCCAGTGGGTAGATGTGCTGCTGGGGGGCGGAAGTCTGGTGCCACCGCTCATGAGGATTGTCTCACCTAAAGTCACCTGGCCCAGGGTAATGATCCTTCAGGGGACAGCCCAAATTCTGGGACTGAATGCTCTGCTGGTGTAAGAGGCCATCTCTCACCCCCACAGAGAGCGCTGCTAAAGGGTAAGGGTAGCTCTCCATAGGGTCAGCTGAGACACTCCACGGGTCTTCAAGCAGCTCAGCTTCTCCCTCAGCCAAACCCTGCTTCTGTCCCTTCCCTGTCACAGGAGCTGATCCCAAGAGCTCCTCAAATAAACTTCTTGCACCCCAATGGCGTTACTCAGGGTCTTCTTTGGGCACCCAAACTGCAACACCAAGCAGACATCCACTACTATGATTCCTTTAGACTCCTTAAATGTGCAGTACTCAGCCGCACGGTCGTGCACGCGTGCACACGCACACTCCCACGCACACACTTATTTAAATACAGTTCACATTAACCAGCAATAAGCACTGAAATGAGGCATCTTTATTCACATCTCTGTTCAAATGTCACCTTTTCAAAGGCCTTCCCTGACCAAACCTCCGGTCCTTCCGTCAATGTATCCTGCTCTATCTTCTCATTCTTGTCCCCCCTTCTTATACTGTATACTCATGGTTTTTTGTCACTTGTCTCCTGAGACTGTAAGCTCATAAGAAGACAAGAAACTTGTATGTTTTGCTTTATTGCCACATCCTCAGTGCTCGGAAGAGTGCCTGGGCTATTACAAGCACTCAGTACATATTTATTTATTTTTTTTTTATTTTTTGTTTTTTTTTTCTCAGTACATATTTAAAAACAAATGAAATAATTCAATGCACCTTGGATAAAAGCTAGCTTAATGATAAATGGCATCTCCCCTTAAATTCTAAAGGTTGAACGTTCAATCCATGAAAGCACAAAACAACACTTAGTCTGGTCTACAAAACATCTAGACATTTACCCAAAGCAAATTTTGCAATTTAGTCACATTGCCCTATATTTGTTTTCTAGGATTACTCAGAGTAAAACAACAACAAAACCACAAAACAACTAATGGGCTAGGGGCCAGGTATCTGTCAGTGCTGAAGAAGCAGACTTAGACTTTTTCATTTTAGGACTCTGGCCATTCAAAGCTTTCACGCCTCGTGGTGTGTTTGTGTTTTCAGTATCTTACGACAACCACCTGAACAATGCCACCTATGCTGATTGTTCCATCAGTAAAGAGGATCAGTCGAATTCACCCAGAACATCTTACCACCATTTCACCCAGAAACAACTGGGATTCATTTCCCTGGGATTTGAGAGATCCCCAAATTTGATTTCTGCAGTCTTACAGGATATATTCCTGTCTTGCAGAGGACACCGAAATTCTCTGCACAGCCACAGGTACATTGTTATCAGGATACCCCAAATGTAGGACTGTTTGGGCAAAGCCACCGGTGCCACGACCTCCTAGCCCTGGCCAATAATTCTTCCATTTCCTCTCTTACCTTTTGGGGAGATGTGTCTCCAGGTAACCGTAGGCTCTGGTCTACCCGTTGCTATGCAGGTGAGGCTGATATTGTTCCCTTCATTGATGGAGATATCTGAAGAAATCTCCACAATTTTAGGAGATACTGTGGAAACAAAACAGAAGGGAAATAAAAATCTCATTGAAATATGTCTTTGTTGTCTTACAATGATAGTTTGCAGAACAACCCAGGGGCTGAAATATCGGGACTGTAGGAATAAATGATGAGAAATTAGAGAAATTACCTTAAGCATGAAAGAAATATCTTACCTCGAATTTAGCTTCTATTTCCTCCCATTCAAACACAGAGTCAGGGAGTCTGAGTGGGAATGGATTCCACTGCAATACTGCAAGAACTGTTCCCCTAGCTTCCACCCGCTTCCTTCTCCATTCTCACCCCCACCCACCTCCGACACACATCCACGAGTCATTCTCCACACCACAGTCAGTCCTCTTTTTATAATGCGATTCTGGTTGCATCATATCTGCCTAAACACCCCCAGGTGCTCCCTATTGCCCACCTGAAAATACTCAAGCTTCTCAGCCCTGGGTACCAGGCCGATCAGAGTCCAGCAGTAATCTGTGTTTCTACTACCCTTCCCCGTCATTCCCCCTCTCCTTACTGTCCCTATTATCCCAACCCGCCATGTCCTTCCTGGCCGTCATGCATTTGAGATCTACACTGTTCCTTATGTCCTTCCTAGGATGTCCAAAACTTCTGGTCATCCTTAAAGGTACAAATCAGATTCCACGTTGTTGCAGCTTTCTCTACCCCTATTCCTCTTTGCCTTCCTTCACAAATCTAAGTTACTGCTGCTTCTCATTTGTGCCCCCAGGGTACATTACAGTTACCTGATGAGGAATCAGAGGATTTCCAATTAGACATAACCCACTTGGTCTTTTTTTCTTTCTGTACTCTAAATTAATCCCCCATTCTAATTGGTAAAATTGGGAGCAGGATGCCGACTTCCTTCAGTCTTTTGTTTTGGAACCAGGCTTCCCTTAGGAAGCTATATTTTGTTGTGGTCCTCCTCATACATGCTTCATGGAGACAGCATCCGGAGGGGATCTGTAGACCCCACAGGATAGCCGGCACTTGCCTGTGTGCACCTGTCTCATTCTAGGGTTCCAAATTAGAAGCTCATTGTTGCTGCACATCTAAGCCTAATTCTCTAGAACCATCTTTACCACCAGTGAAAGTGATATTTAGCTCAAGTATGACTGTTCGTTTGTCTTATCTGCCAATTGGTTTGCAAAGTAAGGGTGTTGGGGCACCTGGGTGGCTCAGTGGTTGAGCATCTGCCTTCGGCTCAGGGCGTGATCCTAGGGTCCTGGGATTGAGTCCCCCATCGGGCTCTCTGCAGGGAGCCTGCTTCTCCTTCTGCCTGTGTCTCTGCCTCTCTCTCTGTGTCTCTTATGAATAAATAAAATCTTTAGAAAAAATAAAGGGTACCATTTATTGTGCCCCCAGACTCCAATTCTTGGCACTTATCCTACTATATTTTGGTTATTTACTTAGCATCTCTCATCCACTAACCAAGAACGTTTTGACAGACTGAACCATGACATACTCATATTTACAACCACAGCAAAAGCCCAACAAATGATATGCAAGGAAATCACCTTTCCAACCTGCTACATGTTCATACAACATCAGGACTGGATCACTAACACATATCAGTTCAGTCTCACAGACACTAGTTTTGACACCTTAGTTCTTTACAAGTGTCCCCTCTATCCAGGTCCCTTGAGGTTCTCATATTAGGTCCTTCCCTTGAATAAGCCCCTTTCTAGGCCATCAGGGTATGCAATTCCAGGCACATCATCCACCTAATACATAATGCTGTCTGGTCAGCTGGAGATCCTAGGAAACCTAAATGTTTACCTTATTCCTTGTCCCAAGGCCAGATGATGGCCATCACGTGGAAATCAGATTGATTGGAAATTTCCATGCTGGCCTTTCTTCTACTTGAACCATTAATCATTCACTTTTAATTGTGCTGGATTTTCTTCTCCATGTAAAGGGGGTATCATGCCAGTATCTTTTTCTAGCCCGTGTTCCTTCCTCCTTTCTTGCATATTGTCTTCCACCCCTTTCCCCACATCAGACAACTGGGAACACTCATTAATAAGCATGTGTTGCACTTTTGGATCCTAATCCCCATGCCTTTGCTGATGATTTTGGTCATGTAGATTCTTCTCCCCAACCTCCTCCCAATGTATACCTATTGGAATTGTTCAAGGTCCAGTTGAGTCACCATCCCTTCCATAAGATCTTCCAGATATCTCCCAAAAGATGTGACTTCTCTTTCTTGGGGATTCCATAGCCTCCTCCAAGGCATTTAAAATAAACTTGCCTATGTTAGCCCGATCTCACCTTTCTTCTCTGTTATAAATTATCTGAATACAAGCTACAGAGCAAGAGCTTTACTCTTCTTTTTATTTTCTGCTGTCTTGAATAAGATGTCTTGCATAAAGTAAACACCAGTTAATCATTTTTGGATTTAAATCCACCTCAAGCTTCAGAAAATAAGGCAGTGTGTGTGTGTGTGTGTGTGTGTGTGTGTTTGCACAAATAGTCTCACAACTATTTGGCAGGAGAGTCAATGTGGTGAGGGCTGGGGAGTGACCACTGGTTCTATGATCCAGGACTTCAAAGAAATAATATTGCATTTTATGCTTGTACTGATTTAAAAGCTAGATTGAATCTTCTGGGACAGAAATATAATTGATGAGTAAATGACTGAACACTTGATTTGCTGACTATCTGAAGGATCCAAATTTCTGAATGCTCTTAGTCTTAAAATCATTTAAATTTGATGTATTTTATTCACAGTTTTAACTGGAACAGTAATTTCTTGCACCACCACTCCCCCAATGCATACATTTGCCTGGCCCTTGCTCCCGCCCATTGTTGGCACCCACAGAGCTCTGCTTGCTTCCTGGAGGACAGGCTGCTTGCATAATGACCGTGCTGGCCTTGCAGACGTTGCTTCAACTGTGCAGGTAAGTAATTTATTGATCTGTAAAGCACTCTGAGATGCTCTGCAAGGGATTATGTCATGCCAACGCCATGCAATAAAATAAAAAATGATGGACTTTGTGAACACAGGGTGATTTAAGGTTTGTAGTTGGAAGTGTGCTTAAAGTACATTTTAAGTGGAAATCAGGCTGGGTAATGAATTACTTTTGCTTTGGAAGGGCTTACTGGGAGTTCATTTTCCTGGCTTCTTACATGATAGCTAATCTGCTAATCATACACTAGAGAACAATGGACAGTCCCCAAGTAGAATAGAAGGTGTTTTGGGCCAGAGCTGTCAGCACAGTAAGTATATTAAATGAGACAATCACACCTCATGCTTGGAAGAATCATCTAGAATTGTCTCCCTCCGCTAACAATTGGAAAGTGTCCCACTTATGAAGTAGAAGTTGAAGAAATGCTTGCTGTTCTTTCAATGCTGCACAGGAGTGCAACTCAAAGGTGGCAAATGGCCCCAGATGAGTTTGAAAGGCAGACTATTCATGGCATCGAGCTGAGATGGTTTGACCAGAGGTGCAATGCCAATGATCAGAACTACATTAGCACAATACCTAAGATGCTAAAAGAGTAAAAGTATAATTTTCTAGGTGGCAACTGCTAGCATACTGTATTTAAAATTAAATTGAGCTGATAAGAATACACTGTGGCCCTAGCTAATTCATGTTCATAAAAATGTTCTGGCCAATTAAGGCAGGGCTATTTATATATTTCTGTTATTTCCATAGATACATTCTGCATCTTACCTCTTCTCATTATGCAGGCTCTTATAAACATACTAGTATTGTTTTCCTTCCTTCCTTCATCAATATTCATTGATCACTTCCATCTACTAGCATTGTGCTTAACACTAAGAACTTAATGCTAAAGGCATGCCTGGGTAGCCCAGCAGTTGGGCTTCTTCCTTTAGCTCAGGGTGTGGTCTGGGTCTGGGGATTGGGTTCCATGTCAGGCTCCCTATGGGGAGCCTGTTTCTCCATCTGTCTCTCTACCTCTCTCTCCATGTCTTTCATGAATGAATGAATGAATGAATGAATAAATAAATAAATAAAATCTTAAAGACCTTGATGCTAAAAAAGACACAGCCATTGTCCTCAAGGAGTTTGCAGTCAATAAATGTAAAAACAGAAGTATACCCCCTTAATGTCTGGTGATATAGAGGAATAGATATGATGCTGAGGGAAGACAGAGGATAGATACTTAAGCCAGCCTAGATATGGAAGTCATGGGAGACTTTTTGGATGTGTGACACCTGACTAAGCTCAAGAAAATAAGTAAAAGTCAATCTGGAGAGAAGTAGGAAGATATTGTAGGCAAAGGAGACAATACAGAAATAGTACTATTATTAGGAGTTTTTTGTAGCCAGGCATAATTGGTAATGGGCAAATAGCTGCTAAAGGAGGCTGGGCCAAACATCATTCAACAAACATTCAATGAACACTTCCTGTATACACAACTGTGTTGTAGATATATGAATGACATGCAGAAATAAATTTTGTTGGCCCTCCTTTGCTGTTTGGGGAAGCAGTGCATACAAACATCCCAGAAAGTTGAAAAATAAAGTAAAATCTGTCCCCAAATTGTGTGTGGTTGAATGTCAAATGAGTGGTATAAACATTAAGCTCTGTAAGTTAGAAAGAGGGAGGATCATAGTAAGTAGGAGTGTCAGAGTGGCTTTGCCTTGGCTCTCAAGTCTATTTTGAATACCAACCAATGAAAAAAAAAAAAAACAGTCACAAAGCCTGAGAAAATGAAGCTGCTTTGTGTGGGACAGGAATACAGAAATCCATGAACTGTATGAAGATGCAAAGTTGACTTACTACAAAAGACAGTAGAGAGTTGTGGTTGAGATCCTGGCTCAACCGTGTTCAAACCAGACAGCCTTAGCCAGATCACTTCACCTCTCTGTGCCTGACTTCCCCATCTATGCAATGAAGTGATAATTCCATGTACCTCACAGGATTCTTCTGAGGACTTAAGGAATAAGTTTATAAAATGGACTTAAAGGAGCTCCTAGCAATGTAAAGTGCTCAATAAGTGAGTTGTAATATTGTGTGCGCTTGGCAAACACACATATGTAGTGTCAATACAGAATGGATGGTTGATAAATTTTAACTGACTCAAGGAAGAATGGGATACAAGATCAATGAGATAAGATAAAGCCAAAGCATGGAATAACCTCAATGACTAGGTCTTAATTTTCAGTCTATCCTATAGCCAATGGCAAGCATTTGGAATTTTTTAAAGAAAAAAGATGCCATAATTTTAAATGTACTTTAAGCAAAATAATCTGGTAACAATGTGCCAGAGGGAAGGGAATAGACAGAAATTAAAGTCAAATAAATTCATCTATATTAGAGTGATACTCAAGCATAGATTGCTGGCTCTATAAGGATGGAAAGAAAAGAATGGATTTGAGAGAAATGCCCACCAAAATGTGCAGGTGATTGATGATTGCCAGGATAGAGAAACTAGAAACAAAGAGTCAAATGTGAAGGTCATTTTGTTCAGCGGCAGCTGGATGGCTGAGCTAGTAGACCCCAGGATGCTATATGAAGACCTTCCTTTGGGGAGGACATTATTTTGATGAGTTTGTTTCTGTCTTAGACATTCTGATGGTGAGATTATCAAGGACATACAGGCAGATCTATCCTTTCAGGAGTCACAGTGATACCATCAAAGCTCTGGGGCAAGGTCCCAGAACATAGTTTGAAAGTAAACAGTAGAGGAGTGAGAACCGAAGCCACAAAGGTAAATGAGTTGTGTTAAGAGTCCATAGGTCCTTTCAAAAGGCCATTCGCTTGTTTCCGCATACATGTATGTGACATCTCTGCTGACTTTGAGTTCTGGATCTAGAAGACACACCCATATGGACACAGGAAGACCAAGAAGTGAGTAGGTTCTGTTTGGGAAGGAAGGCAGGAGCCCAATGAGCCACACTCTGAATACAGTTCCACATTTAACACATTATGTTAAGGTTTAATCTGGCTCTTATTGAATTCTAATTCAAAAGTGTAAATAATTAAATAAGATAATTATTGAAACAGTATTCCAGGGAACTTCTTCACTCTTGGTTTAGCTTCCACTGCCCAGGTGTTAAGTTTTAATAATTATGTCATTAATAAATAGCAATTTGCTGTTTTTAGCACACAGTAGATATCCTATTAAATCCAAATTAAGATGCTTTATTAAGCATTGCACAGTCCTGTGGGGCTGGGAATGCACATAAGCTGCTTGGACCAGGTTACTCTGCATGACACATGCAGATCTATGTATCCCAGATGGCTTCCTTTACTGCCACTGGCACTTCTCCTCCTGCCTCCTCTCTGTAATGAAGATCTGAGATGCCCATGGCAACTCAGGGTGGTTTTCACAACAAGGGCTCCTTCACTGCTAAGGCCCTGGGACTTCTGTCCTTACAGAACCAAAAGGACCAATCTGGAATACCTTGACCTTTCCTGGTTTCTGACCTCACACAGAGACTCTCAGGTATATTTTAATAGCCTGGTGCATAAATGTTCAATCTAGATGAAGAAGCTCTTAAAGATGGAAAGCTTGGGTGCCTCAGTGGTTGAGCATCTGCCTTTGGCTCAGGTCATGATCCTGGGGTCCTGGGATTGAGTCTCTCATTGGGTTCCCTGCAGGGACCCTGCTTCTCCCTCTGCCTATGTCTTTGCCTCTGTGTGTGCCTCATGAATAAATAACATCCTAAAAAAAAAAAAAAAAAAGCTCTTAAAGATACAATCAAACAGATGTTCATTTCTGGACTAATCCATCTTTGCACACTGGCCACTGTGGACCAGGGCAAAGTCTAGGGGAAAATTTAGTTGTTAGGCAATGGAGTCAGGCTATGGCAAAATATGCTTGATCTAGGATCTTCTTTCTTTCATCTAGACTGAACAGAGAGGAGTTGGTCATGGAGCATGAAAACTCTTTCCTTGAGGTCTTTCCTCCTGAAACACCACAAGCCATACATTCCTTGACTCAGATCCATTCTGCTGGTCTTTCTCCGAGCTCTTCACCTGGCTGGTTCTGGCTTATTCTTTAAACCTTAGCTCCTCTATGAAGCCTCTATTGATCACCTTTTCTCAAGTGGAACCTCCCATACCAGACGGTTGCATAATTGCCTGCCTCTTCCAAAAAAAAACATGTAAGCTTTGTTGCCAGTCTTATTCATTGAGGTGCTTTGCACATACCATCACGTCTGGCACAGCTGTTCAATAAATATTTTTTGAATGAATGACTTAGGTGGTTTTTATAAGACTGTTTGGAAATGCAACTAAATTGAAAGGAATGACCTTCCTCAAGATCTTGAAATGACCCCTAAAGACTCTTAACATCTGTAGTAATGCTGATAGTTACTGTTTATTAAATATGCTGCAGAATAGATGTTTTACATATATTGCTTTATTTTATCCCTGCATCAGCCCCACAAGTAGATATTACTTCTAAAGTCACCATTGTCCTGGTTTACCTGGAACTGAGGTGTTTCCTGCAACATAGGATTTACGGTACTAAAAGCAGAAAAGTTCCAGGCAAATGACATGTGTTGATCACCCTAATTATTTCCTTTCCCATATTTTACAGATGAGAATAATTATATGTGGAGATGTCAAGACAGTTTTCAAGGACACACGACTGGAAATTGCAGAGTTGTAGAGTGTTTTTTTAAATGAGGGATCTTATGAGTCAGAAAATTTTTATAAAGCATGTGTAATCATAAATACATACCTTAAAAATAATTAATAGACACCAAGTACATACACACACAACTACACACATGGGCAGTGACACGTTATGAATCTCTGTTGTGCATTAGATATTTTACAGGGAGATTGACTCCATTATTTGATCTAATCTTGATGGGATTCTCTGAGTCAGTACTACTATTCTTATTTATAGATGAAGAAACTAAAGCTTAGTGAGATCTTTAAAAAATTTTCTCAAAGTTATCCAAGTGTTATCAGTGGGACCTGAATGTAGATTTTGTATGAATGAAGGTATGGAGAGGTCAGTCCAGTGGAATGCAGATTCCCAACACCGTGACCCTCGGGGCTTGCTGAACTCCTCTGTCCCTCCTCCATCATCCCCTTCTACCTCTCTGCATGCTCACGGTCCATTCGGGAACATGAGCCCTCTCTGTTCATCTGTATATGGTGCTATTCTCCATCAGAAGAGGACAGGGGAGGTTTCAGTTGTATATTTCTTGAACTTTTCCACATTTGCATAAATATCTCATCCTCTGCCCTGCTCCATCTACCAGCACTTCCTAATCAGCACCCTCACATTCAGCCTCCACTAATGTGAGCTGAGGCAGGGAGCCGTGGCCTTCCTGGGCAGCTTTCCTCCGAGGCAGCAACACAGCTGCTGCTTCCTGCAACCAGGCGTCCTACGTGTCTCTCTACCAAGACAGAGAAATAATCAATCAAATTCATGGCTGAGTCCACTGAGACCTTATGTAGCTTACTTTGCCTGAAAAGACTAGTCAGTCCTTCTGTCTTTTGTTCTTCCTTCCTTTCTCCCTCCCTCCCTCCCTTTCTTTCCTTCCTTCCATCTTTCCTTCTTCCTTCTTTTCCATAAAAATGTTTGTATAATAGAATGCATATTCCAATATTGTGGGTTTTGTGGGACTTTTCATCCCTCGATAAAAAGAAACCTAACCTTTGCATCGAAAGATCAGGTGAGACCAGACCCAACAATTACTAGCTGCATAAACTCATGTAAATGATCTAACTCACTGATTAGCTTAATTATGTTACTATCTTGCCTCTTCAGAATAGATGTTCCATGCATCAGACCAAACTGTGAGAAATCACATTTTTAACATAAAGTACTATTCAAATGTGATTTATCAGTGTTACTAAAAATGTGTACCTCTAGAGGCCAATACGAAGACAAATACAGACATTAGGCGCTGTAGGGGAGGGGCTTGGGTTGCCAGGGTGACATGGGACCCCACCCCTCACCACAGCACCACAGCGGATGCTAGCCACGATGTAGACCTTCTGGAGGTTCAGAGGCAAACAGTATCCTTAAGTGAGGACCCAGGCTGCTACCTGGGTGGGGATGTGCGGCAGGACCCCACCCACTTCTTGCCAGCAGTGTGCTTGCTGCCTCCACTTTCCAGAAGGGAAAGGTCAGATCACACACATTCGGAATCCCAAATCAGAGTCTGAAAACGCTCTTAATGACAAAGCTCAAACAGACTGTTATTTCTTTTACCAGGATCCTTTTGTCATTTTTTAACATCTCATTCGTTCTCTCTCTCCATATTAAAACCCTTCATGTTGGCTGGAAAATCATGAAGCCCTGGGAGAAAAGCTAGTGATTTATTCAGGATTAGTCATAAACCACTGGTTCTGAAGTTTGGAATTTGTTCCTTTCAGGATCAGCTGAAGTGTGGAAGGAAGTTTTTATGAGCTCTGCTCCCTGACCCAGTTTAGTCATTCTTGATAGAGACGTAGGAGAATAAAATAAACACCATGCATTCCTCACTCTACGCCTTCCTGTTTCTGGGCATATTAGTGTAAATTGAATTTCACAGCGACTTACCTGTAACTGTAAGTGCTCCATTATATTTGAAAACATCCAAGAAGTTGCTAAGAAGCATCTCTTCATCAATTGTTTAATGTGGGGACATAAGGGTATTACTGCTAATCATGACGTGGACCTGCCATCCAGACAGGATGGTTGTTTACCGGTTTCTAGTAGAATAGTGCTTGCTTTGGGTTAAATGTGGGTGGCTGACAGTCATGCTCTATTCACAATATGGGACCACATTTTTAGGGACCAGGTCATGAAGGGAGGAGGGAGAGAATGGGAAGGGAAGGGCCACTGAACACTTTCTATGCTGAGCACGTGGCTCCAGTGTAACAGTCACTGCTTCCTTTTAAATCCTCAGGGTAATTCATACACGTCACCCCCACTGCACAATAAAGACAACGAAATTCAGAGAATCTGAACAACTAACTCCAGGTCATCATACAGGAAGTGAGACAACTGCCATTCACTAATAAGGCGTCCCTAAAGCAATCAGCTCAACTTTACACAAACGAGAGGTCCTCAAAAACTAAAATAATGCTACCCCAAAGGGAATCAATTAATAATCTGAATCGCTTACATAATGTCATGAGTTTTTTTTAAAAGAAAGAAATCCAAGATAATATTCCTATTCATTATTATTCCTCATAGAAGAGAACTACTATTTGTTGAGCACCTAATAAATACCAGGTACCAGCCACGTATTTTCCCATTGGAGGCAAAACACTGCAGCTTTAAGAGCTGACTGTGTGCTCGAAGCCACTAGGCTAGAAAGAGGCAGACCCCAGACCCAAGCTCTTTCTACGGGGTTTCGGAGATCAAATGAAATATGGTATAATTGAGCTCACAGGACGCCTGGGTGGCTCAGTGGTTGAGTGTCTGCCTTTGACTCAGGGCGTGATCCTGGAGTCCCGGGATCGAGTCCCACATTGAGCTCCTTGCATGGAGCCAGCTTCTCCCTTTGCCTGATTCTCCCTCTGCCTGTGTCTCTGCCTCTCTGTGTATGTCTCTCATGAATAAATAAATAAAATCTTAAAAAAAAATAATTGAGCTCACTTGGTGAACTGCCCATCACTCCAGAAATGAACGCTATTGCGATGGAGATAATGCAGAGTTTGGTCAGTTAGGGGTAAACGGCACCATCGTCTGCTGTAACAATCCAACCCGGAATTGCTGATCGGGATTTCTCGACTGCACACCTATGACGTCTCCTGCCACGCCTGTGTCCTTCAGGTGCAGCAGCTCCCAGGTAGCGGCCGGCACGAAGATTCCGATGCCCCTGCGTCTAATTCCTGCTCACCAGGACGCGTCGACTCTTGTTTTCACCAGCAGCCAGAGGCTCCCACAAAGCCTCTCCAAGCAGTTTGCTTTGTTCCCTTGGCCCCTGTCATGTGCCCGTGTCTCTCTCTTCCTAAAGTGAGAATGCAGCGGGTGCCTGCGAAGCTCAAGTGGCCAGTTAAGCAAAGCTATAGAACCTTCTGTCACCTGGCTCCTTACACAGGATCAGCTGCCCCTCCTCCCGAAAGACTTTTTTTTTTTTTTTTTTTTCAGAAATGCCAATTGATCTTCAGAGAAACGAGACACAGACCCTACCTGGCTCAGGATGAGGCTGGCTACCACTACCCCCGGGCCTGCACTGGAGAAATTCTACAAAAATGTCAGTGTTAAGAGCTTGCACTTACGGCGGTGGCGCTTCATTTTCAATAGGGGTCCTTTTCCTCCAAACTAAGGAAGAGGTTAGCTGACTGTGCTCCTTGGTTGTTCTTGCGTCTGCTCAGAAATCCACCTTGTGGAGAGAGGAACGGTCTTGGGTCTTGGTACGATCTTCAGTGCTGTGCCGGCCCCAGGACGGGGTTCGCACCGTCCATCTTGCAGCAGGACAAGGAACACACGTATGAGTGGGTCCGTGGATGTCATCATAATCTTGGACTCCTGCCAACCATTCTCTCTCTCTCTTTTAAAGATTATATTTATTTATTTATTCATGAGAGACTCAGAGAGGTAGAGACACAGGCAGAGGGAGAACCAGGCTCCCTGCAGGAAGCCTGGTGCAGGACTCGATCCCAGGACCCCAGGGTCACGACCTGGGCCAAAGGCGGATGCTCAACCGCTGAGCCACCCAGGAATCCCGCGACCATTCTCTTCACTCATAGTCTCCCCTTGCCTGTGAGAGCTCCCCAGGGGGGCAGGTACAGCCACCCCCTCCTGGCTGCCCGGTCCAGGTCAGATGGGGACGACGGGCAGAGGCGGAGCCCCCGGCCGGTGGAGGTCCCACGCTCCGCTCATAGGGCTGCCCACTGGCTGGCTGCCGACCATGCCAAGCTCGCTCACATCCTCAGCCACCTCGGTGGCATCACCAGCTCTCCCTGTCCTGCTGTCCCCAGCAGGGGTAGCTAGGCTCTGGTACGCACAGTGCGCATCACGGCCTCCCGGCTGGCGAGTCCTGCCCACCAGGCCATGGCTGCGGTGTGGTGCGGCTTCTCCACAGGCTGCTCTCTTCCCCCTCAAGTGCCTGCAAGGTTGAATTCAGGGGAAGGGAGGCGGCCTGGCGGGAGAGTGCCTGTCTCCCTCCATCTGAGCGCTGCTGTCTCTTAGGCCAGAATGAAAATCTGAGTTATACCCACCTTCCCTGGGACCGGCGTCTTTGGGAATGACTTAGGCAACTGCAAGAAACATCTCATTATCCGGCCTTGAATGTTGAAGCCCCAAAAGTGGCCCCACTGCTGTCCAAAGTAACTTGTCAGCTGGTTTTAAACTGATTTCTTGTTCGGAGGCCTTATTGCCACTAAATCCCTCATAAAGGTTAAGGTCTGTGAACAGATCAAGGTGAAGCCTCTTCCCCTCCAGCACGAGGGGCGGAGACACAGGCTGGTCTGTTTTAAGCTGCAAAGTCTCAGTGATGGCGATGGCTCCGTTAATCCCCCAGTGAAATGTCACGGCGCTGGAGCAAGTGGGGGAAGCAGTTGGGGGAAGAAGAAAGTTCCAACATGACTTCTTGTTAATACAAAGCTTGTCAAACACATCATCTAGAAATACCAAATGTCTTTATTAGATTCTTTTATCTCCCCCCGAGACTGGAGGGACGCCACCAGTTGCTTCTCGGTGGAGATGTCATCATCCAGAAACTAATTAAAGGCTACGCAGGAAGCTGGGTCTCTCGCACTCTGGAGAACAAAATGCATTAGCAACCGAAGTAAAAATATATATATATTACAAGTGAACTTTATATCGAAAAGGGCAAGTTGGGAATTTGACAATAACTCTCTTTCTCCCTCATCAGCTCACAGCAGGCGGAAGTGGGCCCATCAGGATGTGAATGAATCTTGACACGGAGCCATCTGCTCCCTGCATCACTCAGGCAGGGGTTTCTGTCTCCTGGTTCCCAGGGGTGGGGAACACCTGACCGCTGATGGTGGGAAATACAACAGCAAGGTGTTCACGCCAGCACCTGCCCGTCCCCACTAGAGTGCACGCAGCCTGGACACCATTAATTTATCTGTGCGCATCAAGGAGCCTCGCTTCTCCTCCCCCCCCCGCCCGCCAAAAATAGATGATGCAATAATTATACTCCTCATAGGGCCATCCCGGGGATTCAATGAGTTCATGTGCATAAAGAGGAAAGAACAATACGGTGCGTAGAGTGCGCGTCAATACGGGAGAGCAATGTGGCCTACTTGTCGTCTTTCTTTCACCGTTCAATGGGAAAATCCACTCGTTGTGTCTCAGACAGAGTTCTGGAGTCCTCACCTCCCCATCCTACTTACCCTTTCCTAGTGAATGATTTCATCATCTATTTAATTGTTCTGGACAGAGTCACAGGAACATGTGATTTCTGTCTTCACCTCAATCTCTACACCCATTATGAAGTCTTGTTGCATTTATCTCAAAAATAACCCTCACGCTGCCTTGCCCCCAGTTTTTCTCCCTCTTGCTACCCAGGTCCATCATCATGCTGGTCCTCTGGCTTCTACCATGGGCAGGACATCCCATCCCCTGCATCACGGCTGGAGTCATGAAAAAGAGTAACACGACCGAGATCACATCCCCGGCTTAAACACCTCGAAAGGCACGTGACTGCAGTGAAATGTGAAGTTCATACCCGTGTCTCTAACACACAGCAGGCCCTGGAGGAGCTCTGACTTTCCACCGACCGCTTGGCCCAGAATTAACTCAGCTCCAGTCCCTTGACCTGCCTTCCGCTCCTGAAGGTGTCCAGCTGGCTTCATTCCCTCACACTTTTGTGGTTTCTGCTCCTTCTCTGGACATGCTCTTTCCCAGATCTTCACACGCTTAGTGGTTTCTCCTTTGGTTCTTATTTTGATCGTCACCTACTCTGCATCCTTCCTTACCGTGCCATCCGGGAGAGCTGCCTACCTTCCTACTCCCCCCGAGTCCTCTGCTTTTGTTTCCTGAAGTCTTCATTTGTTTGGTATTTGCCCTGTATGTTTCCTCATTAGAATGTGAAGCTGGAGAGAACAGAATCTTACCCGTGTTTCCCCGCCCCATCTCTGTCACCTGGAATAGTGCCCAGCACACAGTAGGGACTCAGTAAATGTCTGGTGAGTACGTGAACTCCCCTGGTCAGAAATAACTGCTCTTTCTTTTTTTTTTTTTTTTTTAAACCATAGTTCTTTTTTTTAATTTTTATTTATTTATGATAGTTAGAGAGAGAGAGAGAGAGAGAGAGAGAGGCGGAGACACAGGCAGAGGGAGAAGCAGGCTCCATGCACCTGGAGCCCGACGTGGGATGCGATCCCGGGTCTTCAGGATCACGCCCTAGGCCAAAGGCAGGCGCCAAACCGCTGCGCCACCCAGGGATCCCTAACTGCTCCTTTCTTGTCTTCCTGTGCCCTCTGTTCAATAGGTTCAATAGGTGCCCTCTGTTCAATAGGTGCCCTCCCCTACAGCACCCCACACACTGTCTTAGTGAACGCTGGTATGAGCACCTAGCACCGTCACTGGAATATGAGACTCATAAGGAAAGAGTTATACTATTTTTATGCCTTTTCTAGGCTTCGCCTTGTATATCCCCCAGCATGGAGCAGTCAGTGTCCCTTGCAAATAACGGAGGAAAAACAACCGACCGTTCATTTGCATGTTTGAACTACATCATACATATTCTCTTCCCTGTGGCTCTATGGTATTAAAATAGATATTTTTGGTAACGGGTTCTGTGGAACTATTGACTAACTATTGACACTGGAATGATTAAACTGTTACTGCCACACCATACACCCCAAAAGCCATTCCGGTGGCCTACGTGCATGTGCACAAACGCCCAGGCACACGCACACACACACACACACATGCACACCTGTCTTGAATCGGGGACAGGATGGCCGTATTTCGTACTACAAAATTCGCTGCTTGTCATGAAGCCAGAGAAAATGTCAACATGCTTTTGAGAAGTCCGAGTTCAGTGTCTTCTTCTAGGGCACTAGGACATCAAAGAAAACAATGGCCTCCAGGCTGCTCTTCTTTTACAGAGAAGGTTGTGTTGAGGAACACAGAAAAGCTAAACAAAAAATCTGTCACCAGGCAATAAATTAAAAATAGGTCTGTACTACTGAAGATAAATCAGTAACTTTAATACTCCTCCCCTGAGCTGGGCATCTTCAAGGAACATAGGACAGGTGTCTCCAAGCTGAAGTATTGGTTAAAAAGCTGTCCTTTAAATTACATTTGGGCTATTTCTTTTCTGGCTGGCTGTATTTTTTGTGATCTATCTGGAGGCTTAAAAAGACACACAGAAAAATAAATCTCAGTTCCATTAAGCACACACTATGGGCTTGCATATTTGTTCTTATCTTTGGCCTCCCTTCCTTTCTATCATCCCCCGGACCCCCCTTCCCAACCTCCCCAGTGCCATCAAACATCGGCACCAGAAAATGTTTACGATTACTCCAGACACTGATACTAATCTAATTCCCTGTAATTGCTATTCATCATCATGTAGGCTTCTTTTCTCTTTTATTAAGCTCTCGTGCTCACATCCCACACATCCTACAACTCCAGATATAAACTCATATATGCTTATTTCTAGAGTCAGAATGGTGGGCAAAGGAATCGGATCCCATCTACACTGTCAATCAGAGAACGTGGGTCAGCGGGGACAGCCAAGGGTGCAATGCAATGGGTCTAGATGAGATTAGCACAAGTTAATGTACTTGCCTTCATTTGAAATCAGGCACAGGCCCCTGCTGAGATGAATCAATATTTAATAATTGTGAGATACGGTTATGTGTATGGGAAGGGGTCTCCTTTCCACCCTCATGGGGAACTGTTTGCAACAACACTGCACATACAGCATCTCATAATGTCTGGTGCTAGCTCCTCTGGTGATTCCTATTTTTATCAGCAGCACCATCCACTTCTAAAATGCATAACAAAGATAATAAGCTAACCCCCCAAAGAGATCTGCCTAGACCGAAGTGGTTAGGGACTGGCATGAGTTCATAAAAGTAGGCGATGGAATTTTCTTTACTGGAGATACGGGCTGGGAAGGGTGCTCTGGAGTCTGGGAGGAGAAAGAACAACTTTATTTCTGAAAGTACTTATCGGTGCGGAATTTGAAAGCCGGCCTCCCAGAGCTAAGGGCATGTCATTGAGAGAGAAGAGACACAGGATCCTGTGCCTCTCAGCTCTTCAGTCCTCCAACCGTGTAATTCTGAGCCAATCACCGTTTGCCATGTGTCAGCCTTCTCAATCCTAAGAGGAGGGTTTGGGGCTGGCTGGACTTCTGCAGCTGTGGCACTGTTGACCTTTGGGGATGGATGTTTCATTGTTGTTGGGAGCTCTCCTATGCCTTGTAAGATGTTCAGCAGCATCTCCGGTCCACCTCCTGGATGCTGGGAGCCTCTCAGTCCCCTAACTCCTGAAGTTCAAGCAACCAAGAATGTCTCCAGATGCTGCCCAATATCCCCTGGAGGGTAAAGTCACTGTCACCCCCACCCCCAGAAGCACTGGGCTAGCCAACCCTTGTAACATCTCCTAACTTTCTGGCTCTGTGACAGCTACAATTGTTTGAAAGCTTCTCCCACATATCACACTCCTTCTAGGTGCCCAATCGGGGATCACTTTCACAGCAGAGGCATACGTTGTTTGCCACGAACCTCACTTCTCAGCCAGTAAAGGCACAAGCGATGCTAACGCACTGTCACATTCCTTAGTAGCTTCTCAATTCCAGCTCTGGAGGCCGATGCCCTGTCCACAAGCACCTTCTTGCTCTTTCTTGCCCTGCCCAACTGGAGGTGCCAGAAGCTTCCCCACTTTTGTACTTTATCTATGTCTTTTTCATCTCACTGCCCTCTTCTGCAGGTTACTAGCAGTGCAGGGTAGCAGCTGCTGAATGGCTCATTACCCAGGGCAAATTCGTCAGAGAGCAGCCTCAGCCTAAGCACTGTAATGAATCCTTCAATTGGCTAGGAATGAATGCATTAATCTGGGGCTATTAGAGTCTTTTATCAGGCTGCCTAAAATATACTGCCTTTCTAAAGCACACTGAGCAGGCATTTCACCCTAAAGGGGTATGTGGGAGGGGAGCACTATATTGGCGCTAACTAAAACAGAACAGCTAAGAAAAATATAAAGGAGGGGGGTGGGTGCAGAGAAGCCTGATATGGTGTTGCTGAATGTACTTCTAGACTTTTCATCTTATTTTTTCAAGGCACCCAAGCCTAAAAAAAAAAAAAAAAAAAAAAAAAAAAATCACACCATTTGAGCAACTTCCTTCCCAGTGAGGATGAAGGAAAGACAAGCAAGACTCTGTAAAGGTCCTCCCAGTAGCAAATTTCCCTGTGGAATTGCATGGAGAAGTTAGCAAGGCCACACACCCACCAGCTCTGACTCCATCAGGCACATGGTGGAGACTGTGAGATGGTGCCTATATGGACACTGCATTCAGAGGCAGACGATGTTCTCCTAGACATGCCATCAAGACAGAGGCCATGTGCACACACCTGCCACCACCACCCACCCCGCTGCTCTGAAAGCATGACCCCAAGGGCATTCCATCTGCCATCATCCAAGCACTCAGACCCTCCTGCATGATCTGCAGCCAGCCAGCGGCACCTGACGTGGCAGCGTGATGGGCACTGGAGTCAGGGAGAAACCACAGGACTCCTAGACCCAGCACACATTGGGGCCAAAGGGTCGCTGTCTCAGGGCTTACTGGCTCCATGCATAAAATAGAAATTATGATGACTACCTTTGCCCGATAGAGTTCTTGCGAGAGCTAAATTAGGCAATTTCTGTGAACGTGTTTTCACATCAGTAAGGAAAAGAGAATATGAAGTAGAGATGGGATGCCATGGCCTGAAGGCCAGAACATTCCAGAGCTGGGGAGAAAGACGAGCTGTCCAACCCAGTAGCCATGCAGACAAGGAGATGGTGTCTCTATCTGCTGCCACCGCCGTCATGAATTTCAGGTGACCTGCGGGTTCCTCCAGAAGCTGGGATGCATGACCCAAACTAAAGACAGGAGACTGCCTGCGTAATCTGAGACAGGATGGGATTTCCTCGAAGGAGATCTCGGCTGTCAGAAACAAACTAATTTATTCAAGGGTTTGCTGGCCACTGACCGATTCCTTTAACTTTGGCTGCTCAGTTTTTCAATTTGGTTGATCACACCCTAACTGTGATTGTTGCTCCTCATAGGCAGAACATCATAATGAGATGGGATCAAGTAAAACTTAGGCTCCTCCTGGAGGTCCCAGTGATGGGAGAGCAGCTGCAGAGCTTGACGGTTGAGTCCTGGTCCCCAAGGGCTCCTGCTGGCATTTCTTTCCGTAGTAAATTTGGAATCATCTCGGCTTTCCCAAAAGCCTAGGATTTATTGATTTCAATCATCCTCTTAACCATCTAAAGCAGAACATTTTAGATTTGACTTCAACTTCCCCTAATCTCTCAATTTCTAGGGTGGCAAAGAGATTAATAGGCAAGCGCGGCCATTATTTTTGATTAGGATGAATCAAGTCCAGTGCAGCGGTCTGCTTTAAGTAAATTGACCCATTATTTGCCTGTGCCCAAAGCGGGGACAACATTAGAAAATCCAAGCTCCCCCAAAAAATACAGTAAAAGTAATTGATGCTATCCAACCCTGAAGCCCCTTGTTATTCTATTCTAGGCTCTCTCCCAGACTTCAGAAAAGCTGCGCTCTTCTGGCAAATGAACTTCCAACTGTCCTCCATGCCGGAGAGCCCAAATCTACTTTGGGGATTGTGACCAGTAGACATTAACGAGACAGTCTTCTTCTTCTTTTTTAAAAAATAATAATAGAGGGTTTTTTTTCCCCACTATGTACAGCAAAAATAGCAATGCCTGGCCATTTGTTTTGGAGTGGATTACCATGGCCCATTTATGTAGCTATTGGGGAAGGAAGAAAATAACTATTTGTGGTATAACAAAATCATATGCAATGGGATAATTGGAAGGCAGCAAGCTCTAATTTTGGGTATCGTTTCTCATTAGACAAGCACTGGAAAAACTCTACGTGCATTATAAATACAGGGCTTATTTCAGTTCGATGCTCTGATGAAAGACAACTTCCTCTCTAGAGAAAAAAAAAGTGAGAGGAGAGCATTAAAGGGAACAACAAAAGGTCTGATATCTCTCTCAAAAACCGTGTGCATCCATGTTTCTTTGTATACATGCCTACCTATCTGCATGCAAACTTACGCACACACGTCCACATATGTGCACACATACTGGGGAGGGAGTGAGGGTAAAGGCTACAGAGAGGGAATTTAATGTTTAAGCATGTAAAACCTTCCAACATGGATGACTTAGAGTTTTTTTTTTTTGTTTACCATTTTTGCTAAAAAGTTCTATTTCTATACCAGTGAGTACAGATATGAGACTTTTTTTTTACAGGAACTTGGAGAATAACAGATCAAATACCATTGTAAGGCTGTCACAATGTATGAACAGTCTCAGCAAAAGAATCTGGAGTGCTGAGAGAGAGTACAATAATAACCCAAATTAACAGAAATTAAGACAACAGAAAAGATGAGCCGCAAACACAAGGCACCATACAGTTTCATAAAAATGTTGTCTCCTAAATTGCAAAATCTGAGCTGATCATGTGTAGCATAGGTTCACAGTGACACAGTACATTAATAATGCGTTAACCCGACTGAAGGTCAAGTGCTTATAACTGGATATTTTGCCAGAAAACTATGCGTAGCTAACCCTTCATCAAATCCATGTGTTGGGATTACAGATAACATACATTCAGAAAAGGCAGCATTGAAATTTTAGGGTGATAATCCTTCATGGTCCTTCTTTCCAGGTACTAACAACTGAGGGACAGTGTAAACCTTCAAGTGGTATCAAAGGTCTATACCAGTTCTACCAACAGGATGGAGGGCTGGGTTGTGACGGGGCCTGCAGGAAGAGGAACTTCCTATTCCCCCTCTTTTTACTGAAGTGTCGTTGGTATGCAATATGAGTTTCAAGTGTAAATCACAGTGGTTCAACAATTCTATGCATTACTCAGTGCTCACCACGATAAGTGTATCCACCACACAGTGTTACTGCAGTATTATTGACTGTATCCCCCATGCTGTACTTCTTAGCTTCCCAATTTATTTATTTTATAACTGGAAGCCTATGCCTCTTAATCCCCTCTATCTCTTTCATTCTTCCATCCTTTGCCCCCTCTCTTGCAACCAACAGTTTCTTCTCTGTATTTGAGAATCTGTTTTTGTTTATTTGTTCATTTGTTCGCTTTTTATTTTTTATTTTTAAAGATTTTATTTATTTATTCATGAAAGACACACAGAGAGAAAGGCAGAGGCATAGGCAGAGAGAGAAGCAGGCTCCCTGTGGGGAGCCCGATGTGGGACTTGATCCTGGGACTCGGGGATCATGACCTGGGCCAAAGGCAGACACTCGACCACTGAGCCGCCCACGTGTCCTTGTTCTGCTTTTTAGATTCCCCATGTCAATGAAATCAAATGGCATTTGTCTTTCTCTGTCTGACTTCTTTCACTTAGCTTAACCCTCTAGGTCCATCCATGTTATCACAAATGGCAAAATTTCATTATTTTTATGGCTGAATAATATTCCATTATATACCACCCCCATCTTCTTTATATATTTGCCTACTGATGGATGCCTGGGTTGCTTCTGTATCTTGGCTTTTGTAAATAATGCTGCCATAAGCATACAGGAGTGTCTATCTTGAATTAGTGTTTTCATTTTCTTTGGGTAGGGCAATTCTTTGCTTAAAATCAATCTGATCTATTTATCTAGTAGTAGGTAGAAAAGCTGAATAGAGAGAGGAGAGATCTACCTGTCTGTGTCCTGCAGGATCCCAGGAAGTACAAGTGTCCTGTACAGTTGTGCAAAGAAGAGTGCAAATTGAGCTTGGAAGAGAACTCTGATTGGGAAATGGTAAACAATCATATATGGGTCAACTGGATCAGCCCACCCCTGAGCCCTTTTTTTCTCCAAGAGAGCAAAGTAGGAGATAAGGAAGGACATCTTTTCTTTGGCCCTCACAAGGAGGCAAAAGTTTTGGTAGAACTTCCTCTCTTCTGTTAGTGGACACAGGGTATGGGGCAAGAAGAACCCCACAGATGCTCCTAAACCCAGTCCTTTTAAAGATCAAAATAAAATATTTGAAATGCAGAATTCCTACCTTTCTTATTTTAGTTAAACTGTATGTACAACAGACACTGAGATCAAATCATTTTTCACATAAGTAACCTTCATCAAGTAACTCATAAGTTAAGGGTGCCAGTGGTGCAGGAGGATAAAGGGGTGTAAGCATCATATTCCAAAGCAAAAGCGGTTGCCATTTGGCAACAGAGAGCTTGCTGCCATTTGCCCTAACTACAAAGCTATACCTTTGCTCTTGCACATTCATTTGTCTGTTATATACTGATTTATAACTTCCAAGTACCCACTAAAATCCTTTATTTGTGAATTAGACTGGGATGGAAGCATTTTGTACCAGGATCTTCTCAGTCCTGGTCTCCAGAGCTTAATATTCCATGGGAATGCTTTCTGGGTACTGTGGCACATTTTACAAATGGAAAGAGCATTCATGCATTTTTATAGAATTACTGTTTTTCAATAATTAAATTTTGTGAAAATTATTTCTGGTTTCATCCAGTAGTACTCTTTGTTTTCAAATACAATAAATAAAGTGGCACTTAGTCTAATTAGGAGTTTGCAACTTTATTTTGAGAGGAGGGGATCCAAAATGACTACAGTTTCTTAGGCCTATAGGAAATATACTTGTCCTGGTCCTCTCAGGGAATGTGGGGCTTTTCAAATGGCACCTGTCTTTGTAAAGGTAGTAGCTTCTGATTTTGGATATTGTACTAGGAAGTGCACAGTCCATAACAGTGATTGAAGAGTCCCGTAAGTGTGATGTCCACTAATCTAGAGTTTCTATTGGAATGAAAATTCCTTCAGGAAAAAAAAAAGGATCACGTGTTCCTGGTATTCTGTTAATGTTTTAGCAAGGTGCCAGGTGCCAAGCACAAACAGGAAATGGTTAAAGCAGAGCTATAGGAGTCAAGGCCCTCAAATACTCTGCCCATTTACCCCCCTGCCAGATATAGCCAGTGAGACATGAGTGCTCATCTGGATCAAGTTGGTGCATCTCTCCCTGGTCTCCTCTAGGTCTTCAAGGAGTCATTGCAAATGTGAATCACCATTCCCTGAGCACCTACTATGTGCCAACCCCACATAACAGAGATGGAACTGAAAAGAGTAGGAGCAAGGTCACCCCAGTGAGAGCAGAAGTTGATGATACATGCAACAAATCCTGTACAGTGCCACCAGATGAGATGTATATGTCAAGTATGATGGGACACAAGGAAGGGGCAGGGGGAAATGCAAGGTAAAATGCTGTGTATTTGGGTTGTACAGGAAATGCGGGAGTATTAAAGGCACAAAGGAAAGTGTTAGAGGAAGCATCAACAGCATATGTCAAAGCTCGGAAAAATAATATCTGAGAAATGCTGGGGAGTGAGTTGGTCCATGTTCCACTACTACAACGTGGGTAGTGATGAGTGGTAGACAAGAGTAGCAGAAAGATAGCCAGGGGTCCCATTCTGCAGGAGCTCATGTGCCTCACTAAAGAGCTTGGATTTATCTCAGGAAATGGGAGCCATCAAAGAATTCCAAGCAGGAGAGTAATAGAAGCAAATTTATGTTTTGGAAAGATAATGCTGGCGGCGTGTTCTAGAGAGTACTGATGAGAAGTCTCTACTCCTACTACCACCGTATTAGCATCTTTACCACCTCAACTATCACCACTACTTTTCACTTTGAGCATTAATTACCTTACCTTGATGGAACATGTGTTGTGAGCATTCAAAATGCTTTACACATACTGCCTCAATAAATTCTTGCAGCAACTCCATGCTATTTGCTCCATGTAGGTATTATTCTTAACTTTATTTTATGTAGGACACAGAGCAAGGTTAGGTATAATGCTTAAGGTTACTCAGCTAGTGAGAGGCAGAAGTATGATTTGGACACAGGTGGTGTGACACTGGAATCCATACCCATAACACCCTTAACATCATTACTGCTTGAAAATATTAAAAGTACTATTTTTAAAAGGCATAAGGTTAATCTAAGGGGGGAAGGTTAGTGTGCAAAATATTTAAGGAATATTTGGTAGATGGATTTGTAAAACTCAGGGACTTATGTAAACAGCACTAACAGATTTGTACCATAAAGAAAAGATAAAAATTTGCAGAGGATACTGAGGTTTTTAGCTCGGTTGATTGGGTGTATGTTGGTGTCATTTGTTGTGAAGAGAAGTACCATTTGAAGAGAAGACTTACCTCATGACATATACAGTGATAATTTACCATTCATTAAAAATACTACCCAGAATCTGAACCCTTTTTCTATATTTAAGAAATCTTTGCAATTGTGTGTCCAGTATTAAACTTGATAAGGTCAAAGGCTTGTGCTTTGATACTCCTATAGCTGGAGAATGGGAATATCAACTGGTCTCTGTCTACTGGGTGCTCTCATTAGGGACTCTGGCTCTATACCAAGTGATGAAGAGGCAGGGACAGTTTGAAATTTATTATTTTCAGGATGTCTAATGCTTAGACACATTAGAAGGGCCTGATGGTACCAATAATAGTCATATGCTAGTTGTGGTGGCTACAGTGTCCTGGTAAGACTCTTCCTTCATTGTGATTTTTGTGTGTGTGTGCATATTGACCTCTTTCCCTTTTTTGAATCAACCCTCTGTCACATCCATGGGTTCTACATTGTACTTGTAATCAATTCCATTTTTGTTAAGTCAGCCAGAATCGATCTCTGTTGATTGAAACCATGAACCCAGTTAGGTACAGGAGATAAGAACAGTCTGAAATATGTTGAGTTCAAGTTGTTTGCAGGACATACAAGTTTAAGATGCTCGCTAGATAACCTGCAATCATTTGAAAATTTAGAAAAGAGGTGAGACAGAGAACACCCTGATGACTTCCCAAATCAATACCCCCATGCTAAGGCCATGATGGACTAGCAGCACCTGGGAAAGACCAGAAGGAAAGAAACTCAATGTTACAATCTAGAGGAATGCCAGATTTGTGATTCGTGAGAAGGGTCTAGGTTATCAAGGGAGCTGAGATAGACTGGGTCAGAGCTGGGTGAAAGTGCGGAGAGAGTGGTTTCATGAAAACCTGGGAAAGAAAGAATATCAAGGACAGTGGTAGCAATGGAATCGATTTCAGCAGAAAGAATACTGAAAAGATGTCAGGGGATTTGACAGTGAGAGACGACAGGTGGGTCCTTAGAGGAACAGCTTAACTTACCTTACACTTTTTGGTAACTTTTTCTGTAATCCTCGAGTAAAATAAGTAGCCTTTATTGATAGTGTTGAGTGACTGATGATATCCAGATAGTGCTGAACCAAATTTATCATTTATTTCCTCTCCTTTCTGCTCATTTTTTTCTTTAATTTTGTTCTTCTGATACTTTACCCAGGAAAGGACTCATGTGTCCCTGGGTCTGGCAGCAGCATAAAACAATGGAAAGGCAACCTGATGGCACAGCCTCATCAGATTTTAGTTTTTCATCCTTTAAGGATAAATGGAGTGGAGGTGGGGAGCTGCGTTACCAACTTTGATGACTATAAAGGTATCAGACATAGAGATCAGTAACTCAGGTCCTTGAATTTGTGTTCTACTGCCTAGGACATAAATTATAGAAAAGTCTAAGAGGATTGCTCTTTTGTTGTTGTTGTTGTTGTTGTGTTTTTGTTTCTCTTGTGACCTTGGGAACCTATGAGCGTACAGTTCTGGAATCAAGAACAGACCAGAATTAATTACTCTTTTAGGCAAAGCTGTTCAGTTGCATAAAATTTATATCATTTATCCTTTTCCTTTAAGGCCATAAGCACTCCCCTACCCCATTTTTCTTGTCCATTTGAGGTTGTCTCCTTTACTTCTTGGCTAATAGCTACCTTTAATAATTAGTTATTTATCACTGTTTAGTACCTTCTTTGAAAGTTGTGTCTAACTTAACATGACTATCAACTTCTCTCTACCTTCTGAACACCTTTGCTAATCACTTCCAACATCTTTCTAGTGGATTATTTCATCCTCTTTAAAGATCTTCTTATTCTCTTTCAACTTCACAGATTGTGCATAATTTATTAGTCTGTGAATACACAATCCAAAGTGAATGTAAAGTCCCATACCAAAGGACTCACTTTTCCCACCAAACCCAAGAAGTCCCTCTTTTATATTCCGACAGCTCATAAAATGGTGTTCATGGGACTTTAAAGTGTCTGGGAAGTGTGTCAAATTTTCTAATAATTTTCTGAAAGTATATGTAAAATCACATTACTGTTATTATTAATATTTGCCATTTTTAGGTGAAGAAACTGAAACCACATGTCAGGGTCAAACAGCCAGATTTTAAAACAGCTAGTCTACTTCCAGAGGCCACATGCTAAACCACTATGCTCTATTATCCCTCAGTCAGGGCATCTCCCATTCTTCTTCAGTTTCCTTACACCCCCACACCAATCAGTCATGGAGTCCCATGGATTCTCATTGATGAAAAATCATTCAACTCTCCATCTTTTTTGTCATCATGGTGAATTACCTTAATTTAGGCCACTCTCACTGCTCCCCTGAAATGACTATAGTGGAGTATGCCAGTTTTGTCCACTTTCCAACCATCTCCCAAAATGACTTTGAATTACCTTTTCAAAAATGCAAATCTCTTCTGCTTATAATATTTTAAAGTATTCACGTTTCATTCAGGTTGGCAGCTAAATCCTTGGCTGAGTATATAAACAAAAAACCCTCAGGACTGGTGCATTTATAACTCTTCAATCTGCTCTTCATGCAATATTAGTGTCCATCCCTCTCTCTCTCTCTCTCTCTCTCTCTCTCCTCCTCCTCCTCCTCCTCCTCCTCCTCCTCCTCTCCCACCCCTTCTCTATATATGTAAAATCTCCCTCTCTCTGTCACACACACACACATACACACATGCACACATGCTCACGGCCTTTGCCCACCCAAGCTTATCTTTCAATCATTATTACCTGTAAACTGGATTAGGATGTTTGTCCCATGCCTTTCTTCCCAGAATTCTCTCTTGTGCATCTATTCTGGTTCCTTCCATTGGCAGACTCTCAATCTTCAGACAGCTAACTCCTCTTAGCCCTTTAAATCTAGACTCAGATGTGGAAGCCTGCCCAGATTCCACACCACCTTGAGCCAGTTCAGTATTGACCCTCTTTTTTGTTTCTCTAACATCCTGTGACAGCTCATTGTATCAGATGTTAACAGAGGGTGGAGTTCCCTGAAAACTCTGAGAATAGTGATTCTTTTTATCTTTGAATGCCCAGACAGGACTGAGTGCTTGAAACATAACAGGTACTCAACAAATGAATGGCAAAATGAATAAAATCAGGAACAAAAAGCAAATTCAGCTTACTTAATTAATATAATTGTTTGAACTGAATGAATGAGATGCCCAAGGTTTTCTTTGCTTTGAATCCATTAATCTAACTGACAAGTTAAATGTTAAATTCTCAGAATTTACATTTTCCCATAATATTTTTAAAACATTTTTTGTTCTGAATAAAAATATTCACTCTCTTTAATGGCCTAAAGCTACACTAATGAAATTCTTATTCTTTTAATTTAACTTTTAATTCCCTTCTCCCACATCATGCTTCCTTGATGGACAAATGATGGACATTCCTCCCCCACCCTCAATTTTTCAAAAAAATATTTTATCTATTTGTTCATGAGAGACACAGAGAGGCAGAGACACAGGCAGAGGGAGAAGCAGGCTCCATGCAGAGAGCCTGATGTGGAACTTGATCCTGGGACCCTGGGATCAGATCACGACCTGAGCCAAAGGCAGGAGCTCAACCGCTGAGCAACCCAGGTGTCCCTCACCATCCTCAATTTTTAAAATGGACAAATTCATATCCACAGGAGCACCTGGGTCACTCAGTGGTTCAGCATCTGCCTTTGGCTCAGGGTGTGATCCTGGTCCTGGAATCAAGTCCTGCATCGGGCTCTCCACAGAGAGCCTGCTTCTCTCTCTACAAAAATTCACATCCACCAAAAGCATAAGCACTCAACTGTCCAGAATATATTTAAAACAATATAATATTAAGTTAAATTACATACACTAACTATATATTATTGTTATATATACTATATATATATATACATCAAGTTATTCATAATTATTTCTATTGTACCATTTCCACAATAAACCTGAGGCATTTTACAATAGAAAAACAAAATAAAAGAGTAAAGTAGGGCAAAAAGTAGAATACCTCAAATGGCAATGATAAATGTCAACATAGATTATAATGTTAAGCTTTACATTTCTTTTTACACTTCCTGATAGAAAGGGCAAAATGGGAATGCTATTTAGTTATATGGATGCCTTGTTAAGTGAAAGGGAAACATTACAGCTTCTTTGGATAACAAGGGGGAAAAACATACATGATGTTCACTTTCATTTCCCACTTTCTTTTTGTCAAACAAGTGACAAGCATAAGCCACATGTCTGTTTATCCCCAAGACCATAGTCAAGTGATATGATCCTAATTATTCAGAGTTTCCCTATATTATCTAAGTTATCTAAGGCCTATATCACTTTATGTTATATAAGTATTTTTTTAAAAATATTTTATTTATTTGAGAGAGAGAATGCACACACAAGAGAGAGCACAAGCAGTGGGAGGGGCAGAGGGAGAAAGAAGTAGACTCCCCACTGAGTGGGGAACCCTACTCAAGGCTCCATCTCAGGACCCTGGGATCATGACCTGAGCTGAAGGCAGATGCTTAACCAACTGAGCCACCCAGGCATCCTTATATAAGTATTTTTAATTTAGGCATCAACATAGGTATACATAGTATAAACCAGTTTAATGTTAATTCTTCAGCAATGCTCCTGAAGTACTCCATCATTGGTTTTCATTTCTTTTTGCCATGTGTGTAAGGGGTAATAAAGTTTCTTTGGAGCATTTATCATCAATAAACAGTAAATAAGAAAGCAAACAGTATCCTGGATTAAGATTGTGTCTATTTTAAAAGTTTCTGTACAGTTGCCTGAAGCAATTGGGAATTAACAAGAGGTTTACCTAGTCAGGATAAATACATTAGTTCAGCCATTAAGGCAGAGATCCTATCTCCCCAGTATTTTACCCCATGCCCCATTGGGGCTTCTTTGCTTTCAACAACAAGACTTTCGTTAGCTTTAGGCATTTTGTTAGTCTGTTCGGTTCATTGCTCAGGTGTGGAACCACTGAACTCAATTATGGCTCCTTGCATAGAATTCTGAAGTACAGAATTACTAAGAATTTGCTTGTTAGGAAAAAAAATCAAATGTCTTCTGAAAGGTTCTGTATTTGATCTGATTTGTTGTAAAATATTATCCTTTGTTTCAGCAACAATAATGATAGCAATGATAATAATGTATTATAAAGTCATCCGATCCTGTCCCTTGTTCCACTTTGTGGCGACGTAAGTGCAAAACAATGTATTAATGTTCTGGTACTCACCAGTTGAAATTGTTAAAGCTATTAAATTGAATCATACTGTGGCCACTAGATTGGAGTGCTACTGTTGAGCTCTAATATTTACTTGTATAAGGCCAACTGAATCTGAATGAACCGGAGTTTCTGTCCGTGGTGCTGAAAGCAAATAGTCTCCCACAGGATTTGATACTGAACAAGTTCAAAGAAACCTCTTATGTTGAATCATGCATGTATTGTAATGTCTCTAATAAATCAATTACTTTTTGGCAGCAAAATGTCACAGCATTTCAAATTCTGATAATCACCTCCACTTTGCTGAGCTTTAGGCTGTAATAATCCACACAATCTCGTATGGAATGCATCAAGGAGAAGGTTGAGTACCAAAGAAACAATAAAACTTAGGCTCATATACTTGACTACGATTCAGAGGCTAAAAGCCTTCCCCACTCCCAGAATGCTAAGGAATATACAGATGTAATACCCCTTGTCAAGCATAAATCTGAGAGGAAATCTACCCCTCGGTATCTTATTTAGAAAGTCCGTTGGAATGTATACAGAGGAACCCCTCAAATATTTATTATTTGTTAAACACCAGCACATATAGGATATCTTTTGTCACTTATGTAGCCCAGTTTTACGCCCTTCAAATGACAAGATGTGACAATATCTTCTACTTGTTATATTGCAAAAGGGAAAGAAACTGCCTTCAACTTAAAAGTGTTTCATCTCCTATAAAGATGAAAACTCTTTCTGAAACTGATTTTTTTCCCTATGTGTTTTCTTTTTCTTTGAAGACTGATTCCATCTCCCGAACTGACCGAAATGCCAAAACCCCATTTTTGCAAATTCCTACTTTTTATCACCTAACCTTGTGCAAATAGCCTCACCTGAGGGAGTGTACCTGACTACCTCTCCCTCTGGAATGAGATGTTATGTGAGTTTCCCAAGGACAGACGAATGAGCAAGCCTTTGCACACTACACAGATTCTCTTCTGCACACAGCAACACTTAACTTGAGGGAAAATATGAATACACTTTGATCAAGCAAAATTCTTTCATGGATTTATTCAATGAATTTTTCTTTAGTGTCAGTCATATGTCAAGACCTCACTAGAGGGGGATGGTGTGGAAATAAACTTTAAAAGTCTGCCTCCTATCCTCAAGGGATGCAATGGGGGCAAAGGGAACACCCATGAGGTGGATATTCACAGAACAGTGACAGCAATGCTGCAGTCATGATACAAATAAAAATTTTTGGAAGTTCAAGAAGAGAATCCAGCAGCTTTCTCAAGATAGGGTGGGATGGAGTGTGGGAATATCTAAGAGTGGCTTCTCAAAGAAGGCAATTCATTTCAGTCTTAAAGAATTGAGTAGAATTTCTTTTTTCAGACTGAGAAGGAAGAGGAATAGAATGCCAGAATTCCAATTAAAAGCTCTCAGTAACATCTCCCACAACCATTCCAGGGAGCTCAGTCTCTGCATCCCCGTCCCTGGTGGGGGAGGGGGGGGAGGAATTATACTAGAGGAATTATTCTTCATCTGCCATAAAGACCATATTCTGGTATATTCTAAATTTACACAATTCTGGTTGATTTTTACCAAATCTGAGGTTCTATTGCTTATGGACCTGGTATGACACAAGGTGTGGGCATGCATGAGTGACAACGGTATGGGCAGACCTGTGTGCCAAAAGACAAAGACAGGTGTTGAGAATGATGTGGTGCTCATTGCAGAGTTGAGAGAAGATCACAGGCTCAAGTGGAGAGGACAGGTGCCCTCCACCCCCACTGTCACTGAGAACCACATATACCCCACACCTTTAATTAAAAATCTTACATGTATATATTCTGCATTAAATCATTCCCTAGTACCAGAGCTGGGCACTTTTATTACCCACTTTATTTGCAAAGCAGCAGCCTCCCACATCCCACGACTGAGTGTTGTTGAGCTCCCTCCAGCATGCTGCAGGGGAAAAGTGAAGGTCCCTGGTCCCCTAGTTCAGAACAGCCATATCAGATAAATGTGAAGTCCTGTTACCCAAAAATATTCATCTAAGGAGAAGAGAGAATTTGATTATCATGAATTCTGCTCCACACTCCTCTTCCTGCCTGACAATAACCTCCCTCTCCAGAGCAACAATAATCTGAACACAAACAGACGTGCAGCTTTTCAAAAAGTAATGAACTCTGAGGCGTTGGAGCCAAGGCAAGCATGGTTTAAATGCACAGCTCCAGCAACCCAGAGAGGCTATCAATTATACAGCCCTGCCATCGAGGAAGCAAAAATAATATTTCAAAGAGTCATTGCCAGAAAGAGAAAGAAAAAGAAGAAAATGCCACAGAAATCACACCACTCAGAGCAAGCAGTTCCAAGAGCAAAAATGAGTGGCTAAATCCTGCCAAAGACAGCCTTCTTCACCCAGTGAGGAAAAGACAGGACACAGTGACTTCCCTCTTGCCCTGCCCTTCATCCAACACACCTGAGTCTGTAATGTCACTTTCCCAGCATTGTTTTCGGTTGCTACTGGGGCGTGTAGAAAAGTACATTCTTCATGTGCTAATACAGTCACACATACTTTTGAAAGCTTAAAACAACACATTGCATATATACAGGAATTCTTTAGTTCATCGACCCAGTTCATATCCATGATTTAATTTTATTCTTACAATAACTATTTGAGGTATGGAAAAGAACATTATTAAGTCTATTCTGCAGATGATAGAATTAAGCTCTGGAAAAACTTAAGTGACTTGTCCAAGGTCAGCCAGCTATTAAGTTCCCAGGTGAGAGCGTAGAATGCAGGAGGCCATCAATAAGCATTTTTTTGGCAATAAAGATTGATGAGAGTGAATCATTAGGTCTCTAAGTCATGAATTTGGTCTTCTAAGTAGTCAGTTAAGGCCTCTTTCTAATGCATCTCTCTGTTGAAAGCATTCTATTATAGGCTAGGTCGCACCAAATGGGTTTATAAGACATTCTGTGCATAATGATACAAATGTAAGACACATTCTGTGTCTAAAGCATTCTGAACAGTTTTTTGGTTGTTGTTGGTGTTTGTTGTTCTATGATTTTAAGAGGGTGGGGGTGGAGATAGTCCAATATTAAAGAAAAAGGTTCATATCATTTAGACACTGATACCTTTAAAAGTAAATGCTTTAACAATATGGATGGAATTGGAGTGTTTTATGCTAAATGAAATAAGTCAGTCACAGAAAGACAGATACCATATGACTTCACTCAAATGTGGAATTTAAGAAACAAAACAGATGAACATAGAGGGAGGGAAGGAAAAATAAATTAAGATAAAAATAAAGAGGAAGACAAACCATAAGAGATCCTGAATTCTAGGAAATAAACTGAAGGTTGATGGAGGGGAGGTGGGGAGGGATTGGGGTGCCTGGGTGATGGGCATGAGGGAGGGCATTTGAAGTTATGAGCATTGGGTGTTTTATGCAATTGATGAATCACTGAATTCTACCCCTGAAACTGATAATATAGTATATTTCAACTAAATTTGATTTAAATAAAGAATTAAAAAATAAAGTAAATGCTTTATCTTATAGAAGGGCAAGAAAGCAAATGGACCAGCATCCCTGTAGCCAGGGGGCTCCAATCTCCACTAACTTGGGTGCTTGTCACATTCTGTGAGCCCCACATTCTTTACTTAGTAAATAGAATTGATAACACTTGCCCTACTTAGCCCACACCTTTCTCAGCCAGTTGTGATAATGGGCAGGGAAAGCACTTCATACAGTCAGATGCATGTAACTGTTACAGATGCAATAGGAGTTGCAGTACCTGTCCTCCAAGGATCCCAGTAGCCCTTCATGGAAGGGAAGGAATGTGTAGCCTACTACACATCAGGTAGAATGAGTAAAATAATGAGAATAGGGCAGTGGTCATGGTGGTGATTCCTATGAGTATAACCCCTTTGTGGTTTAAAAATGCAAAGAAAACAAATGGAGGTAGTTCAAAGCAGGGAATGTGGAGCCATGAGAAGGCCTACTGCCCACTTTCTGCATCCTCATGGACTATCATAAACAGATTAGTTGATCTTTTCAGGTCTGATTTCTTAGTCATAAAATGCTAGTGATAAAGACATTGAACTTATATGCTTCTTCTGAAGATTAAATCAGACATGTGCATACAGCCACTTAACATAATACCTGGGAAACATGTGGAGAAATTATAATAATTATTTGGATTATGACTTGTTGTTTCACGTTTTACACATTTTGTAACTACAGTTGGATTGACAGGTTTATTTCTTTCTCTTCTGGATGTCTAATCTTGGACACTAACTGGCCTCATGGGGTATTATAAGGTTTAACTAGTTGACCAGTGGTGAGGAAACTGGCAGAAGTGTAGACATGGAGAGTTACAGGTTGGCATGTGAGTTTCATGACTTTTTATACTAGTCCTTTGGTATTACAATTGATCTTGCCTGGTTTCCTCTTGCATTGATCTGTTCAGAATGCTCTTGACACAAATGCAATTTTCTATGGCCAGCAATCAAATTCACCAATCAAACATGGCAAAAGCAATCGAAACAAAGGGCAGAAGCTGTGCTATTTCTAGCACAAATGATCAGTTTGGGAGTTTTCTGACAGCATCAAATGGAAAAATAAAAGTAACTTGAGACAGAAATCACCCAAAGACCCTGGGTCCCCAACCCGTTTGCAATATTCCTACGTGACCTGGAACCCTCTGCTATGTGCCAATGGGAAATTACACATCTCGTGAGGCTGCATGCTGGGGAGAACACGGTGTTGGCAAGAAGCATGGCTGGCCTTTCCAACACTATTCCTGATTTTAATTATTGACACTTTGGTAGTTTTTAATGGCTTTATCCCTCTTTTAGGCCAAGACATTTTAAATTGGGGTGATTTCAAGCCACTGAACACATTTCCCCAAGACACATCTTCTGTGTCTCAGGTTGAGACACAACCTTTTCTATGTTCAGAAGGGAAGTACAGTAGATGAGAGGGACCCGAGAAAAGCAGAGAAGGTTGAAGCTGACCATCCTTGGTTTATAACCTTACAGACATTACAAAACATCTCTGTATTAGAGTTGCCAATTTGTGACTTTTTACTCATATCAACTTTCAAAAATAACAGAGCCCTGAATAGATAAAAATAGCTTCATAAATCATGGTATCTCTAGTCTCACTCCAGTCACAGCTGATTGGGACAAAGGTGAACACCTGACTCAGGTAAAGGCAGTTTGACTCGATTTCCTGCTAACTTAACTTTGAGGCACCAAAACCAAGTCATCCAGCTGTGATCTATCAAGCACCAAGGCAGGACAAGGCCACAAATGAGATGAAGTTGGTGGTATCAGAGAAACCCTAAGGAAGAGATTCAAGGCCACAGGAGATGGGTAGAAAGTGGCATCAATTAGGAGACCACACAGCCTCCACGAGAGAAGCACAGAGAACAACTCTGGAAGACAGTCCCTCTGCACAGGCTTTGCCTGTTCTTCCTGCACCTGTTTGCATAAAGTCAGCCCATCTTTCCAATAAACCTTATTCAACTAGTTGAGTGAATTCCTATGATTCACACAGAATTCTTAATGATGACCCTGACTGGGTTGGTAGAAATTGTCAGTGAAAAACCAAGGGAAAAATAAAGGTAGTCAAAGTGCATGACAGAGTAAGAAAGGTATCAGCAACAGGACATGCAGGGACCACATCAAAGTCCAAGTGCTTGTTTGGCCTCCCTGAGCTTGTGCTGCCCTGGAGAAAGTTAGCTAACATCTGAGGAGAGAATGGAAGACACCAGAATCTATCACAGAAGGAAAAATGAAGAAGTAGAAATTCTTCAACAGTCCACATTTACTGAAAAAAATATTTGACATTTAGTGAATGACTCTTGAACACAAAAGAGTGGGCGAAGATTCTTTTGGATGAAGAAATAATTACAATAAAATGACAATTTATTATAATGACAGCCAGATACAATGCCTGAACTACTTTGTTATGGGGGAAAGAGGAGACTTGAGAAAAATAATAGGTATCTTCAAAATTGTAATTCCTATGGTGAGGTCAGGGACCACTTAGGACTCATTTTCCTATGCCTAACACCTACCATTGTGCCTGACTCACAGTAGGAGTTTAACAAATATTTGTTGGATTTTATTTTTTCTTAAGATTTTATTTATTTATTTGAGAGAGAGAGAGAGAGAGAGAGAGCCAGAGAGAGAGAGCACAGGCAGGGGGAGTAACAGAGGGAGAGAGAAGCAGGCTCACAGCTGAGCAAAGAGCCTGATGTGGGGTTCCATCACAGGACCCTGGGATCGTGACGTGAGCTGAAGGCAGATGCTTTAACCAACTGAGCCACCCAGGAACCCTCAAATTGAAATTTAAACATGTTAAATGGTTCCTAATATTAGGCATTTCACTTAATTTCAATCCCCTCCCTCCACAGTAAACTGATGAGCAGTTATACTTGAGCTGTATAAATGAGAAAGTTGGAACTCAAAGAGATTAAATACCAGATTGAAACATATACAGCTACTAATATTGAGCCATTCTTGACCTATAAATTGTGGAGATTTGTAAGAGTCTAAATTCCTGTCTCTTAATTGACAGCCAAGAATTTTTTATTATTATTACAAAAGATTCAACTTATTCTATGTAGTTTTAATGGAAATCACCGAAAGACGCACAAAAGAGAGAAGCAAATTTTGGCTTAATATATTTTTTTAAAAAGCTAGAGCTTTTGAAAAAGAAGTACATACATGACCAGTTAGTTAGCTGTCCATCACTGGCTGTGTTCAAATGAGCCATACATGCTATCTAACCTATCTATTTTACTATGGAGAGATTCGGGTTTAAAAAAAAAAAAAAAAACTGTGAGAAAATCCATAGCATGAAATTTCCCTTATTCTTTGGAGGCTTAAGGATGCTGGTGATATGAGGTAGGTTGGAGGAAATGAAGGAGACAGACTCTTCCACCTTGACCTTCCCATGTTTTCCATGAAATATTTCCCAACTCTTTTCTAGACACATCTGATATGGCCACATGGACTTACTAAGCCATTGGCCGACAGCATCTGAAGGTTCACTCCTGGCAGGTGTCAGCAGCCAGTCAGAATTAGTTGTGCTCTCTCTCTATCCCAGAATGAGTCATTCCTCATTCCTCTTCTAACCCATGGCCTTTTACCAGAAGTTCTGCCAGTTTCTGGAATAATTTTCTAACACCATATTTCTGGGGATGTAGGACCTGACAGGGCACAGAGGGAAAGAGGAAATAAACTGAAGTTTAGACAGGGAGGTGAGCATCGCTCTCTGCAAACATCCACATAGACAGCAATATGCTCCAGTCCTACCAGAGAAACTCCAAAAATATTTACTTCCATTTTTCTCCTGTTGGTCTGTCAGTGTTGAAGACAAAGGCATGATGATTCCTTCTGCGTCTTATCCTCAGGCTCATGCCCCCAGGCTTAGGCCAAGGACAGCACCAGCCTATAAAACTATCTGAAGGGCAGGGAATTAAACTTGGAGGTCACCATAGCAAACACAGCAGGTTGGAGATGTCAACATCCCTCAGAAAGTGTTTGTGATGGCTCTATTCTATGATGGGTTGACACATTCGACCACTCAACCATTGGTCCTCAGAGAGAACAGAGGGGAAGAGGAAATAAGAATAAACTAGAGACCTAAAATAAGTAAAAAGGCAAAGGCCTATTTAATTAGATCTGATGACTCAAATCCTAGGAATAATAGAGACCAAAAGAAAAGGAGTGAATGGATAGTGGATTAGATAATGTCTGAAGAGTTCAGTGATGTCGGATTCTAAAATCGATTCAGCATATCATTTGCCTACTCAATAGTTTTGATGTTGTGAATCCAAGACTTTTCTGGTACAACCACTTGAATCCCAATGGGGATAGGCTTCTGTGTCTGGAACAAGTGTAAAGTGAAGATCTGCTTTGCAGGAGCTCAGTTGTTTTTGTAGTGCCCTGGCAAGGCCAGCTACTTCTCAAGTCTGGGCTCCTCCCCTTCCTGCAGGCAGGTTTCTCTCAGGCCTTGAGTTGACTTAAAGATTCCCCAGGAGAGCTGGCCTGAAAATCAGTTCTAAAAGCCAAAAAAATGAGGAGAGCCAGATTAAAGTATCAGCCCAGAATTTATGCTCTGGACTTAAGGTTTAATAATGCAACAGAAAATCAATATTTAATAAAGCAAATGATGGAGAAAAACACTGCCCGGGAGATGAGGCTGCTGCACTGTTTTCAAACATCTCAGTCCCAGAGGAGATTGGGCTGGCAGGATGGATTGGAGACTAGGTTGACAAGAGAATCTGGCATGCAGACAATCGCAGGTCCCATTGATTCCTATTCTGTTATCTCTGGGCTTGCTGGCCATTTCTATTGAAGGACTAACATAGAATTACAATGAGACTGAGATGAGATACCCAACAGAGTCGGGACAAATGGTCCAAGGCAGCCTTCAGTTAGCAACCCCAGATTGTCCCGACCTGTGCAAGAGGGGTTTCAAAGTTCACCATCTGTTTGGAGAATGGTAGGTGGAAATGGGCCTAGAATTGGGCCCCTCTGGATGCATTCCAGAGAGGTGACCAAAGATTAGCTGTTATGGCCTAAGTCATTGTACAGTGAGAAACTACAGGGGACTGTCCACAAGCAGCTTTGTGAACAATGGCTTGTGCTTAGTGGGGATGCAAATGGTCACTGAGTGATCATGTATTTTGAGAATATCAGGTTGAGGAGTGCACAGTTCCTTGGGTTCTCGATGATTACTCTGTGGATTGCAAAGCATTTCTGAGCTGCAGGAAAACAACTGAATTGGACAGTTGTTTATGGCTACATCCTTTGATAGCAATTTGAATATTTATGCTTAGTCATTTTTTATTGGAAATTATTTTTCCCTTTGAGGGAAGACAGGTTTCATCCTATTTATTGCTGACCTAGACATCTGGGTCACAGTTCATTTCATATTCTTATTTTGCTAGAAGGAAATATAGTTGTTAGATGTCCAACAACCTCTATCTAGCCAGGAGAGGGGTTATGCCCAACCAACTTGAACTAGCTCACTGTGTTATGGAAACTATGCATGACCACCATGTATAATACAATAAAATATTTTGGGTAATTCTGTCTTTCACTCATCTAGGGATCCCAGTGTAGCTGGGAAGAAGTACAGACAACTAAAGCCAATATGTTGCTCATAACATAAGAAGCCTCAGGCAAGGTACGTGGCAGCCACTGCTTGAATAGGAATGAACTCATTTGTAATGGACAGATTGGCTACTTCCCTTTATTTTCTAAAACAAAAACAAAAAAATAAAAACAAACAAACAAAACACACACACACACACACACACACACACACACACAGAATGAGGACAGCACAGCGTATTGTTCCTGGTTAATTAGGAAACTTCTTCGGAAATCCTTAATACAACTGTAAATTATGACAAGAATATATTCTTGAAAGGGAGGCATGTCAATACGAAAAGAGAGGAAGTAAAGAACCCACACTACAAAAGAAACTGTGTACATCTTGTTCATCACTGTGCATGCCAACCATCTGTTGGTACGTAGAAAGTGTGTAGTTCATTTTTATTGAATGGATGACTGAATATAGTGTGTTAAAAAGAAGAGGAAAGAGCATTCTATGGGGAAGCTGAGGTAGTGAAGGTCATGTCCACTAGCATGCTTTGGGAGATGTCCAGGGAAAAATCCCAGCTTAGCCACTAGTCACATCTGAATTCTTCAACAAGTCATTGACATTCTTTAAATAGAAGACAATGGTCCTCTCACATCTCTTGCTATGAGATTGTGAGGGTAGCAGGTAGGTTCCAGAAAGTAGCCTTAGTGCTAGAAATGAAGATGAGTAACCCAGTGACTTATCCTATTCCCCTTGTTTGGGGTTTGCTTCCTTTCCAGACAGACAAAAAACTTTGTGCAAATATCGAAGTTCAGACTCCTGAAATCCCATGTGCCAAATAACTGCTGTGATCAACTCATATCCAGCTCTAGAGTACCCTGGAAGGGATTTCTAACACAGGCTGACAGATAACAGGTCTTACTTAGCATGGGTTGGGGAAGGAGGGTTAACTCATTCATTGCAAAACTGACATGTTAGGTCTAGCAAATGGGATTCAGAACCTGAGTGTTTCAAAAAGGCTAAAGAAACTAGGTCATGCTCTCCATAATACATTACATGGAACTTTGGCTGAGGTGTTTTCTGCTCAATTCTGATGGAGAGGGGAAGGAGAAATGCTACATGACTGTGTCAAGATTACACAAGCAGGAGAGAGTAACAAAAGACAAGGAAAACTTGGGCCATAAAGGGCTTTAGGTGAAAATTTTCAGCAGTGAGAGTAATTGATATATCTGCTAAATAGCTCAGGGGCTGGTATTGGAGCAGCTGTAATAATAATTTTATTTATAAAGTTCTTGCTTCTCCCAATATGCTCAGGGCCCTGTACAATAGCACTAAATAAATTAAATTAAAGCATGAAATATTATGAAAATGCAATGAAATCAACATTGCTGAGGAAACAAGGAAAAAAAAAAACAAAATAGAAGAAAAAAGATTCTTCTCTAGAAGAAGTAACACTTAGTAAGAGGATGATTTTGAATAAGCCAAGCAAGGGCTTAGATTCCTGGGAAAGGTGGTGGAGCTACCATGGGCATTCTCTCAGTAGCAGATAAGGGTTCAAACCCCGTCTTCCATTTGGAAGCTTTATGATCTCTAGTAAGATGCTGAGTCCTCTTAGCTTTGGTTTCCTCATCCACAAGGTGTAAATATAATATTCTTATCTACCGTCTATGGTGGTAGGATTTAAATGAGTTTTGCCCAATAAATGTTTGCTATTGTTTTTGCTGCAACCACTGGACAGAGGACACGGCATGGATGACTAAGACTATATATAAGGAAATCAAGTAAAGTGGGATAAAAGCCGGAACCTAGGCAGTGACAGTAATGATGGAGAGATGCAAATAAGGGACATCTACAGGATCTGATGACTGACTTAGTGAGGAGTGCCGATAGATAGATAGATAGATAGATAGATAGATAGATAGATAGATAAAGGATAACCTCTAGCTCTCTCTCCTGGGCATTGGAAAGATATTCTTCCATTCTTCAAGACTGCTAATACAGAAGCAACAAGTATTTGGGGTGGCAAGAATGGTGGGATAAGATGATTTGTTTAATTGTGAACATATTGAGGAACTTTCAAGAGGAGAAGCCAACAGGCTCTTACAAATACAGCTTTGCTCATATTGGATATAAAGGTGTGGCTCTCATTAGTGAAACCACAGTAGTTGAAGTCACAGGCTTGGGCAGATCATTGGAGATAATGTAGCCTAAGGAGAAGAACAGAAAGTTAAGGAGTGGAAACCAACAGGTCATGGAAGCTGATAATAGAACAGCCATAGGGGAAAGGTCTAGTCAGGTCAGGGACGACTTTGGAAGAATACTATTATATCAGCTATGAGGCACAATCCTTGGAGTAACCTCCATTCTATCATGGCTTCCTTGTTGGATAGAATTGAAAAAAAATATGGATAAAAACATCTCCTGAAGTACTAAGTCCATAGAGAAAAGATCTAGTTAGTCTACAGGGTACATGATGATTCTTTTCCCCTTCATCAACCTTATAAATATCTTTGCTTCTATTCTGGTGGTAATCCTGAGAAGAAGCTGGGGAGGCAGACCACCACCCCCATTTGTGATAATATGCTATAGGGGCAGCGGCCACATCTGAGTGTCTGGCCCACTGCGGCCAACCCAGTGGCCAGACATGTCATCAGTAAACCCTCATGAGAGTCTGCAGGTGATATCAACTTGCCCAGACACATGTGAAGGAGACACATCATCTTCAGTGGGTTTAGAACCTAATACACATTCTTTACTTACATACTACTTTATTTTTAAAATTTAAAGTTGCTATTACTGCTGACTACAGGATGGCTGGTGAGACTGATGTTTAATGAATGGTCCTTTCCATATAGTAAAATAGTACCATATGCTAGGTGGGATTATGAAGACTTTATGTGCTATCATCTCCCTATATCACCTCACAACAACTCCTAGAAACAGGCTTTATTATTTTGCTCATTTTGCAGATGAGACAAATCCGAAACATAGATAACTGAAGCCCAAGGCTGCACAGTGACTATTCTATCCCAGTTGTGTCTCTGTCCAAAATCTTACCCACCATGTTTTACTGTGTTCTCTCTTTCACACACAAGGAAAGATATATCCTTCATCAGGGGCAGGGGAAAGAGCCCTGGATGAGAGCCAGGAGAGCTGGGATTGGCCCTCACAACTGCCCTTAACCAGTGGTTGTGACCTTGGACAAGTCAGTTAATGTCTTAAGTTTCATGTTTTCCCATCTGTGATATTAGAACCATGGTTCTCATCTGTGATATTAGAACCATGGTTCTCAACAAGGGGGTAAAATACAAGCACCTAAGGAGTTTAAAAAAAATAATCCTTCTCCAGCCTTAATCCCAATAAATTGAATCAGAATCTCTGAGGGTTCTCTATTCTGTTCCACTGATCTATGTGTCTGTTTTTGTGCCAGTACCACACTGTCTTGATGACCACAGCTTTGTAGTACAACCTGAAATCTGGCATTGTGATGCCCCCAGATATGGTTTTCTTTTTTAAAATTCCCCTGGCTATTCGGGGTCTTTTCTGATTCCACACAAATCTTAAAATAATTTGTTCTAACTCTCTGAAGAAAGTCCATGGTATTTTGATAGGGATTGCATTAAACGTGTATATTGCCCTGGGTAACATTGACATTTTCACAATATTAATTCTGCCAATCCATGAGCATGGAATATTTTTCCATCTCTTTGTGTCTTCCTCAATTTCTTTCAGAAGTGTTCTATAGTTTTGAGGGTATAGATCCTTTACATCTTTGGTGAGGTTTATTCCTAGGTATCTTATGCTTTTGGGTGCAATTGTAAATGGGATTGCACAAAAACAGACACATAGATCAGTGGAACAGAATAGAGAATCCAGAAGTGGACCCTGAACTTTATGGGCAACTAATATTCGATAAAGGAGGAAAGACTATCCATTGGAAGAAAGACAGTCTCTTCAATAAATGGTGCTGGGAAAATTGGACATCCACATGCAGAAGAATGAAACTAGACCACTCTCTTTCACCATACACAAAGATAAACTCAAAATGGATGAAAGATCTAAATGTGAGACAAGATTCCATCAAAATCCTAGAGAAGAACACAGGCAACACCCTTTTTGAACTCGGCCATAGTAACTTCTTGCAAGATACATCCACAAAGGCAAAAGAAACAAAAGCAAAAATGAACTATTGGGACTTCATCAAGATAAGAAGCTTTTGCACAGCAAAGGATACAGTCAACAAAACTCAAAGACAACCTACAGAATGGGAGAAGATATTTGCAAATGACATATCAGATAAAGGGCTAGTTTCCAAGATCTATAAAGAACTTATTAAACTCAACACCAAAGAAACAAACAATCCAATCATGAAATGGGCAAAAGACATGAACAGAAATCTCACAGAGGAAGACATAGACATGGCCAACATGCATATGAGAAAATGCTCTGCATCACTTGCCATCAGGGAAATACAAATCAAAACTACAATGAGATACCACCTCACACCAGTGAGAATGGGGCAAATTAACAAGGCAGGAAACAACAAATGTTGGAGAGGATGCGGAGAAAGGGGAACCCTCTTACACTGTTGGTGGGAATGTGAACTGGTGCAGCCACTCTGGAAAACTGTGTGGAGGTTCCTCAAACAGTTAAAAATATACCTGCCCTACGACCCAGCAATTGCACTGTTGGGGATTTACCCCAAAGATACAAATGCAATGAAACGCCGGGACACCTGCACCCCGATGTTTCTAGCAGCAATGGCCACTATAGCCAAACTGTGGAAGGAGCCTCGGTGTCCAACGAAAGATGAATGGATAAAGAAGATGTGGTTTATGTATACAATGGAATATTACTCAGCTATTAGAAATGACAAATACCCACCATTTGCTTCAACGTGGATGGAACTGGAGGGTATTATGCTGAGTGAAGTAAGTCAGTCGGAGAAGGACAAACATTATATGTTCTCATTCATTTGGGGAATATAAATAATAGTGAAAGGGAAAATAAGGGAAGGGAGAAGAAATGTGTGGGAAATATCAGAAAGGGAGACAGAACGTAAAGACTGCTAACTCTGGGAAACGAACTAGGGGTGGTAGAAGGGGAGGAGGGCGGGGGGGTGGGAGTGAATGGGTGACGGGCACTGGGTATTATTCTGTATGTTAGTAAATTGAACACCAATAAAAAAAAGAAAAGAAATTATTAATAAAAAAAAAGGGTAATAAAAAAAAATAAATAAATAAATAAATATTTCTTTGAAACAAAAAAAAATAAAAAAAAAAAATAAAAAGGAAAACAGAAAATAAATAAAAAAAAAAATAATAAAAAAAAATAAACAGAATCTCTGAGGGGAGGATCCCTGGGTGGCACAGCGGTTTGGTGCCTGCCTTTGGCCCAGGGCGCGATCCTGGAGACCCAGGATCGAATCCCACATCGGCCTCCTGGTGCATGGAGCCTGCTTCTCCCTCTGCCTATGTCTCTGCCTCTCTCTCTCTCTCTCTCTCTGTGACTATCATAAATAAATTAAATTAAAAAATAAATAAATAAAAAAGAATCTCTGAGGGGAACATTCTTCTCATTCAACAAAACCCCTAAGTAATCGTAATGTTCAAGAGTTGAGAATCACTGGTTAGGTAACCTTCAAAGTGGCTTCTGAAATGATTTGAACCCAAGCCCAAGCTTATGAAGAGTACACCTACTTGGGATCCAACCTCTGAGTCAGATTAATTTGACTCTGCTCATAAAGAGAAGCACAGTGTTTGAGGGTGAGCTAAGCAGGGTCAGACTCCCTGATTTCAGATTCTGGCTCTGCCACTTAGTAACGTCTGGTCTTACCCAGGTTAGCAGGTTTCCATTTCATCTCTAAAGTAAGGGCAATAATAGCATCTGGTACGTGGGGTTGTCTTGAACGTTAAATAATATTCATAAAGTGCTGCATCCTATTCCTGGCTGCTACATAATAAGGTTTCAATAAGGTGTAGCTATAAATATTATTATCATTGCATATAAAAACCTGCCAGCTACTGTTTTCCTATAGCTGCCTCTAATGGTCCTATGAGATGAGAAGCTGTGTTTATAATCTTCTACGACCAGAATAGAGTCACTCTGCTCCAATAAAGTACTCCAGCCTGGAGCAGAAGAGGCCTCTGGGCATAGCAGGGGCCAGAAAAGACCCCTGCAACTCAGTAGATTTTTGTACTGTGGCCACCATTCCACTGCAGGAAATATCCTTTTCCTGATGCTGTGGCCTGTGCCCTATGGCTGGTAACAGGCAGTGCCTCTCTGCAGAGAAGGGTTCCAGGTGGCTGGTGGAGTGGCCAGGACATTTCTGATGATTGGTACCTTCACAACTTGTCATTCTCTTAGAGGGGATCAGTATAGTTACATGGCATAAAGCATCAGGCCTTCTGGGACTGTCCCTCTTCTAGAGCTACTCTCCAAGCAGTCCCTAGTCTTGGGTGGAACCTTTTTGCTCTATGGTCCTCACATAGACCTGGATAAATACTGTAAGTCCATCCCATGATCAACTGTGAGTTCCTTCAGGCTCAGAAACAGATGAAATCCTCTCCCCACAAACACACATATAATCACATACGTTGGTACACATGGCATTGAGGACAGAGCACACAGACCCAGCATACTTGAGTCTCAACAAAGTAACCTTAGATAGTCTTTCCTATCAGCACTGCACAGGGAGCGCATTTCGTCTAAGGTTAGATATGGATTCCTCAGGGGAAATTATGTAACCTGAGTAAAACAGCAGCTCAATTTCAGGATGTGCTTATTAAGGGAAATTAAAAATAAATAAATAAAAAAGCTCATCTGATTATCTTAGCCTCTCCATAATGACAATGTGAGCCCTTAGTGCTGGTGACAAAAACACAAATGCCACATCAAGGGGTAATGGCCCTCATGGTCAGGTGGGACACTGAGATGGCAGGGCTGGGAGGGGCCAGCAGGCAGGAGAGCACAAAGCTGTGACCCGGGAGGGAAGAGAATAATGGGTGCCGAAGCACAAGGGAGCCAAGAAAGAGGAGAAAGAAGAAAAGGAGACAGGGAAAATGTAGGTGAGGGAAAGAAGATTCCAGTAAAAATTAGAAGAAAGAAGCACATGAGCAAAAGGGCACAGTCCTGAGAACAAAAGGTCAAAACAAAATAATGATGCTGGAGAAAAGTGAGAGAAGAGTGGGTCAGAAAAGAGAATGATGAGAAGAGTAAAATAGAACAAAAGTGAAAAGAAACGAAAAGACAGCAAAAAGTACATGTGGTAATGAAAAAGAAGTTGCTGGCAAGATCGAGTGAAAGACTGACTTCGAGAGACAGATGGAAAATGGCAAAGAGGATAGAATGACCTATCGCCGAAGGGGAAGTTTGCATCTGTGTCCACACTAACTCTACTGGTCTGGAGAGCTGCTCACTGAAGCCAAGTTGGAGGATCCATCCACAGCTTAATCCCCGTTCAAGGTTCAAATATAGGCTATGAGACTGGTGCTGACATTGCCTTCTGCCAACTCATGGCACCTCTGGGTAGACGTGGATATGGGATGGCCTAGGGAACAATGATGCACCATGGAGGACCTTTGTGCCTTTGCTTTGCTCCCAGATACACTCTTTCCAAAACTGACACCCAATGAGCAATCCCCCTGAATAGGATCTGCTCTCTCCTAATTTGGGACCATTTTGCCATTAAGAAAAGTTCCCAGTCTTGTGATCTGGCTCCCGCCCACCTCTTGGGTCTCATCTCAGACCCCTCCGTCCCCTCCTCTGATGATCTGCCTACAGGATGCTTTCAGCTTCTATGAATGGTTCATTCATCCCCTAGTCTTCGTATATGCTGTTACCTGTGTAGAACAGTCCTCCTTCCCTACTTTACCTAACTAATCCTATTCAACTCTCAACTAAGGTAAAGCTTCCTTGTGAAGTCCCCTGAGGTTCTCAGATGTAGGGGCTGCCGTGATACTTGCCCTGACTCTGCCTATATTACAGCAAACTATTTACCTCTTGAATAGCAATAGAAGAAATATTACTTCTCTTGTCACTCACTAGAATATTATTTCTTTGGAGACAAGTATCTGGTTTCTGTGTTCTACCATCAGCACAATATGTGGCTCCTAGCAGGAACCCAGTGAATATTTGAATAGTGAATGGATGAAGGAGTAATTAGTTTATGTGATCAATGATTCCTTCTTTATCCAGGCTCTGAACTGAAAGGTGAGGCAAGAGTTTCTGTGCATTCAGTGGGAGATACCGCACTGACTCTATTTCAGCTTACCTTTGCTTGCCAGGCCAACAGGCTTCCGGCTCTTCTGAATGCCATGGGATACACTTGCCTAAATTTCCCAGTATCACCCTAGCGCCTATAGGGCTATACTTAATCTAAATCTGAGGAAGATTTTTAGCATGAAAAACTCACTTGTCATCTGTATTAGTCAGGGTTCTCCAGAGGAACAGAACTAATAGGACATATATATAAATTATAGGAACTGTCTCATGCAATTATCGAGGGTGAGGAGTCCTGTGATCTGCCGTCTGCAAGCTGGAGAATGAGAAAAGCTGGTAGTGTAATCCAGCCCTTGACTGAAGGCCTGGGCACCAGGAGCACCAGTGTCTGAGGGCAGGAGAAGATGGATGTGCTGGCTCAAGCAAAGAGCGAATTTGCCCCTTTCCTGGCTTTTTGTTACAGCCAGGCCTTCAACGGACTGGAAGCTGCACATCTGCATGGGTGAGCGAGATTTGCTTTACTTAGTCTACTGTTTTGAATGCTGATGTCTTCTGGAAACACTCTTGTGGACACACCCAGAAATAATATCTTCCTGGCTATCTGGGCATCCCTTCGCCCATCCAAGATGACACATAAAATTAACAATCACAAGCCTACCCCTGGCTAACATGGCATCCGTTCCATTTCCTTAAATTACACCTAATCTCCAAATGAAGACAATGACAAGGTTGCCATCCACTTAGCATGACACAACTCTCCTGCATACAACTGAGAACGTACTAATCCTTTCCCTAGAAGAGGAGGTAAAGGCCTTGAGTGGTGTTTGCTCTTATCCTGCAACTTAAACACTATGATGTAAAATTCACAAAAAGTCAATACATCTTATGCTACATGATAAGGGAATAAGAGGAAAGAAGACAAAGATGTTTGCCTAATATACATACACATACACACAAAAGTGTCCCTGACAAAATAGAGAAGCTATTTAAAACCTCAAGGCAGAGTCCTCATGTCTGTAACTGGCCATGTGCTTACAGCTGCTATTTGTAACCTTCTTGTACCAAGTACCCCGCATTTCCTTTGTCTTCAGCCAGCATCTCAGCTCATCATGGTTCTTCACCTGGCAGGGTAATCACACCTTTATTCCTGAAACGTCTGGGCTCTGTCCTCTCTTAGTCATGCCTAGATCAGGTTGTTGGTTTTACCTTAGCTTAGTCACAGAACATGATACTAAGAGATGCCCTAAGGGAATCTCCTGGATTCCTAACATACTCTTCCTACCTCCACTTTGAATTTCCCTTGTGAGTCTGGATCAATCATCCCAAGTAGTACCATAGCTCTCCTCCTTGCCTATTGATTCAGAGGCATGAGGAGGCCAGAGTGGCCGGGTGATGTGGTCTCAACTTCCAGTTGAATTGAATCATTATTGTGTCTCCTGTTGGATGCACTCTTCCCTTTGGAACTAAGATATCTCAATCAGCAGATCCTAAAGTTGAAGGAACAGGTGGCAGACATTTCGCTAGTGGCCACTAAGGGTGATAGTGAGTAGTGCCACTGCTATTCCCACCACCCGATTCTAGGTCCCGTGGTTCCTGGCTATGGGGAAAATAGCCATCTGAGTTCCAGAAGAAGGTTGGATACACCTCTACTGAGTACTGAATAGGCTGAATGTTGCCTGAAAAGAGAAAAGGGAGAGCTTCAGATGTCTTAGGATATAGTGATGAAGGATGACAGCCTAATAATTCTTTAGACACTATTTTATTTTTAATTTTTTAAAGTAGGCTCTTTTTTAAAGAGCTTAATGTGGGGCTCAAACTCACAACCCTGAGATCAAGACCTGAGCTGACATCAACAGTCAGGCACTTAGTAGGCTGAGCCACCCAGGTGCCCCTAGAAATGATTTTTAAGACAAAGTAGAGGAATATGGGGGAAGACAGTACTGACCCACCTAAGTGAGCAGCTCTTCTTTCTGTCTCTGTTTCTTATCTTTCATTTGAACAGCAATAAATCAACAGGGTCAGGGCGATGAAAGACACACTGTAATTAGAAGCATGGAACAGGCCCACTCACCTGGTTTGACACAATTCCTACTAATGAGCATGCCCATACATCAGGATTTTATATAAAAAAAATGTTCTCAGTCTGACTTCTCGTTGCCTCTGACTCTTAGACCTGCTGTGCCCTGACCCGTAACTGCAAACCCAGCTACACAAGGTTCTCCACCCACACCTCCACCTGCACGATTCAGGTCCAGTTGGTCTGGGGAGAGTCTACATTCTTCATAATACTTTTTTTTTTTCCTAGAAAGTTCCTCATGAGCTTCTGAGAGAGACATCAGAGTGCACTGACAGGCAGTTTTCGGTATCTCAAGTTTTGGTGTTCTCTGAACCTTATACTCTATTTCCAAATATCTTCTGTTTAAAAGGCCCTCCTGGTGCTTGATTCTCTCCCATCTCATCTTATTTTAAGCTTTGCCCTTTGGTCATGGGCTAGTGTAAACCTTATCTCCTCTTTGGTGATCTGGCTTCATTTCAAGAAGCTGAAAGCCATATTCTCAGAATTCCAAATTGAAACAAAACATGGCACAATTTCCCCCCATATTTGTAAATATGGAAACCCAAACTTTTAGTTCCCTTTACTTGCAAACTTAACAAACGACACTCTGAGAAGAAGACACATCTCTGGGATAGAACCTTCCAGTAAAACTGAGCCCAGACCACCCTTACTGCATGTACACACCCATCCATCATCCAGCAGTGGCTCTAGAGAGCTATTTGTCTAGCTGCTCAAGAAGAGAGGGGATCTCTTGAGGTCAGGGACACAGGATAACATGGTATAAACCATGTTCTCATACTCTTCCAGTGCCCCCACCTCAAAACTCCCCCTCTGATCCGTTCTTCATTCTGATGCCCAAAGTCTTTCTAAAATAGAACTCATGTAATTTCCTTGCTTTAAATTTTCCGATGATTTCCCATCCCCACCACCTGAACTTAGGTTGGCAGAGAATTGGTCCTCTCGCCAGAGGGGCTCTTGGGGCTACTTCCCCACAACTCTTGCTTTCTCTCCAGCTTGCCATGTGACACAACCCACACTCAGGTCTCTCGATTCCTTGCCTGTGTGTTATTCCTTCAGCCTGGGGCATAAGCCTCCTCTTTATCTTCCTAAGAAAATCCACTAAATTAGATTTAGCTTAATGTAACCCAGTCTGAGAATCATTTTGATAGAAGTAACAGAAAAGTTCACACTTTCACACTCAAACAAAGAAACACAATAAATGCTGGGAAAAATAATAATAATAATCAAGCTCACTTAACAGAAGGCCCTAGTTTTCAAGTTTTAATTCATATAAGTATTCAACAAATACTCACTGAGTGTCTGCTGTAGGCCAAACCCTGCCCTAGGACTTGGATACCACAGTGCCAAGGCAGGCCAAGTCCCTAACCTTGTGGAGCTTGTGCTCTTTTGGGGTGAAACAGACCACGACTCTGAAACATGTGAATATATGCAATGCAGTAGATGATCTTTGTCTTCAAGGAAAACATATCAGAAGGGTCCTAGGGAGTAACTGAGGGAGGTGGGGAGCTCTATGTCATACAGGTGACCAAAGAGGCCTCTCCTGTACAGTGACCTTTGGGAAGAGAGCACCAAGGGACACCTGGCATGGGTGCCAGCATAGGGAGCTATAAGGCCCAGAGAGGGATGCCTCTTGGGGATATTCTAAGAACATCAAAGAGACAGGTTAACAAAAAGGGTTGTAGGAGGGGAGGTCAGAGAGATGCCAGGGGCTACACACTGAAGGATCTTTTAGGCCACAATAAGGACTTGGATTCTAGCATGGGTGAGTTGCCAAGCAACTGGGAGGACTGATCAAAGGAGTGACAGGATCTGTAAAGGTGCCAGCAGGGCCATGCTTCCTCTGGGTGCTTTAGAGGAGAAGCTGGTCTTCACTCTTCAAGCTTCTAGTGGCTGCTGGCTCCATTCCTTGGCTCATAGCCACATCCCTCCAGTCTTCAAGGCCAGAGATTTTGCCTCCCTCTAGTCCATCTTCACATTGCTTTCTCCTCTGTGTATCAAATCTCCCTTTGCTCCCCTTTGCTCCCCTCTTACAAGTATGCATATGGCTATATTTAGGACCTACCCAGCTAATCCAGGATAATCTCCCCATCTCAAACACTTAACTTGCTCAAATCTGCAAAGATGTCATCATGTAAGTTAACATTTACAATTCCAAGGATTAAAATCTGATACATTTGAGTGGTTGTTACTCAGCCTATCATAGCCAGTCTCAACACACAATAAACCACTTTGCTTAGTGATCTTTTTTTTAAAGAAGCTTTTCACATCCACTCATTATACTGCCCATGAGCCCCTATTAAGTTCCAGACATTGGAGACAGAGTGCAAAAGGGGCTAGGCCCCTTTCCCTCAGGAAGCTCATAGTTACTGGAAAAACAGGTATAACCAAGTGATCATACAAACCAATGTCAAATTATAACTATGCCGAGAAACACAAAGAATAGCATGACTCTGAATCTGGGGGAGGGAAGGAACTAATGCAAGACAGGCAGGTCTGAGAAAGCATCCTAAAGGAAGTGACGTTCAAGTTCATGCTTGAAGGATAAACAGTATTTGCTGAATGAAAAGAAGAAGAGGATCCAAGGCACTGGAGAGGGAATGTAGCAAGGGCCCATGACCAGAAAGAACAGGACAAATAATGAGCATCAGGAGGCAGGAGCACCGTGAAGACTAGGAGTGGAGAGGATGCTCATCCCAAGGCCCTGTAGGCCTTGCTAAGGAACTGGCTCTTTTAGGTGAAGTCCTTGAGGTCCTATCAGATTCCGGTTTGAAAAGATCACTCTGGCTGCTAGTGGAGAAGGGGTGGGTGATGGAGAGTGTGGGAGTGTGCAGACTAGCTATTTCATTTTCATTTTAGTAGCCAGGACCTGAAGTGCTAGACCATCCATTTCCAAAGTCTTCTCTTTGTGTGTCCTTCTCACACACCCACCCCTGCTCCCAAGCTTGGGGAGGAGCCTGGCTCTCAGTCCTGGGATTCCTATGAATGCTCTGTCCCGGCAGCCTCCCCTTCAAATTTTAATTGCTGCCCCCACCCCCACTATATATTCTGATGAGAAGGACTGGTCACCTTTGTCTCTGTATCTATCCCAACCTGTATTTTGGTACTTCGTACGTGGTGGTCTACATGTGTGTGAAAGGGAAAAAGGAAAGCCTCTCTCAAGGGAGGAAGAAAGGACTTGGCCAGTTTGGATCCTTAGTGTGGGGCAGCGTTAGCATGAGAGCCCCTATCTGAAATCTGGTTTCAGAGTACGGTAAACAAGTCCAATTGGAATTATGAGAGCAAAGGAGATGATGCTTAGAGAGCAGAAGAACATCACCAGGCCAGAAGGTCAGAAAACCAGAAACACTAGAGTCCAAAGGATGGAACCAGGATGGGGAAAGGGGATACAATCCAGGTTCTTGGGAATGAGGACCCGCACCAACAACAGAACAGGGGTGCATCCCTGGAACAGAGGAGTGGGTCTGTTTAAAGGAGTCAAAATGAGACAAATGGAAAGAAGAGCCTGGCAATGTTTACTATGGATAAATAGTTGCAAAAATGAAGGATTTTAATATGCAGTGGCGCTTGGCATCCTTTTATTTAGTACCTTTCTCCAAATTGATTATGTGATACATCAAAATATTCCTATAAAGGACATCTAAATATGAAATAGGTTAAAGAAGTAGGTCATTCTTTCAGGTACTTATTGTCAACATTCAGACTGGAATCCAGGATTCCTAAATCCTGAAATTTCCTTCTTCCTGCTAAGCTATTCAATCCCCAACGGAGCCAACACCGGGTTCATTGTGCAGACTCCCAATTAATCACAGTAGAAAGCACTATTTGCCAAGTGAAAATCCTCTATTTTGAATTCTTAATCCCCCCACCAGCTGAGTTTACCACAAAGACATGAATATATAATTGAGACATAAAGAAAACATGCCACCAAATTAAACTGTCCTAATTTTAAATCAATAAATTCTTTCTCAAATAACATGAAATGAAGATCTTTCGAAAGAAAAACATTGAGCTCTGGCAACTCCAGGAGCAATTCACCACTGAGCCTACATCCAGCAGTAGCCAATTCAATTTTCACCAACGTTAGACACCAATCTACCATAGATGATGTTCAACAGGAATAGGAGTTTTATGCTATATGCCAAGTGGTGACAGCTTAAAGCCTAAATTAGCCTGGAGACATCTGAAACTCTGAGACTCCTTCATCGGCATGTGGTGGGCTCTCAGTTACCAGTGAGTGGGAGCTGCTGGCAAGGGGCCGGTCTCCCAATTCCTAAGGGGTTCCCCCCTTCCTATTCACCTTGATCCTTCCTGGCATCCTTGCCACGATGGATCCGTACAATTGCCACGATGGCAGAATGAGGAGCCCCATTGTCATATCCTCTATTTGCTGTTGTTCAGAGAAATGTAGCTTAACTTTACTACAGATTAAGAATCATTAGTGGGACTGCAATGGTCATAAAACATAGGTTTTAGTGTTTTAAAAAACTGGCCTGGTGGAGAAGAGTCTTTGGCACTCTTCCCCCTTTGTATCTTTGCCATGCAAGGGACACAGAACCATGTGGGTTTGGATGTATTCTTTCCTTCTAATACTTCCCTCTTCCTACCAAGTTTCTGACTCTGGTGCTTGTCATTTTCTATTCTACTGATAGACTTCTTAGATATTTGTCCTTTGCCAGGACAGTCTAATGGAACTTTCCTTGGGGAAGAGAAGTGATGTTCTTATCAACATCAAGGAAAACCAAGCCTGTTTTGAAAACCAGCAGGACTCCAAGGCCTACACTTCTCACTGTGCTCCTTCCTTGGCACGCAGGCCATCTCCTGCCTACGTGCAGATGATCTTCCTGGCCATATACTTAGCAACTTCACCAGAGGAGCCCTGTCCTGTGACCACCTTAGTGTAGTCATCGTTCCTCCAACGTATCGTACCTCCTCAGAATGCCAAGCTTTGCACCTGTTACTGCTGCCAGGATGCCTTCTCTTCAGTTCTAAAAATTTCTATTCACCATTGAGCGGGTTGGTGAAATGTAACCATGCAGTTTTGCCTGGTCTTACAGATAAATTCAATTGCTCCCTTTCACTGTATTAATAGCATTTATATATAAGAGCATCCTAACCCCTGTTACCCTATAAGAGAGCTATTTCTAAGGATATGAATGCCTTCTGCTAGACAGGGTGGGAATTCCATCTGAATTTCTGTGTCCCCAATGCTTGACTTCAAAGTACTGTTCAATGGAACTGAAAGGTTTCAGTTGAGATTTCTCAATCTGACAACAGATGGGCTGAGAGACATAGTTACTAACTTCTCTCCATGCCTGAAAAAGCTAAGTATTTCAATTTTAGCAAAAAAAAAAAAAAAAAAAAAAAAAAAAACAAACAAACAAAAAAACCCCACAAAAACAAAAAAAAACACATAAGAATTATCAGAGGCTTTTAAGTCTTTTGAGTACCTATGGGTCCCCTAGCAATAGTCATGACATTTAAATCCACAATGCTGGCCTTGATAACACTTTACACGCAACCTACAGGTGAGGCCTACTGAAACTGTTATGAATATTGTAAGAGGGTTTTTTTTTACACATATCCTGAGATTAGCCAGATCCATACCAGTGGGTCATGAGACCACAAAGAGACACTGCCATCCCCAATTAAGACTATTTCAAGTTCAGCTCAGATAAACCACAGGAGCTTCTGATACGGGAATAGCAATCTGTAGGAACGTATCTTGGAAGGGCAACTTATTCAGGATCTCAAGTTTGCCCTTTCCCTAAAATAAAATGACAGCGGGTCTTATTTGGAGACCACAGAAGTATGTAAGATCAAAGGGAAATCAGAGCCACTGTGGTATTAGAATTGGAGGCAGCTGGGACTCCCTGGGGAAAACCACAGCGATACGAATTCTGCGGTTGCTTGAAGACCCTCCTTTGGGAGCCCTAACTGCTTACCTGGAGGGACGTTGCCCGACTCCCGTAAGTGTTTGCTGTGAAGCAACAGGGTCAGGTCGCCTGAACTTGCTACTTCCTGAGAGCCATAAGTGGTATGAAGGCCTTGGCCGGGGCGACCCCATCGTTATTTGCTGTTGTGACCAGGAATCACGGGAGGCAGAAGTCAAGTTTTCCAAATTGCTTCCCATACATGAGGGCCCCTCCTGGCCACACCACAGAAGGCAGAGAAAATGCCATTATTAAACCACTATGACTTTCATTACAGCAATTTTCTCAGATTCCTTTAGTCTAAGAGACTCTTCAGCCCCTCCATTGTGAGTAACTGCATGGAGAAATTTAAAAACTCACCAGTTAGAACTGAAATGCTTCATTTGCATGCTGTCTAAATTCTATAAATCAATTTCAGGTAAAATGCCCTACTTCCTTGTCATTCTCCAGGGTGCTCTGAGGATCACTCTAATTTTGTAGTGGGATTTAATTTCCTGACTTTTTGGAAGTTCTGTCGAATTCAGATGCACAGTCTTACAATCAGACTGAATGTTCACGTTCATCTATTTCTTAAGCAGGGGCAGGAAGAGGAAAGATAATTTGGAAAGCAGTTTGGGATGGCAAATGTGACCTGCTGGCACGCAGGGCTACTGAAACCCGAAGAACACAGATGTACTCAGAAGGTGACTTCTGTTGATTTAGAACCGGATGGTGACGTTTCCCTTTACTACGGGCTCAGCAAGCTGTAGCTTGAATGGAAATGAGTCGGTACAAAGGTCTTCTCGACACTACAGGAGCCTTGCAGTGCCAGGAGGGCATGCTGCTTTCCAGGGGAGCTGGCTGGAGAGACAGAAATCTTTGCTTTCCATGTTAAGGATTAGAGCACATTATTCCCTTTGATACGTTGTGCTTCATATTCTCTTTTGTACAGGTTCAGAGTGGGGAGGGGTGTCTACAGGGCGTGGGTGTCCAGGAATTAAAAGTTATTGTTCACGTTCCCTTAATCATAATAATGAGTTTAGTTTGACAAGGTCAATTAATTATTCAGGATTGGAAAGCAACACGATTATACAGATCAGGCGGGTAAGAGGAGAGGGCTCAGTACGGGAAGACAATAAAAGGTGAATGCAGGGCTGGTACCGCCAAAGCTCCATTGTGTGCAAGTCACCTGCCTGTGCTGACTACCTCCCTGGCCTAGGCCCTTTCTCTCTGGAATTCCACTAACACAGGGAATGACAGTGACGTCCTGGCTTCCTTTGCTCATTCCTACCCCATTCCAGAGGCATTGGCGTCTCCTCCCTTTGGTGAGCTTCAGAGCTGTTTGACTCCAAAAGACAGGTAATTAACTATCAAACAATAGCAGGGATTTTCAGATTAATTCTGCTTAGGTGGAAACTGGAAAACTCATTTACACTAAACAAAAGGGAGGGGGTGATTAGACACTCCAGTGACAAAAGAGAGACCTATGTAGAGCCTGGAAAACTGATAGAGACCAAAAGCTTTGTCGATTATTATTATTTTTATTATTATTGCCATTACACTAATTAATGCCCTGTCTTATGGGCACCGGATGCTAACATTTGCTACCATGTGAACATGTCTCTGAGTGAGATTAGAGTCCCACGTATACCACCCAGGCCTCTGTGCCTGGATGAGAAGGACCTTCACTAATGTTGTGCCGACCACCAGGCCAGGTATGCTCTACCGTCACACAAGGGCGCTTGCAAGACCATCAGGGCTTTGAGACATCTTTCATGTTGCCCTTAACTTAGCAAACGATTCAGTCCCACAGGGTGTTTTATTTACTCTGAGCTCCTCATGCTACATTCTCTTCCAAAAAGCCACAGAGCCAGAGGTATAGCCATTCTAGATACCCCAAGAAGTTGCAGAATCAAGAGCAGATAGGGTTAAAATATGCAGCTGGGACTCCAGAAGCAGTCACTTATTAATTACACGCACAAAGCAGAACACCCTAAGGTCAAAGGGATGGAAATCATTAGACCCCATTTTCAATAAATCTAAAATGGATCTCCCTCACGCTGGCCTAAAAGATTGTGTTCAGGCTGCCTAAGTGGGCGTGAAAACGTGTGGGTGGTATTTCTTACTTCTCACAAACTCCTTATGGATGGAGTATTTAAGGCTTCTACAAATTAAGAAGTCCAAGGATCTGAGGGGCTCCATGGCACTGCCACACGATGCTCTACTGCATGAGGCTTAGGTGAGTTGGGATCACCTGCCCCAGAACCTGCAGGTAAAACATCCTGGTGTGCCCCCTCGCCCCTCCACGCCCACATGTAGCCAGCCCTACTTCTCTCTATATTCCCTTGGATACCTCCTCAGACTCTGGCCTATCCTCTCTTCCAGTCCCCTATCTTGGTAATAACCCTCTCTTGTCTTTAAAAGACCTCTGTCTTTTCTTATTTCCATCTTCTCTCCAAATTTCCATTCTCTTTTCCATACCACACCCGACCCCTTAAGTTAATGAAACCCACTCCTACTTTTACACGTACTGGCCCATAATGGCAATCACGTATGGCACTGCCTGAAAGAACTTTCTGAGAGGAGAGAATAACCTACTTCTACACTGCCTACTAGCGTAGCCACTGGTCACACATGGCTACAGAAGCACCTGAAATGAAGCTAATGCGACCAAAGTAATAAATTTTAAATTTTAATTGGTGTTAGCTTGTTTAATTTTACATAGCCATGGTGTTGAGCAGGTACTTCACTCAGTTTTCCCATCCCCTGCCTCTTCCTGCCACCAGCCCCTGATGTCTTTTCCTCTTCCTCCTTCCACACAGCCTCCAGGGCCACTCTCTTCGTCAAAGCTGTCCCTTATTCCTGGCTTGTCTAGAAGACTTGCTCCCATGATCACCTGGGCTCAGGGCCTGCAGCCACAAGCCCACTCGTACCTCTATGTTGACCTTGGACGATGCAAATTGGAAGAACTGTCACCTTCTGGCAGGCTGCTCTAACACTCTGGCCCATGGAGACAGAGATCTCCATGGTTGGGCATGCATCCTTACTCCACCTGGTGCTCCCCATGGCTCCACTTAAGAGTTGCTCCTCCAACCACTACGCTGCCCCCTGCAGGGACCTTCCTCTGCAGCCCAGGCCAGACCAACCCAGTCCATGTTCCAGCCACTTGACCTGCCCTGCGGGGACCTTCACAAACCACCCCCGTCTCCATCAGCTTGGGGTAGATTTAGGAGAATTTAGGTACCCCCAGAGCTACTTTTTAAAGAAAAAAAAAACACATCTAGAACTTTCCACCAATGAAAGGCTGTCCTAACAATTGGAAGGACTGGAGATGATGTATTCAACTGAAGCTCTTGAAAACACCAACCAAAGAAAGGCCCTTAGCCCTTCACCCCATGCCTGAGCTAAGGGATAGATTCATGCTTAGGAGCACCAGGAAATTCAGCTGCCATATAATAAAACCAGTCTGATTTCTGTACAAGTCATTTCTGAATTCTATTAAAATGTATAATCAGATAGGATGCAGGTAAGAGGACCCACTCCTCAGGTGTTTCCAGGAGCAACTGGAGTAGGTGGGTGCCCTACAAGGATTCAGCCAATAGTAGCTATACTTCCAGAAATCAAATTTTTTTTAAGAATATATTTTTTTAATTTTTATTTATTTATGATAGTCACAGAGAGAGAGAGAGAATGGCAGAGACACAGGCAGAGGGAGAAGCAGGCTCCATGCACCGGGAGCCCAATGTGGGATTCGATCCCGGGTCTCCAGGATCACGCCCTGGGCCAAAGGCAGGCGCTAAACCGCTGCGCCATCCAGGGATCCCCAACAAATTTGTGGGCATGACTTGAGCAAATATCGTAGAAGTCCATCCCCACATGCATGGGAACTAACTCTGCAAAGGCAGCTTTTTATTCAATCTCTGTGTGCTAAGCAGTTGGCCAAAGTACCAGTAACCAGAGCTGTTTCTCAGTGATTATTTCCCCTATGAAGGAATGAAGGCACTAATGAGAGTGTGCACAGAGGGCCAAAGGTCTGCTTCTCAGGCAGCTGCGAAGATGGCATCACAGCTGCCAGTGAGAACTGAACATACTGAATCACAACCATGGAGAAGATCTAGAACAAAGACCTAGTGGGTCCCAAAGGGTAATTTGATAACAAGAGGAAATGCATGATGTCTCCCTTAAGCAGCTCACATGATGCCACGAACGTGTGACTACCTCCCTTCTGCGGGGGTTTATTTGTAAGTGAAGCTGACTGCTTATGTGTAAATACATATACCGTCGGTTTGGTTCTTTCTTCTGCTGCTATTATGTGTGTGTGTTTGTGTGTGTGAGTATATATGTGTGAGTGTTTAATGATTGTAAGACCATTCTGAAAACTTAATATGTCTGACTTTCATTCCAGCCGCGTTCTGTTTAGGGTTGAATAGCAACTTCAACAAAATCCAGACAGTCAGCTCCTGCTAGGGGAATTAGGGTTTATGTTCAGTACAATAAATGATCCCAAGATAAATATATTTCTTTTATTTTTTTCAATCCTGGATGGTGATGTATCCTCTTTCCAATACAGAAGTGAGGGAGTCTGGCTCTATTTAGTTTGTCTGATTGCTTTTAAGAGGGGGGGGACAGGTTGGCTCTGAAAAACTATGGTCCACTATTCATTAAAGTGTCAATAATGCTCAGCCCAGGCATATCGACAGCGGATTAGCTTGGGCTGAGTCTGTGTACAAGACCAGTGCCTTTTTTAACCTAGCTTGTTTCCAGATCAATACACCCATCAGCATTCGAAAATTAGCCCAAGATGAGATTCCAATACTTGAGGTGGTGTGTCATGCTAAGAGGCCACCTAGCCAAGTCACAGATGTAAACATCTAGCTGGGGATTAGACATTTTCCATTAGCTTGGACATGAGCGAAGATTGATGTAGACCCCCTCGCCTCGCCCCTCCCACGTCTCTACCCCCACATGCATTCCACTTTCCCTCTCCGAGCCTATGTAAGACCTCCGGACTACAATTCCAGCTATTTGCTTCAATAAGCGTTTATTATATGTGTGCCTTGGGTCAGGCGCTCCCCCAGGTACTTAGGGCAGGGACGTGTGGGTGTGTGGGTGTGTGTGTTGGGAGGGGATGTCTTAAGAAAAACAAAACAAAACAAAAATATGGTGCTTATTTTCAGGGAGGTTTGAGCATTTTCCACTATTCCTTCAATAGTCCAGTTCCAGAAAGGCGCTGCTTCCTAAAGCAAGTATCTATATTAGTGTGCATTTGCTAACTTCTCTTTGTCACTGTGGGGACATCCTGCTCTCTACAGTGTGTGCAGGGCGGGCCTGAGGGCAGCATGGGGGATGGCTTCAGAAGCATCCCCTGGTAGAGATCAATTACAGATGGTGCCACTGGCACGGTTGCCGGACCTCCTCATCAAATGTGATCCTTAAACTACGTTTCGAGCAACTATCCACCATAAAAAAAAAAGAAAACAAATGTTTTTTTTTTGTTTTTATTGACTGATTGATATTTTTATTTTTTTTAAGTAGGCCCCACCCGGAGCGTGGAGCCTAACACAGGGCTTGAACTCACAGACCTGAGCTGAGATTGAGAGTCGGACGTTTAACTGACTGAGCCACCTGGGCGCCCCCCAAAATGTATTTTATATCAAAAATGTACACACCCTAAGACATAAGTCTTACGTGATGATACTTAGTCTGCTGTTTGTGATACACTGATACCTTCTATGCAATTCCATTTCCTTTAAAAAATGCTGTTTGCATCCAGCAGTTTGAAAACCAGGAACCAATTAATAGAAAAAAGCCATAATAATTTCTTTTTAGAGGAGTGAGAAAAAGAAAGAAGCACCACACGGTATGGCCAAGCTCTGCCCCAGCACGAGGGGCAAAGACGTCCCTGCGGTCCCGCCCAGAGCCAAGCCACCGTTGCCTTGCTGTAGCCGTGTCTCCTCCCTACTCGCCTCAGCTCGCCCTTCACCATCGATCGCGCCCACAGCCCAGGACGAGCACCCTCCTCCTTTCTCGAGCACCCTCCTCCTTTCTCGCAGGTTACGTTCCCATAATTCCTTCCGTTCCTTTGCATTCTTCCTTCTCCAGCCACTCTCCTGCCCTTGTTTCTCCAGCTACTCATCTGCCAGGCCCTCCTTTCCTCAGGCACCCTGACAAGGAGCGGTGGCCAAAGGAGCCTCCCTTGGAGGAGCTTCTCACCCTGGATGCCTTTCAGCTGGCTGAAGGAGCTGAGAACCAGGCTGCAAAGGAGACCTCGGTAGAGGAGCCGGGCTCCACTACTCAGAGCTTAAGCTTCTGGGATGAGATGATGGGGTGCTGGGTCCACTGTAGAAGAGTTGCAAAAATCTAAAAAGTACTATCAATATTTTGAAAATCTTGATGGCTAACACACAGCATGAGGTGCCAGGCCTACTTCTAAGGGTCACGTAAAATTTAGCAAGCTCGTCACAACAGTGACTCCTTTTTACAGAAGGAAACCCCGAAGCCTGGTCAGCAACTTGATTGGGGTGTCCCAGCCAGAAAGCAGCAAGCGTCTGGCTCCTGGCTCTTCCTCCCTCATCAGGGCTGTCCCCCACGGGAAAGTGCGTGAACGCCCCGGGCCGGTTCTGCTTCCTGGGGGAACAGGCGAGGACCACCGCCAGGGCCTGAGAAGCACGGGCAGGGCACAAGCAGGGGAGATGCAAACGCAAAGCCAGTACACAGGCCTCAAAGGCCAGGGGTAAGGGGTGCAGTAAGAGGGGGCAGGGACTTGGGGTGACACCAAACACAGAGAATCAGGTGAAAGTTATTAAAAGGGAGAAGTGGCGTCGGAAAGCCAGGGCTGGGAGATGAGAGACTCGAGCAAGCCGGAGACAGTGGGGGTGGCTGTGAAGGGTGTGTCCCAAGTGGGCGTTTAGAGCATCTGTGACGGGCTCTGCTTTCTTTGAAGGCTGTGGGAGGGTATGGCGTGTATGTAGTGCCAGAAGAACTAAAACACTGGTCTTAAAATAAAGCAAGCTTAGAACTATATGGAACCACAAAAAAAAAAAAAAAAAAAAAAAAAAAAAAGATCTTAAGAGGAGAAAAAAGCCAAGGAAAGCAATAATTAGAAGATAATTTTCTGAGAAAATATATTGGAATGAAAGCAAAAAAAAAAAAAAAAAAAAAAAACGATCCTAGTCTTATTCAACAGGAAAACTTATTTCAAAATTCAGCTTCTAATGATAAATGACAATTAGTCGTCCTGTTGTCCTGGCTGGATGGAACACACAAAACGCACCTCTGCTGAGGATCACAGAAACAGTGCTGGACACGGGCTCTCCCAGCCGTGCACCAAGACCGAACAGCCAAGCCCCGCCTACCTTGCACAATGAGGTGGACCCTCGAGGTCTTCGGGTGGTTGTCCGTCTGCACAGAGCAGGTGTACGGGCCCTCGTCGTACACATCCACATTCTGGATCTCGATGCTGTACTGGGTTTGGGTGTTGCTCAGGAGGACCACGCGTGGGTCCAGGCACCACTTGTCATTCCCGGCGTAGAGGATGGTGCTGCGGTTTAGCCAGGCCACCCGGGTAACCCGGTTATCAATTGTGCACCTGGAAGGAAAACCAGACATGTGAGTCCAGGGACCAGAGGAGAAGGGGGAGCCATCAGAGTCAGGTCTTCTTAGCAATGCTAGGATGGCTTGTCACCATGCCTTATCTTCACCATCCCCTGCGCCCCAGTATAGACACACACATTTCCTGTTTGGTTTGTCATGAGTCTCACTTTCTGGAAGTGGGCAGCAGAGATCTTGTGGGATTATAGCCTCAGAACACTGGCCATCTGAGACTTCTGGGTCCTGACCAGGTCAGTGCTTCTGAATGCACCTGAGCAAAGGACTACTTCCAAAGTCGTAACTATTCATGATCATAACTGGAGGCATCTTCCATACCCAGAACGGCTAGATCCTCAGAGCACCATCGGCTCTCCCTTTGCTCAAGGATTCCCATGCTGTAGGCATTTGGGGAGTACTAAGTCATCCAGCACTGGTGACAGCCCTACAAGCAAGGTTCTGTTGGTAAAAGGGATGGAAGAACAAAGAAACTAAATATTTCTCCCAAGCCACACAGTTAATATGTGCTAGATCAGAGACCCAGATTTTAACTACTAAACGTTATCTCAGAATAGCGAATTCTAACAGAAGGCTTCTGAAGTCAAAACTAAATATGGACCACCACCATTGCTATTTATCTTCATTACACCCAGGGGCAGAAATGTTCAATTACTGCGAGACTAAAGGCATTTTCCAAAATCTCAAAACTGTTTGCACATGTAAAAATAGATTTTGTCTTTTTTATTTTTGCATCTGGAGTCCCCAAATTGTGGAAGCTCCCTTCTCTTTCCTTACACTTTCAAATCTCCCAGCTTCTCTCGCCAAGTCCTAATCACATCTCCCTGTCTGTATTCATTTCCCTCTCTCAATACACCAAGAATGTTCTATGGCCTTAGGCTACATTCACAAACACAGTGTCCTGATCCTAACTATAATGCTGGAAATAGCAATGTAGCTCAGTATGTATAATGATGCCTCAAATTTATACATTCTTTTGCAGTGTACAAAATGCTTTTACATCCACACTGTCTCTTTTGATTCTTGCAGCAAATCTGTGAAGTAGATGATCTTACCCATTCTCTACTTTAAAGATCAGAACTCCACCATTTGGCATAGTCTGGCGACTTGGCCAGATTAGGGAGCTAGGAAGTGACAGACATCTCAGCCAGGGCATCCGTCTCATTCCTAGTCCCGTGTGCTCCTCGGAAAGGGCGAAGGGGGATTTTTCAGTAAGTAGGGACAATTGCCCCCATTGAGTTCTCAAAATGGTCTATGATGAAAAAAAAAAAAAAAAAAACTAAGAACTGCTGCTGAACACACCAGCCTTCCCCAGGCGGTCGATCTCAAGAGGAGATATCCTGTATCATGCATTTTTTTTCCGCTTGTACTTGTGTAAATGTCACAGGATCATTGCAGGGCCACTCAGGCATAGGTGGGGAGCCTTGCTGAGAATGCCTGTAGGGAAAGCTGCTCAACCAGAAACACCTTTGCTCTGGTGTCCAGCAAGTTCTGTGCTGTTCACTGTGTTTCCCGGACAACGCAGGACGGAAATAATGGAGGATGTTACTAGGGAAAGGTCAAGGGAATGGGCCAATTGCATCAGAATCACATGTGGGGTTTGTCACAAGTTTTTAGTCTCTGCTCCTGCCCTACTGATTCAGTCTGTGAGTATCCAGAAACAAGGATTTCTAACAATGTCCCAGTTGGGTCATATACCTACCAAAATTTGAAAAACACTGGTGCAGAGCCATGTGTCTGGGCTCAGCTCCATACTTTGGGGAGCTCAGTATAAAATGAAAATCTGGAGCTCTTTGTTCAAGAATTATTAAGAGTTTCAGGATATTGAGAGTAGAGCATTGAACCATGGGCAGGGCTCTGTTTGAATAAATGCATACCCTGTGTGGATCTCACTCAGACTTTGTTGTGCTTACCAATGCTTCTTAGGAATCTTATGAAAATGCAGATTCTGATTTGGTAGGTCTGGGGTGTGTCCTGAGAGTCTGCACTTTTTGTAGGCTCTCAAGTGATGCCTACGCTGTTGGCTCTCGACCATTCCTTGACCTGCACAAATCTAGAGACGTGATGTATGAACATTAGGGTTGGGGTAGCACTAGTCTAACACCTCCCTATGTGCAAGTGTGGTCAGAAAACCGACAGATCACCATCCCATTGGAGCCTGGTAGAAATGCAGAGACTCTGGCCCCGCCTCAGCTGCAATGATTTAGAATGTGCATTTTAAAATTTTCTTTTTTTTTTTAATTTATTTTATTTATTTATGATAGGCACACAGTGAGAGAGAGAGGCAGAGGCATAGGCAGAGGGAGAAGCAGGCTCCATGCACCGGGAGCCTGACGTGGGATTCGATCCCGGGTCTCCAGGATCACGCCCTGGGCCAAAGGCAGGCGCTAAACCGCTGCGCCACCCAGGGATCCCTAGAATGTGCATTTTAATAAAATCTCTAGGTAACAGAATCCACATGAAGTTTGGGCTTGTCTAGAATGTACTTTAAGTCTTCCTCTGGCTTTGATGGCAATGCCTAGAATACTCCGAGAGTTGAATGAGAGGTAGTAAAGTACAGCCAACAGAGAGGAAGCACCTGATGCTATTTATCCCTTCCCTTAGGTTCCTCACAGGCATTCCTGACGTTCATCCTCTTGGGCTGCCTCACCTGAAATGTGGGCTTTGAAGCACAGTGGTGTGAAACCCTGGAAGAACAACAGACTCCACAGCATACTTTACTAGTAATACACTTGGGATGTTATCTGTCTTAATTACCTTAAGAGTGGGCCCTGTTCTAAATTTTGCTTGGGGTGGGGGTGGGGTGCCTAGGTGGCTCAGTCGTTTGAGTACCCAATTCTTGATTTTGGCTCAGGTCATGATCTCAGAGTCATGACGTGGAGCCCTGCTGAGTTCAGAGCCTGCTTAAGAGTCCCTCTCTCTCCCTCTCTCTCTCCCTCCCCACTGTCTCTCTCTCTCTAAAAAAAAAAAAAAAGAAAGAAAGAAGAAAGAAAGAAAGAAAGAAAGAAAGAAAGAAAGAAAGAAAGAAAGAAAGAAAAGAAAAAAAATCCTCAAAAACATAGATTTTGCTTGGATCTAAGTGAGATGTGAAATTCATAAAATTCATATAATGGCTAATGTTTATTGAATACATATTTATTGTATGATTGGTACTATGCAAGCCTATTATATAGACTATCTTCTCAAGAACTTGGTGGGTTCGCTTATTAATGCCAGATTACAGATGGGGTTAAGTCAAGTTAAAAAATATGCAAATTGAAAAAATTATCGAATTCATTAGAATCACTGTGATGTTAAGCTGCAGACTCAGGATTCACACCCAGTTTTATTTTGTTTTGTTTCACAATCAGTATTTTTGAATGTCCTTATAAGCCCACCCCAGGACCCTTCAATATTTAAATTCAATGCTCATCATAATCACCCAAAAGCCCTAATAAAATACGGATTCCTGGGCCCCTCCCTGGTCTAGAGACCACATTTTGAAATCCATTATTTTAGACATCTGGTTTCTGGTGAAATGAGAGCTACAGAGTGAGTGGGCACTAGGAAATGATTCTGGTTTGAAATAGTTTCCCATACTTTCCAGGAGAGGACTTCCTTGTAACCGATATGTTCTGGGAAGCCAGAGCGGAGGCCCAGCTATTTTCTCCTCCAGCAGCTAAAATGTGACCAGACACCAGGTGAATGGCCGGCTGTGGTGCAGGAAATTCTGATCAACAACCTCTACACGGCTTGAATAATTGTTTTTGATGCCCACAGTGGGGGCATCTCAGCCTCTCGATGAATCCGAGAGGACGGTCCTGGGCTTCCTGTGAGTGTCTAATTATTGGAAACTGACTGAAACGAAGTAGTCTCACTGCTCTGCGCCGTGCTTCCAGGGCCAAAGATGTTCATTTGCAGATACGCTAACGCTCCGAACGCAGCCAATTTCCAGCACGGTTATGCGGCCCTTGTGATATACTACACTGAAAAGCTGGCATAGCTTCAGCTGTGGTTTTGGGCACATCCAAGGTCATGTTTAGATGTCCAAACTGTCACTGCTGGGCATCAGTCTTGCAGAGTCTCCATGGCATTACCACCGGCTTCTGCAGAGATGGATCACAAAGGTAACTTGGCAGCCAACTACTGTCACCTCCTCATACCTGTCCCCATCTATCTGTCTCATTTATCGAGTCTCCACAATAATGTCGAGGAGACTATTCTCCCAGGTTAAAAAAAAAAAAAAAAGTAAAAGCAAGCATAATTGCTCCCTCAGCCAGAATACCTTGGCTTGTGGGGAGTCTGTAGAAGGTTAGAATGGGAAATGCTATCAACAGGTGCCCCCCCCCTTTTTTTTTGCAGAGTTGGCCCTTAACCTAGTCCTACAAAATGACTCCTCAAACACACCATGGTATTTCATGTCCTTCAGGAAGGTAATTAACTGCACGGTTACCTGGGAGTAGGGAAGGCTTCAAACTCAACACTCCCTAATCCATACAAGTGCAGGTGCTGATGGCCACTTGTCGTTGGGAAATAGTCACAGGTCAGGGTGACACAGGCCAGGAAGGGGGAACGGAGAGACAGAGGAGTTGAAAGTGCCCTGCCCAAATCTTGAAAGCCTCTCACTTAAAAAAAAAAAAATATATATATATATATATATATATACTTATTTCAGAGAAAGAGAGAGAGGGAGAGAGAGAGGCAAATATGGAGCAAGTAGGAGGAAGGGCAAAAGAACAGAGAGAGACAGACTTTCAAGCTGACTCCCCACTGAGTGCAGAGCCCAATGTGGGGCTTGATCTACTGGCCCTGAGATCATGACCTGAGCTGAAATCCAGAGTGGGACGCCCAACCGACTGAGCCACCCAGGTGCCCCACCTCTCACCTTTACCCTGAATCCTTGAGCTACACTAAGCTCCCAACCCAAGCATCTTCTCCACCCATCCTGCCAGACATACAAAGAGAAACCACCTTTACAGACCTACGCCTTCTGGCCTGAGCCCTGGAACTCCCACTTCTCTGACTCCAAACATCTCTCAACTCTGAAAGTCCCCTGTCCTCCAGCCTCGATGCTGCCCTCACTTCCATCCTCCAACCCTCTGGCCTGTGGCCATCGGCCTTCAGGGCTTGTGTCAATGGTCTTCCCCTCCCACCAGGCCTGTGGCACTCCTCCTGTGTGTAATCCCCATGGGCAGCACATGGCCTGACCTATGCAATATCCTGGTAAAACCCAGACAGACAGACAGACAGACAGACAGAGCCTAGTAGAGATGCTTCCTTAGCATTTCACTGACGAGCCACAGTGCCCTTCTCAGTCTGCATGTCTGCACCCTGCTCCTTTTCTTGGAGAAATTTCTTCTTAAAGAGAGCAAGCCTGTTCTATCTGAACTAAGATCAGCCAGGGTGTGTAGCTTGCATTGGATCAGCAACGCATTTTCTTTAATGATGAGAAGGTTCATGTGTAGTCGACAGAAGACCAGCCACACACGCCCACGCTGGACCTCGCACCTGAGCACAGTGTATGGCAGAGAAAGCTGTCACACCTGTCATTTTCTGCAGCTGTACCAATTGTGCAAAAGCTCTAAAAATGCAGCCCTCTCTGTCCTTAATCTCTTGCTGATGAATAGTGGCTTTATTACACTTGCTGCATTTATACGTAGAGAAACCGAAAAAAAAATGATTAAGTATGCCCGGGACGAGGGGCTGCAGAGATAAAACCATAAAAGTATGGACTTGAGGCCTCAAGCTACTTTGGGATCTGGGAGGAAATGAGAAAGGGAGGGAGGCAGGGAGTGTGTGTCTAGAAACTGGACGAAAAATAGAGCCAAAGAATCTGCTTGGAATCTTCTAAGGACAGACAAAGAGAGTGTTGAAATAAAGAGAAGGATTATTGAAGAAAGAGAGAAAAATCCAGGCTTGGCCTTTCTTAAACACACCTGCCTGAAGATCTGAGGACTATAATGGATCCAGACAGTGGGTAATCCAACCATTCCTTCTATCAAATGGCCCCTTAACTGCTTTTGAAAAGCAACACGTCTCAAGCAACGCTTGAGACTATAGTAAAATAAGAGCTTCCGCCCTTCACAGCACCTGGTCACAATCTCCTCTTACTGCACAGAAATGCTCCAGCTGCCCCTAAGTTTGGTTCCTCTGAGCATTTGGCTTGTGCCCCGCCTCTCCCTGCAGGCTTCATGGAGCATCATTACCATGTGGATGGCTGAGAAATGCTGCTACCCAGTCCCATGGAGTTGGCATGGGCGTCCTCCAGACCTGTTTCTGGGGGGAACCAACAAACACACAAAGCAAGATGCTTCATCACCAACCTGCTGAAAATTCAGACATCACTGGTGCCTCAGCTCTTTATTGTAGAAGACGGCGTCCCTAATGCGGTTGCCAAACTTATGCATCAACACTCAGGTTGATATTCATAAAATTGCTCTGGATCATAGAGACAAAAATACTGAACTTAACACTCAGTTCACACTGGCCTTGAATCCCTCAACTACTACGGGTTTGGCTTAACATTGAAAAGAAAAACAGATGCATGCTATGAAATCTTTCTTAGTTATGAAAATGACAAAGCTGCCCATGCCTGGGTAGAAGCAGAAGTCTTAAAATAGAGGGGAAAGGCCGGGGTGGGGGGTAAAGCCCAGCTGTGCACACACTGCCCTGGGAGCTCACACTGCTGGCGGGTAGCTGGGGTCTAAGGTGGGGGGAGAGCCAAGAGATCAGGCTCTGAACTCAGATGGCTGGAATCAAAGTCCCAGGTCTGTGCTTATTGCCTCAACGGGCCCTCTGAACCTCTCCGAGTTTCGTTTTACTCATCTGCAATGGAAATAACATTTTCTCCTGCATGGGGCTAATGAGAGATTAAATGGAACCATGCATGTAAATGCCTTGCTTTGCATGTAGTAGAAACTCAACAAACAATGCGGTTCTACAATCTATTATCCATGCTGCTTTCTCATCTCCTGTGTGTGTATGTTGCATCACTGGCTAGATGGTAAGTTCTCGAGAACAAGGGTGATGCTTTAGTTTTCTCACGTGCCCCTACACAACCTCCAGTTGAGTACAAAGTAAGCATTCAGTAAATATCTGTTGATGCTTTTTTGTTTAAACATCTCTCCCCTTTCACAGATTCTTGAGAAGTAAAAGATCATATAGCCCGTGTCCAGAAAAGCCCCAGGTTGTGAGGGTAAATAAATCCTCCGCCTGCATTTACAATACAAAATGCACACACACACACCTCCCTCGATGCGTGCTCACCCTTTGAGGGCATCAAAACCCTGGAGTCTATCTCCCTCTACGTCTCTAATGTCTTGAAGATATAAATCCAGAAGGTTTGGCTTTGTGGACCTCCAGGAAGTGCTCTCCATAAGCACACCTATCCATCTGTCCTTCCTGTCCAAGGCAAATAAAGTAGCATCATCTCAGAACAAACTGCTGAGCTAGGTGGGCCATGACTTGTCTGAAATGAATGGCGCAACATTTTGATTTGTGCCAGCTACAAAAACCCAAAGCTAACTCAAATTCTAAAGGGGGCTTGGGACTGCCCAGTAGGTGATAATCACATTTCTAAGCCAGAGCTCCCACAAGCCACTTCCTTACTCAATGGGGGCGATAGGTCACCTTAATTGTGTCATCCAGCTATAGACAAAAGCAACAGAGACTTTTTTTTTCCCTAGGTGACCAAAGCCAAGCAGCCAGGAGGTTTTTTTTTTTTTTTTTTTTTTTCCTTATCCCTTTTCCTGACAAACACAACATTGTCCAAACATAGAGGAGGGTCTCTGGAACCCCTTGGTAAAAACCAACATTTCCTAGGCAAAAGAACCCAAAAGTGCTGAGGGAAAGTTTGGTGGCAATTTGCCTTGGACTTCATCCACCATCTGACCTTGCGCTTCAGTGCAGGATCTCCTGCAAAGCCGCATCTCACCTCCCATCCCCCACTGCTTTAGGCAAGACGCGCATCGGGTATATAGGACTACTTCTAACTGTTACCCGAGGACTCTGTTCACTTGCAAGATTCAATAACTCACTGTATTTGAAATGCCCTTCCTTGCTGTGGTTTACACAAATTCCTATCCCCCATCAAGGCCAATTTTAAATATTATTATATTGTTTTGTATCCTCACTACCTTTCCTTTGCAAAAAAATTGTTTAATCCCCCATGAATGATCTCCAGACATATTTTCATCCTGGTCTGTATTTCTGTTTAGTGTCCCTCTTCCTGTGATAGGTGGAGTCTGGGAAGGCAAGAATTATGTATTTGTTTCTTTATTCCAAGGGCTCCTGGTTACTTTCAGGACAATTTGGATCTTGTGAGGGTCAGGGCGGATGTTGAGGTTAGAAGGCGCTTGTTAAATACAAGAGGGCAGACATGGCCTTTCAGGCAGAGGGAAGAGCATGAGCAAAGCACAATGGAGCTTTAAAAATTCCTGGCATGTTTGCAGAAGGCTGGAAATTGGACTTTATGGGGGCTGTGGCTTTGAAGGAAGAGAAAAGTTAGGGAAGATGAGGCCAGGGAGTGAGTGCACTGTTAGGCTCCTGTGTCCCCTGGATCCACCACAGACTGACCAATGCGGGTCACATCTACAGGATCCCCTGTCCTCTGGCTTCCCGTTGAGTTTGTCTGATGGGATGGAGGAGGTCATAGGTGGGCCAGAACTTGTCTGAAATGATTGGTGCAACATTTTGATGTGTGCCGGTTACAAAAACCCAAAGCTAACTCAAATTCTAAAGGGGGTTTGGGACTGCCCAGTAGTCTCCACACAGCCCTCCCTCTCTGGTGGGAGCTGTGACCTCCTCCTTTTTATCCCCTCTGCCCTGCGGGGGTTAATGATGCCCTCCTATGCCAGCCCTGTGGTCCTGATTATCCCGTTTTCCTACACTTTGGCTCTACCTTTGCAAATATCCACTTTATTAACTCTCTTCAGATTACTCAATTCGAGCATGCCATCTTTTTTCCCTGCAGGAACCCTGACTCTTGTAGGTGGCTTGTACAGTATGCTGTGTGAAAGATTTCTGAATTTATTCCGAAGACAAGAAGAACCAGAGAACCAAAGTGAAGAACTTTCCAGTGGCAACCTCAAAAAAAAAAAAAAAACAATAATAATACCAATGGCTATAAAAGGCACCCAAATTGATCTTGCTTCTTTGTCTTCCAGTGGGTGGCCCTTCCTGGCGTGGAAAGAAATGTGATTCCAGCAAATGAATCTATCTGCAATCCTTTTTGCTTCTGTTTTGCGTCTCCTATCCTGGTCCTCACCAGCTGCTCTATGTAAAGCCTTCACCCAGGATGGAGCTTCGACCTGAAGAAGCTGGACCCAGACCAGCAGGGTGCTGGTAGGGAGCACATCACTCACTATCATCCGGTCCAATGATACTGGGAAAGTCAGGGCTTGCTCAGGTAAAGTAGGATGGACAATCCATATTATTATTATTATTATTATTATTATTATTATTATTATTATTTAAGATTTTATTTATTTATTCATGAGAGACACACAGAGAGAGGCAGAGACACAGGCAGAGGGAGAAGCAGGCTCCATGCAGGGAGCCCGATGTGGGACTTGATCCCAGGTCTCCAGGATCAAGCCCTGGGCCAAAGGCAGACTCTAAACCGCTGAGCCACCCAGGGATCCCCGTCAGTCCATATTAGACATGCAGTGCTGCATGCTGGAAAAGGCGTGTGGAAGTGCCCGCCTCCTCGAAAGCCCAGGCCAGGAGCGGCTAAGAAAGATGGACCAGCCTGGCAGGCCTTGCGCCTCACATCAGCCTCAGATGAGGCCGGCGTGGGGGTCACTCTGACTCCAAGTCTGGCACAGGCTCGAACACTTGCACCTTGTTGGCACAACTGCAAATCCCTCCCCCGAGGCCTGGATCCGGCCTCCAGCGCCCCTCCCAGATGAAGACCGCCTTGAACATCCCCAAGACGGGAAGAGTCCCAAGGCCAAGCAGGCCAAAGCCACACCCTGGACCACTGGCTGCTAGCACCCTCCTTCCCGCCAGCGAGGGCGAAGGCCGCCCAGGCAATTCTGACAGTCGGTCCACAGGTTGCCCTTCTACATGGTGCTCCACCCGGAGACTGGGTGCACGCATGACCCCGTGTCAGGGAAACACAGGTCGGGGGGGAAAGCGATGCCAGAGCTCTTTTTGGAGGCCAGAGCTCTTTTTCCTCCTGTGGGAAGGAAGAGCCAGCCCGCTGCCGGACTCCCACAGCACAGCAGCAGAACGGCCCGGCCCACTAAAGCCCAGATCCCAAAACGACCAAGAGAGCCTCTGGGCCGAGGGGCCTCCCGCGTGTTCTCACTCGGGGACCCTGGCTACACGCTATCTCCTCTCCGCGGTGCCGCCGGGTCTCAGACGGCGGCCTGGGGCCTGCGTGAGAGCCAGGGCGGCGGGGAGCAGGCTGGCTGCCCCTGGGCCCCCAGGTGCCATCTCCAGCCCCCCTCCCGCCCCCCCTCCGCAAGGCTGAGCCAGCTTCGGGGAGAAGAACGGAACCACGTGGAGTTGGCACTGCTCCCGCCTCATGTATCCCCCGTTGGCCTGAGAAGACGAAGCGTCCCCAGGGGCCAGAAAGCAGCATTTGCTACAAGGAGACGTAACAGTAATTAAGTGGAAAGGAGCTAATTGGGCCTCTCCAGATAGCTCATCTGTGTGATGTGCTACCTTGGGAGGCAGGACGCACCTCCCAGAAAGACAAGAGCTCGCAGCAGAAGGAGCAGCCTTGGCCCGGGCCTGCTGTCCTTCGCAGTCCTCAGTCCCCAAGCAGAGGACCACAGCGGGGCGCGGTTGCCGTCGGATTTCTTCATCTGTCCCGGGACGGTCGCTTGTTGGAGGAACTGCCCCTCAGCCGAAGCCAACCCCTCACACTGGTTCCTGTTAATGGGCCTGCGGGCCACAGGACCAGTGGGGACAGGGGGCCAAGGGCATGTCTGGCCGCCTGCGTCCTCTCGCTCACCAAGGATGGTGGGAGGCCTGGAAAGGCCCAGAGAAAGGTCTCCCAGGTGTGTTCACCCTGGGGAAGGACACGCCTCGGTGCTGCCCTCTTCTCTGGGCTCCAGTGAGACCGGGTCCCCCGAGCAGGGCTGCGCCAGCCTGCCACAGGATCTGAAGCACGGGGTGGGGGAACGGCGAGGAGGGGGTGCACAACGGGCCTGGGGCCCTTGGGTCCTCCCTCCCCAGTGGGCAGAACGCGGCAGGTGCAGGTGTGCAGCCCCCTCCCTCGGTCCCCTTAACCATCTCTGGGCCTCTCGGGCTCCTGCTCGGAGCAGCCCATCTGCGCCCCCTCTGCAGGTGGGCCTTGAGGCTGCAGGGCCGCTCTGCTGTCACCCAGGGGGCTGGAAGGAGGGGAGCCTGCACCCCCGGAGGCTGTGGGGCTGGGACAGCTGGGCCCTGCACCTGCCAGCCTGGCCGCAGATCCAGGGGAAGCCGCACTCGTCCGTACTGGCCTGGAACTGGGCCTCCCCTAGGCTTCCTGCCCTCTCCGCCCGCCTCCCCATCTCCCTGGGTTCTCCGGGGAGTGCTGCCTCAGGAAGCCCCTTCATCACCAGCTCCCGTCTCCAGGGCCTGCTGCGGGGGCTCCAGAGCGACACAACCCTCTGTGTCAGGCTCACGAAGTTTCTGTGATAGAGAGAAACCCTCGAGGAAAGGACAGTGCTCTGGAGGCCGCGAGAAGGTGCCAGAGGGACGCAGCCTGCTCTGGAGTCAGGCCCTGGGTGGGCAGCAAGGGCTGTCCTGGCTCCAGAGAGAGGTGGTGGGGCCGGGTAGAGCCTGAGGCCCAGGAGAGCCAACAGGGAGCCGGGCCCTTGGAGGGACACGCGGTCCGGGCCGGCGGACGAACTGAAGGCGAGAGAGCATGGTGAGGGGTCGGGGTGTGCGGTCGGGGGCAGCGTGTGTGGGGCTGTGTCACGGGGCAGGGAACCCTGAGCTCCCGTGGATGCACGATACATCTCCACGGGGACGCCAGGAGGCTCGGGGGTGCATCTGCCTGTGGCCCAGGGCATGACCCCAGGGCCTACGCCTGTGTCTCTGCCTCTCTCTCTCTCTGTGTCTTTCATGGATAAATAAATAAAATATTTTTTTTAAAAAAGGAAAATAAAACCAACAAATATATCTGCATAAATGGAGAAAAAGCAAGAAGGTTTCTCCATAAGAGAAGATGGAGCCTAAAGAGAGGAAGGTGCACATGGGGTCAGATGTGTAGGTTCTGGTCTGACAGGTTGGGGATGCAGAGGGGCAGCAGGAAGGCTGCAGCAGTCGGCTTGGGGACGGCCTGGAGTGCTCCTGTGTGCAGCACGGAGCTGCTGTCTAAGTGGCTGGCAGGGGGTGGGTGGAGGGGCCTTGATGAAAATCAGGTCAGGGGGCAGCGCAGGAGAGGACGTGGAGGTGGGGAGCCAGCACCTCCGAGACGAGACGGTGTGAGTGCTGGGGTGTCCTCTCCTCAGGGAAGCACGCCCTCCCCCCATGCTGGGTCTCATGCATGCAGCCGACATCCCAACACAGGTGCCCTCGCGGACAGGGTCAAGGTAGACACGCTGACTGGAGGGGGCGTGTTAAGGGCTTCGTGAGTCACAGGATCTTCCCCGTTCCACAACCCTTTTAATACCCTCCCGCAGTCCCATGGATTCGACCCCCAGGCTTCCCCTGCTCTTGCTCATTCTTTGCCCTTCACGTCTAGTTGGGCCTCCAAAGGTGTGGATAAACTTAGGTGTGTAAGGATAGGTTTGCCGAATTATGCATCTATTTGACAGAGGTTCACTGCGCACCTACTAGGTGTTGTGCACGGTGTTAGGCTCTTAATTGTGACACGGAGACAAGCAAGACAGACTGAGATGGACACTCTGCTCCTGCAGAGGCAAAGAAAAGCAGACCATCCTGAAGCGTGGGTCTCTGGGAGACGATTCCATGGGCTGTTGTACAGAAGAAAGGTGAGGAGTCCAAGAACCGACCCCCGTCTAAGGGCTCAGTCCAAGAACCGACCCCTTGACTCACGTCTTGCACAAGCGGTGCTTTTGCTGAGAACTTTACAAACCAATATAAATTTGGTGCTTGGAGGGACCTGAGAGATGGGTCAGCAGCCCATAAGGTAAGGGTGTGAAGTTCCATCTCTACAGTGACTTCACTCATGAGCCCAGGGCTACGCAGCCACGCAAGATGCAGATTCACAAACTGCATCTCCTGATTCCTTAAACCAACATAAAATTAAAAAAAAAAATTCAGTGATTCCCGGGGTCAGTGGATTCCAAGAACAACTCCGTAATGAACATGCTGAAAGCTTGACAATGCACTGGGTGTTACTCAGATTTTAACAAGATCTTTACCATCTGTAAGCTGCCATGAATTAGTATATTTTATCTGATAGAATCTCAGCTTGCACGTTCATATTTAAGAGAAGCAGCCACCATGCCCAGAGCTTCTGGCCTAATTTCCGTGGTGTCGAACTAGCCGGGCCCTTGTTTTTCTTTTTCTTTCTTTTTTTTTAATATAAATTTATTTTTTATTGGTGTTCAATTTGCCAACATATAGAATAACACCCAGTGCTCATCCCGTCAAGTGCCCCCCTCAGTGCCCGTCACCCAGTCACCCCCAATCCCCCGCCCTCCTCCCCTTCCACCACCCCTAGTTCGTTTCCCAGAGTTAGGAGTCTCTCATGTTCTGTCTCCCTTTCTGATATTTCTACTCATTTTTTCTCCTTTCCCTCTTATTCCCTTTCACTATTTTTTATATTCCCCAAATGAACGAGACCATATCATGTTTGTCCTTCTCCAATTGACTTATTTCACTCAGCATCATACCCTCTAGGTCCATCCACTTTGAAGCAAATGGTGGGTATTTGTCATTTCTGATGGCTGAGTAATATTCCATTGTATACATAAACCACATCTTCTTTATCCATCATCTTTCGATGGACACCGAGGCTCCTTCCAGTTTGGCTATTGCGGACATTGCTGCTGTGAACATCGGGGCGCAGGTGTCCTGGCGTTTCACTGCATCTGTATCTTTGGGGTAAATCCCCAGCAGTGCAATTAATGGGTCGTACGGGCCCTTGTTTTATGACCTAATCTGCTGTGACAAGCCTGGGTCCTTAGACATCATGTGACTCAGTTTTCATACGTGTCAAAGGGGGAACAACCATCTGCCCACTCAATTCTTATGGTTGTCATGAGGGTCAAAGCGGGTAATTTAAGGGCAAATATACAGGACTCTAAAGAACTGGGAGGTGTTAATATTTACCAAGCGTCTGTGTGAAAATACAGTCGCCCCCCCCCCCCGTTGAGGTTTCCCGAGGGACCACATGCATCTACAACACCCTGCTCAACACTAGACATTTGCCCCCCGTGCTTGCACGCCCGCGGAGATGAGGTGCCCAGTCTTCAGGACAAAACGTACTCCTTGCCCTCTAGATTGTCGGAGCTTAGGATACAAAGACGGTAACAGCTACGTAACTGGAAGAAAGCAGGGGACCTGCTGGGGCAGCGAGTGACAATCAGTGGGCACACTCTGAAGAGTGGGTCCGATTTTGACCCTGACAGTACAGCACTCACCCCGGGACCTGAGGCAGGGAAGCCCAGGGAGGGTCCTCTGCTCTGGCCCGTGTCCCCACGCCGGCAGGAAGCCGGGCACAGCCCTGAGGGTGAGGCTGAAGGCGGAGGGGAGGCGGGGGGCTGCAGACGCAAACCGTCCCCCAGCTAATCCGTCCCCGAGCGCTGGGGCTGCCTCGGCCGCCGCTTCCTCAGTAGTTTCTTCTACGGGCACTGGGCAAATAATTGCCCAAGTCCTTTACAGAAACTCTCCGCGCCTTTGGTGGTGCTCTCTAGTCAGTGATCTCTGTAGGGAGGGATTCTAGTCGCGCCGTAGGAGAGCTAGTTCTTCCTCTGCATAAAGTACTCCGAGATCTTGGCCCTTCAACAGCAAACTCAGAGCATTCCCTGATCCCACTCCGATCGACCACTCTCGGAGGCCCAGGAAGTGGAGGCCGGCAGGGGAATCCAATCTGGCCTCCCCTGCATGGCGGGTGGCACCAGCTTCACCCAACTGGCTTCTTCTTGCCTCCAGTTGTGACCCCTCTAAGCTAATCGTCTTTCTACCTCTAACAAGATTGTTGGACTCCAATTGTTCAAACCCTTCCATGGTTCCCACGGCCCTTACCATGGAGCCACAGAGCGGCTGCCCCTGCCTCGTTTACACCCGTCACCTTGCACAGGACCCACATCACAGCACGTGACTGCCGTGCTCTTGCAGATTCCCCGATGTGGCAACCCGGCCATGACTCCAAACCGCTCCGCGTGCCGTCCTCTCTGTCTGTGACACCCCTTTCCACCTCATCACCCCACACACTTGCCTTTACAAGGCCCCCTCTGCTGTATCATGTCCGCACCGACAGCCGCGCACCCCAGTGCCTTACACGCGGCTGTCACATCACCTACCAAGCCACTTGGCACTTGCGAAGGCAGGATCCAAGGGTTTCCTTCATCTTTATTATTTTGACCCCCATCCGCCTCCCCCGAGACCAGTCGTGTTACCATGGTACCTAGCCCATTATCACCGTCATTTTGTAGATCTCTGGCGCTCCAGGTGAAGGCACACTGCAGCAGGCATCTATCCTAAACCAGGTGTCTTTGAACAATAGCTGGCCTCAGGCACAACCCAAATACTGGAATCCCTCCAACTGTTCTCCATGGTTACTCATGCCAGGCTGCCAGGAGCCTGGCATGCCTGCACGTGCAGCATGGGTGAGCCCTGCTACCAGAAGTCACCAAGCCACGGGTCAGCCCCGCAAAAGCTTGCAAAATCAGAAAGGAGGATGCAGCCGACATTCCATAAAAACATTTTGTTAATTAATCAGGCGAAGGAGAGCTCCCACTTTCCTTGTGCATGACAGCTTGAGGAGTCCTTGCACATGTCATCGCGTCTCACGGAATCATCAGAACAAAGCTGGATGAAGGGACGGAGCTCTCTCCCCAGAGCCAGGCTACAAAATTGTGATTGCAGGCAAGTCGTTTCACCTCCCTGGACCTCAGCTCCCTGGTCTGTGAGGGCCCGGCGGCCCTGAGCCACGTCCCAGGTCTGCTGCCTGCACCCCCAGAATGTGTTCCGTCCCTATTCCATGATGGGCAGAGCTGCCTGAAACCCTTAAGTGCTGCTCTCTTTGCCAAGGTGAACAGAGAGAGGACAGGTTAGGAGGTTAGAATGGAAAGTGGAGTGGAATTGTGAGAGCAAAGATGCCAATTACTCAGAATGCAATAAATGCAAACACGACTTCACTTCTTATGCAAATTCTCGAGAGAAAGAAGGAGGAAAATGTAAAGGAGCATATTTTCTTTCACCTCAGCAGGACACAGGAGAATCAAATAATATTAATTAGAATTTAAATGCATGGAATAAAATTAGCAACATGATTGCTCCTTTCATTGAAATTATCAAGAAAAGCACAAAAAAAGTCAGAGCGATGGAAATGTAGTTCCTTCCCCTTGGGAAACACATTGCACTCTTAAATCTTGTAACTTTATATGGCACCCCTAGCATCTCCCAAACAATTGAGCTCTGTTTCTTTCCTCCTACCCCACTTATCAAATGATTGCTAGATGCAAGTGGTCCCGTCTGCCAAGATGATTTCCCATTATTGGTCACCTCTGGGCTCCTTTCTCTTGAGAATATCTAGTGTGGAAACAAATCTCCCACTCCCCAAGTCCTAACTGTCTCTGGAATTAGGTTCTTCTCCTTGAGAATAGGATGCATGTTGGTACCTTTAGCTTTAGGAATAGGGTAAAGGAAGGGGGGTGGGACAAGACATACCAGCACCTCAGCATGAGTGCCACTGTCTTCCAGGGTTGTGGCCATAGGCTTTCGGTTCCTCTCGTACTCTTTACATTCCTCTTCCTTGCTTTTCTAATACAGTCCCATGGAAAACAATTTGAAATGACTTGAGGGAGGCAACACGCACGCGTGTGTGTGTGTGTTGGAGAAAATCTGGACAATCACAACAAAAACCCACCTCTTACTTCCTAGCAAGTCTTTCCTTCAGTGACTTAGACAAAGAGCTGGAGACTGATCCAAAGCTGACCTTACTACTTGGCAGGCGTGGAAAACCCACCCGAGGTCTGTATTTAGGAATTCCATCTCGAGGGATATTTCTGCTGTCAGGGACATAGAGGGTACGTGCTATTGGGTCTGGTTTCCCAAAGTCCTCATGTAAGGGCTCACTTAGAAACGGCAGGACCTGAGCAGGCTCCTGGGTCCTGTTCACCACCCCTCTGTTTATCTTACTGGGGGATAAAGCCAAACACTTGGGATCAATCCATGTGAGAGAAGCTGGCAAAGGACCCTCTGAGCTGGCTCTGAGCCATCATCGGAGCCTCAATAGTAATGGCACTGCTCACGCAGACACGTGCACGCTACCGTTTTGCTCATCCAGGATGCAAACAGTTTGGGGTACCAGTCCCTATATGGAGGCCTCCACACCTCTCCTCTGGAATGCCCACCCAGCCAGGCTCCCCCCCTCCACCGCCGCCATCCCACCCCCACATGCATGCTGCTTCTTTGCAAATTGTGTTTTCCCAGGAGCCCTTTACAAAGAAACGTCCTCTGTGGCCAATCCCATCAGTCTGAGCCAGGGGAAACCTGCCAGCACGGTCCACAGGGATGCTGACCTGCACCAGCCATCCGTGCCTGCAGGACCTCCTGGCAAGTCAGGCCGGCTGGGGGACCTCTCCCCACTAAAACCCACAGCTCGAACCTGCCGGAAGACACTCTGTGGCTCTGGTTCCTGTAAGGAGGAGAGAGAAATCCTGACAGCCTGGGGCCGGTCCACCACGCGCTGAGGCCTGTCCCCGGAGAGGCAGCCTCTGTCATTTTGCTCCCCGGGTCCCCTGCGTCACTTCTAGGTGTTCCCGCGGAGGCAAGTGCCAGTGGATGTGTAACATTTTGTATGCATATTCAAAAGACATTTATTATGTGTAGGACATTGTTTAGAAATTGCTCTACTATTTGATTTGTGATAAATGATTAGTAAACACGTTTATCAAAGTAAACAAAACCCGTGGAGTGATTTCACTTGGATTAACATGCATTAGTGCCTGGGAAACCTGTAAAGGAAGCCTCCCCTAAACGGAGCTGGTGTGTCAGTTATCTCCTCCTGCCTGTAGCCCATCCCTCTGCACCCGGACGTCATCCACCACCTGCCCTGCCTTCTTCCGGAGGCAAACTGATGGTCACAATCAAGGGAACGTGGGGGACACAGATGAGCTCGCCTCCAAAAAAGAATATCACATGCCCCCCCCCAAAATCTTTACAAAGAGTGTAAAACTTTCAGAGGGTCAATTCTGTGGTGAGAATCCTGCTTAGTTCAGCCACTTAGAGGAAGAAAGGTGGATCTAGGCCACAGCTAGGCTCTGGAACCTGCAGACCATAAACTTAGACATCACTAAGCCTGCCGGCATGACATCCTTTCTCCTATTAATAGCAACTTCTTCCATTCTGCTCGCCCCAGAAAACGAAATGAATGAGGCTTGGCTGCAAGTGTAGGAGAGAATAAAACCCAGGATGGCAATAAATCGGAGCGCAGAGTGGCAGACACTGTAATCCGCTGGAATGACGCTCTGGCTCAAGGAAAAGAGCCTCTTTGGGGAACCAGTGAAGGGAATCAATGCCCATAAAAGCATCCAAGGCAGCAAGCAACAGCAGAAAAGACAGATACTGTTGACCAGGACATGCAGCAGATTGCAGGTTGTAAAACAAAATAGAAAGTCGTTAAAACGGCGGGCAAAGGGCAGCATCGTGTGATGTGAATGTCACAGGGGACCCGGGCTATAAGGAGCCCAGGACTTCCCGTCAGTCTGAAGGTCAGAATTGCCAGGACTCTGCGTGGCCCTGGGATCCCACCCTATAGATCCCTCTCTGTGCCCGAACCACACAGAGGGAAGATGGTTGGAACTTATCGCCACTTATGTAATAGGTCTATTTGGAAACACATTCTGACCAGCTTATCAGGATATTAATACATCACAGGCATATTGAGCTGTATTCATTTAGGGTTCAGGTTGCTTTAACCAAAGACTTTCCTGGGAAGTGAGCCAGGGTGCCTTTTCTGGACCGAGTCCCCTTCTCTACCTCATTCTCCACCTTTTCACCTTTTGATCCAGCAGAGGGCAGAGTCAACCCGGGAAGACCCAGGCGCAGGGACCCCCCCCCCCCCCCCCCCCCCCGTGGGGTAGTTTGCAGTAGGAGGTGCCTTGGGAGAAGAGGGGTCTGGAAAGCGAAGGAACAAACACACTTTTCGTCCTTTAAGGTGGAGGTAGGGATGCTTTCTGGCATTTTCAGGACAAAGGGATGAGAGCAGGGACCAAAAGGAGCAGGTTAATGTGCCCCCCGAGTGTGCTGTGCCTCAGTTTCCCAAATTGTCACAGGCGCAGGTGCAGGAATTGTGAGTTAAAGCACAATTCATAGGTCATAGAGAGCACCTCTGATATCACAGAAGGGGTGGCTGGAAAATAGACAGGACGCAAAGTCCACCACCCGAGAAAAGCAGGAAAATAAATGTTCCGCAGGCTTCCTCCCTCTGCCGGTTGCCTCCCTCTCCCCTCGTCCCTCCCTATGCTCTTTCTCCTTGTGCATCCCAGTTCTTGCCCTCTTTCTCCTTTCCTTCCTTTGCTGCCTTGGCTACCCTCCCCAGCTCCTCTCCTCTTGGGAGAAATAGAAGTAAGCCCCCAAACAACTCCTAGGGGGAACATGACAGCAGCTGCTTCCTCCTCCTTCCTGCCCCCGCCGTGGGAGGTGGCTGCGGCGTCAGGCACGCTGCCAGCCCTGGTGGGAGCTCTGGTTTCTGATCGCCTCATTTTGTCAGCCTCTGCACCCTGCACACAGCTCAGCCCCCACCTATCACAGAGGAGGGAGAGAAAAGAAGGGCCGCCTTCGTCTCCCAGGGTGAAGGACCAGAGCTGGGGACTCGGGTCGATGGGTCGCCCTCCGTGGGGCCCTGTAGGTCACCCCTGGCCACTGGGGAGTCACTCCCACAGCTGGGTGCACACACTCTGCCTCCCTGCTACTGTTCCCTGCGCTCCTGCACGACAATTTTGATCCATTCGGAGGAACTGATGGATTCAGGGTCCTCTTGATCTTGGCTCTGTGCGTTTCTGTGCTCATCCACAGAGGGCGGACCCCCCCTTGCCCCTCGCCCCCCACCTCACACAGCTCTGCTCCTGGGGGCTTGGGATACTTATAACATGGGTGCCGCCCCTTTTCTGGGCTGTGAGTCTTCTCTGCCCACAGCCCACAAGTCTCCCCCCAGACCCCAATGGACCCCAATCTGTGCCTGCACCCACTTACCTACCAGCACACTGTACCCCTTCTTCTTCCCCAAGTCCTGTGGGTGCGGGTGACTCAGTCTAACTTCCTCAGGTCTCAAGGGGAACGTCCTTTACGTCTTTATGCAGGCAGTGACCAGAACAAGTGGTTTCTATCCGTCCTGTGTGATGGCCGAGGTGCTAGGGGCCGGGCACACAGGGGGAACCGGACAGTGAGCCTGCCTATCGTGCGGCGAAGGCAGGGCTGTTAGGGGCAGGGGTAGTGCTTCCCAGCTTGAAAGGCATGTGAGACACTTTTGTGGAGTCTTTATTTTTTATTCATTTATTGGGAGAAAGAGAGAAAGATGCAGACCCCTCACTGAGCAGGGAGCCTGACACGGGGCTCGATCCCAGGACTCTGGGATCTCGAACTGAGCCATCCAAGGGCCCCAGGCTTGTGGATTTTTTAAACTGCATCTTTTTTTTTAGATTTTATTTATTTGTTCATTAGAGACAGAGAGAGAGAGAGACTGAGAGAGAGCGGCAAAGACAGGCAGAGGGAGAAGCAGGCTCCATGCAGGGAGCCTGACGCGGGACTCGATCCCCGGACTCCAGGATCGCACCCTGAGCCAAGGCAGGCTCTAAACCGCTGAGCCACTCAGGGATCCCCCATAAACTGCATCTTATAAATAAACCCCTCTCCCCATTGCAAAGAAGCTCTGCAGATCTTCATGATGGGTAAAGACGACCGTACGGAGAATGGATGGGAAACAGATGCATAAAACACTGGGGCGGGTGAGCAAAGGTATTTTCACAAAGGGCCTTCCGCGTTGTTGTCCTGAGGAATTTGTGCCACACCTGCAGGGATGAAAGAGTCTCAAACAGGACAGGAGGGCAAGCAAGCGGGTGCTCTGAGCCCCTGGCTCCCCGAGGGACAGCGGGCTGAGCAGAAGCCAATGGCGTTTGCAAGGCTGCCCTGTGTGAGGCCTGAGAGGCTGGGGTCGGGGGACAGACGGGAGTGCCCACCCTCAGTGAACATGCGAGGTGGGCGGGGAGGCGTGTGGTTAACAGGTACGGATCGCCCGCAGGTACCAGGCAGGGCACTAGGCAGGCGCTGGCCACGCTGGGTCTCGCTGCATCCGCACGACCGCTCTGCGAGGGAGGGGTCACGTAATCTCCAAAGTGAAGCCCAATACATCCCTTCAGGTCACACAGTAAGGTCAGGGGTGGGACTGGGGACCAGACCTCTGGTGGCCTCCCCGGGGAGACCCGTACTCTACAACGGCGAGGTCCCGTCCTACCTCCGAGTTCCCGGCTTGAGAAATGCCCTAGAAGGAACAGGAGTCGAGGCCAGGAGTCGAGGCCAGGGCCTGGGCAGGCGGGAACTTCAGTGTGGGTAAGGGACGGTCCGCGGGGCCTTCCTAAGTGATCCGTCAGGGCGGGCCTGCCTGCGTGGCCACCCAGGTCGTTGATGCCTGTGGGACAGGGGCCTCAGCCTCGGGGGTGTTAGCACCACTGTCCCGCGGCAGGTGCACAGACACCTGTTGAGGGGCATCCTGGGCACGCCCCCAAGGCTGTGCATGGAACGACCGGTAGGAAGAGCGCCTGTGAGTCACCTGCGCACCGCTGCCCCCCCATCCCCTTGCCCTTTGACGGCTCCACCGGCTGCCTCGTCGGTTCCGTACAAGGGACCACACAGACCTGTCACGGGGCCCTGATCAACTGGCGGGTCCCCTAGCGAGCCTTCCGGGGGCATGTCTGGGTTGAGAAGTGAGAGCAGATTGGTCTCCACGAACGCATCTTTTGTGGAAAGCACACAGATCTAGCTCCCCCCTCACCTGTTCCCGATCCTCTTCTCTCCCCGCTTCTCCCCAAACCACCCCGGTGCCCTTCCAGCCCCTTCTCCGTCCTTGCCATGGACAGTGCATTTTATATGAAGCTGTAAAATTTGATGACAGCTTTCCTTGTCAATGTGGTCCTCAGGCTGATCCCTCGGTGATATACGGCACTGACCCTCGGGCAGTTGAGCAGCCTCATTACAAATGAGAGAAAAGAGAAAGAAAGAAGCAAAGGAGGCAGGGGGAGGGGAGGGAGGGCAGTGGAGATGGAGAAAGAGGGAGGCTGAGAGGACAGGGTACAGGGGAGGAAGGGGGAATCGTGAGAGGCCAGAGAGGAAAAACAGAAGGAAAAGATCTTTCAACGGAGAGAAAGAAGGAGACACAGGGACAGGTGTTCCCGTTCTCTTGGGTTCTCTGCTGTTTTCTGTTGGATGGACGTGTGCGTAGGAGTGGAAGTGTGCATCACAGGCACTGACAGTCCAGGGCTGGGCAGCACGGTGACACGCTCCGGACTTGGAGAAACTCCGAGCGGAGTCAGTGTCGTTAAAGAAACCCCTGGACCCAGGCGCTGGCGAGAGAGGCTGAGCGGGAAGGGGCCCTGGGTGAGGCCAGGCTCCTGACACCACTGGGTCTCCAGGTCACCTACATCCCTGTTGAGGCCACACTGCTGATATCGCTGACGTGTGTCACCGGCAGCTCCAGGCCGGAGGAGCACGGGCTCCAGGGCCATGTAGGGCGGGGACCCAGGTTTCCTCACCCCCTCCCCGCACCCCTCCTCCAAGCAGAGGGAGGCACATCTTCAGGCTCCCTTAACAAATTCCTGAAGTGTGACAGTAGGTGGCATTGGTGGCGCCCAGGTTCTTTGTTATAAATATTTGTTCCCAAGAAAACCCTGTTGATTTGACTTTAACAGCCCCAGGGGAGGCTGATTCGCTGACTACAGAGTTGCCTAAATAAAAGCAGTTGGAAGGGAATCTTACAGAACACTGCAGTGGGGGAAAACCCACGCAGCCTCTCCAGGCGTCCTATACACCGGGACGAGCCCTCTGGGCTCTCCCCCAGGGTTTACGGGGCTCAGGCTCCTCCTCTCCAGCAGGGAGGACTTCCACAGCAATCTCAGCCTTGGCAGGATCCAAAGGTCCCCGGGCCCGGATCTCCCCCAAGAGACTGGCACTGAGCCGTCCCCCCCGAGTGAGGGCTCCGGCCCAGGGCGCCGCTCGGAGCGCCCCGGTGCCCCGCCACAGCTTCCCGAAACTTGCTCTCGGCGCCCACCCGCACTTTACCTACATTTCAAATTAATAGGCAGTTTGGGTGCTCCCCTTTCAGCCTCGTGCATGGAGGCGGAGGCTGCAGTGAATGCCAGCCCATGGTGTCTAGGTTATTAGATATGTCTGCAGAATGCAGGTAATTTGTGTTTCTGCTTTGTGCAATTGGCACTAATGGCACATGCATAAAACGGAGCCATCTTCCAAAACACACGTCAAAGGAATATATTTACCCGGCACAAAGGCTAGGAGCAGAAGAATTGAACTCTAATGATAACATGTTTGTAGAAAAGTGATGCACTTAAGTTATTATATATGAAAACTATTGGCAAAATTGTCAGTCTAGGCTTGTTGGAGAGAGCGGATGAACAGAAGGGGCGGGTCTGCCGGCGGGAAGAGAGGGGCGCGAAGCTGTGGAAGGACACAGATTACAAGCAGGGAAGGAAAATAAAATGAGAATTAAAGCTGCTGAAGGAGAATTTGAGAGAGGAACAGGAGGGGATTTCATAGGTCAAACGAGGGGATGGCAAGAATAGAGCTCGGAATGGGATCCTGTAATGGACCGGCTTTTCACTTATATTTTCCGTACTTCATAGTCTTTTTACTTAAATAAATGGAGCCAGGCATTTTCCACTTAGTCCCTCATTGCCCGCATTTCATCACGCCCCCGCTGACCCGGGAGTCTTGCACATGACTTGGGATATTTTCAGCTTCCCATATTAGACGGTAGCCTCCACCCTGGCTACCGCTTTATGCATTTTGGTTTATATCTCCCTTTTGATACTTAGACCCTGACGCCGGTCTGTGTTTTAAGAGCAAGGAATTAACACCATGACCCCGATTTTATATTCAAAGCAAATGAGGTCCCTGGAAGAAGGGCTTCTGGATGTCATCACGGAAGATAAGTTCAGTGATTAAGATGAATTACGCTTCCTCAGGCTCATGTAGTGAAAGGCGCCTCTGTCTCTAAAATGGGAGTAAAACCAAAATAAAAGGGAAAACAAATAAAAAAAATAAATAGATAAATAAATAAATAAATAAATAAATGGAATAAAACCACTGGCCTTTTCTACTTTTCTCCTGTGAACATTGCAAACTTGGAAGGGAGTTAAACCAGGAGAGTCTACCGAGGTGGGTGGTCACGTGGTAGATTTTGATAGAGGAAAAGGGCGTCAAAATGTTTGTTAGCATGAGATATCAGATTATCAAGAAATAATGATCAATGTGGAAGCTCTCACACAGCCACGCACGCACCATGACATCCATGTCCTCACAGCCTCTTCTAACCTGGCGCAGCTTGTAATGGGCCAGTCAGATCCCACGGAGGGGTGGCAGTGGGGGTTAGGCTGCAAACCCACTGCAGAGTAGATACCCAATCTATGGACAAATCTAGAAAAGTATGCTAAGCTCTCTTTTGTTGCTACTAGCATGCCTCTCTCTCTGGGGTCTGGAGGACAAGCTCGCCATTAATCCTTGCAGAAGGCGAGGCAGATAGGCGAATGCCATTCTCTCCCCATTCCCAGATGAAAGGAGGAAAGAACCAATCAACACTGAAGGTTTGCCCAAGATGGTATAGAAAAGTAGCCTGAGGTCCGATTCCTTATATGGAACCATCACAAATGTCAGCACGGTAGGCAGTTCTCTGGCAAAGTGGGACTAGCCGACCCAGGGGACTTGGGAGCCTTGGCCACAGTGACGATTCTCTTGGAGGCGTTTCTCTGGAACCTCATGGCCGGATCTGTAGCAGGAATAAGAGCCACTGGCCGGGGTCTTCAGGGTCTCGGCCCATTGTTTCCAGGGAGACCTAAAGTCAGCCAGGGAAGCTGAGTATCGTCACACCTCCTCACTCCCCTTCTCGTCACTTTGATCGTCTCTGCATTCATCAGCCCACGGATCCCTGGGGAGAAGGGAACCATTCTGGCACCCTTTCAAAACTCTGCGTGCTCCCATGGACCGAGAGAGCTCCAGAAATACAACATGCACATTTGAAGAAGCCATTATCTCCGATCAGTCTTAAAGCCAGAGCTGCTCCACATGTGCAGAAAGAAAATAGCAACATAAACAGAGAGAGAAGCAAAGACAGGAATTAACAGGAATCATCAGCCGCGCTGTAAACCCAAGCTGTGACGGGGGGCAGGGCAAGCGAGGCTCAGACTGGGGCCCGATTCAGTGCCGCAACAGTGATTTCACAGAATCTCATTCTTCTCGATTTCCTATTAATTTCCCCACTCTATAGCTCTGATGGGGACTCTTTTGTTGAAACATATATTCTTTATACAGCATATTATAAATCCTTATCTCCTCAGGAGCCGAGGCACGGTTAGGCATGGCGTTGGGATTCCAGCCCCTTGATGGAGAACTTGGTCTAGACCGTGTGAACCTCCACCCCACTTCTGCCAGGTGATTCGTTTCATTTACCAGCTCTGCCCATCTGTGGCCTTGCAGAAGGTCCCCGGAGCCCATCAGAGATGGCTCTGCAGTGGAGAGAAGCGATGCCACGGGACCAGAGGACTGCCAGCTCATTTCAATTGTGACCGAAAATCCCATTTCAGCTTAGGATGGCAAAGGCAAACAATTTAATGCGTTAACCTGCACTGACTCCTCACCCAGCTGCTTCCCATCTTGATTGAAGGGTAAGAAGGTTAATTATTCCCAGGCTCATCTTCAGACTTCACAGACCATATCATGGCTGCTGGGGGTGGCAGGGGGCTGCTCTGGCTAGACCCAGGCTTTAGGAGGACGGTAGTGGTAATGAATTTGGCAGCTGCCACTGCTGCTGGCTTTGACTTCAGAAGAGTCAGTCATGAGATCAAGCACGCATTTCCCCATATTCAGAGACCAGGAGGACAAGGAGCGATGCTTCCTACCATTGCACGACGTGTTTTGGACAAGATGACCACCACCGGCAGTGCAAGCGTCAGTAACGGACGGTCTCAGTATGGGACCATATGTGGAATGAGTGACTTCTCCCCACAGATCCAGCTTTGAGGGAGGACCCCAGAGCTGCAGTGGCTGGGAGTGTTCCCCGCCTTTGGGAATCAGCTCCAGATTCACGAAGAAGGTGAAGAGGACCAGCGGATGTCAAGGGGGAAGACAGCTTCCCGTTCGGCATCAGAAAATGGGAGCCACCCATGGTAGGAGACTATCCTTTCATCCATTGGCCATTGTTGGAGAAAGAGCCTGAGAAAAGATGAGACGGGCTGGGGGGAGAGGCTTCTACTATATACTCTCTCTACTCCTCCTCCCCAGCCCCTTCACCCCCTTGAGGACATCATCCTTAAAATATATTTCATTTCACAGCTGCATTATGGTACCACAAAATCCTGGGAATCCAATTTAAGAACAGATTACCTCCTCACTTACTTCATTTGAAGCAATTACATGTTAATTTTCATTGAAACCAGCCTAATGCATACCAATCTGATGCTGCAATCTCATTTGAATACTTAAGGGAACATCTACCGGGTTTGGGGCTCCAGAGATTTATATTTAAAGGGCCACTTCATCATTCTTTTCATTGTTGGGCTCTCATCTGGCCCAGGCCCCTCCCACTGATCCTCGGGAGGGCAGGTTTCCCATGGCTAAAGGAGAGGGGATCTGCTTCTCCAAACTTGCAAGGAGCTGTGCTTGGAGAGGAAGCCCATGTTCTCGGGTTTCTATATTTTCTCTGCCATTGTCGCCGAGTTTGTGATCCTGAGGGAAAAAACCTCCACCTTGCTTTGTCTTCCCCGCAAAGTCAAGATTCATTCTCTGGCACCTGCATGGGAGATGGGGAGGGGCGATGCCCAGCCTCAGCCTTTCCTTGGCTTCCGTCTACACTCTCAATCCACAGCAATCTCAGGTCGTTGATTACTACATATTGTATTCCCAACCATTCACGTAAGGAGGAAATAGCTTTCTAGACAAACCCCGTGCATTGATTTGAGCCAGTGGTAATTAATAATACTCAGGGACTTTGAAATCAGCTGGTCTGTCCGTTTTAGAATAGGAGGATTTTTTTTTTTTTCAAAAAGTCTTGTCTGTTTAGTTTATGCATTTAAACTAAAGAAATTCATGTTTGAAGCTACAATTCAATTAGATTGTAAGACTGTAAAGGACCCTGACACTATTGTGAAGATGCTTATCAATGTGTTTTATATTATGCTGTAATTAATCTACCCTGACATGGAGGCAGACAGATGGGAGTGACAAGATTGATTTAATTCAAGATAGTCCAGGGTTGGTGGTTCCAAGGCAGCCCAAGTTCTTCTCCTTTTTCAAGTTAGGTTCTTGGTGGGGAGGGGCGGTGTGGAGACGGGGAAGGAACTAGACGGAAACCTCTAACTCCTGGCTAAACTTGGCCCTGAAGTAGGACAGGTGTCTAAAATATATCTGCTTCTGTAAAATTCATATGTATTGAGTCCCCATCATGTGCCTGTTCTGAGAGCCAGGAATGGAGCAGTGAATTAAGAAGGAAATGACAGAGGCCCTGTTCTCACGGAGCTTACACAAACAAAAACCAAAAATAAGCAAATACATCAGATGATAAATGCGATGGAGAAAAATAAGTGAGGGTAAGGAGGAGAGGAAATGTGGACGGTGGTAGTATTGTACTATTTTAGTGTGATTGCATCACATCAGCCCAGCAGATTAGAGCCTGGTGCCTTTGGGATTTTCTTCCTGGGAGGAATCAGAGGACCCAGCACGACGATGTCTTCAGTGTTAGTCACACCAACGATGGTAATGCTTTATGTATCAGGGCATTTCAAAGCCCTTTGCCAAATCACAGCCCTCCACTTTGCAAGTAATGACCTGTCACTCTTTGCACGAGCAGAAGCCTGCAAAAGCCAAAGGATCACCTGTGATAAGGCCGGGAAGGCAGACCAGGAGGCACACACAGCCCCCAGAGAGGGGACTGCACACCCAGGCCCTAGTTTGAAGCCTGACATACCTTTCTAACCTTTGCAATCTCAACAACAGAAAGAATACAATCCAGGCCCCCTTCCCTGATAGAGAGCTTGGCAAATACACTTTTTTTGTCTTCATGCAGCAAGACTGAACACCATTTGCATTGCTAGAGGGTTTTACTAGAACAGTGGAATATAGTTGTGATACAAAGAAAGGATTTTAAAAGAACCCTCTTGATTTCTAATAGAAACCTTCTAATGCAGAATTTGGGATGAATGTGAGTCACTCGGGCACTCTGGACTTCGGTGGCTGGTGGGGGCTGGGGAGCTTTGCCTTGATCCAGCCATGGCAGGAGAGTCTCACCTCTTGAGGAGACACAAGCTCTGGATTGCCCTCTGTGGACACACCTGCCCCTTTCACTCTCCGTTAACCTGGGTTCCCCTTGGCTCTCTGCTTTCTTCCCTTAAACCCGCCATCCATTCATTCACAGTATTTTAATTAACTGCATTACATTTCAGCTTTACATCTACAAAGGAGGTTGGCACGAGGGAAAGGGTCTAGCCTTATATAATAATATATGTGGTAAAGAAAGGTCCATAATTCTGTCGTCCTCAGCAGAGTTCTTGCTTTTGGCTTGATCTTAATAACAAGTACTCACATACGGTAATTACCCCGACCACAGCATTCACTCATTCAGTACCCTTCTGTGCTAGGTGCTGGTGGTGTAAGACTCAGTCCTTGCCTTAAAGTTGCTCTAATGACAACCGGGACACAGGGGAGTGACTGCTATGAGGGTGGATGTGCAGGATGCTCTGAGTCCAGGGAAGGGGCTCAGCCATCCACACATCTGTTCTTCTGTTCATTCCTGTTCTCCTCTAGTCTGCTCTGTATCCAGAAAACCGTATCTCCACACCTTCTAGGCCTTCTAGGTCCTCAGGCTTCAGCATGGGCTCACCACAGGCTCCAGCCCTTCCCTGCAAGGTATAGCTTTTGCTGGCTGGGTTTCTGAGCTCAAGCTAGTGCCATAGCCTACGTCCCTCCAGCCCTGGAGACACATGTAGATAGATGGGAGATTGTTAAATCTCCTGCTCGCCTGGCCATCTTCTAGTTGGTTCTTGGCTCTCCCATCACCTTCCTCTCCAGTGTAACCAAATGTGTCTACTGACACACAGAGAGTGGTTTCTGGCTGGTGGAGGCACCTAATTCAGGCTGAGGAGGAAAAGAGAATGCCCCAGAGAAAGCAGAGAGACCCAGCTGGGTCTGAGCTGGGTTTGAAGACGCTGTCGCAGCAAGCCAGAGGATGAAGGGAGGGTGGGGAGCAGATAGCAGGAGGAGGATGGGCATGTTTGCAGGCATTGTGAGGTCCTTTTGCTTATTTGTAGATAACTGCAACAGTCAGAGGACCTTCAGAGATCCAGAGGTGGTGAAAGAGCTGAGCTCAACCACCTCTGCTGTGCAGTATTTGTAACGGTCTGCATTTCCAGACTCCCAGAAGGTGTGAGTGCTAATCAATGAAGGGACAGGAATGCAAAATCATCATTTTGTAAATTAAGTAAACATTAGAACAACAAGGGCAAGTGGTCAGGGAAACACTAACTCATGGCATTTGCGACAGATCTGGGGCCTGGAGCTGGCTTCCTGGGCTACGAGCATGGCACAGTTACCAAGTGTGGTGGGGAGTCACTGAGTCCAGACCATGGCTGGACCTCTCCTTACCAGACGAGTCGACCTACTCCGTCAGAAGCCCCTTCTTGAGATTTGCAGAGGAAAAATTACCTGTGCCCACTCTTTCACCTACAGGGTGCTCGGCTCAAGGTTATCAGTGGTGGATTTGATCAACGTCAGGTAAAGAGATCGCTGCACACTGGGCAGGGGAAGCTTTGGACTGCAAAGGCCTTCAGAATGTCCCACCGACTGGATTTCAATTAGGGGCTGCTGATCATTGATCATTACTCTATGACCTTGAGCAACTCAGACCACATTCCTCGACTTAGCTTTCCTTATCTTAACAAGGCTGAACAAGAACACCCCCAGCCCCCACCCCAGATCCTTCCCCTGTAATTCACCTCCTGTCGTAGTTTGTTTGGAGAGCCAACTTGAATTCCCCACATTCGCCCCTGCCCTACAGAATTATGATATGTCACAGTCACATGCAGGGCAAATGGAAATGCAGAGTGTGTGGGGGGAGCAGGAAAGGAAGAGGGCATATATGGTCTCGTTCATTTGGGGAATATAAAAAATAGTGAAAGGGAATAAAGGGGAAAGGAGAAAAAATGAGTGGGAAATATCAGAAAGGGAGACAGACCATGAAAGACTCCTAACTCTGGGAAATGAACTAGGGGTGGTGGAAGGGGAGGTGGGTAGGGGGTGGGGGTGACTGGGTGACGGACACTAAGGAGGACACTTGACAGGATGAGCACTGGGTGTTATTCTATATGTTGGCAAATTGAACACCAATAAAAAATAAATTCATAAAAAAAAAAGGAAAGGAAGAGAGCAGCAGCGAGTTGACAAGAGTATGTTTTTTATATGAATGACACCATTATTTCTAAAAAAATATATAATTTTACCTCCTCAAAAGTGGTTTAATTATGGTCATTGGAGCAAGGCAGCCAACCAAGCAGGTTGGCCCAGGAAGGGGCATGTGCTAGGGAGGAAGTAGGGCTGCGGGGACCTAATGCACTGAAAGTTTCTGCAGGGCCAGAAATGCGTTTAAGGTGGTCCCCAGCTCTCCCTGTAGGAAGCCAACTGCCTCGACACGCGCCTTGTGAGACACTTGCTCTTTATTTTAAACACATTTTTAGATGTCATGTCTAAAGCAAGATAAGACGTTTTCAATAACATTCCATATTTACACTTCCTTTATTTTTTTAAACAAAAGCTTGTGTCTGAATGGAAATGCATCTTCGAAGGATGCCTTTTAAAGAATCCACGGGACAGAGAAAAATGTGTTGATGATGAAATAAGTCCAACCGTACAGTATGAAAAAATATATTCCTGCCCAGAGATGAGAAAGAATGACACGAGATGGGACAAAAGACTCGGGGCCGGCGAGGAAGGCCGCAAGGATAAATTGGGTAATCAGGCTGGAGCTGTCATAAATGGGGCTGAAGTCTTGTGCCTGATGTTTCCTTTGGATTCCTTTCCTGTCTCTGAGCATCACCAGCTCTTTGTCTCATCACTCCCAGGAATGACAAGTCAATGAACCCAGAGGAGTGCACCCTTCAAAAAGGACAGTACTCTGGAGGGAGGCCACTGAAGTGACTTGGGGTGGGGGAATCTATATTTACTGTCTCTTCATCACTCTCAGATCAGGTTGGCTTCACTGCCAGCCCAGGAGACCACGCTCCTCAGTGGTGCTGGGTGCACCATCCAGGGGCAGAGGGGACAGAGACCTGTGTCCTGTGTCTCCCGGATGGAGGTATGTGGTCATAGCTCGCTGGGATCCCTGCTGAGGGTGAGTGTGTAAGAGAGGGAACCCAGGCCCCCGGGGCCTTTTGGGCACTTCCATCCTCACTCAAGCAAACACCCGTTTTGATCTGTAGGGTACGTGGATCTGAATGAGACACCGAGCGAAAATCTGTATTTGGTGCACACGGGCTGGCTCTGAGATGCGGAGAATTCGGGTCATGATGTGGAGTTAAGATAGCTTTCCTCTTTGTGATCTGTGGATGAAAATACTATTTAAATGCAAATATGGAGGCATTTATTACAACTGTGGTTATGATTCTGAAGTTATTTAAAAAGCAAGTCACTGGTTGAAGATCTTACCAACCACCCAGGTGAAGTGCCTCAGTGAGGTGGGCAGGGGCTCAGTGCGGAGCCGGGAGCCCAGAGCTCAGAGCTCGAGGCACAGAGGGAGCCCCCTCTTATCCTTAACTTGATCAAGGGAATCAGGCAATTTGCATAATGTATACAAATAAGAACACACTCAGAGGGAGGGACACATAAACAGTAACCAGGAGGGTGACAGGGAGGGGTAGCTTTCCAGATCTCTACTAGGGGAGCCTTTCTTTTTGTCTAAAAACATATAAAGATGTTCTGGTAGGCCCAGGAGGAATTCGGGTGCCTTCCGGGGCTTTTCTGGGGGTGGCAAGACCCCCTCTCACTGCTTCCCCACCTGTGATCAAGGACGGTTATCTTTGCAGTCTCTAAATTAAGAAAACGGAGTTGCTATTGTTTTCATTCAAAGAAGCCTGAACAGAAGCGGTAGGGGGTGGGGAGGACGTGGCTGGAGGGGCAGCCCCTTCCCATTCCTGGGAGATTGCGGTCCCTCACGCATGTGCATGTGCAGGGAACAGGTGTCCCAGTAAATGTTTATTAAGGACAACGCAGGTGTTCAGGTCCAAGTCTCGCCCCGGGAGAGCCCGGGGAGTTAGGGAGTTAGAGCCCCGGGTGCAGGGATGCGCTGCGGGCCTGTTATAGTTTTGCCCTCATAGTACTTGGCAGCAGCACATGCATTCCCAGTGGAAGTCTGGTTTTCGTGATGTTGACTCGGCCGGCCATGTCCCATTCCAAGACTAAAACATCATTTTCTATCAATTCAGAGAAACTCAAGGGATTTTCTAAGAAGCCCCATTATTTACTAAGTGAATGGGTTTTCCAAAAAAAAAAAAAAGGATTTTTTTTTAACTTTCTTCTTTTGTACTTGAACCCACAATAGGTTAGCCCGCACCCTTCTATGCAACTTGCCTTTCAAGACGTAAAGCTAGGCTAAATGTTAAAGGACACTGGTTTCTTTCATTTATCATTCAATGCCTTACAGTGGAGAGAAGAAATGATGCAAGACTTCTTCAATTGTGGTCTGTTTGAGCTGCATGCATGTGCACAGCACTGTCTCTGCCTGGGTCATCCCCTCTAGAATGCTCCACAGAAAGACAGCCATGCATTGGGAGATGAGGAAGAAAGGAGGGCAGGAATAGCCTGGCCCTCATTCCAGACGACTGGGGAAGCAAAATGCGAGGGAAGGAGTGACCTTCTGCTGTGTGGTGGAGCAGCTACTTGCAATCTGAGTCATGTTTCTAGCTGTTGAGAAGAGTAAAGTTTCCCCCTTCCATCGCCAAAATGCTTGCGTTAGAATCCAACTGGTTTCCTTCTGCCTCGAGCACGAATCACTGACAATCTCACCAGCAAATGCCAACTCGTGCTAAAGAGTCTGTATTAATAATTGTGATTATGGAGACAGGCTTCAATCCCAGTTGGCGTGGGCCTGGCTGGAAGACGCGTGTTCTGTTTCACCTGTTGAAAAACTTAGATAAATAGAGATTTACCCAGCGGCATGAGCTGGAACGGGAGCCTGGTGCTTCCCTTAGCTGGCTGGGATGGTTGAGGCATCCACGCAACTGTCTTCAGAAGGTCGGTTCCTTAGAGGGTCACGTATATTCCTGAGGGTTCTCGCCTTACAGACTGGGGCACTGCGAGGCTACGGAACGGGCTTTGCTAGGGCTGCCCAGGGCTGTGGCATCCGAGCCAGGCAGCACTTCCCGATGTCCACTCTGAGTTTCTACCTTGGCGGCATTTAAACCATATTCATATTTAAGCTCATCAAAAAATAGACCAGGATGGGTGTTGCTTCTGTTCACTTACACTGCTCTAAAGAATTTGATGTTTGAAGTTCTTTACCCCAAATTTTTCACCGAAAGAAAAAAAGAAAGAAAGAAGAAAGAAAGAAAGAAAGAAAGAAGAAAGAAAGAAAGAAAGAAAGAAAGAAAGAAAGAAAGAAAGAAAGAAAGAAAGGAAGAAAGAAAATCAAGAGATCAAAAGCTTTGGATGGATGGATACGTGAATATGTACACACACACACACACACACACACACACACGGAACGCTTTGGAAACTTTCTGCCACACATGATGCTACAGAGGAGACCAGCTCATTCTGGTTCGAACTGAGCGTAAACTTAGAAGCAGAATTTCACTTCTCTTGGAACACAAACGAGAATTCCACATGCTACTTCTCCTCTTCAGGAAGAGGACATGAGACTGTGTTCTCTATGAACACAGAAGTTCGAGAAACAATTCCAGGTTTACTCATCTAAATCGTGAAAATATATCTAGAAATATCGTATGTTTTAATGTCATTTTCAAATTACAAAAAAAAAAAACACCCCAAAAAACAAAAAACACAACCCTCTATTTCCTTAAATTACTTCTTGTCACAAAATTTCAACTACCCGGGAATTTGATTATAAACATTGGCCGCGAAGCCATTTAGCCAAAAGGGAAAAAGGCGTTAAAGGCTCAGGACACCAGCAGCGACATGTAAGGAATGTGCTTCGTGCAGGCCTACCGTCCGCCTGGTCACACTTGAGCCACAGGCTGACAATTGAGCTCTCCAGAGAGGTAATTGTCCTTGATAGAGATAAGGCATATAGAAACACTGAAGAGGATATTATTTCTCGAGTTTGTCGGTACCAGGAAAACCAAAATTACGGGGAGAGAGGAGTTTGTTATTCCTTTATTTGATCATTCCATTTGCGTTGTCAACGAATACGGGTCGCCCCGAGCTGGAGGTTGAGCCCCGAGCTGGGGACGGAGCACAGTTCTAGGCACTGGGATGCGGCACAAAACAACAACAACAACAACAAAAAAAAAAAAAAAAACAAGGCTTCTCCTCTCCTACTGGTTGCAAGAGAGAGCCCCTGGAACAACCCGTTTATTTCGGAGAGCAACGTGTGCTCCAAAAACCCCACACGAGGCAAGGGACCAGAGAATGATGAACAAATTTAGGCAGCGGATGGGGAGTGTCTTCCCTTTGGAACGTATTTTGAGGTGATACAGGTCCTGAAACCAATGGTGGGTACAGGGCAGCCGAGTGCAGGCCCGGGAGAGGGCAAGGGGAGGACAGTGCAGAGGTGCTGAGAGAGGACAGCACGTGGTGTGGTCCAGGGACAGATGGACGGCTAGTGTGTCCAGGCCACATGGGCCCGGCTGAGCAGAGAGGTTCCAGGTAAGGATGACCAGAGGCCCGGCCCCTGCAGGTCTTGACACCTTGATAAGGACACGGGATTTTGAGTGTAAAGGGTTGGGTTTGAAGGGTTCTAGGCCAAAAAAGGCTAAATGACTTAGGCTTTTAAAAAAGATGTTTTGACTTCCTTCTGGAGGACAGTGTCAAGAAGAGACCAAGATAGCAGGAAGGGGGTTAGGAAGCTCATGCAATTATCATCATTATCATTATTGTCATTATTATTATTGTTATTATTATTTTACAGGAATGGCTTTAAGCAGAGGCTGTGAAGATACAGATCAGAGTGTGGACTAGGGATGTTTTCAGAAGTACACCCAACAAAACCTGTGTGGGGACTGGCAACGAGCAGGGGAAACCATGACGGAGGAATAAAACCCGACGTTCTGAGCAACACCAGTGGAAGACGCCATTCGTTATGAGGTGGAGTAGGGCTGATTGATAAGCTCTGAGCGAGAACCCAGTAATTCCGTTTGTGACATGTGCATGCGTTGGGCTGTTCGAATCACCCCTCGACATCCCGTGAGCATCGTCATCACACGTCTGCATGGCACTGTCCATCAAATCGTCTCTAGGAGTCTGGAGATGTGGAAGCGACGACAGAAATTTATGAAAGAGTGTAAATGTGAAGATAGGGTACGGTGGGAGGGGCAAGGGACCAAGCAACGTCCAGTGGGGTCAGAGAGAGAAAGCCAGAGCGGTGTTGCAGCACGGGAACTAAGAAGATGAGGAACGAGACCGCACCCTGGATCCTTAACTCTTGAATATATACAGAGCTTTTATTGGGACTACGGTGGTACGTCCGCACATTGCAGGGGACAGGAAAGCCTCAGATGTCATAAATCCCTGGGACACGTTAGTTTTGTGTCACGGACTCCAGCTGGAAATTAGAGACGGGAGTGTGCGGAGGGGCTAGTGTACAGTCACAATGCCTGTTCACCTTCCCTTTGGCCAAGAGGGAATATGTGCGGCAACGGGTCGCGATTCTGGCCGCAGAGACGGACACTGTGCCCGCCGAATGAAGAGTCGTTGAGTGCATAAATGCATACATTTGAGAGCTTTGCTTGCCTTCGTGGATTTTTTACAAAAGATTTCCAGAACTCGGAAAGTCCCTCGGTTGATGCTCAAGGCTTCACAAAGCCCCGTGCTAAACTAATCCGGACGCGTCTCCCGAAACCCACTCGTAAATGCTTATGGACGAGCTATCACAGGCAACGTCCCGGGATGCAGGGTCCCACCGAACCACGGCTCCCTTGGACTTATCACAGGGAAGCCGCAGAAAGCCACCGCGCCCACCAGGGACGCCGCGGACACGTTGGAGGCGGGATGCTGGGGCGTCTGATTTACGATCACCACCCACTCGGCTCTGGACTTTTAACAGTTTAAACAAACGCAGACAGAGCCGAGTTTGTTTAAAGCCTCTGCAGACAGCCTCTAGGTGGGCCGTGGGCACGGACAGATGGGCACCAGAGAGGGGAAGCTGCGCAAGTGCCAAGTGGCCAGAGCACGGTCCAACCTGGCCACCTTCTGCTGGGTACTTCTGTTTACTAATCTCCTGTTCTTGGCAGCTCCTTTGGCGCGGTCACGTGGCTTCTCCACACGGAGCTGCTTAATTGCTGCCAGCGGAGAGTCTGACCCTTCTCATCCAGATGGCTCAAATCTCCCCAGCACCGATGATCCTGACACTCGCCCACAGAAGGCCCGGACGCCTCATTACTTCTGAACAGGGGCCCCTATAGAAATCTCCCCAACGGTCATCACCTTGGAAGAGCGAAGTTGAACCATCAGGCAAAGGCAAAGGCAAGAGAGGGCGGGAGGACAGCGCGCAGCGGCCGGCACCACTCCCCTCTGCCCTTTAGTTTCTGGAATATGAATGTGTTTATTTATAACTCAACATTCAAACTAATTATTAGCTGAAGGTGTTCAAGTAAAAATGTAGGTCAAGCAATCGTATATGGGGTAATGGCAATTGTTTCGGCTTCAGGGAACATGTAAGTAATTGAAACTCACTATTTCAGGGACTTATTACAGGCCAACATCCGCCCTATTAACCACTGAGCACCCGCTCCCAGGCCGCCCTCACGCCCCCTGGCTTCTGGGCTGGGTGCACAGCAAGGACCTTGTAAGGTGGGTCCAGCAGGTGCTCGACCCCTACCCCCACCCTCGACCCCACCACGCACAGGGGCCACCAGTGCGCGCCCTCTTCCTGCGTCTCTGAAATAGCTTTAGGTTGAGAAGAAAGAGCTGGGTCAGGGGAGGTGGGCCCCGAGCACTGGCCGCTGGCCAGAAGCCATGAGCTTGAAGGCCCGGCCAAGCCAGTGACAACGCATGGCGGCAGCGCCCAGCAACAGGGAGCCGTGAACCCCTCACCACCGACCACACCCCTGCACAGGTGCTAGAGGACCACCCCCTGGGCCTCCGGGGATGGACCATGGCTCGGGGCCACAGACTCTGGAGCCCCGGACTGGCCTGCAGCCCAGGAGCAGCTTACCCGCATCCCCTGGCTGCTCTCGCCACTGCCACGCTGGTTCCTGCACTCCTCTTTCTTCCTAAGGCCTTGCACCTGCTCCCCTTTGCCTGCTCCCCCCTCCCCCTGCTACCCCCTCCGTCCACTCCCCCTTCACCCTGCTTCCCCCTCACCCTGCTTCCCCCCACCTGCTCCCCCTCCCCTCACTCCCCCTTGCCAGCTCCACCTCACCTGCTCCTCCTCCCCCTGCTCCCCCTTGCCCACTCCCCCTCCCCCTGCTAACCCCCCAGTCCCCCTTACCCCACTCCTCCCTCTCTCTGCTCCCTCCTCCCCCTGCTCCCCCTCCACCTGCTACCCCTCCATCTGCACCTTCCTCCACCTGCACCTCCCTCCATCTGCACCTCCCTCCACCTGCTCCCCCCTCCTGCTCCTCCCTCCACCTGCTCCTCTTTCCTTCTGCTTCCCCCTCCACCTGCTCCTCCTTCCATCTGCTTCCCCCTCCACCTTCTCTCTCAGCCTCTTCCCTCCCTCCCATACTTACTCATGTCCAGGTTGTTCCTCTGCTTTTTCCCTTTTCTTTTCCTTCCCCATGCTTTTTTCAGTCAGAGATGATTTTCAATAGCTCTTTTCTGCACTAATACAAACGGGTTCCTGACCTAACCATACACATTAAGTTAATAAGCAGATACATTTATTTATTCTGAACTTCTAGCATCTCCGTCCCTTGGGAGTTTGTATGTTCCCCATTGCCATTCACCCTCACTAACTGGGGCGCAGCTCCCAGACATCGCATCACCTCCTACACTCTGCCCAGGCCTCTGGGCCCAAATCGTGCTCCTTCTGCTGCGTGGGGTTAGAGCCCTGGCTGAGTCCTGCCTGGTGACATGGGTGGGAAGGTGACAGGAATCTGGGTCAGTCTGGGGGGGTAGCTCACATGAAGAAAAGGGAGGCTTTTCCTGGTGAGAGGAGGACAGACGTAAATAAACCACCACAGTGAGGCTTCCTTATGTGACAACAGGGTTGCTCTCTTCATCTGGCATTGTGTGAAATCAATTTTTAAAGAGCGAGAGAGGGATCCCTGGGTGGCTCAGCGGTTTGGCACCTGCCTTTGGCCCAGGGCGCGATCCTGGAGTCCCGGGATTGAGCCCATGTTCGGGCTCCCGGCATGGAGCCTGCTTCTCCCTCCTCCTGTGTCTCTGCCAATCTCTCTCTCTCTCTCTCTCTCTCTCTACTATCATAAATAAATAAATAAATAAATAAATAAATAAATAAAATAAATCTTTAAAAAAATAAAAGAGCGAGAGAAGTTTCATATCTTGTACTCTTTCATCAACTGTTCATTATAGGGGGAAAAAAGCCAGATGAATGGAAGATAGGAAAGGAAAGGAAAGGAAAGGAAAGGAAAGGAAAGGAAAGGAAAGGAAAGGAAAGGAAAGGAAAGGAAAGGAAAGGAAAGGAAAGGAAAGGAAAGAAGGAAGGGACGAAGAGAAGGAAAGAAAGGAAGGAAGGAAGGGAGGGAGGAAGGAAGGAAGGAAGGAAGGAAGGAAGGAAGGAAGGAAGGAAGGAAGGAAGGAAGGGAGGAAGAGAAGGAAAGAAAAAAGGAAGGGAGGGAGAAAAAGAAGGAAGGAAAGAAGGAAGGAAGGAAGGAAGGAAACGAGGAAGAGAGGAAGAGAAGGAAGGAAGGAAGGAAGGGAGGCAGGAAGGAAGGGGAGGAAGGGAAAGAAGGAAGGAAGGGAGGGAGGGAGGGAGGGAGGAAGGAAGGAAGGAAGAGAAGGAAGGAAGGAAGGAAGGAAGGAAGGAAGGGAAGGAAAGCAAAAACGAAGGGAGGAAAGAAGGAAAGAAAAAAGTAAGGGAAGGAAGGAAAGAAGGAGGAAGGAAGGAAGGAAGGAAGGAAGGAAGGAAGGAAGGGAGAGAAGGAAAGAAAAAAGGAAGGGTGGAAAGAAAGAAGGAAGGAAGGAAACGAGGAAGAGAAAGAAGGAAGAAAGGAAGGAAGGAAGGAAGGAAGGAAGGAAGGAAGGAAGGAAGGAAGGAAATGAGGAAGAGAGGAAGAGAAGGAAGGAAGGAAGGAGGCAGGAAGGAAGGAAGGAAAGGAAGGAAGGGAGGGAGGGAGGGAAAGAAAAAAGGGAGGAAGGAGGAAGGGAAAGAAAAAAGGAAGGAGGAAGAGAAGGAAAGAAAAAAGGAAGGAAGGAAGGAAAGAAGGAAGGAAGGAAGGAAGGGAGGAAGAGAAGGAAAGAAAAAAGGAAGGGAAGGAAGGAAAGAAGGAAGGAAGGAAGGAAGGGAGGAAGAGAAGGAAAGAAAAAAGGAAGGGAGGGAGAAAAAGAAGGAAGGAAAGAAGGAAGGAAGGAGGAAGGAAGGAAGGAAGGAAGGAAGGAAACGAGGAAGAGAGGAAGAGAAGGAAGGAAGGAAGGAAGGGAGGCAGGAAGGAAGGGAGGAAGGGAAAGAAGAAGGGAGGGAGGGAGGAAGGAAGGAAGGAAGGAAGGAAGGAAGGAAGGAAGGAAGGAAGGGAAGGAAAGCAAAAACGAAGGGAGGAAGAGAAGGAAAGAAAAAGGAAGGGAAGGAAGGAAAGAAGGAAGGAAGGAAGGGACGGAGGGAGAGAGGAAAGAAAAAAGGAAGGGTGGAAGAGAAAGAAGGAAGGAAGGAAACGAGGAAGAGAAGGAAGGAAGGAAGGAAGGAAGGAAGGAGGAAGGAAGGAGGAGAGGAAATGAGGAAGAGAGGAAAGGAAGGAAGGAAAGAAGGAAGGGGGAGGGGAGGGAGGGGGGGAAGGAAGGAAAGAAGGAAGGAAGGAAGGAAGGAAGAAGGAAGGAAGGAAGGAAGGAAAGAAGGAAGGGGAGAAGAAGGAAGGAAGGGGGAAGAAGGAAGGGAGGAAAGAAGGGGAGAAGGAAGGGAGAAGGAAGGAAGGAAGGAAGGAAGGAAGGAAGGAAGGAAGGAAGGGAGGTGAGGGAGGGAGGGAGGGAGGAAGGAAGGAAGGAAGGAAGAGGAGCATTGGCATCTCTTCCAGGCTGCAGTGCATACACATAGAAGCCTCAGAAAACTCAAGACAGAGAGTAGGTCCGTTCCTTAACATTTTGCCACCCGTCGCCAGCCGTAGGTAACCGGGAAGAATCTAACCATATAGTCTGAAGCCTGTTTAATAGTTTCGCTCTATGATAAATTAAGCAGACCAACTGTAGGAACATAAAAAGGCATTTCCACAGGCCTGCAAATATCAAAGCTCCTAAACTGGAGATTGCATGTGTAGTTAGGCGCTCGGCAGCAACAAAATGCCCGAGATTAGAAATGCCAGCACACTAGCAAAGGGAAAATTGGCTGTGTAGCTAAGAATCACATTCCTTCTGTACGTTTTCCTTGAAGCCACAATGGACTCCAAAGACGGTAGAAGGGCCTGATTCCAATCTGGCAGGGACGATGTGCCAAGTGGTATCAGTCTGTCAAATCTGTCTTATAGAAGAGCCTGGAAAGAGGAGGTGCCGTGCGTGCCCGCGTGCATCTGGGGGTCACCTCTAGAAACATCTGCTCCTGATGCTCCACAATAGGCATGATGGGGATGAAATGAGGGCCAGCCTTGGCACTGCTTTGCTTTTCTATGGGGCCGATTTGCATTATAGATGCCACAGGCCCTCTGGGGCCCTCAGGAACGTGTGGCCTTTACAGTCCAATTTGGCTCCGTTGTGCTCAGTGAGGAATGAGAGTTGCCCTTAGTTGAATGCCTCAACATGAGGCGGATGATGTGCGCAGGCACCTGTAAGGGGCTGAGCTGTTGCGCCAGGGATGTCGGGAAGACAGGCTCCACACGGCCAGGCGGACACTTGGGGGTGAGGGGCTGTCTCTCAGCGTGGAAGCCATGCCGGTCCATGAGGACTCAGTCGGGCACCTTCAGAGATGCCTAACACGTGCTGTCCTTGGAAATGGCCTTCAGAAAAGTGACCCTGAGAGTGTGATCCCCAAGGCAAAGTGGGACAGAGAGAAATTGCATGAGGAAAGCCCATGAGAGAACACAGCATTTCGTGTGTAGGTGGCCCAGTCTGAAGGAGCGAGCTGGGCAACCACCCGACGTGCAATGCCTGCATTCTTTGTGGTCAGGGAGAGGTACCTCGCCATTTCCTTCCCCACAGAAGAGGCAATCTCCCACCTCTTCTCCCCATCCTGAAAATAAGCACGGCTCTACCCAGCTCTCTTCCATGGTGCAGCTGAGCCATACGGCCCTGCATGTTTACATGCACTAGGGACATACTTTGCGTGATACAAAAGATGCACCAGCTCTCGGTGGGTCCACTGATTCTCTTCCCTGGGATACTTATTTCTCATATTAGGAAAACCACATTCTGGGTTCCTGGTGTTCCTCGCATGGGATAGAACAAAGAAAAATACACAGGTCCTGTCCCCCAGGGGTTTCCCTTCTACTATGAGATGGAGACACATAAAAAGAATATGTATGCATACTCCACAAGAATCTCGGAGGACAGAGGGAAGACATAGTTGGAGCGCTGTGGGGCTAGAAGAACGCTTCCCGAGAGAGAGGCCGTCTGAGCTCATGTCTGAGGGATGAGAAAGAATAGTCAAGGGGAAAAGGGATAGGAAGGGTGTGACAGGCAAAATGAAGTGCTGAGCAAAGGCTCTGAGGGATGAGAAAGGTGGTGAGAAAAACTATAGGCAGTTCTTTCCAGAGTGTGAAGTACCAGCAGGGGGTGGGGAGAAATGGGACCTTGAGGTAGGGAGAGTCAGGTTATAGATGAAGTGATAGTGACGAAGGCGCCTCAGTGGTTAAGGGGGGCTCAGTCGCTTAAGCATCCGACTCTTGGTTTCAGCTCTCTTGACTCCGTTGCCCCACATTGGGCTCCATGCTCAGCGTGGAGTCTGTTTACGCCTTCCTTACTGCTCCTCACACTCATGCGCGCGTGCTCTCTCTCAAATAAATAAAACCTTACAAAAAGAGAAGAATGCCTTCTATGATGAGAGTCACTCAAAAGGAATAATAAGGGTGTATTTTTCATCCGCCTACCTGCCGTCTGCATGGAGGGTTTTCGGATGGAAGGCTGGGGTTAGCCAAGACAGGATAGGAGGCAGGAGCCCACACAGTACATGGTCACAACAGTGGAGGGAAGAGCTAGTGGGGAATAGGACTCTCTCACTGGTGATAGAGAGACAGAGCTAGAAAGACACACCAGAGAGGAAATGTAATGAGGATATCGAATTGGGAGAATTTGGTGAGAAATAAGAAGGTCTTGGGACACTGGCTCACATTAGATAGAACAAATTGTGTGCATGGACACACACACATACGCATGCACGGCTGAGTTCCTCAGTTTACCCAAAAAGTATCTACTGACCCCCGGCTCTGTGGCCCATCTTCAACGTGTGTGGTTGCATCAGAGGAGCTGGGTCACTGGACCCAGGACTCAGGCCACAGCGTCACAGTGGATGAGACCCAGTGGGACGTCAAAGGCAGGACACCACGCGGGAATGGCGGCTGCGCGGCCCGTGATCCAGGCCTTTTGTCTAAGTGAGCAGCCTCCTGTGGTGGAATGCAACTGGCAGGATCAATATTAAAATAAAAGGTGGGGAGGGCAAGAGAGGAAGAAAACAGCAGCTCGAGCCCACAGAGGTAGGGAAGATTGATCAATGGCCTCAGAAACAATCCATACTAATTATGGTGATAAAAAGCTGTCAGTCAATACCCTGGATATTAAATTTAGTGGATTGGAGACAACAGGTCTGCTTTCCTTCCCCCCACCATTTTATTTATTGAAACGCTCAGATACAAATGAGCATTCAGTGCTAAGATTACATTATTGTTTCACCTGCTTTGAACTGCAAATGCTTTGATAACTGGATTGAGAAAGCTGTCAAATTTCCCTCTGTAGTTTCTATGCAGACGTCTTCCTTCGGCATCGGATGAAATTCCATTTTGTAAAATCTGACAGTGATACTCTTCATTAAATCACAGCTGATAGCTCACCTCCCTCCCGTATCTCCGTTGGAGGCTCCGCGGCTGCACAGGTCTGTGAGGGGGCGGGGGTGGGCGTGAACCCTCGAAGGGAAGATAGGAGGGGATTCCCTGAGCAGGAAGGGAAGGAAGCTAACCCAAGGCAGCCACAGCACCACCCCCCCAGCCCCTCCCCGGCCCCCGTGTGCAGAAGAAAGTCATCTTCTGTGAATGCAGCCATTCAAGTCATCTGCTGCCCACATGCAGGGCGACAGGAAATGAGGCAACGGAGTTAAGAGAAGTTAGTAGAGATCACTTGCCCCTCACGCCCCCGTCCTGCACATTGTAGCTGAACGGTCACAGAGGCATGGGCTCGTGGGTGCAGCTCGAGGGAGGCTGGCGTCCTTGTCTCCTCCATCTCCTCTGCTATATGGGCCACCTCTACCCTCACCCCTGACTTGCTCCCGGCCCGCCCCTGACGGCAGCATGGTGGGTGTCAGCCCCCCTCCATCCAAATCAATCCCCGCTCTGGGACAACGAGACCAAATGCATACTTTATCAATGACGCCCATCGATATTACAGAAAGGTACTAAATAAACTCCGTTTGGGTCCACCGATGGCTTCCAAGAGCGATGGAGATGAAGCTGTGGATGCAGTGTTATCAACCAGGAGCCTTTCATTTGGAAAATGTCTTTTATTATGTAAAATGTGTGCCAACACGAGCAGAGAGATGAAGAGACGTCTGTCATAAATATCCCAAGTGCTTTCTTTCCTTCAAAAATTTGGAGTCGGAGTCTTCCCGAGATGGCCTCTCTTATTTACCAGTTCGGTCCGGTGGCTCAGAAGCAGCAGCTCGAGTGGAGGGGAGTACACCCCGGATTAGTTGGTGCCACGTGAATGAAGTGGGGGAAAGAGGGAGGAGGGGGTGATGAAGTAGGCAGGGCGAGACCTGCTGGTGGTGGTCTACACTCCGACTGCTTCTACAGGGAACCCAGAGCCCTGCAGCAGGCACCAGGGGCTTCTACTCATCCTGTTTACATGAGAAAGCAGCTCAGCTGTCTCCACAGAGGGCAGTGCTTGCTGTTCCGCCCATCCCAGGCTCCACGGAGGGGAGAGGGGAGCGAAGTCCTGCTCCTCATGGTGCTGTCCTGCATTGACAGTGCTCAGTGCCCTGGACAAGTCACTTCGCTCTTTGGCCTTTAATCCTTAAAATTTAGGAACTGGCCTGGATCACTGTTTTGCAGTCTTCATGTCAATCTGTAGTAGGTCATGAGGGCAACTGAGTGATTTTTAAGAGGCAGTTCTTTTTTTTTTTTTTTAATTAAATGAGTAGGAGAGAATAGAAAATGGCACAATATTCTACACTGTATGTCATGAAATTTAAAAAAATATATATTTGAAAGTCACTGGATTACAAGAGCTCTAAGATTCCTTCCAAATGGAGCAAAATAGGACTTGATTGTTGTGAGTCTCAGCGGGCCGCCAACAACCAGCTTGTAGCCGACGACCAGCTCAGGAGAGGGTTCCACGCTCTGTTCCTGGTCAGCAGAGCTCTTTCCCCTTTATCTTTCATTTACAATTTGATTTTACAATGTTGCTACAATTTCAGTTTCGATAACACGGAGTTAATTAAGACATGATCTCTAAAAAGGCAGGTTGTTACAAGGAGATAAGCAGCGGCTTCTGCAGGCAGTAAACAGCTGGTGCTCCTGACCAGCTTCTGGGGATTTGCTGCTTTTATAAAGAAGACAAAACTATCGCTCCGACTAAATATAAACATAAAGTTTAGTGTGAATATTCAGCAGACCCCTCGGACATTGCTCTCGTTGCGATCAAAACAGTCCAGACTGTGGGAGAGCAGGGCTCCATGGACAAGTTGCACAGGCCGTTCACTGCACAAAGGAGTCCCGCCAAGGGGTACACGGAGGGCTGAAATTCAGGTATGGCTCCAGGGTGGGAGTTACACGTCCGGATCTAATCTGCACAAAGATGCTCTAGGTTTCACAAGGCTCGCACTCGTGCACTATGTTAGCCCACTAGAGCGTGGTTTCTCCTTCGTAAGAGACCCTCCAGGCTAGCTGTCACCAGCTAGAGCTGGGATCGAAGATTGAAAAACCACAGCCAAAGTAATAGCATTGGTCAGAGAAGGGCCGTCTTTGGGGAACAACTGAGGCGCGTGGTCTGGAGTGCTGGTCTTAGTGAGTCTAGCCTCTGGGTACCAAGTACAACCCAAGATGAAAAGCTCTCACACCCTAGGTTATCATATTTGAAGAGGCGGCCCTCTTTAAAAGAAAGAACAGACACTGAAGGTCTCAGAATGGATGATGCCGTGGAGACGGCTGTAGTGGTGAGGAATCTGTGTGCCCAACGAGTCTCCACAGGAGCCCCTAAAATAATGGGCCACCTCTTTGCGTTTAAGGCATCATTTGATTTTTCTTAGAAGTGAGTCACCATTTGGGGGAGAAGAGGTGAACTGCATAAACGAGTGCTGGTTCTCTCACACGCAATGTTACACTGTTTTGTCTTTGGTTTGCAGGAAGCAGGCGTTATCATCATTTTTAATTTTTGGTCGACGCTGATAGAACTCCTGGTGTCTCCACAGTTACTAAATTCAAATCAGCCAACACCTCGTAATTAAAGAGGATCCTAGTTGTCTTCCCTTTCCAAATCACATCACACGTCTTTCCAGTGGGCTCAATGGACATCGGAGATAACAAATATAACGTGGTATTTGCCGCATGTCTTTCCTTGCATTAGTCCGACAAAGTGGGGAAAGGGGTAGAGGGAGAATGTAGGCTGTAGGCAAGTCTGTGCAGCAGCGTAAGGCTTGACTCAACTGCACAATGAGCACAGCAAACAGGGCCCCTTCTGTATAGTGACCATCCACCTATTAGGAGGAACCCAACCAAGGTCAGCCCCCTTCCCCTACTGACTTCTTAAGCTTAGGGGATGGGCCTCTTCACAACTACCCCAGTAAAAATACAAAATTAATTCTAAAGAGAAAAACCTAGGGACACCTGGTTGACTCAGCGGTTGAGCATCCGCCTTTGGCCCAGGGTGTGACCCCAGGGGTCCTGGGATCAAGTCCCGCATCGGGCTCCCTGCATGGAGCCTGCTTCTCCCTCTGCCTGTGTCTCTGCCTCTCTCTCTCTGTGTGTCTCTCATGAATAAATAAATAAAATATTAAAAAATAAATTAATAAAAATAAAGAGAAAAACCTGTATTGCCTCTGAAGTCCATGTTGTCACAGGTGTATGAGGAGCTCCTCCTCCCTTCCAGGCCCAAGAACCACAGACCTCCTCAGAAAGCCTTCCCAGACAGGCCTGATCTGAGAGCGCATCTCAGTTGACTCACTCACTTGCGATGTCAAGCCAATACAAATTACCGCGGAAGCATAAAAGAAAGTCATAGACTTCTTTTCAGTACTAAAGGGGATGGAGTCACTTCCCAAATGACTTCACTCACAATGGAACAAGTGGCATGACTGACCCCTTAGAATCCAAAGCCCTCGCTGTGCAGGGATGTCCTGGTCACCCAAGCTCTCAGCAGCCTGGCTGACATGGAGTGGGCTGCCAACAGAGGCTGACTCAGGACCTTCTGACTCCAGGCTCCTTCAGACAGGTCCGTCTACAAGAGATCCTTTTCCGAACTTTGTGTCCTCAGCGGGGGGGGGGGGGGTGGGGGGGGGTGGCTTTTCTCAGTGACTCGGGCAACACACACACAGCACGCATGCTCTCTCTGGAGGGCCTGGCGCCTTGTTGAACCTGGGGATTAGGTACGTCGATGCTTTAAGCTGCCCCTCCACAACCTAAACTGTAAGAAATTCCACTGATGGGGAATTCCATTTGTCATCCGGAGGCCTTGTGGATCTACCAGGAGATAAAATCCCAAATACGAGCCAGAGCTTTACACCTTGTGAAACGCATTGAGTGAGCCGACGGCGGTGAGTGTTGGGCACAATCCCATGAAAGGCAGCTACCACCTGCTAAGTGCCTACTATGTGTTGCACACTTACTAACACGTCTGAGGTCACTTGACTCAAGAGAAGTAGGGCCTGATGTATAAGGGCTCCCAAGTATGTTCTTTTTTCCCTTATACCCCTGAATCTCTAACACTAATCATTGGTAGTATGTTTCCCAGCAACACAGAGATCCAGTCATGGGAGAACCCAACTGGTGATGGAGACTGGATAAACCGGCACATCCCAGCCCCGGGTGGAAACACGGGAGAGTATCCTGAGTGCTGCAGACTGTGCATTCCCAAGAGCCTTCCATCTTCCTTCCAAACCCTCCTCCTCTGGACCTTCCTCTTCGATACCCTATTGCTCCCCTGGCAAGCTGGCTTTCCACCAACTGCATGATGATTTATGGCTTGGTAAATGTCGACTCCCCTCCTGGCAGCCCTAGAACAAGGCGGTCAGGGAGATGAAGACGGAGGAGACAGTGAGGAAGGAATTCAGAGCTTCTGCTGGCCGAGCAGAGCCTGATTGCTCCTAGATGGGTCAGTAATTAATTGCTCCACAGTGTTGAATCCGAGACTGCAGAATTGTGCCTTGTGAATAGACCCTGGAGGGCGGGGGGAGTTACATTGCTTGTAAGGTCATTAAGAGAATATTATAAGTAATACTGCATGACTCCCTCATTAAATACTAAGTGAGTCATTCAATCTTGGGGTTCTATTTCTATTCCCCTTTCTAAATGCAACTTTAATGATTTAAAATCCCTTCAACCCAATTACAGCCCTGTATTCTGATTAGGAACTCTCGCCCATTGTGAGCGGGAACCATTATCCAGCAGCCTATAGCAAAATTAGCACCTAGAGAGGTTGCACTAGGAAATAAATCTTTCCTTGACATTTCAAGACCGATTCCCGGCCAATTACAACACACTCTGTTACTCCGGCAATGTGTAACTGAGTTGCTCCTTGCAATCAAAGGCCGTTGGTCAGAAAGAAAAAAAAAATGTTTTTCAGGAAAAAAAAAAAAAAAAAAAAAGCCAAAAAGTTAAGAGGGACCAGTGTCTGGCAGTCATAATGAAGGAGGAGGAACAGGCAATCAGATGGAATGTGTCCCTCAGACTGGGCTGGACTTCGTCACAGAGGCGCTATGGCAAATGTCGGGGACTGACACGGCAATGGGGACGGGTTAGGAAGTGATGCCCCGCTTCCTGCCACTGTCCAGGGAGCTGCTGCATCAGGTAAGATGGTGGCAAACTCAACAATTTCAACAGTTGATGCAAAAGAAGAGTCTTGGGGCATGTGGGGGGCTTGGTGGTGAGCGCCTGCCTTCGCTCAGGGCGTGACCCTGGGGTCCCGGGATCGAGTCCCACACGGGGCTCCCTGCAGGAAGCCTGCTTCTCCTTGGCCTGTGTCTCTGCCTCTCTCTCTGTGTCTCTCATGAATAAACAAAATATTTTTTTTTAAAAAAAGAGAGAGTTTCTGGTTCAGTTATAGTCCAGTGTTGGCGTTCCTGCTCATGAGACAGGACGGGGGCCACCGTGGGCTCTGCTCAGAGCAGTCGTTAAGTGGCCCGAGCTGATGACGGCTCCTGCGTTTCCAATGTGAATCTTGTGAGGTGACCTTGCTTCGTGGTAAACAGCTGCAGAAGGTCTGAAAGTGGCACGTGGAGCCACAGTCATGTGAGCTAGAGCCCTGCCGTACTCAGGTGCGAGGATGACTGGAGAGCGGGGTCCTTCTCTTTCAGACACAAGAGCACACAACCGAAGGGGGGACGCGGGTGGGAGTGGACCAGGGACCTCTGTCACATGCATGTCCTCTCTGGCTCTTGTCTTTTGTGTTCTCTACTCAGATGCCAATGAGACGGCATGACCCTCAGTTCAGGGATCTCCAGTCTGTTTCTTCCTTCTACCGCCTATATCACGATGGCTGTTCTGATCGCCATGGCCACGGTGCTCCCACGCGTCACCTGTCCCTCCAGAAGATGGGGGGAGCATGTTCTTTTGCAAAGGGACATTTTTTTTTTGAATTTTTAAAATGTAGTTTGATTTTTTTATTGGAGTTCAATTTGCCAACATATAGCATAACACCCAGTGCTCATCCCATCAAGTGCCCCCCTCAGTGCCCGTCACCCAGTCACCCCCACCCCCCGCCCTCCTCCCCTTCCACCACCCCTAGTTCGTTTCCCAGTGTTAGGAGTCTCTCATGCTCTGTCTCCCTTTCTGATATTTCCCACTATTTTTTTCTCCTTTCCCCTTTATTCCCTTCCACTATTTTTTATCTTCCCCAAATGAATGAGACCATATAATGTTTGTCCTTCTCCGATTGACTTATTTCACTCAGCATAATACCCTTAGGTCCCTCCACGTCAAAGCAAATGGTGGGTATTTGTCGTTTCTAATGGCTGAGGAATATTCCAATGTATACAGAGACCACATCTTCTTTATCCATCATCTTTCTATGGACACCAAGGCTCCTTCCACAGTTTGGCTATTGTGGACATTGCTGCTAGAAACATCGGGGTACAGGTGTTCTGGCATTTCATTGCATCTGTATCTTTAGGGTAAACCCCCAGCAGTGCAATTGCTGGGTCATAGGGCAGGTCTATTTTTAATTCTGAGGAAACTCCACACAGTTTTTTGTGACCCTCTTCTGGTGGCCCAAGATGTTGGTGGTCTGCTTGACCATTTGGGAAAAGGGACCCGGGCTGGCTCCTCTCCTACCCCAAAACCAGGTAGAGGATGGCAAAGGCGGGGAAGAGCAACCGTGAGAGCAGCAGATGCAGAGCCCAGGGACGCTCAGGCCTGCCAGGCAGCTGTCTTTCCCATGCCCCATTAAAGCCAAACGGGAGGCACCCCGAGCATCCTGCTCCGAGGAACATGAGAGGGAAATGCCGCCCAGCCGGTGATTCCATTTTTGAGTTATGCCTCCTTCCCTGACACTCCTCTGGCTCACGTTCTGAATGTCTCCATCTCTGCCTTCCCTCCCCCTGCTATTAATCTGATGGAGCTGTCATTACAAAGGCTCCCTAATTGCTCAAAGCTGATAGTTGTCTCCTTGTTGAGCCCGATTGTAACAAATGCGGTGAATAAACATCACAATTTCCCCTGACCCAGCAGTGTGCTGGAGAACAAAGTGAACGCCGTGCAAGCACGCACACACAGACGCACGCACACACAGACACGCTCAGTCTTCTTAAGCATATGGGGGCCGCCTCATCACGTTAACCTCCCTGACTTTTTTGTTCTCTCACTCTGGTAGTTTCCATGGGAACCACAAAAATAATAATAATCATCACAATAAAAAAAAAAAAAAGAGGAAAAGCCTGCTGTTCTTAAACTGAAAGGGACCTCTATTTACCAACACATGGAGTCCAGAGTCCTGAACGGATTGCTAAATTCTGGTGAAATAATTCAGCCCTTCCTAACCCAGTCCCATCCCTCAGGTATGTGGTGCCCTAAACGGCTCAGGGGGCCTTCCTAAAGAGATGGACTATGATCTTAAAGGGTTGAGGCTCTCACAGGGAGAAATGACAGACACCAGAGCAGCCGGGAATAAGTCTTGCCCCGTTGAGAATAGCTGGTGCCCCCCACTGGCTATCAGAAGACCTGTCCTAGTAACACAGGCTCCCTCAGCCCACAGAGAACAGGGTACACCAGGAAGGGCACAGCCATCGTTCCAGCCAGCCAGCCGACCAATACTTCTCTGATGATCTACCATAACCCATAATCGTGCTAGTGACTGGTGCAACGTCATTGTGAAATGCTCATCAACACAGCCCTTATGGGACATGTCATTGTACTGAAGATGCAGACAAGTATAGGAGCAATTTGTAGTGTCACCAGTGCCTAGCACGACGCCTGGTACAGGAGAGACATTCAACACATACTTGTTAAGTGAAAGAAGCTGCTATGATGGGTGAAGCTCAGGGCACAATGCAACTTCTTTTTTTAAATATTTTATTTATTCATGAGAGACACAGAGAGAGGCAGAGACACAGGCAGAGGGAGAAACAGGCTCCATGCAGGGAGGCCAACGTGCGACTCGATCCCGGGTCTCCAGAATCAGGCCCTGGGCCGAAGGCGGTGCTAAACCACTGAGCCACCTAGGCTGCCCCACGATGCAACTTCTAAAAAGAGAGATGTGAATAAATAAATAAATAAATAAATAAATAAATAAATAAATAAAAAGAGAGATGTGTGTGTGTGTGTGTGCGTGCATGTGTGTAAGTGAAAGAAGAGGTCTCTGGAGTAGCTGATGACTAAGACGCAGCAGGAAGACTAGTAGGAGACAGAAGCTGGATAAAGTGTATTTGGATGGAAGGAAGGAGAAGAATGCTTGATCCAGTATCTGTGGAATGGCTGGATGGCTGGAGATGTAGATGGAAGAACACATTGGAAAGCCGGTCTCTGATTTCAAATCTTGAGTTCTTTCTAGAGCACCATGCCTGTAACACATGGGCTCAGTGAGCGTGTGCTACGACAGCAGACTCTGATGGGTGTCCCAGGCCTCAGAAGGACCAGAGGCAGGAGAGAGCTAGAAAGGAAGCTGGTCTGAGTTCCATGTTGCTAGAGAATAGAATGTGCGTTGTAGGGAATATGCTAGAAGGAATAGCATGGGTTAGGACGTGCGAGTAGAAGGGAGACGCAAGAAGACAGCATATGGTGAAATAATTAGGGCCCCCAAAGCTGAGCTAAGGAGGTGGGACTTCATTCTGAACGTAGGAAGAAAACCAGTGATGAGTTCTAAACAGATGAAGGACAGATCAGCCCTCCCTTCCCACGGTTCTCTCCGGCTGTCAAATGGGGAATAAATAGGATCTGGACCAGCCTGAGGTCGGAGGAGCTTCAGCTAGGGGCTGCTACAGTAATCCCAGTGAGAGATCAAGGCAGCTTGGGTTAGCCAAATTGTGATGGGGACGGGGAGAAATAGCCAGCTTTGAGAAACAGAGACTCAAGAGTTGGGATGATCCCAAGGTCTCTGACTTTGTCTTGTAGAGGAGAGATACATGTATGAAAAGTGAGGTTGGGAGACAGGTAATGCAATCAGTTTGGATCTGCTGAATCTGAGGTGTCTGTGGGTCGCTCCATGGAGATGTCAGAGGACACCGATTCCGAGGGCCAGGGGAGGAAACAGACTGGAACTATTGATTAGGGAGTCATCAGCATATAGATGGCACTGAAGCCCCGGAGAAAGGATGGGCTCAGCAATTAACTTCCCGGAGACGCCAGCATTTCCATGGCCGTGGCAGCCAGTACAGCCACAGAGAACACAGTGTCAGTGGGACGGCGGGGGCAGAGGTTAGGTACAGTGAGGGCTGAGGGAGAGCTGGAGAGTCATAGGCTCCACATGTAAACAGTACCTAGCAAGAGACAAAACAGAAGCTGGACGTGGGATCAAGAGAAAGGTTTTATTTTAAGTGTAAAATAGATTTGATCAAGTTTAAATGTTGAAGAGAAACAATGAGAAGAGATGAAAGGTCCAGGAAAGACAGGGAGGATTATAAAACAAGGGAGCCAAGAAGGTGGGTTAAAGAGCACAACATCACTGGAAGAGGGAGCTTCGGGTGGGAGGGAACAGCTTTATTTGTAAGAGGACAGAAGAGGGAAAGGAAGGAGGACTCACGGCTTCAGTGGCAAGAGGTTATGGAAGCTCTTATGTGACGGCATACATGTATTTTTTTCTCATTCATCCATTTTTCTTTTTTAAAAGATTTTATTTATTCATGAAAGACAGAGAGAGAGAGGGGCAGAGACACAGGCAGAGGGAGAAGCAGGCTCCATGCCAGGAGCCCGAAGTGGGATTAGATCCCGGGACTCCAGGATCGTGCCCTGGGCTGCAGGCGGCGCTAAACCTCTGAGTCACCCAGGGATACCCTCATTCATCCTTTTTTCAACAAATATTTATTAGCACCTACTAAAATATATAGTCACTGAGGATGTAACACACTGAACTCTTTCAATGACGTCTTGAAACTTAAACATGATGCTAAAGTTAAACCACTAAGGTGGCATGTGTTATAATTGGCAAAACTAGGAAATTACAAAAGGATGTTGTTATCAGGAGGAGCCTCTCTTAAAAAAAAAAAAAATAATGCTTGGGATGTCTGGTGGTTGAGCCTTCAGCCCAGGGCGTGATCCTGGGGTCCCAGGATTGAATCCCACATCGAGCCCCCTGCATGGAGCCTGCTTCTCCTTCTGCCTGTGTCTCTACCTCTTTCTCTGAGTCTCCCAGCAATAAATAAATACATCTTAAAAAAAAAATAAAAAAGATGCTCAGCTAAGTCTTAGAAGAAATTTGCCAAAGGAAGAATGACCAAGTTAGGGGCAATGCAATCCTCTGGAGATAGGAGGGAAAAGCAGGATTAGAAGGGCTGAGCACTAAAGAGAGACTGAAGAGGGCCACCGGGGAGGATGAGAGACAGAACTGCCAGGTTTTTAAGCAGCGGAGGTGAGGTCAGAGATCACGCATTTATGGAGACACAACCACTATGAGGCGTTTTATGATTATTCTCCAGCAGCGCCCAGTGTGAGCTCTAATGACCTAAGTTTTCCTAGTAAAGACATTTTGCCAGGAGAGTGTGACACAAAGGTGGTGGGATAAGGACATGGGGGGTATTGGGAATAGATGGAGCCATGGGTCACCACATTGAGGCTAGATGGGGGAGGAGGTGAAGAAAGCAGGAACTCTACAGACTGAGAGAAAAACTACCTATTCTGAGAACCTTGGGGTTCAGAGAAGCCAAAGAAGATAAATAATGGAAGCAGCAAGCTGAGACAGGATAGGAGGCTGTGGAGGAAGCACAGGCTATGTGGTCCAGTGACGGAGGAGCCGGAGGGGCTGGGGAACTGGGGCGCGGTCGTGGACTTCAGAGGAGACCCTCGGCTGGAAAGCCGAAGTGGGAGGAGCGTGGATGAAGCTCACCACAGCGGGGAAGGCAAGGACACCCACAGGGCAGAGTGCTTGCTGAGTCATCAGCAAACACGGCGTGGCCCAGGTCTGAGCAGAGGCTGACTGCGACCCTCAGGGAAACTCTCTGCCTCGGTTTCCTCAAGGATGCACTACCCTCCACCACAGATGGGCAGGCTGTGAAGGAGGCAGAAACCACCCGTGGGAAGGGTCGGCTGCTCTGCAGGTCCAGGCGACAGAGGACACGCAGCACATTGCTTGGACGTTTGCCTTCGTCCGGGGTCCACAGCCTCCCTACGTTCCTCATTAATGTGCCGCCCTCCACCCCGCAGGGCCTCATTTCCCTTGTCTGTGAATGGGGAGAATAATGCCACCTCCCCTCAGAGGTGGTCGTGAGGATCGCGTGGAACCATACACATGTACATGTGCAGACACGGACACAGGGAGGGCCGGAGAGGGAGCTCAGCACACAGTGAGGAGGCGTCGGGAACCCGCCGTGTGCCCGTCGCTGAGATACTCTGCATTATTCGGAAGGCTCTTCTGAATGTTACTTTAGACAAGTGTCAGGCTTAAAGATCTACTCTGTCTCTGAAAACGGACAGGGTTCATCCTGTTGGGAAGTGCAAGGTCTTAGGAGAACAAAGCCAACGTGCATCGCTATTGGCAACAGCAGTTATGTAGCTTTTAGTTATTAGCAAACTAAGTGAGGATGGAATGTCATTGGCTTGGAGTTTCTGGGGTGCGCATACGTGCGTGCGCTTTGGTTTCCATGTACACGATGATTTCCCAATGATCCATTCTCACCCCCTAATCTCACCATCTTCTGTACCAACTAAATCCTACCTGGCTCAGAAGCCCAGATCCTGTCTTGCCTTCTGGACTCTTCTGCCTATAGTTCGCTCTTCCTCTTTTGAGTGGCCATGGTATTTACGCCCTGTAGCACATTCTAAGGACCCACCTGCATATTCTCTTACACCTTTCTATTCCTTCCTAGACATAAACTAGGTCCCTCCACCACATTACACAGCCGTCAGGGCTGGCTGGAGGATGGGCGACCATCCTTAAGTTCTGCATTTTTTCCTGTCTAGCACTGGGCCAGGTGCCTATTAAGAATGCAGGTCCTGTTGCTTAATCAATTCTCTGCATTCCCACTTGTCATAAGCTACCTATTAGATCTCCATGCAACCTCTCAGAAAAACATCATATGAAACAAGTACATCTCACAGTTTTCGGAGATTAAAATCCAAACCAAGGACTGTTATCAAGAGAAGACATTTCCATGGAGTTGCATCCGAAAAGCTCTCAGGTTAAGTCAGGACCTGTAGGGACTGCCCAGCTCACAGGCAGAAATAGGTCAGTAAGTGTGCAGGGTGCAGGCACGAAGACACGAAGACAGAGGTGAAGGACGCATAAAAGGTTAAGTAGAAAGACGGCCAGAATCACCAGCAGGACCAGTCGTCCCCTGGACCTGGCCATGTTGGCCGAGTGGCCAGCAGTGGGCAAAGCACTCTCCCGACAGCGGAGACGGAAGCGCCTTTGCCGAGCAGAGCTGCCTACCCTTGGCTGCTGGGGATTCCATGCAAATGTCTGAGCCCAATGATGATCTTTTCTGGCATAGGATGTCAGTACCGAGATAAGGTAGATGAGTCCTGTCTGTTCTTTGAAAAGCAGTCCAGCTGAGCGGGCCATGTGAGCACAGCTGGTGGACGCCTGCTGCAGTGAATGCACATTTAGTCACTTGGCAAATTAAAAGATGTCCTACGCAGGCTGTACACTCGTTCTCAGTAGCTTACCCAATGGGAGGGCCAAGGGCAATCGATTTCTTCGGCTTTCTTCAGTATAAAACTTACCTAAGCTTCACACTGACTCTTTACAATGAGGCTCTGAAGGCTTGGGATCCGGGGGTTCTGAGCTGAGTTACTATACGAATTTATGAAACTCTTCCTGTTGGACCACATCCCCGCTTAACATCTAAATACTCAGTACAATATGCATTTTCCTATTGAGTCTCTAATCACTTTGACTAATTCAGCAGAGTCCATAAGAAAGCGCTATATTTCATAACAAGAAATCAAGCGCGGAAGTACAGGAGAGGAACCGCGGGAAAAATGGTTCATGTACGAAAAACTATATTATTGGCATTACTTCTAAATGGAAGATAAAAGGGGTAATGTGACTTCCCCTGAACTAAAGGACTAGAAGACCATATTCGTCAGGGTGAAAAATACAAAAGCGGGTAAAGCTCCATTGTGTGTCACACCGGTCAGACCCCACCTAACTGGCTGCGCTCATGCTAGTGTGTCAGGACAGTGCAACCAGGGAAAAAGCAGAGGGCAGGAAGCAGGTCCCTACAAGGAAGTGCACAGCAGATACACCTTATGAACCCAGGAAAGAGAAGTTTGGGTGCCTATCATAATTGTCTTCAGGTGCGTGAAGACCTGCCATGTGGATCAGGAGCTGGTCCAACTCTATTTTATTTATTTATTTTATTTATTTTTTCTCTATTTTAGAACTAAGTGATTCGTCAGGAGATCTGGGCACAGAAACACAAACACACACACACACAAGGAGGCACGACTTTGTGACAGTAGTAGCTAACAACAGAAACGGTTTCCCCAAAAGGCTAGTGGCCCGATGAGAGCATCGGCAGCCTTACCATCCACAACAACACTGACGGGAACAAGAGCAAAGGGAAGCACCGTTTTGGGAGCATTCGAGAATTCTCCTAATGCGTGAGAGCTTATGAATGCTGACGACGGGATTCAAACACAGGTCGACTAGTTCTCCGTCCTAAGCTCATATGCACTACGTCTAGTACTCCCTCACCTTGCAGAGAGCTGCGACGAGGGTTAGGGAGGAGGCACACGCAGCACCTGGCAATAGGTGGCATCCCATAATGTCATCATTATGTGTCACTGATGCCACTGAGTGGAAGGACAGGCCAGCGGCTCCTGAGGACACCCTCCCCTTTCCTGGCTCTCCAGCAGGAGCAAGTGGCCTCTGAACTGCATGGCCTCTCTGCTCTGGGCTCTCCCCGAGCACAGCTCCTGGTGCTGGGTGGCCCCAGAACGCTGGTGGCCCCACAACCATGAAAAGGTCAAGTGTGTGTCCCCGCAGAGTCAGCCCAGACACCCTTCAGGTTCTGCATTTAATCCTAAAGTTGGACTTCTCGTTATTTAAATCCCATTCACAACTGGCACAATTCCACTTGCTGATTCAAAAGGGGGAAAGAGGTTTTGAAAAGGCTTATAACAAAGGCTCATAAGCCTTACAGATCAAACAGCTCTTAAAGAACAACATTTTGATGAGTTAAGTGTAAAAGAACCAGAAACATACGGATTAAATTCCCCTTGAAATTTGAATGCATTTAAAAATTAAAGGGAAAAGCACTTGGCGGAATGCATTGGGGCCCTTCGCTGAATCTAAAACATTTAGAAAAACAGCGCGAGACATCTTGCCCAAACGAGGCAGCTCCCAGTTTCTATCTGGCTTCCGTTAAGTGATGTTTTTTTTTTTTTTTTTTTTTTTTCCCATGTCTCTTAGGAGACCATTTCAGATCCCCAGTTCCCCTCTGTCTCCTTTCCCTTGACGGCTAATTGCTAATTAGCAAGATATTTGTGTGCTGGAAGAAGCAGTTCATTCTTGAAATGGCCGGAGCCTACTGCTTGGTCATTGGGCAGCATCACCCAGGTCCCCACTCGGGTGGGCGAGGGCATCGTGGCAGCTGCAGCCCCAGCAGCTCAGAGGGACACTCTGCTCTGCTTTGGGTGGCATGCTAACTCGCGTGCCATTGATTTGCTGAGGGATAAGGCCCTGCACCAATGAGTGCCAGCCCCCAGTAGCCTGAGCCAGCCGCACCACACCGTGCAGCCCTCATTTGGAATTCTTGGGAGATAAAGCCTATGTAGGCAGGGCTGCACGCAGAGATTAAACTGGATTTACCGGGGAAACAAAATAGTGTTAGACTTAATGTGTCTATCCGGCCTGCCCCGGTGGTCCAGGGTAGTGGTTTGCAAAGTTTACACATCATTCCAAGCAGGTGGCGATGCCCTCACCTGGGGGAGGAAGGCAGGAGTTCTTCCATTTATATTTATTTTTAGTGCATCCTTTTTACATTTCTTTTTTGGTGAGTGTTTGATAATTTGCTCAATATATATTAGCATAAGAGAGATCTGACTTTTTAAGAGATATACATATATAACGGGTAATGCACCAATCATATGCATATTACAGGCGAGTTTTAAACATTGTTTTGTTTCGTATGGTATATTTTTCTATTGGTGGGCGTAAGCAATCAAAAAACTTTTAGAAACCACATCCTAAACAGAGCGTTGGCAGCTCTTTGCTTCACTTATGCCCCTGCCACTTACCAGCCAGGTGACATTGAGGAAGCTTCTCCATTTCCTCCTTAGGAAAATGAGAATTTGACCACGTCTGAAGGTTGTGGTGGTTTACAGCGTGGTTTGGGAAAGAGTTGAATCCAATGCACCTGGCACAGTTCCTGGCTGTAAGGGCTCAGCAAAGGTCAGCTGCTACGGTGCTTTCTTTTCACTGTTTCAATTTCATACACATGCATTTTCTAAAAACCCTGAATTTTTATGGAAATCATCCAGTAAATGGAAATTATATATATTTTATTAGGTCATTCTGAATCAGAGAGGATTGAACACGATAAAGGTTAAGTATATTAGTTTGTCAGTCATCAGCTTCATCAATAGATGTGTATAAAGCTTCTGATAAACAAGAGCAATTTCTCAGCTTTTTCACGCTTTCTCTGAGGGTCTAGACATGCTCAAGCTGAGTTTTTTCATGTGTTATCAACAAGTCCATGGGACTGGCAACTGTGACAGATCCTCAGGTAGGGGTACAGGGTAGATCATAAACACTGGTTTCTCGTGTCAGTTGAAATGAAGAGAGCAGCTTCAGCTTGCCAATGACAGAGAAATCCTCTCTCAAGGAGATGTGAAAGGCAAAGAACTGTAACCCACCAGAATTTTAAAGAATCTCTAGTATGTTTTGGAACACAATTACCAAGCAAATGTGAGGGATAATGAGAATATGGGTGATAAAAACAACATCAAAAACAACCCTAGGGAGCCTAGGTGGTCCGGTCAGTTAAGCCTCTGACTCTTGATTTTGGCTTAAGCCATGAGTTTGGTCCTTGATGAGCAAGGAGTCTGTTTGGGATTCTCTCTCTCCCTCTCCCCTCCCCCCCCCCACTCATGTGCCTGTACGTGCATTCTCTCTCTCTCTCTCTCTCTCAAATAAATAAATAAATCTTAAAAAAAGTCCTGACAATAAGATGTGATGAACATGTAGTGGGTTTTGCTGGTTCACAAGATCTTACATACTTGCCCAGGTAATTCTATTGGGTTGGTATTGCTATGAATGAACTTATAAATGAAGACACAGAGGCTGAGGGGATGATGCCAGATTCCTCAGAAAATGTGCCTCAAAACTGTTGAATCACTATATTGTACACCTGAAGATAATGTGATGCTGTTAACTATATAGGAATTAAAATGAAAATTTTTTTAAATTTATTTTTTTTAAGATTTTATTTATTTATTCATGAGAGACACAGAGAAAGGCAGAGACACAGGCAGAGGGAGAAGCAGGCTCCCTGCGGGGAGCCCAATGTGGGACTTGATCCTGGGACCACAGGATCATGACCTGAGCTGAAAGCAGATACTCAACCACTGAGCCACCCAGGCATCCCCAAATTTTTTTTTTTAATTTAAAACATTTTTTTTTAAAGTCATGAAAGATGGAAAGTGCTGAATCATGGTCTTGGACACAATTGACAAAAAATAACTGAAAATATTTTAATAAAATATCTAAAACTCTGCCAAGATTGGGAAACCTGCGTGGCTCAGTGGTTGGCCGTCTGCCTTTACCTCAGGTTGTGATCCTGTAGTACCAGGATCGAGCCTGCTTCTCCCTCTGCCTGTGTCTCTGCCTCTCTCTGTGTCTTTCTAATGAATACATAAATAAAATCTTAAAAAAAAAAATTCTGCCAAGATTTATATTTAAAATATGGAGGTATATGTGAACATCATTACAAACATGAAAGGGCCTAACAATGCTTTGATAGGAATATCAAAATAATAAAGAATATGAAAAAAAAGAAGAAAAATGGGTCTTAAAAACATCAGTTCATATCCCACACCCTATAATCCCTCCCAACAAATTATACCTGGCTAACTGTAACTTACTCTTTCACAAATTATCTTGTTTCCACATAGAGCTTATTGCCAACTGAAGTCATATTGTTAACTCACTTACTAGCAAATTTTTCTGTTTCCCTACTCCCTGCCGACCAGCTTGCCACCATGGAATGGGACCATGCTTTCTACATGGTTGGCCTCCAGGAGTTGTGGTGCTGATTTATGGTTTCTTCCTCCAATCTTGGACCTCCATAGGGAGCAAATACAGCCTGTGGCCTCAAGGTAAGCCAATGAAGTTTTATCGGAACACAGTCATGCCTGTCGACTGCACATTACTCGAAGCTGCTTCTCTGCTTCAATGGCAGAGCTGAGTAGCTACAGCAGAGACAGTATGGCCCTCAAAGCCCAATTTCCTACTTACTTGGCCCTTTATAGAAAACATCTCTTGACCCTTGGTTCAACAATAATCAAGTAGAAGTTACAGATGAAGAAAAGAAATATTCAGCAAGCAGAACTGTTGCTTACAACACACTCAAGTTGTAGTACAGCAGTTTCTACAACGCATACTCATTAAGTCAGATTAATGCAGCTACTTAGCATGTAATGTATGGGGTAATCAATACTATTGTGTCTGTTGTTTAAAAAAAGAAGTGATGAGAGCATGTCATTGATTACACACTTACCAATGCTATCAACATTTACCTTAGTTCAGGTAAATGCCACAAAGATAAAGGTTACCTATTGCATAAGAAGAATTAGATTTTCAGCCAATTCCCAATCATTTTAAAGACAGATAGAGACCTTTGCTGTGTTTTCTTTTCTCTCTTGATTCCCACCTTTGGGTGTTTCACTTTTTCTTCAGACTTCTAGTGTGAGGGAAGGGGTTGAAAAGAGTCATCCTTTAAGCACTCATAAACATTTCTGGAAAAAGACTGTGCACTTAAAAAAAAATCTTTAGAAATAATGAATAAAACTTTATTTTTAGATTTTGGTGTGGATTGCAATTATCTATACTCTCCTGGCTAAGAATAACTTGGAAAATCCAGAGCTGTTTGGGGATGACAGGGCTTTGTTTGAAAGCCAGATCATGGGAGAAGGACAAACATTATATGGTCTCATTCATTTGGGGAATATAAAAATAGTGAAAGGGAATAAAGAGGAAAGGAGAGAAAATGAGTGGGAAATACCAGTGAGGGTTACAGAGACTCCTAACTCTGGGAAACAAACAAGGGGTGGTGGAAGGGGAAGTGGGTGGGGGGTTGGGGTGATTGGGTGATGGGCACTGAGGGGGGCACTTGACGGATGAGCACTGGGTGTCATGCTATATGTTGGCAAACTGAACTCCAATAAAAAATATATATATTTTTACATATACCTGCATATTTTAAATATAAATCTTTTTTTAAAAAGAAACCCAGACCATCAGAAATTCTCTTCTTGCTTGGATGTACACATGTAAAAAGCAACTAATAAAAGAGAAAAATCCTTCACTAGCCTAAGAAATGCCATAGGAAGTTGGGAATTCCATTGGAGGGCAATTCTACACCAATGAGTTTTGAAGTTCTGCTGTACCTTCACTAAAAGTAATATTTGACCTCAATTTTACAAAATATATGTTCACATTTTAATGCTTATGGATCTAGAAATGTATCTTATAATCTGTATGTGCATGCAACATGGTACCCATCTTCCTACTTTCCTGACCTTCACAAACTGTTCTTTTCTTTTTTTTTTTTTTCAAAAACTGTTCTTAATTCGACAGCACCTCATAGTTGATGGACCCTTCTAAGTCAACAAAATATATTTTCCTGGGAAATCAAAAGTGAGTGGTGGAAATCTACATTTCATAAAATAGCTTCTCTGAAATTAATCCTTGCTACTAACAGAACAGGTCCAAGATGACAAGCCCCATATTTCTTTACAAGCCCTAACTTCTGAGACAGGTTTCTCCACTCCACCTGTCTGATGAGTCCCCTCATGGGCAGTGCTGGCACCCTGAAAAAAAAAAAAAAAACACACAGCCAATTGTCTCACAAACAAGGTCTGTGGCCACCAGTGCCATGTGGTCTCTAAGCCAGTCGTGGTTTCATTCCCTCATGTCCATTGGCTGCAGAAGGCCTACCAAGTTCATTCTAAAACAAAAGCCACTGAGACTATGCATTGTTTTCCAAACAACCCATTATCCCGTGGCCTATTGCAAAATTAGTTGAGAGAGAATCTGTGCTGAGAGATAAATCTTTCTGTGACATTTCAAGACTCATCTACAGCCAATTAGAATGGCCACTGGGACAGTAGCCTGATAGCACACATTGAGATCATGTCAGCCTCCTCCCCCCCAGAAGTCCTTAAAGAAACCTCTTGGCAGACCTGCAGTGTTCTCTGCAGTCCTGACTTGATGGGAGACCAGGTATGTATATCAAATGATGGGCTATCAAACTCAGAACAGGCTTGTGGTCAGAGATGAGCTGTCTGAACAAACAAAGAATGGATGGAATCCTGAGACTATGGACAGTAAAAAAAAAAAAAAAAAAAAAAAAAAAGGCTTTTACAGGAGGAATGACTCCTTAGCCCCAGCACTTTAGCCTCCAAATGCAGTCTTGGGCCACACAGGAGCCTGGACCACTGGACAGATGAATTAATGGTGCTTTATTTCCAAACCGAATCGGCCTTAATGGTTAGCTGGGTGAGTTTCATCGTAGGGTTTTGACCCACAGTTTTTAAGGGCTGCTCCAGGTCAGGGCATATCAAATCTCTTCCCTTCCTATTTAAGTGGCCCTATATTCCTGATGTACCTTTTCTGGAAAGCGGGTGAAGCCATTTCTCCCTTTTACAATATTCATGGGCTGCAATTTCCAGAGCTCTTTGTTATCGGAGGGGCCAGGTAACCAGATGCTTTGCAAACTTGCTATGGCTTATTCAATGTACTATTGATGCCATTAATATCAGAAAATTGTTACAGAACACTGCTTCCTTCAGTCACATAGCAGTCCTATGGAGAAGTAAGTAACGCTGTTCCCTTTTTTCTGGTTGGGTAAACTGAGATCCAGGGAAGACAAAGTACATGCCCAAGGTCTCCAAAGTAAATAAAAGTATTTTACTTTCTTTAGATTCTCTTCATCAATACAAAAAAGTTCCATTTTAGCTCTCTATTATTAACTCAGAAGGGCACTGAATTCAGAAAACCTTGGCCTAGAGAACTGCTAAACTCTCTTTCCTCACGCCAATGACAGAACAAGTGTAGCCAGCACATCGCTCAGCTGAGAGGTTTGGTGGCTGGAGGCAGTGTGCCCTTGGGCCAGACTCTTAAACCAGCCTCATTTTTCAGAAATGACACCATCTTCTGATCTGTTCAGATCTGGCCATAGAGTAACTTTTAGAAAGTGTTTGTGAGAAATTTATTCTTCTCTCAGAAGAGTTCCCAGGAGAAAGCTTCTATTCCTCTCAGCAGAAAAATCAAAGCATCCCCTCCCCACAATCCACACACACTCACTGCAGAGACGAGCAAATGATAATGTAAAAGAAGGAACCAGAGATCCATAGAGACCACCCTGGGTCTCTCCTGGGGAGGTGGCAAGGAGATCTGGGTACACAGCATTCTCTCATGGAAATAGGCTTCCTGTCTTCTGCAAAACTGAAAATAAGGATGATAACAAGAAAGATTTATTTGAGTTTGAAAGGAAGTTCTGACATTACCATAATGGCATCTCTGCATTCACATCTCCATTTCGTGTTTCTCTAAAAACATAGCTAAAGGGAACTATTCTTTCCCCCATGGTTTGCAACAATCGGATTGCCCAAGCTAGCACATACTTTCAAAAATCTTGGTTAATTACTCACCAATAGAAATACCAAAAGCAACAAATCAACTTCATGCATATATGTTTGAGAACCCTTATTGTTCTAAGAGACTCCTAATTATATGTTTCCTCTGGTATCTACCCCCTACCCCTCCCTACTTCCCTACGGGAGACTGAGTAACACAATCAAAGAAGATTCTAAAGAGGCTTGTCATATCCTGGGGTTTACATAGATGGTAGTCAAAAGGCAGTGATGTTAATATTGTTTTACAGTATGCTGACTGCTTGGGGGGTTTGCAGCCATCTGTGTGCATTAACCCTTTTCTGAGTCAGGGGAGAGGCTGGGATCGGCTCATTCACGGAGTTACTCTGTACCACTCTCTTGCTGTACGTAATCATTGATGTGGGGCCAGCAGGCAACCGTTATTAGAAGGAACCACATGGAGAGGCCAAGGGCAATCTACCCTAAAATGGACCACTGTGGCATGCATATTATTTCTAGATGAAAACAATGAAGTCCCAAAGACTCATGAAAAAAAACCTCTTACCCCACCCCTAAAATACCTACAAGAATTTAGGTAGAGGACCTGCTCCAGGAAGGGAGCTATCACCATAGACAACTACATTATGCTATGAACGAGGCATGGTAGACAGGAAGGTACTAGCGCAGCCTGTGATCAGAGTCCTCTAGGTGCCACAGTTTCTTGGGGGGCCAGAAACATGTGTTTGCCAAACATTTACTTTTTCATCTTCCTATAAGTTGTATTCCTTCCCTTTGAAGTCTCAGACCCTTACCCCTTTCTTTAGTTCAGGATGACATATATACCTCATTTTGCCTATCTTTGGAATTTCATGTCTGTGTGGATTCCCAGTAGGTTCAAAATTAAATTTGATTTTCTCCTGTCAATCTGTCTCATGTCAACTTAATTCTTAATCCAGTTATGAGAACACTGAAGGGCAGTATATTTTTTCCCCTACAAACACATGTCCTGCTAGGCTTTGGGATAATAGGCATCTGATTCTGCCCTGATCCATTCCCATAAGAGCCATTATCAGCACTACCTCTGAGTTCTCCAAGAGTTGATTCTTGATTATCCAGGTGAGTGTGAGTTTACGAACACAGAAGATTTTATTAGATCCATATTCCAGACTCCTAATGCAAGCCTATTTCTACTGATAGATGAGCTGGCTACCATATAAATAAGGTAGCATTTGTGAATCTCTGTGAACTTTCTTGTGAATCTGATGAACACATTAGACTTTAATTTCAGAAAAAAATGTATGTGCTCCCTCTTAATCGCTCTTCTCTCTCTCTCTCTCTCTCTCTCTCTCTCTCTCAAACACACATAAATACACACACAGAGACACATACTCAAAGCATATAAATCCGGGAATCTCATGGACCCCCCGAAGCTCATCTGTTCTAACAGGCCCAGTGAATAAGCCTCACTTTATTAGAAGTTTCACTTCTAGTCTGCTCTTTCCCCCAAAGTCCCATTACAAACATTTAGCATACTCTTTCCCCACAGTCCCATTATAACCATGTCTAATGGATTTTAATGTCTCTTTAATTGTCTTGTACTTCAATCAAATGATTTCCTCACTGGTTTGAGGACAGCAGTGTACTACAATAGTATTTAATTTTAGTCTATAGACATGCATCAAGCACCTATTATAAGTAAGCACTCTGGCATCCCTGTGATGGTCAGTTTTATGGGTCAATTTAGCTAGGATTATTGTCCAGTTATTCATGCAAATACATGTTGTTGTTATCAATGTGATTAATGTTCAGAAATCATTTGACTTTAAGTAGATCATCCTAGATATCTAAACAGGCCTCACCCAATCAGTTGGAAGAGCTGAAGAGCAGAGCTGAGACTTTGGGGGAAGAAAGAGAATCCCACTATGCACAGCAGCTTCAGCTTATGCCAAGAACTTCCAACCTGCTCTTCCCGATGTTCTGTTTATGGATCCTTCAGGCAGCACATATAATCATATAAGTCAATCTCTGAAATACACCCCTTAGTATATGTCCATTAGTGGTTCCATTTCTGTTTAAACCTGGACTAACACAGATTTTGGTATCAGAAGGCTGGGTGCTATTGGAACAGCTACCTAAAAATGTGGAGCTGTCTTGGGGATTGGGTAATGCGTAGAGTCTGGAAGAATTCTTAGGTTCATGATTGAAAAAACTTTATTTACTTAAACAGATTATTAGTAGAAATACAGGCAGTACAGGAGCTTTTGGTGAAATCTCAGAAGGAAATGAGTAACATGTATTGGAAACTGAAGAAAAGACGATCCTCACTAGATAGCAACAGAAAACATGGTTAAATTTTGTTCTGCATTTAGTGGAAAGCAGAATTTGAAAGTTACAAACTTGGATACTTAGTTGAAGAGATTCCCAAACAAGATGTATGAGATGTGACTTAGTTTTTAATTTCTGTCCATAGTAATACAATAGGAGAAAGATAGACTTAAGGGAAGAAGTGTTAAACAAAAATTACATGATGATTTTAAAAATTCTTAGCATGGGCAGCCTGAGTGGCTCAGTGGTTTAGTGCCACCTTCAGCCCAGGGTGCTATCCTGGAGACCCGGGATCAAGTCCCACATCGGGTTCCCTGCATGGAGCCTGCTTCTCCCTCTGCCTGTATCTCTGCCCCCCCCCGCCTCTGTCTCTCATGAATAAATAAATAAAATCTTTTTAAAAAGCTTAGCATATTTAAATTGCAAAAGATGCTAAATTTAGGAGATTCAACTGTCCAGAAAATGTGCTCTGAGAAGACCAAGCTGGACAATGTTTGGCAAGCACCAAAATATCAAGTATATGACTCAGCAATATCTGCAGAAGCCAGGATTAGAGATGGGATTCTCCAAGAAAGTTCTGTGGAAGATGTTTTTGCCTAATAGAAAGAGTATCCATGATATACATAGGAGACCCACAAAGTTTTGGGAACATTATAAAGTGGAAATATTGCCAGCTTAGAAATGATCTGACAGTGGAACAATCTGACAAAATGAAAGAAAGTTTCTGGGATCCCAAAATTCTACAGTTAGGATATAGGCTAACAAACATGTACAATCCTTCAAGAAAAAGGAAGGTTGATTCTGAGGGCTGAGACTGTAGCAACATTTTTTTAGATCTGTTTCCTAAGGCAAGAAAAACAAAAGCAAAAATAAATTATTGGGATCACACCAAATAAAAGGTTTTTGCACAGTGAAGGAAATCACCAAGAAAACCAAAAGGCAACCTATTGAATGGGACAAGATATTTGCACATGATGTTTCCAACAAGGAGTTAATAACCAAAACATATAAAGAAGTTATACAACTCAGTATAAAAAAAATCTGATTTAAAAATTAGCAGAGGACCTGAATAGGCATTTCTCCAAAGAAGACTTCCAGATGGCCAGCAGACATATGAAATGATGCTCAGTATCACTAACCATTAGGAAAATGCCAATCAAAATCACAATGAGATATCACCTCACACCTGTCAAAATGACTAGAATCAAAGACAAGAAATAACAAACACTAATGAGTAAAAGAAACTCTCAAGCACTGTTGGGGGGAAAAGTATATCGGTACAACCACTATGAAAAACAGTACGGAACTGCCTCAAAAAATTAAAAATAGAACTACCATATGATCCAATAATTCTACTACTGGACATTTGCCCAAAGATGATGAAAACATTAACTCAAAAAGAGATACACACCCCTATGTTTATTGCAGCATTATTTACTATAGTGGAGATATAGAAGCAACCTAAGTGTCCATTAATAGATAAATGGATGAGGAAGATGTAGTATAGGTAAATACAATGGAGTATTACTCAGCCATAAAAAAGGATGAGATCTTGCATTTGTGACAACACAGGTGGAACCAGAGGATATTATACTTATTATGGGAAATAAGGCAGGCTGAGAAAGACAAGTACAATGTGATTTCACTCATGTGTGGAATCTAAAAGATAAAAAAAAAAGAATCAACAAAAAGCAGAATCAGACTTATAAATACAAACTTATGGTGGCCAGAGAGATCGTGGGTGGTGGATGGGTACAATGGGTGAAGGGGAGTGGGAGGTCCAGGCATCCAGTTACGGGGTTGAAATCATGAGGATCATGAGGATGAAAGGCATAGCATAGGGAATATAGTTAATGTTACTCTAATAGTATTGTATGGTGACAGGCGGTAGCAATGCTTGTGAGAGCGCAGCATAACTTACAGACATGGTGAGTCACCATGGTGTATGCCTGAAACTAATGTAACACTGTGTATCAGTTATGCTCGAGTAAAACCATTTAAATAAATAATTTTTTAAATAATAAATTTATTTTTATTGGTGTTCTATTCGCCAACATACAGAATAGCATCCGGTGCTCATCCCATCAAGTGTCCCCCTCAGTGCCCATCACCCATTCACCCCCACCCCCTGCCCTCCTCCCCTTCCACCACCCCTAGTTCGCTTCCCAGAGTTAGGAATCTTCATGTTCTGTCTCCCTTTCTGAGATTTTTAAAAAATGAAATTTAAAAACTTAGGGTGTCACAGCTGGTATCCTCTTAGAGATGTTCCACTGATTTTCAAATGGTGCTTCCTGGGAGACAAGGAGAATTATAAAAATCTTGAGAACAACTGGTGTAGCCTACCTCCCACCCCTACTTTACCTTGGCCAAGAGAGACAGAGCCTTCCCATGAATACACAGGAAGAAAAAAAATTAAAAAAAATAAAAAGAATACACAGGCAGAGGTGAGGAAAGGCAGTACAGTAGGATGGTGAATTTAGGGGTGTTGGCATCAGATACCCATGGGTACAATCACGGAACCTTTGTGAGTTCCGTGTAACCTGGGCTCCTGAGCATTTACTCTTCCCTTGCGAGGCTGGAAAAGTTAGGGTCACCTCAGATTTGTGAAGTTCCTGAATGACTTAGCAAAGGTGCTGGTTTCATGACGTGAGGTGGAATCCACAGAAATATTTTAAAATAGAAAATACTACAACCTACTCTGTGTTCTAGATAAGCTGTCTTTCTGTGGTGGCAGAAAGATATGAAGAATCAAACATCGGTGAGAAAGAAGCCGCTCTGGAACCTGCTGCAAGAGATTCTGGGAAGGAGATAATGAGGCCCAGAGGAACCGTGGAGATCGTACAGGAAGCACATTTTCAAATACTGTGTTTTTCCTACTCCAGAGGCAGAAAAAGTGGCCAGGCACATGGGATCACTCAGCGGCAGGAAGGTGTCGCGTGTCTGCGCTGGTGAAGCATTGGGGGCAGCCTAATTATGCAAGGTTACCCCAGAAAAGACATCGGAGTGCGGCATCTCTTCTGAGGGAGCTGGTTATGAACTGTGTCAATGTTCAACGGCTGGGAATACATGCAATGTTTACAGAGCCTGCCTTTCACGGTTCCTAAGACCCTGATGGCCAGCTGCATGGGTTTTTCCAAGAGCCCTACACCGTATGCCCTCGTGCAGCTAGGCCAGTCGGTGCGTGCAACTCCCTAACCTCTTCCTTTGACAGCAGAGGATCTTGGAATTTTAGCACGTGCACACATCCCTGCAGGTATGACAACGAATCCATAATATTGTACTGCATTTCACAACTAAGCAGAAACTCAGAAACACACGTGCCATGAATCATGTTCCAGAAAGCAAATGAAATGAAATGAAATGAAATGAAATGAAATGAAATGCAAATGAAATGCTTGAAACGTTCATCCATGTGAAATAGTAAGGTATGGGGTGCTGACCCATGACCCAGGTGGTGGTCACTGACGCTGCCTTCCCTGCGGAAAGTGAAGTTAGTCTGAAGAAGGACGCAATGGGCGGGAACCATGTGGATCAAAAGAGTAAAGATCTGTTCTCCTTCTCTGCTGACTCCTTTGGCTATTTTCAGGTTTATTTCCCACACTGTGTTATCCAGGGCTTTAGTGAAGCTCATTTTAAATCATCCAAAACCTGTGTCTTCAAATCCTTTCCCTTAAAGAAGTCGCTACATTGTGGGAGGGCTCTCCATTAACTCTTCATTCCGGGCAGTCACCTTGAATTTGTCTTTGCTCAGTTCCCTCTCCTTATTCACACTTGTACCTCGTAGAAAATGAGAGACTGTATTTGATGTCTATGTCCTTTTTCTATTTGGGTAACTCATGGCTAACCTGAACTGCAATTTAGTGTGTGTGTGTACAAACACACACCTACACCTACACACACATACACGCACACCTACACACAGGGACACACATATGTGCATATAGGTACAAAATAGGCACAAGTTTGGATATAAATGACAGAAATATAGATAGATACGGATCAATAGGGTATGAATATAGATCCTATAGATGGGATTTGCTTCCCGGAGAAAAATATCTTTCTAGCAGCAGCCTTTACAGATTCTTAAAAAGAGTGTGTAACTCACAGAAGGGTCATAAGCTCTGAGAAATAAGCCTGTCTTCTTCTCTTCCCCCTTTCTTTCTCTCATATCGCCCTTCCTTGTGCTTCTCACCTTCCCCGTCATATCCCTGCCCCCACTTTACCTCCCCCCCATCTCCTTCACATTGCACTTGACCTAGTTGAGCTGCTCTGTGGGGCCCTGGGACAGAACATGCTGCTCCCTCAACTCGCTTCTTCAGCCACCTTCGGTGAGTTCCACCTGTGTCTGACTCTGGAAAGAAGACCAGACGTTCAGAGCGGGGAAGATGGTGAGAGGGGCTGCTGTATCTATCACAAGGACTATGTTTCTCCTGTTTCTTCAAAAGATGTGAAATGGGAGACCTACTCACCTAAGAGGGTTTCCAATCATGCTTCCTCTCCAGACGATGCCCAGGGTTGGGAGCAGAACAGGACACTTTAATCCCTCGCCTGCTCTGGCCTCTGTGGCTCTGAGCCAATGATCCAAGGGAATCTGGACAATGAGCAATTCCCCAACCATCCTCCATTGTTGCAATATGAAAATCATGTCAAAGGACGGAAGTCCAGCTCTGAACTGAATAATTAGTAATTAGGGCATGGGCGGGGGGGACTCGATTCTACAAGTTTATCAGTCTCTGCTGGATCAGGAGCTCCCTGAAGAGGGTTCACCTCCACTGCAACCACCCCATATCAGCCTTGCCCTCAGCCACTATCTGGCTCTTTATCCCCTTATTAATAAAACCTGGCCTCTCACTAAATGATTTTTTAGGGCCTTCCACTCCCAACCATCTGGGATTATGACACTTCTAGAAGAATCGCTGTCTTTCCATCATTTATGGTGGAGTCCTATCCCCGCTTCTCCCAGGCTTCCCAAGACAGACCATACATTTCATTCTGGCCAACTTCCAACCCAAGCTTTTCCACGGCATCCCTGTAAGGTGGTTTTGCAACTCCTACCTGCCCGCTGTAGGTCAGGCCCCTCCCTGTGCTTTCCTTTCCAGAGCTCAGCCCATCCTGCCTGACATCTGCTCCCACAGATAGAGATGCACAAGACACTGGGAGGCTCTGCTTTCTATTTCTCTGTCTAATTCACTCCATGGAGTTTTTCCTATTCAATAAAGGACTTCATTTCTATTGACTCGCAAAGACCACACATTTCAAGTGCAGCCAAAACAAATCAATGTCACATGAGCCAAATAAATCCTTCTAACTACTCCGAAGAGCTAATGATTTTGAAGTCTTCTCACTACCTATATTTGAGGCTGGTTACATCCTATGTGATCACAGGAATACCTAAAATACTGTTACTAGGTAAAATGGACGTGTTCAAAATATGTTCTTGGAGGGCAAAGAACGATTTTGATTAGATTAGAAAGACTTAAGATTAGAAAGATTTCCCTCACTTCAAAGTACATTCCATTTCACTCCTTACCCCTCCAAAACACACCACTCTACTCTTTTCAGCCCCACTTTTGAGAAACTTTGTTCTTAGGGAAAGTGTCTCTAATAAGATCAAAATGTGTCAGACATTCAGAACTGGACCATTAAAATAGTTGCTCTAGAGTGAGTTTGAGGGATTTTCACTTTGCTGCTTGGAACTAGCTGGGTGAGCACCTGCCAAGTCTATTCTTGGCTCTGGTGTGCATGATTAGCCCCTCACTTCCCGAAGCTCGAAAATATAAAAACAAACAGATAAAAATTACTATGTGACACTGTTCCTCTTTCACGCGCTGCTGGAACATCTTGAGGCAGCTTTACTGTTACTGACCTCAGGGTAATTTTTTTGCACCTGGGGTGGCAAATTACTTCCAGGTGAGGCAAAACCAGATGGCCTCAACTTTCCTGGAGTTGATTAAAATGATTGTACCTGCTTCAAAAGTCTACTAATCAAACACCGTGGTTTGATTTACCATGGTAACGTCTCAGCCAGTGGCTTCTGCACCGTTAGTGGAAGATGTTGAATCTACCAATTAAAACTAGCAAATGATACCCCCTATCTGATACACACACACACACATGCACACACACACACACACACACACATCACTTTATTCTAAGTGCTTGCACAAGAGCTAGCTGCTGCTGAACAAAAGGAAAAATTGTTTTAAATTATTTAAAAAATGGAGCTCCTGCTTCGTGACATATAGAATAATAAAGCAAGTTTGTAACCCTCTTGGCATGGTCTCTACTAGTGCACAAATACAGAAGATGCTTGAACTGTGTAATTGCCTCGGGTCTTGTGTGACATTCATCTCCACTTGGCAAGAATACCCAATAACATAGGGGGAGGGTAATTTTCTCACTTATGAGTTATCAAATGTCTCCTAAGTTGGGCATATGAATTCCATATTCTGTTATCATCAGATGCTATTAGATTGCCATGTATTTGCACTCTCTGGTTTATAATTCAATACAATTCAATTTATTTCTGTTCAATTCAATTCGATTCAATCTAATTCAATTTAATTCAACACATTCATTAGCCATATACTCTATTGGGTGCAGGCTAGTATGAATATTAGTGAAACACAACCCCTCCCAGCAAAGAATCAAAAATAATTTATTAGTCGGTGTTTGAGGGACCTTATAATCACCACATGAAGCATGCTAAACATCAGTGAGTGTAACACCTAAGATGTTGATAAGGACATTCAGATGACTGTGATATAGTGGCCATTCTATTAAAATGTATGCAGAAAATATGCCAAGGCTAAGCAAGATATTACTTATGTATGACACAGAATAGCTGATACTGCTAGGAGATGCTTTCCTTTTACATTTATTTGTTTCTTAGATTATGAACTTATCTTAATGCATGACAATCTTTAATTTCTGAGTGAAAACTGCAACTAGAATGGATATGTTTCTAAAGACAAAGGAAAAGAAGAAACAGGCAAAAAATCATGCTGCAACCCAACTCTATCTTCAATGCAGCATTAACAGTAAAACAAATAAAAATCTAGCAGCATTTTAGTGTTCATTCAGAAAATGCCATCTTAAAATCACTTAGATCTTCATTATTTTTTCAACATAGCAAACGTGTTTGCTTTTGCAGATGCTCTAACACAAACATTCACATTCCAGACCAATAAAAATAGCAATAGTTTGCAGTTATGACCACTAACACCATTTGTAGGCATGTGAAATCAAAAAAGATTAATCACACCATGTGAAGCAGGCAATACACTGATTTCTAAATTATTCTGCAACTTTAGGTCTAGACCCTCCTGGTAGGAAAATACTAACATCCTGCAGTTGCACAAGAAATTGTACATTCTCAAGGAGATCCAATATGGTATATTACTTCTGTGTCTGGAAGTCAACGTCCGCCTTCGGTTTCTATGAACAGTTTCCACCAATAACATGTGACAGGGTGAAATGTTTTCTGCATCACTCCTCATTCTGCATCTGCTATACCAGCTCATCAGTAGCAAAAAGCTATCTCCATCCACCTTACATCAGCGGACGGTAGCAGTTCAAATATTTTCCTTTCTTCTATTGCCTATGCCCTATTAAATGTGGACACCCCCCACACACACATCTTACTTCCTTAGAAGTAGGAAGTCCTCATTCTAGGCTAGACTCACTTAAGAAAATGAAAATTCTGACGACAAGGTCTCCCTTCTTTGTACTTTCTTAGGTTATCATCCCTGAATGCACCAGGTACACTATGTCCTCTTCTGCCCATCCCCTAATAAGGAGGGGACTTGTAATAAGACACCAGAACAGACAGCCCAAGTTGCTGGATGTGCTGTGTCTTCAGGAAGAAGTCTGAAACCAAGTCTATGTGGTCTTTATGAGAAGCAGCATGATGGAGTGCTGGCCTGTGGAGGCAACTCTACCACCAAACTGGCAGCCTCTGCCTAATGAGGAGGGAGGCCTCCCTGCAGGATCCATGTTGCTAGAGCTCTGGGTCTCTTACAGAACTCCTGCAGAGGCTGTGAGGTGCTGGTCTGGGGATCTTGGTTGGCTACTGGTGTCTAGGAGAGACTCAGGCCTGGAAAAAAATATGCATCCAGCTCTTGGCACTGCAAAACATGCCCTGGAGAACTCACTACAGGAAGAGAGCTTGTGAAACAGTGTGCAATCATGGATTTGGCTGTGGAATGGAGCTTGGGATCAGCAGAGAGAGAGAAAGAAATACAAGAGATGGGAATCCTTGACATGAACATCCTAAAGGAAAAAAAAAAAAAAAAACACTCTAAGGCAAAGGCAAAGATCATGAAAAGATTCAGAGGTCTCAGCAATGGGTTCCCATGGGAACCAATCAGCCAGCATCGGCTATGGGGCACCTCTGGGTACTTGGTTTTTGTGCACAATGGCTTGGCTGAGGAAGTGAGGCCTGGCTGACCAATGCACGGGACTGACATTTACGAGATCAGAATTCTGTTCTGGCAAGTGCCCTCGACTTGCTGGGCAAGTCATCTGGTATGTCTAGCTTTGGTTTCTTCATTTTCAAAGAAATGTGTGAAGTGATCATCACATGTTCCCTACGGCCTTTCCCTGTATCTCTCTTCTATGACTTGAGGGATGCACCTTGTCCTAGACAGCTCAAGCTGCATAACAAAGTAATGTAGACTGGGCAGCCAAAATAATAGAAATCCATTTTCTCACACTTCTGGAGGCTAGAAATCAATCAGGGCACTAGCATGGTCAGGTTCTGGTGAGAGCTTGCTACTGGCCTGCAGAGAGCTGCCTTCCCACTATGTCTATGGATGGCCCTTCCTCAGTGCATGTGAAGATAGTGAGAGCTCTCTCTGCTTCTCTCCTTATGAGGTCGCTAGTCCTAATTGATTAGGACCATATCCTTATAACCTCATTTAATTTTGATTACCTCCTAAAAGTCCTATCTCCAAATACGGTCACATCAGAGGTCCACATATTAATTGGCGGGAGGGCACACGATTCTGTAGCTAGGCCACCTGAGGCTATGCTGCTTAGAGGCAGCAAACGTTTCTCCAGTGGTTCATTCTTCCTCTCTCAGGGCCAGACACTCAAGAGGGGTCAAATGCTGAGTCTCAGGGCATCCATGAAGCCGGGCTGGCCATGAGGAAGAGAGTCAGGAGGCTCTGTGCTGTCAGATGATGAACCACATAACCCATGCTCTCAGCAGGTCAGACCAGCACATTTCTCCAAAGAAGCAAGAACTGGAAATGGGTCAAGTAGGCAACTGAAGGGGAAGCTGGAAGTCAAGAGCCTGGTTCTGAAGCATATAGGCTAGGAGAAAGAGGACATATGGTCAAGGCAAGAAAGTAAAGAGGCAGAAATACCAGACTGGGGATATTCCATATATGTACATATATACATACATACATGCATTAGCCTAGGAATGATAACTTTAAAATTTTTTGTGAAAGGAGTCCCCCAAAAGAGTCTGTATTCTTCATATAATTTCCCCCTCACTCTTCTATCTCAAATTTTCACCATATTTGCCACATGGACTATGGGTTTTACTGGCTTGATTTCCTCCATCTACCTCCATCTGAGATTCACAGATCACATATCTATAATAGGTGACAGGGTTCAAACAATGTCATTCAGGTCCTATGCCATGAAGCCCTGGTTTGGGAATGTTCTGAGAGTCAACGCATCTCAGACACAGAGAAGACGTGTTCTAGTTTAACGTGGCTTCCTAGAGTCTCCCCCTCCTGCCCAAATCCCTCTGTCCCAGACAAACCCAAGGAAAATGAGAGAAAAGAAACATACTAAAAATAAGAACTTGAACAATCCTTGAATGATAAAAGGCAGAGAAAGCAACTATCACAGAGAGAAGTTCACAAACCGGGGAATGGAAAGTGTCATGAAAAGTGCCCGTGCCAAGAGGTGGATGAAGGTAGAAGCCACATGGCATTGGTTACTCCACTGTAGTGGGAACAGCCACACATATTAAGTCTCTATGCTAAGCAGTGAGACATGAAGTGTCTGACTTAAGGCTGGAGCAGTGAGTATGGAGGATTGGGTCCAATATGCAGGGTAGAACTCACAACGCTGGTGATTTGGGGAGGATAAGAGATCACCCACAGCCAAGACCAAGTGTGCAGCCCCACAGCACCTTCCACTCCTTCCCCATTATTACTGAACGCAACACACATCCCACAAGCAGCACCTCCTGCCCACCTCCTCCATCCAAACGCACAAACACATGCACCAGGTAGTTTGATGGGAAATCACTTACAGACATGTGTTCAATCAGGAATCACCACATGATTCACAAAGACCAATATCATGGAATTCAAATGAAGAAATAAGAGGCTCAAAAGACAGAAAAAATGTAAGAGGAATCAAGGCTAAAAGAGGAATGAGAACAGGACTAAGTTAGTTTCATATCTACAAAAAGATACAGAAAATCACCACACTTACAAACAAGAACAGGAATTATGAGCTAAGCACAGAGGGTCATGAAAAAAATATCTACTTACAAATCTTGGAAATGAGAAACACACCCAGGGCTGCGGTATTAGGTGATTTACCAAAGTGATCATGAGATGAAGCAGAGGAAGAGGAGAGAAAAAAATATAAAAAAATCCCCATCCATACAGTGACAGAGTAGTCTGTGGCTCCTGGATATTCTTAGTAAAAAGGAAAAGTAAAATAAAACCACTGAGAAAGGACATAGGGATTCTAGGCTTAGTGTAAAAAATTTCAATTACACTATTTTTAAAAAATAATAAAAAAACCAAACTGTTTATTTAGAATTTACCACACGGGCATGATTACCCACACAAAATAAGTGTCAGGAGTTCCCTGATGGAGTTGGTCCAGAAGAAGACCAAAAGGAAGGGGAAACCTGCAGTTCTGGCAGGATCTAGGAGTAGGAAGGAGAGGAAGAGGGAGAGTGATGCACAATTTGGAGAAAGGACAACATACAACGGACACTCCATGTTTGGGGAGGCAGGGGAAATGACAAGTATTTTCTTAAGAGATGTTTTGCTAAAAATTGGGCAATTTTGAAGATGTAACTCCAACTATGAAAAACGTAATAGATTCATCTATCTGACGAAGTAGGGAACCTCGTGGAACTTTATGGGAAAGGAGTGAGAGGATAAAAGATGAATCATGATATTGGTAAAAACAAGCCATGAGCTGGATCAGGGAGCGGGTGGGCAGGGAAACCAGCTAAGCAATTCTTGCACTACCACAGGACCAAGCTCAAAAACATGTGCAAGAATAAAAAGCAGCCAGGCTTACATGCGCATTCCTAGAATCCTAAAAAAGACAATTCAATTCCAAAATGCACCATGTATTTTTCACCTAATCTTTGACAATATTTACTGCCTTGTGCCTCGTTTTATTTTTCTGTTCCCTTTTTCATTTCCTTCACAGATGAACACACAGTCAGACAGCTCAAGTGTGATAAGCACCCAACTGAGACTAAACATTTGCTCTTTTGTGCACGCCTAATGATTTCCATCTTGGCCTCCACTGTGTTAAGTTTATGAAACCTATGCTTCTTATCACTGGTATCAGCATTTTCATTTTTCTGCCAGGGGAGAATGCCATAAAATTGTACAACATAGAGTTGTACAAACTCTACTATACTGACCAAGCAGGCAGGCTCCAGAAACCAAGCTGCTGCCTGGCCAGCAGCACTGCCAGGCAATGGCTCACTCAACCGGGGGGCCACGCAGGAGCATGTCGGGTTTGCATGGTTTCCGTATAGTCACTGCGGACCATGGATTGTGCAAGAGTGGAAGATGCCAAGATTGAGGATCATCCTCAGAGGAATCAGACCTTGGCTAACGATGAGATAAGGGACACACCAAATAAAGATAACAGAGCACTGTGGTTTATAGAGTATATGCTGCGAGTTTGAGAAAAGCAAGACTAGACTGAAAAATGATGTCAACATTTGAGGACAGAGTATTTCCCATGCTCAAGAAAGTCTGATTTCCCCCTCCTCTCCCCTTCCCTCCCCTTTTCTCCTCACCTCTTCTCATCTTTCCATTCATTTACTCCTGGGTGCATTACGTCACCCTGCAGACTAGATCACCTACTACGTGAACCAGTGATCTCTGCCCTCACGAGCTCACCTTTAGTGCAGAAAAAAAGCTATCACATGATGTACACTAGTGGCTGTGAAACTGCTTTTCCAGATAGTAGAACCCTCTCTGCCAATGAAATCCTATATGGAAAATTTGTCAAGCTATAAAAGCTGTGTTGCTCCCTTAGGGATGGGAGGGTGTGGAGGGACTTGGAACCCAGGCCTATAATCCAGGATCATTCTCAGCCATTTACATTCTCTCTTTCTCTCTCCCTCTCTCTCCCTCTCTCTCTCTCTCTCTCTCCATCCCTTTCTTTCCCTCCTTTTCTCTCTCCTCTCTCCCTGTCTCCCTCTCTCTTTCTCTCTCCTCCCCCTCCCTCCTTATTTCCCTCTCTCTCTTCTCACTCCCATCTAAATAATCAAAGCTTGGAATAAGGGTTTTTAGGTTAGCCACATTTACTGAATAAAAATGAACATTTCTAATCCTTAATTTTAGAAGAGGAGGAGTTTATCCTTCCACATGTCTTCACCCACTGCATAAATGAAATCATAAATCAAATGTGGTCTTCAATTTTCTCTCTGCCTTGCACCTCATCCTCCCTTCTCAAAAGCACAGCTGAATTGTGCCCGAGATTCTATGGAAGGCCACCTCCCATGGCCTTCTGGAATGTTCTACCCCAGAACTGCAATGAGGGCTAGCATCTATTGAGCAGCGTCTGTGTGCCAGTTTCTGTGTTAGATGCTTAAAATACATCATCTCCAGTGACCCTTTGACTTAAGACTCACCAAGGACAGTTTAGGATTGGGATTGTCCAGATAAAGAGAAGCAGTTTCCGAGAGGTCTACTAAAGGGACCAAGGCCATCCAACTCCCGGGATTCAGCCCCAGCTCCACCTGGGCCTCATGTCTACCTGCTAGTGCCTGGTTACCTGTGTGCTGCTCCACGGCGGCTCGGCCTGCCCCTCTGCATCTCTTCATACCTCTCTCTCTCTCTCCCTCTCTCATACACACACACACACACACACACGCATGAGCGCATGCATGAACCTCCTCTGCTTGGAAATGCCCACTCCTGACATTAAGCGCTTTGCAAGCCCCTGTTTACTTTCTTCCCCTCCCTGCCTGCTGTCCCAGGCTACAGCTGCTCCTGATGCCATGGTGCTACTGCTGCCAAAAAGCTGTTTTTCTTCCACTCTAATAAACATGTTTCTATTCATTTGTGAGTTGGTATGTTTCTTTATCTAATGGGCTCACACTATTCGAATATGTCCAGATAATGCGTTAACCCCTCCAAGGCTATGGCTTTCCAGAAACATGCTCTCCAAGTGCCAGCCTTCGCCTCAGACACATGGGCACCACTGTGCTCAGACTTAGTCCTGAGGGAGAGAAAGTGTCTTTGCAATGAGACACGCAGGTGAGTGGGGTGAGGGCATAAATGGAACATCTGCTTTCATTATCCTAAAGCAAATTTAGTGCCAATAAAAAGTGTTCAAGTGAGAAGATCTGAGGATGAAAACTGACAGTCAAAATTACAACCATACTGAATCCCACCTCCATGCCAGTGTCATCCTTTTTAATTTGGCTGTCTCCATTCTCAGGCTGAGCAGGGGACTCACACCCTCTCTGATCCCACTCACTGGCCCTGCTGGCTTTTCTTGAACCCTTGTGATATCAAGCACCACTGTCTTAAGTGATTTACAAATACCCACTCCTTTATTCTTCAAACCAGTCTTGTGAAGCACAGAGAGGTTAAATGATGCAATCAAGGTCACACAGCTGGTGAATGACAGATCCAGGGTCTGAACCCAGGGAGTCAGCCACAATGCCCTTCTGGTTACTGATCAAAAATACTTCACTGCAGGGATGCCTGGGTGGCTCAGTGGCTGAGCATCTGACTTTGGCCCAGAGTGTGACCCCGGGGTCCTGGGATCAAGTCCCACATTGGGCCCCCCTCAGGGAGCCTGCTTCTCCCTCTGCCTATGTCTCTGCCTCTCTCTCTGTTTGTCTCTCATGAATAAATAAATAAAATCTTTAAAAAAAATACTTCACTGCAGACATGTCCTGAGACCTAGAACCAATGGGGATTTCAAATTCCTTTCTAAATAAATCAATGATAAAAGGCCTGGTGTAGTGGCCAAGTATCCAAGTATCCAAGCTCTGCAGTCACTTCTTGCTATGTGACATTGGATTAGTTCCTGAACCTCTCAGAGCCTTGACTTCCTCACATTCCAAATAGGGATGAGAATAATACACCGGGAAGGCAGAATGAGGTAATTCAGTTAAGGTCAGGGACATAGTGACTAGCGGCCTGTACTGTGTAATAGGTGCACTCCCACTTGTCATTGATGATGTCCAGCACTGAATATGCAATACACAGGCAAGACTTTTTAGAAGGCTGCAGAGAAACGGAATCAGTCAAGACAGAAGGTAACACATTGAACGAATTCTTTTGGGGTGAATTTCAGCTCTTGACAACCACTGTTACATCTGCACTGCCAGTAGAAAGCTGAATATCTAAATGTTCACAGCAGTAAGGTGCTCTGAAGTAGGATCTCCCCTGTGGGCAGAGCATCTTAAAAGAAGACCCTTGTGCCTCCATGCCTCAGCCTCTGAGGTCTCTTCACATTGGTTCTTACCCATGTCCCCACCCTCTAGTGCATCCCTGCAACAAGCCCTGGGAACACCTACCTCATCAGGACCTCCTGCCTTTGTTCACCAAACTCTTCCCGACCCAGGATATAAGCCTGAGCTCCAGGCCCTACACGAAGGGCATCTGATCAATCTCCATTTCCTGTGTCTCAATTCCGTCATCTAACAGGACCATCTGGCTAAGTTTCAAACAACACAAATACCTGGGTTAGCTCTTAGGAGGTTACCAATAGAGATGTATTTTTTTTTTTCCCATTCAAGGCAGATTGGATAATGCTCCTAAATTTCAAGTATGTGATTTGGTTTCCCCACTCCTGCCCCTTCCTCCTTCTTCTCTGAGTCACTCTTAAATCTAGATCAGATATTTTGTACTTAGTCCATTTGCTGGCCACCAGCACAGTCAAAGGGATGCTGACATTCCTCTAACTTACTGCAAACCAATCGTGCCTCCACCCATCCCCTCTCCTCAATGTGAAAGTTGTCAATATTACCCTCCCATACTAAAAGAATATTTTGAGTAGAAACAACATAATAAACACAAAGTTGCTTTGAGCTCTTCAGAGAAAGGATTTTGCATTGAAGTAAATTTGAAATCATTTGGCTATTTTCAGCAAATATGGCTCCAAACTGGAATCACCTGTGTTTATCCCTAGATGGTGTAGACAAATGGCTTTGTAGCTAAATCTACAACTTTGCTTAAAAAAAAAAAAAGTCAAGACAGCAAATCGCTAATCTATAGAGAGCACATGGCTATGTACCAAATCCCAAATCCTGTGTCCAACGGGACGCTGAGGCACAAGATTTTATTTTTGGTTTATTTTTATTGGGCAACCACCTCATTTGCTATTGTAAATAGACCCCAAGATTCCATGAAACTACTCTGGTAGGGGAATTGGCAGCTTCTATTGGAAAGGAATCCACCAATTAGGATAATAAGTCCAAGGAAAAGAAAGAACACAGTATTAACTGCCTTCTGTTACAGGAAACACCTGGACAACTTTGGTGCCGATGAATCCTCTACATGAAGTTTTGAAGCAAGTGTTTGCTTAATTTTGCAGGAATTGTTTTGGAAGGTTGAGTGGTAAGGGAAGAGAGAGTATGTCTTCATTGTTTCACATCATTTTATCCTTAGAAGGCCAGCCCCCTTCACAAACCCCCTCTCCCCACCATGCTCCAAGTAAGCACCTACAGGCTTGGTCCAGAATTCCACAATGGTTTTCTGTTGTATGGACACAGGTCCCTATGCTACACTAATTTGTTTGGTGATTAGATTTGCTTCATCCTTGGCCTTGGAAGGGCAAGGAGCATAGCAACAGGAGTTGACAAGACCTGAATCCAGTGCATGGATCTGTCCTTCATTTATTTGAGTCCTTTGAGTCATTTCCATGACCTAGAGAGTGAATCTTTGGCTCTGGAGTCAAACTATGTCTTGGATCAAATCTCATCTCCACCACTTATTGGGTGAATGACCTTGGACATGTTACTTAATTTCCAGCCTGAGCTTTTCTGTTGGTAAGTGAGGACCGTGACAGCTACACACTCATAGGCGAATGCAAAAACATTAACTTAAATTATGCATGCCCAGGATTTAGTTGATCATTATTTTTGTTGTGATTGATACATCATTGCAATTAGTGGTTTCCATCCAGTGCAATGCAAAACTATCAAATACTGCACAAATAAGCTGCGTAGAACTACAAAGGCAGTACTGTTATTATTTTTATTATGTGAGCCCTGAATTTAAGTCTATCTTAGAGGTGACAAGAGACATCATAAGAAAGGAATTACAGAGATCCCTCCTTTCACTTAGGAAGAGCTTTAAAATACCCAATATGGTTGAGAAATATACATTTGCAAAACATTACTACATGTTTAAATGAGAATTTACACACACGTGGACTCATTGAGCCCAGAAAATATGATTATGAAGACAGAGAATTAATTCTGCTATTTTCACCTGCCTCATAGAAGGAAGAGGGAGGGGAAGGAGGAAGCATCCAAATCAAATAACATTTCCTTCAACTATGATGCATGGAGTGAATAAGCGATTGACTTTTCCATTTGGTGCCTTAATTCCTGTCCGTCAGATTCCCTGCCATTTCTTGCCTGGAAATGTTATTATCTATCACTCCTCTGGAATGAACAGGACCAGGTACATCTCTCTGAATCTCGCTCCCCCCTCTCTTTCCCTGATAAGCTGGCAGGACTGGGGCTGTTGACAAGATTCACATTCTCACCTGATAAAGTGCCATTTACACTGTGAATGCCAAAGAGAGTGGTGGGGTGTAGACTCAAACACTATCTTTAAGGGGGAAGACACTTCCAGACTCCCAAACTTAGAATACTGGTGCCCAACAAGGTCGGGGTGGGTGGGAGAGAGGGTGGGTTCCAATTAGTATTCATACCTGTTCTTACTTGGTAAAATTGTGGGATCACAGCTTTGTGGATTAAGGATTAAGAGCAAATTTGGCTTAGTGAATATTCCTCCTCTGGATAAATGTCTGTTGAGGATTTAGAAAACACTGTTCTAAACCAGTGGGATATTTTCTTTACACGCCAATATTTTTTATTTCCTTTTAATAATGACATTAACTTCTATATAAAAGGCCCACTTTGTTGTTGTTGTTTTCCTCATCTGAAAGGTGAAGCTCTGCCACCAAATTTAATCAATCCTCTTGCCTCCCACCTCCGGGGAGACGGGGAGACGAGCACAGGGCCAACTGGTGCAATCTGTCGGCGACCCCACAAGCAAGGTCAGGCACATTACTCGGCCGACGTCTGCGGCACTGAATCCAATCTTCAGGGATCACAGTGCAATAAGCAAGCGGCATCCGTGAGTTCCTGACAATCATTTCTGAAATGGACTCAGCACTTGAGAAGGCGCAAGCACGGCTTTGCTCCTCGCGCTCCGATCACAGCTGTGGATGCAGGGTGAGCGGTGAGCAGCGGCCAGGCCTTAGCAGGAACTCTTCCCAGGAGCAAGACAGGAGCACCTGGCTCCCTGGCCAGTCCCGCTGGCAGCACGACAGCTCATCCTCCAGCACTGACTGCTTGTCCTGTCCGGGCTGCCAGAGAACCCCTGGGTTCCGCCATCCTCACCCCGGGGACACAAGACTCCATACCACAGGCAAATACTGACCCTAGACAAAAGGATGATACACAGAGAAGGGAAGATCAGCTCATTGTGGCCACCCCACTTCCTTCCCAGGTGGTCACCAGCAGCTCAGTGTTACCCGCAACTCCGGACTCTACGCAGACTGAAACTATAAGAAGCCACGGTAGTAGTGAGGGTGCAGATTCAGGATCCAGAGCCCACATATTCCAAACCCGGGCTCGAACCTGTATTAACTGTGTAATAACCTCTCAGGTGCCTTGGCTGTAAAATGGGAATAATCATAGCACCTGTCTTACAGAGCCGTTCTAAGGACTGAATGGGTTAACGCCTGTGAAACACTCAGAACTGTGCCTGGTGTGGAAGTGTCACTATCACTATTATTATTCTCATTATTATTGTTTACAGCTGAATAAAGAAGTATTATCTGTATTTTCCTACCAATATGACAGAAACTCAGATTATGTCACTTGGCCAAAGTCACAGGGCAAGGATTCGAACTGACACATATCTGACTCCAGAGGGCAAACGCTCAACCAGGAAACAAGACACCACTCCTGCTCAGCGTGAGCCAACCACACGTCACCAAGACATCCTTCTCATCCTTGGGCAAGTGGCATGACTCTCAATTCATCAGGTCTTGTGTATGGAGTTCCTGCTACCAGTAGGAGAAGTTAAGCATAAGAGGCACAGGACAAGGTAAATTGCTTAGAGTGTCTGTGGGGAAGCAAAACACATAAACAGGAAAAGAAAAACAATAAAAGCAGACAAATGGAGCCAAAAAAGAACAGTCGCTCAACAGCCATGGGGGCTCCCCTCTGTCACAGTCACCTCGCCCCATGGGCCTTCCAGGTGCCTGTGTGCTCCGTGGCTTCTGGCTGCAGGACCTTTGCTCAGGGGTAGTTCCGTATCCTCCCCTTTACTTAACCACCTGCTCTTCATGCCTAAAGTCAGTTGGGATGGTGCCTCTCGTGGAGCTTCTAGACTCCCCAGTCTAGGCTCTTCCCCACGTATGTCCTTCTAGGGCACATGCTTCTCCTTGAAGTCCAGATCTCATAGGTAAGCAATGACTTGTGGAATTGTGTTTATATCTGTCTCCTCACTTGATGATGACACCATGAAGGCAGGGGCAGCTTCTCCCTTGTTCCAACAGTGAGCACAGCACCTGGCGTAGAAGATGAATGAGTACAAATGCATCTCCTCAAGGGATAGAAGTGCCCAGCACGCCTCCCTCCTTCTCTGTGTCCTAGGAATCTACCTCTGGAATTTCCAGAGCACGAAAAATCTTGAAAAGGTGGGTTTGATTCACAATGGCTGTAGGATCAACTGTGGAAGGTTCTGCTGCTCCGGGAAAGCAGGGGCTGTGAAAACAGGCAGCTCTTTCAGTTTCGCTTCAGACCCAGGTTCTGCAGTTCTCTCCAATAGCCCTGACTTGGGCAGTGGGTCTCCAGCTCTTTGCCCCTGGCGGGGTATTATTAGCCAACCAATTTGCCTGCAAGCTCGCCGAACATCACAGAAAAGAGGAGCCTGTGTCTCCCCCTCCTGCCTTCCTGCCCTCCTCATTCACCTACCAACATTTTCTCTCTAAACCCTAAAGTCACCCAACTATGTCACACCATCAGTGCCTCGGTTAGGTAAATGCCACTGAGCAAATTTCCCATTGCCTTTGGGATAGCCCAACTTAGAAATCCAGAAAAGGTCAGTAGGGAAGCTGGGAGGGAGACACTGCATCTTTAAAAGCAACCTGGCGATCTCATGAACACTACGGGAAGAGCCCCACAGAAGGAGGCTCAGAAGTGGGATGGCAGTTCTCCGCCAAGGGCCGACCTCCAAAACTGGCAGCTCCCCCATCAAGCAGGTGTGTCAAAGAGACAAGAGTGTTAATGGCTCTCCTCCCGACTGAGCTGAACAGAACTGCAGGTCGCTCCTCGGTTTGTCTTTTCCTCCTGCCAGCTTCCTCATACCACACCTCTGTCTGAAAACAGCGCCACACTGGCTTCCCCAGACAAGTCACAGCCCCACCTGTCATGCCACCACGACGTAAGTAAAACCTGGTCCCAGGCAAGTGTGATGGGAGCAATAAACATCTCTAGCGGCGCTGATCACCAGCGAGGTCACAGTCAAGGGCACACACCTCCCACTGGCTGCAGCTGCGAAAGAGACTTTATTGACTTCAAAAACAATGTTTTTTTGCAGGGACTTGATGCTTTGCTCACTGAAAGTGCTGCATCCTGTCTCCTCGTCTCTCAACTCTCCAGCCCTGCCTCCACCCAGCCCTGATTTGAGATTAGCCTGTTGTGGATAAAAGGCTCTAGGGAGCCTCCTCATGGATAACCAGCCCCAATGACACTGAGGGAATGAAGGGGAAGATGTCTACTCCCCTTTCTCTGCAGAAGTGCCCCATGCCCACGGGATCGCAGATGGTCTCCATTCCTGAGCCATCTGGTGACATCTTCTTCCAGGGGTCACTTGGGATTTTTTTTTTTCTGACATAGTTAATGTTCTGATTTTTCTCCTTTTTGGTCAGATGGGTCTACGTTGTTCTTTTGCTTTCCCGTCAGTAGGCATTTGAGGTGCATAGCCTTAAAGTCAAGAGGCTATAATATCACCTTTCCATGACGTTTTTCTTCAATCACATTTCCTATTATGTAGTCACATCTGAAAAACTGGATTCCCTTTTTTGGGGGCCTCCAAATTAACAACAAAATATGAACAAAAATCCTGAGCCACAAGATAGAAGTCCTCTCTTGAGCGGATTCGACTGAGTGTCGTACAGGGTCTGGGCTGACTCTTCAGTCGCCTCCCCACCCAGCACTGTGTACAAATGGGGGCTGAAGGGAAGAACCTCTGGCTGTTCTGTTTTAGCAGCTGCTCAAATAGAAACATCTCTTCAGTTGTGGAGACCAGAGTTTTTGTCAGTTTTATTTGTTGTTGTTGCTTGTTGCTGCTCTTGTGTGGTTTGGTCTGTTCATCTGATTTGAGGATGCTGGATGCTAATACTGAGACCAAAATGACTTCTTCTGGAGTTTCTCAGCTCCTGGGTCCCTGAGCCACTGTCACTGCCATCTGGACACAACCATCCACAAATGCCAAGCACGTTCACACTGCTTTCTCACACACGGCTTCTGAGGAACTCTGAAGTCATGACAAGAAGATGCACCATCCTCCACTCTGATGGTGGAAAGACTTTGTCCTTTTTCTCTTCCTGCTTCAGGAGGTAAACATGGACAAAGATACAAGGGCTTCAATGGCCCTGCTACTTGCCCTCAGGAGGCACTACTGGCCCCACTATCCTCAGCACCGAAGAATGGCACACTCATTCCCCACATGGAAGCTAAAGTTGGGTGTGAATCCAGAGATCTTTACAGAGCACAAAAGATAATCTGGTCTTTGAGGGAGGATCTTGAGCTCTGCTTGGGAGTTGGAGGGAGGGGCACAGGGACAGAAGCATGCCCGTGAGTGGGGGGGAGGTGTTGCTATTCCACAAATGTGCCTTCAGATTCAGCAGAAGAGAACAAGCCTCAGTATTGGTCAAGCAGTAGTGTGTTTTGAGACCCTTGTGTACACTTCTAGAACTCTGAGCTCATCCAAAAGACAGATAGAGAAGGAATGGCCTCCTCCTCCTCCTGAAAGCTGAAATGTAGCTAAGGAGTAGGTGTGTACACATAAACCTAGGTGCACACACACCGAGGTTCACACAGCCACAAAAATACCTAATACAAACTAATTAAGAATCAAATGCTAGGTCAGTATAGGAAGTGAGAACATTAGGATAATACACCTGAGACATCATACAATCAGTGCACCCCACTCTGACCTCAAGGGGAGCTTGCATTCTGGTCAAGGATGAATGGGAGTCCTCAAGACCATCCTGAGTACCTGAGTAGTCCCCTGGGAAAGATTGTTCTCTTCTCTTGGTGACAGAGTAGTCTGCGAGGAAACAGGGTGATCCAAGAGAAGGAAGTCTGCCAAAGACATGAGCCTGCAGCCAGACCTGCATATTGTCCAGCCCAGATCACTAGGGTCAAGAATAGAGGTGTGGCTCTGTAACTGGTATTTTCCCAAGAATTTTAGTGATGACCGAGTTCTGTCAGACTCCCTAGTTTCAAGGTCTGAAGATTCTGTTTCGGGAAATTTGGAATTCTGGCTTCCAAATAAGTAATGGGGGTTGAGACCAACCTTTTAAAGGAATTGGTGGATGGCATCCAAGGTGGAAACACTGCTACCCAAGTATTTGCAAATAAAGTATTCAAAGGGAGTATTCAGGATTCAGCACCAGGCTGCCCTGGATACTTAACTTGAAATTCAGCTTCAACACCGAAAGATTATTTTGTTAATTGGATAAAGTTCCCTTCTTGAACATTTGGTATCAGAATCTTGCTCATCTTGCCTAGAATGGCTGATGTCTACTTCAGACCCTAGTCCACAAGAGCATAGAAGTCTGGACTCAGGCAAGAAAGTTAAGCAGAAACTTGGGAAATAGGCAGACGTATGTTCCAATTCCTGATCTGTTACTTCTTCATCAATGACCACAGACACAAAACAGTCTCTGAGCCAGGATTCCATATGTAAAATTGGGATAATCATGTGAACCTCCTAGGCTACTCTAAGGATTAAATGAAATTGATCTTAATGTTATTTCTTTTTTTTCTTTTTTAAAAGATTTTATTTTTTATTTATTTATTTATTTATTTATTTATTTATTTATTTATTTATTCATGAGAGACACAGAGAGAGAGAGGTAGAGACACAGGCAGAGGGAGAAGCAGGCTCCCTGCAGGAAGCCTGTCATGGGACTTGATCCCCAGACCTGGGATCACACCCTGAGCCGAAGGCAGATGCTCAACCACTGAACCTACCTCCCAGGCATCCCCTTAATGTTATTTCTGACACAGAGCCTTGATCTGAGGTAGTGAATGGATAATGATGGATGAATGGATGGATGTATGGATGAGTAGAGAGAGAGAGTGAGCAAGCACTCAATGATCCTTTCTGCTTCATATCACAAGGACCCTTCTCCCCTCTCTAAAGAGTACCTTGTATCCATCCCACGTGCTGGTCAGAAAGACATGGAGAACACAGAGAAATGCCATCTGGGAATGATCTATTTTCTGTACTCAGCATGTTCCTGGAAACCTGTTGTCCCCAAGAGAACAGGTGAAAGCCTGACACTGTCAAAAAAAAGTTGGAAAGCTTGCTGCTTAATTTTTTATTAATGATATTAAAATTTCTTTGCATAAGTCATTAATCATTAGGTCATATGAAAGGCTTATGTTTATTCAGAGAATATAATAACTCACAGCAGTAAGCATGCACGTTTCCTCCATTGGCCAGTAGAAGTGCTGTGTTGTTATATAACAGAATAGATTTGTTTTTCTTTCTTCCTATTTATTTATTTAGTCTCACTTAGAACAGTTAGTTCAATTTAACCAACATTTATTGAGTGTCTCTGACAAAGATAAATATAATATGGTCTCTGCTGTAGAAAAGCTCAGAGTGATAACAATAATGACAAAACAGTGAGAATTGTCACTATTTCTTGGGCAATCACAAGGCGCCTATCTCTTTGCAAAGCACTTCACGCACATTATCTTATTTATCTCATTTAATACTCAAACCATCCTATGAGGTAGGCACTATTATTATCCTCATTTTGTGGAAATGGAGGGTTGGATACTTTGAGTAGCTCATCCAAGTTCATGGTTATAGTTGGGTGGGGGAGACAGACATATAAAATTTCACTTCAGTTTCTTAACTTTATACAAGCAACTATATTTCTATACATAACGTGTACAGGACCAGAACAGCAGTATTCTCTGGCCATTTTATTTTTTTTCTTCCACAACACTTCTATGGACTCTCTGATGGAGTCTCAGAGACAGTGGCTCTTCAGAAAGAGATCAGAAAAAGACATGGCCATATAGATTCCAGAGAATCTATCAAGAAAGTGAAGGGAGATCCAGGGCCACTAAGATGTGGGGCTACCACACTGCATCATAGGAAAAGAGAAGAGAGCAGGAGAGTAAATCTCAACCCCATTACTGTTGGTCCATGTTAAGAAATGTGTTTAAGGAAGCTCCTGAGTTCGATGTATACAATGGAATATTGCTCAGCGATTAGAAATGACAAATACCCACTATTTGCTTTGACATAGAGAACCTGGAGGGTATTATGCTGAGTGAAATAAGTCAATCAGAAAAGGACAAACAGTATATGGTCTCATTCATTTGGGGTATATAAAAATTAGTGAAAGGGAATAAAGGGAAAGGAGAGAAAATGAGTGAAAATATCAGTGAGGGTGACAAAACATGAGAGACACCTAACTCTGGGAAATGAACAAGGGATAGTGGAAGGGGAAGTGGGTGGGGGGTTGGGGTGACTGGGTGATGGGCATTAAGGGGGACACTTCGGGATGAGCACTGGGTGTTATGCTATATGTTGGCAAATTGAACTCCAATAAAAAAAAAAAATTAAAAAAAGGAAGCTCCTATCTCTGAACTGGCTGCACTCCAACTTGGAAGTTAAGTACATTCCAAACATTTTTTGTTGAATTGTATTTAAGGAACAGAGTGGGTGAGCTATAGAAGAGGATATTAAATAGCTATTGAAATCATGAGTCTGGGGCACCTGGGTGGCACAGTTGGTTAAGTGTCTGCTTTCAGTTAAGGTCATGATCCCAGGATCCCGGGATCAAGCCCAACGTTGGGCTCCCTGCTCAGCAGAGGAATCTGCTTCTTCTTCTCCCTCTGCCTCTGCTCATGTGCTATCTTTACCTTGCCCACTCTCTCAAATAAATAAATTAAAATATTTTTTTAAAAAAAGAAATCATGTGTCTGAGAAATAATTACTCACATAGGAAATCAAAATATTCTATGTGTAAAAGAAGCTAAATATAAGGAAAAAAATAATAATTTCAGATATCTCTAGGTATAGAATATAAACTGAAAATGTTATCATTTTCAGTTCTTAAAGGTTGACTGTTATCAACTTTTAAAGAACATCGTCCAATCACAGATACATTTGTGAGGGCAAATTCCATTATGCTCATCCCTGTCCTCTCCTTTCTCTCTTTGACTGTCCCCTTCACATTTCTTTCCCTTCCCAGCAACACCATTAGTACCACCTTTTATCTCACTTTCTTGACAAAGCAACTGCTTTACAGAGTTGCTGCTGCTTAACTCTTTAATGAATACAAAGAGATGCATAATTGTTCACCGGAATGGTATATTCACCAAAAAACAGAATGCAACTGACAACCTTCTAAGAAACTCTAAAGTTGTTAGTATAAAATGAAAATGACCTTTTCCCTTCATCTCACTGCAGACCTGTATTTCTAGTCAGTGCTTCATGACGACATACTTGGGAACGCAAGGAAACACCCACAATAACATGGGACAGCTTGGTTCTGTCTTGTTTCCCAGCCCTTCTCTGCTGTATTATTCATCTTCTCTCATAGCTGTGGGCCACCTCAAGGACATGGAAGTAAGAAAATATCTTGGTCCATGAGAAGATTCATAAAAGAGATACTATGGGATGACAATATTTAGGAGATGCATCCTCTCACTTAAGCTGACACACTTACTGATATCTACAATTCCTATTTCTTTTGGCCTCAGATTTCCTGCATAAGAAAGACAAAGTGTCTCATCTGCCCCGGTTTCCACATACTGCAGCAGGAACATAAATCTTACCAGGAAAAGGCTTTACATGTTCTTTAAAGATAGAGTCACACAAACAAAATCATCACTGGAGCCCTGTTATGGGCTGAGATTATGAGATACTGGGTGGTCATAAGCCATAGCACAGCCTCATAGTAGGTACTGCCTTAGGCCAGTTTCAAATATTAACACACATGCACACACATACACACACCACAGAGTCAGCATCTGTCTTTGTAAATGCTGGGATGGCAGCACTGCCACTTAATAAGACTAGAGCTTCTTTAACCAGGAGAATGGTTCTAGGACAGAGTGACATTGGCCAAGGGATATGTATTTCCCTAAACCAGAACTTTTTATTCTCTGTGTGACTCTTCAGTCTTAATACTCTCCTTCCCCCCACCAGACACCAGCCAATTCTGCTAGGATAACGCTAAGTCCAGACCTTCCCTGAATATCTGATACCATGACTGGTTTTCTCTGCCAGCCAGCTATGGGGAGAATAATTGAATCATGTGCTTGAACTGACCCAGAAGTAAGAGCCAAAGGCCACAATGGGTGACCACTTTCCAATCTTGTAGAAACTTATGTGAACCCAAATCAACAAACTGTGAAAATTGCCTGAGTCAGGGTTTATGGTTTCATGTAGGGGGACATATGCTTACTTCCCTGCACACTGGACTTTTATGATATTACAGCTCTGGATGATACAGGAAGGGAGTACGGTGAAGTCTAGACAACCAGCCAAAAGCATCCTCCCCCCATCTTTCTCAATATGCATGTAGTTCTTATTTTTAAAAGTGCCCTTGGTTAAGTGACATGTGATTATAACCATTCCTTTTGCTTTTGGCAAATCCATTAAATAGAATCCACATGGTTTCAAGTGGAAGAATTAGATCAAATCTTAAAACCGAATCCAGATCCTTGGTTGTCATGCAGGAATTTGTCAAGATACAAACCAACCAAAAACAAGCAGTAGCAAGAACATGACAGTAAAGACAGCAGTCCTCAGTGCACTGCCAAAAACAAATACCTTTCAACTATCTCTTGGCCCATGGAGTAATATAAAAGAATTTCTAAATTCTATTCTTATGTTCTAGCATCCTGGAATAGTCTCTACTTCTAGAACTCCTCCACTTTAATCTTGGCCTCTTCACACTTTTACTTACATAACAGAGGCACAAATCAAGTACCTAAGCCACTGTAGGAATAAGCTCAGTGAAAGGAAAAATGTTTAAAATATTTTGAGCATCACTTTTATGCCAGGCAAAGTCCTCTATGTTAGACAAAGTCTTAGGTGCTGGGAATATAAGGTAAACATGTGGACACTGTCCCTCTGGAGGTCTGATGCAGTTTTTGTTTGTGTAAAGAGTTCTTCAGCAGGAAGAAACATTTCTGGAGCCCCTGTAAAGAAGTAATTGACAAGTAGAAAGTAGAAATCTCTCTCAGGCATTTCCAGCTACAGTGATCATATTTGTGTTAGACATGTTGCTGTTCCCATTCGCGAACGCAGAGGCCATGGCTCCTTCCAAAAGAACAAGGAAAGGGGGCATGCTATTTGATGTCTAGGATCCAAGTAACACATAACGTCTAAGTCCTATTCTTTCCATTGATCTATTTTCCCATTCATTTGCCAATACCACACTGTCTTAATGACTGTAGCTTTATAATTAAGTCTTGAAGTTCAGTAGTGTCAGTCCTCCAACTTTGGTCTTTTCTTTTGGTATTGCCTCAGCTATTCTTTTACTTCTTCATATAAACTCTAGAATCCATTTGTTGGTATCTACAAAATAACTTGCTGGGAATTTGACTGGGAATGCACTAAATCTATAGATTGAGGTGGGAAAAACTAATATATTGTCAATATTGCCTTCCTATCTATGAACATGGAATGCATCCTGGTTTGTTTAAGTTCTTTGATCTTGGTCATCACATTTTGTAGCTTGTCTCATAGAGATCTTGCACATATTTTGTCAGATTTATGCCAAGGATTTCATTTGGGGGAATACTAATATAAATAGTATCCACTTGTTCTTTGCTTCTACATAGGAAAACAACCTAAGTTCTGACACCAAATGATTTCTTCACTGAAGTTCTAGAGTCAAACATGTAGATGCTTACTTCACTTGCCATTTGAAGCGTAAGAGAGAGATGGTATTGTGGGTGCCCTGCCACTCACCACCATTTAAAACACTGTATAACAATAAATACGGTAGATACAGGCAGGCCCTTATAATAATTAGGTTATAATCCTGGTATTCAGCTCCTAAATTGAAAAACTGAGTTCTAATTCATAGCAATTAATAAAAAATATTATAATGGAAGTTAGTATTTTAAAATTTATCAAGCTGCTACTATGTGCAACTTACCTAATCATGATGACAAGACAAATATTTTCTTCATTTTACACATGAGGAAACTAAGCCTCAAAGTGGTTCACTGATTTGCCTAAAGTCACACTGCTGATAAGCAACAGTGTCAGAATTTGTCCCTGGTGTCTTCTGGTTCTAAATTCCAGAGTCTTTCCACTATGACTCAGAATTTTCCAGTGATTCGGGAATAGTGGTGGGTGTTGGTCCAGCTTCCAACATCAGATGTATTCCTTTTTCTGCTCCCCTTTAACATGGAGAAACAAGAATCCTAAATCTTGGCTTTGCTAATGATTGCACATTCATACCCACTGAGTGACAGAAATGTATCTTGGAGAATTAGAATTTAATAATCCCACAAGTCAGCACATTAATGCCCAGAGACAAAAATAAAATGTATGACTGTCTAAATATGCTTAAGGTTATTCTGAATACATTTGAGAGGATTTGAAGAACTAAAGTCCTTTGCTATCAGCACTTTTGACTGAGTCTAGTGAATATCCTTCATTTCCACATTCTCATCTTCAGCTACATCCGGCTTCTCCTGTGTCTAGTTCTCTCCCATTGCCTGGCTTGCAAATTCAACAACAACAACAACAACAACAGCAACAACAACAAAACAAAAAACGATTCCATTAAAAAAATACCCTAATGCACATATTCCATTAAGAAAAATGAGAAAAAATAACCATGAAATATAGGCTGACATATACATTTTATTTATTTTTTAAATTTTATTTATTTATTTGAGAGAGAGAGAGAGAGCATGGGGAAGGGGGAGAAGGAAGAGAAAGAAGTAGAGATGAGGAAGGGCTCCATCCTGCGACCTAAGCTAAAGGCAAATGCTTAACCAACTGAGCCATCTAGGTATCCTTGAAATGTACATTTTAAACAAAGAAAGCCTCCAATCTAGATACGTGTAACTAAAAAAATGAATCCCCTCCAATCTAAATAAATGAAACCTTTTTCTTCTTAAATACTGGACATGGAAGACTCAAGCTTATTTATCTGATGAACCGAAGGGCAATACTAACTAACATTTGCTGGATGCCTTGACCATGTGTCAAGAATTGTGCTAGATACTTCCACAAATATGAACTAAGTAAGTCCTGGTCACTACAGTGGGACTAGTTATTACCTGTTTCCTATACCAGTAAGGAAAACTGGGTGCTCCAGTGACATGCTCAGGGTAATATAGCTGGCAAATGGTGAATTGACATCTGACTCAAAGTCTAAAGTCAAGTCTGTTTCCTTCTCTCAAGACATCAGCAGGTTAATTAGATCACCTATTGGCAGAAGAAAAGATTCCAGAGGCTGGCGAAGATGAGAACACAGGACACTTTGTTCTCAAATATTAACAGCTAAATAGTTTTATTACAGGCTGCCAACCAATCCTTACTTCCTGTCCTATAAGTTGGAGAGAGAGGGGATAGAGAAGCCACCTCAATATAAAAAGGTTTCAGAGAGAAAGGAGCGATGCCTAGGATCCCAGGACCAATTATTCATCTTTGATCAATATCCCCAATTTTTTTGTGCCACAGGGCCTTGTAGTCTTAAGTTAATATGAAATAAGAAATGCCCTCAGGTGTGCTAAAGAAGGTAAAAGCTCTTTTACTGCAAAATGTCTCCCAAAAGGGTCCACTTCTTGGTACATGTAACTCTCATTAGTCCTTCCTGTGAGTTGAATCTTTGGAGGTGCCCAGTCGGCCTCTGGTCTGTTAGACTATTTCATCTCACCCCTGAGCTCCGTATTGGCTGACTCATGGAAGTAATCCAGAAGTAGCAGTAGTGATGTACAGTCCTTCAGAAATATCCTTCTTCCCACTCCACCTCCATTCTAATCATCCATTTTTTCAGACTGGTAAATTGAGGCACAGAAATAATAAGGAATCCCTAACATTTGAATTATTATATATATATAAATATATATATAATATATACATATATATATAATTACATTCATGTGATTGCTTTAAGTGATCCTCATGAAAAAAAAACTGTTAGGTAAATATGGCAGATATTTTTGTCATTTACAGATGAGAAAACTAATCACGTGATTCACTTGGTCACACATGCAGCATGAGGGCATGACCGACTTGCACTGCTCATGCTTCTCCCCCAACTTCAGCCACTGATATGTGCTGTGCTCCCCCAAACCCCAGGCTGATGTGTGCCTCTGCTCTCCCCATGCCCACCTTGACACATGCCTCTGCTCCCCACACTCCTGTGGCTGATGTGTGCTGTGCTCCCTTTGGTTCAGGCCCCCTTTGGGACTCCCTGCCCCCAAGGTCGCCAGCTCTATCTGGCCCCTCAGTTCTATTTCCTCTGACAGCCTCGAGTAAGGCTTCTTTGCTCTACATCCCCTCGTCTCAGGTCCTTCTCACTTCAGTCCACCTGGATTCAGAGATGACAAATAGAGGAATATAGACAGGAATCTGTGATTAAAACTTATGAGGGACCTTCCCAGAGTCATGCACAGACTGAGAATTTGACAAACATTAATGAACAAAACAAAGACCCTGCTTTCAAGGAGTTTTTATGCAAGCAGGGAGAAACAGACAGCAAACAAAATAAATCAGTAAAATTGCATAAAATAGTAGAAGGCGATGATAGCTATAAAAAAAGGAAAAACTAGGGCAGGGTAAGAAAAAGGGAGATGGGGTGGGGGTGGGAAGCAGGGTAGGGGGTGGGGGCAGACTACTCTGTCATCGGTGGGGGTGGGCCTGCGGGAGAAGGGGAGGTGTGAGTGAAGTCCTGAAGGAGCAGGAGGCAGGAACCAGGAACGGGGGGGGGGGGGGGGGGGGGAGTGTCAGTGGGAAGTGTCCCAGGTTGAGGCACTAGCTAGAGGAGGGAGCAAGGAGACCAGGATTGCTACTGTACCCTCTGAATGTCCTTGGTCAAAATAACCACCAGGTACAGGGCAAGTCTTGAAAAATGGGGCTCAAGAGAGTAACGTTTAAGAGAACAAAAAACAAGTCAGAAAAGTGAAGAACAGAAAATTGAGGTTCTGCGTAGGTCGAGTGCTGCTAAGGAGGAGCCCCCTCATTCTGTACCAGAAGGGGAGATGCCAAATGGGGATGGTGATGAGCAGAGAACACAGAAAAGATACACACACTTGGCTTCCTTTCAGGGTCCACCTTGCCTAGTCAGATGGGTGTGAACTGGACTAGGCTAAAGGGTATTCAGATAGCTGGCAAAATATCATTGCTGCGTGTGTCAGTGAGGATGGTTCTGGAAGAGAATAGCACTTGAACGGTAGGCTACGTAAAGAACCTCCATCCTCACCACCTCAGCCAGGCATCATCCAATCCAATGAGCACCAGAACCGAATAAAAAAGGCAGAAGAAGGGCCGAATTCTCTCTCTTCTTGAATAGGATGTCCCTCTTCTCCTGCTCTCAGACATTAGAGCTCTTGGTTCTAAGGCCTTCAGATTTGGTCTCAAATATATACCACCGGCTTTCCTGGGTCTCCGGCTAGTGGATAGCAGATCATGGCATACTTCAGCCTCTGTAATATCATGACCCAATTCGTAGACTATCGCATCTCACACATCCCTGCATGTCCTATCGGTTCTGTTTCCTTGGAGAACGCTCACTAATACTGTGAGCTTCCTTTGGAGTCAATATCCTATGCTGGGAAACTGCCTGAAATTAGTCTCAACACAGGAAATTGTGCCAGGGTTGCCAGGGATGACTAAAACCATGGTGGCATCAAGCATGGCCAGAGTAGAAGCAAGTGCTGATTGAACCCTGACCACAAGGCAGCCCTATGCTGAACACTACACACATGCACTCACTCATTCCTTTAAGAAGACCTATGGGGCAAGTCCTAATATCATCCCCTCCTTTCACAGTTAAGAAAAGCAAGCCTCAGAGAAGTGAGGGGACCCAAGGAGGAGCTGGATTTCAAATCTTTTGATTCATTTGTTGACAGGATGAGCACTGGGTGTTATTCTATATGTTGGCAGATTGAACACTTTTTGTATATATTTTATTGGAATTCAATTTGCCAACATATACTATAACACCCAGGGCTCATCCCGTCAAGTGCCCCCCTCAGTGCCCGTCACCCGGTCACCCCGAGTGCCACGTGGTCCTCAGGACAATAACAATTGCCAAATCACGCAACTAACTCTCTTCTCCTCACAGGGAGAAATCTTCACTCCATATTAAACACTGAGCCAGCGAAGGCATCTTGGAAGCATAGTTGGCCAAGGAATGCATGAGACAGTAAACGAGGTCAAGAGAGGTAGATGGATCGAAATCACCCTTTACACTCAGGGAAAACAAATTCACATTGCCTCCAGTCATGCACATTTGAACAGGATGCCTCAGAATCCCTAATGCAGGACGAGAATTCAGAGGGACCTGGAATCCAAGAAGAGCAACACATGCCAGAGGCGAGCTCCACTTCTTCACTGACACCATCATTCACGCAGGTAGAAAATCACTTCCCCTAGCCCCATGCATGTGCACACATGCACATTATGATATTCTGTTTGCAGATCTGCCTATTTACATAGTTAATTCGGGATCTGTTTGCAAGCACAAATTAGTTTGGTACAATTACTTTGTGCACGGACATAGAGTTATCCGCTTGAGCAGTTTAACAGCATGCAAATGGCTGCATCGTAGCATATGGCTGCCTATATATAATCACAATATTACCTGAACATATTAGTTACATAACAGTTACATTATAATTAGGGCTGCTTTTAAGCTATTCAAAAGAAAAAAATATTTTAATTAAATCAGCAAGGTGTTTTAAGTGGAGAGAAGTGAGAGACAGCGCTTATGATTCCCAGCATTCCGTCAACTGAAATGTGACGTGTGCGCCAGCACCTCTCTGGCTTCCATGTGGGGAGGAGCTTTTCTGGTAAAGCACTGAATATCATCTTCCTGTGACCTCACACCCAAAGAAGCCAAACTGGTCACAGGCTCGCCTGCGGGTCAACTTCAATCACAGAGTCACAGGCCACTGTCAGAGCTGGGAAAGACTCCACTGTTTCTGGTCCACATGACCATCATCCAGAAGAGCCAACTGAGGCCTGTGCAGGCAGGGGAGCAGACTCAGAATCACACAGTTTAGTGGAAGAAAAGGAAACCAGAACCCAGATTTCCTGCATTATGATGCTCCCTCTAGAATACCGTCCACATCACGACATGGCTATCATGCTTTGGAAGGGTGACAGAAATACCCCATTCACCCCATTTCTCCCAAATTAGGAATCCACACATATTAGACACTCAGACAATGAAGCGGCCTCACACATGTTGATTGATAAGTGATCAAAATAAGGGGTTAAAGAACTTATGACAAGTTATTCAAGCAAATATGTGGTAATATTCAAATTTTGTTGCATCATATCTAGTACTTGTGCTTTTAAAAGAATGTTGCCCTCAAATGAGAGAAATTAATTTAAGTGTATTAGAATGGAAGGAGCCAAGCTTTGTCATTTGAGTTCCAAACATATCATTCACCTAGTGACATTTGGCAGGTTACTGAAACTTCCCATGATTTCTCTATGATACTGAATTACACACTTAAATGCCTCCTCTTCTTTTCATTATGAAAAGGAACGTTTCATCCAATAGGCACTGCATTACCATGAGCTTCAAATTACAAAAGGCAGTGACATAGTCTTAAGGTTGATATTCCCATCTCATCGCTGGGTGATATGGGTCAGAATATTCCTTACACCCAATTTCCCCCATGCTGCCAAGTACAATATTGTCACCATCCTCTCTTAGGGAGAAAATGTGAACTTGGAGCCTAGGGGAGGAAAGCCACAGGATGCTGTTATTATCAACAGGCCAATTGAGAAGAACAAATAGTATCTCAGCATAATCAACATCTTATCCCGAATCGTTTCTGTCCTTCCTCCCTAGTACACCATTTAACACCCCATGCAGAGGAGACTAAACATCGGTGGTTGTGTAAGACAAGAAGCAGACCACAGTGAACAGGATAAGAGATCACTGGTGTCCATCAGGAACAAATGACCATGTAATAACTCTGTAATTACATGGTAACTAGAACTGATTGAGCCTGTAAATTATATCCTTGTCACCTCCGGGTAATGATGCAGCTCTATCTCCCATCTACAGAAAGCAGCAGCACATGGCCCACAGTCACTGAGAGATAAGGAAATTCTTGGCTGATAAAGCAGATCTGCTGCTGCTGATAGGTGATCGAGAGACACGCTAAAATCTGGGAGTTAATGATTTTCCAGTTGAGGCATCACTGCCTCACCATCCATAGCAAGACATCTATTACCCAGCCAGTGTTCTCCACCCTTAATCGGAGGGATCAATTAAAGTCCCCAGAATCAGAGATGAAAGGAACAGGCTCCCCAACACACACACATACACACATACATGCAACTGCTCCACATGTGCATGGGTACACGTACACACCAACGGCTAATCTACACTCCCACAGCCACTTGATCTGCAGACCTATGAAACATCACTGTTGTAGCATTTCACCAAATATTTTAATACTAGGAAGAATATTGTCTCTTTTTTATGCAACATTCTCTCTGGGACCATTATGCAGAGGCATTAAGAAATTTCGTGTGGTAGATTATTCAGCAAATATTGTTTGACAGCCAACTGTGCACATAGCATTCTGCTAGGTGTAAAAGAGGAAACAAAGAAGCATAATACTCAATTCTCTCCCTCAAGGATCTGAGTCCACTTACACAAATAATATAAATACATAAGAAGTTAAATTATAATGCCATGAGGCAGTATGTAATTAACTGCCAAATGACTGCCACAGACCACAAGAGCTACAGAAGTACAGAAAAGAGGGAACTCACTTTGGGATGGTGTAAGCATAAATATGGCTTCTTACAGATTCAAACACAGACCTAAAAAAGCTGAAATATCAAGTTCATTGAGGTCTGTTAGAAAGAGACATTTCAAATTTCTCTCTGTCCATAGTGCTCTCTTTTCTCCAAAAGCAAATTAACACAAAAGTAACAACAAAAATAGATATTTTTCATTAATGAAAAACAGAAACGTTGGGAGGAAAAACATCGGAAATATGAGCATAAACAAGTTTCACTGTATATAGCCAAGGTGCTAGGAGATTAATTTATGCTAATAAGTTCAATATCCCTTTAGCATGTGGGTGTTTATACCTTAGGTATGCATGTTGATACTCTGTCCACAGAACCAGGAATGTATTCTGATCAATGCAGGGACTTAGCAACTAGACTAGGACCTGCAGAATTATAATCATCCAGTTAAGAATGTACAAAAGCCTTAATCAAGGCCCCTATCCATGTGCAATAAACAAGGGACACATCCATGGGGATCAATGTACTTCTCTGAGATCCTGAAGAGAGATAAAGAGCCTATGAATCTCTCCTGGTTCTTCTGCCCCTAAACTCTCAACTTTCTGTTATTTATAATTAGGTGTTAAGAGAACACCAACATGATGAGAGTTATTATACAGCTATTGCTGAGGGCTAATCGAAATGGCCTCTTGAGTTTTATCTAGATTTAACGTAAACCCATTTGCCATAGTCCCATCACCCACTTGAGCAAGCTTTTCACTGGCTGACCTTCCAGCCACAGATCTCCAGCGATATGTACCCTGCAAATGTTCTTCGCTGAGGTGTGAGGTACACAAACCCACTTGGTACAGTTCTTAAAGTTTGTGACCTTAAAGTTCAGGACCCTCCACAGATCTTGGAGATGCAAAACTGAGACCCATAGTGCCTACTGGTAGCAATCTCGGGATGAGAATAAGGGCATCGGATAGACGGTCAGCATTTATCCATGGAAGAAATATAAAAATATACCATGTAGCCTCCAAAACCAGAGGGAGTTAGCACTTCTCCAGACCCTTAAGAATTTGAAACATCTCCATTATACTTTTCTCATTCTGGAATAAATTAGCGCTATCCCAAAGAAAACATCCTCTACAATCACCAGAATTCAAGCAAGGTTAAAATGAGTCATACATTTCGATAATGCTTCACTGGGGGTGGGGGAGAAGGCCAAGTAAACTATGCCCTTTGTAATGTTACTTATCTCTGGGTCATCATCTCCTTGCTGAAAAATAAAAGGATTAAATGAGATGATCCTTAAGGTCCTTCCTAGATTGAATAGTCTATGACCTAGAAAGGCTGTAATGATCAGTTCTTCAAAAGCTAATGAAGAATAATCACATCTTCAATCTCAGGATGTAGATAAAGAAAAAGAGACTCATGTTTTAACCAACCATTAAGTCTATAAAACAATTCTATAATCTTGGCTCCTAACCTATCTCTGACTCATAAAACAATTTCTCTCCAAGAACAAAGTAAAACCCTATACTGGGACAAATCATGGTTGATCCACAGAGGCCTTTGTTTTATTGCACATTTAGGAACTGTACTCACAACATGATGACGGGACCTATCTTCACATGCTGGATCCCCATGACACATTTCTACAAGAAAGTAACAGCTCAGGGGAACATCAAACTGATTGTCAGTCAGTGGGTCTTCATTTGGCTTCAGAAGACAGTTCTTCTGTTAGTCAGAACTCAATGGCAATGACAAAATGGGACTTCTCTGTACACCTGCAATTCCCATTTTATTTACAGTGGCCACAGGATCAATATCTTCTCCCCTGGAAATAAAGCTTTCTACTTTGCATTGGAATTTATCTTCAATAGCTGCTGGAAATCATTATCACACAATAATGTTCTATTCACTACTCATGTAATCTCTTCAGCTAGGCAGATTGCCAGGCATTTGACTGCCTGACACCAAGTCCATTTGGTGCACGACAAAAATAAAACCTTGCATTGCCTGGAAATAACATGAGACACACTCATCATCTAGCTAGGGATGACTGGGCTACTTTCTTTTTCTGAGGAGATGTCAGAATTCATGTAAATCATCCAGTGCTTTTGCGTACAGTCACGAGCACACTCTCATTATATGCATATAGTGGGCATGAAGAAAAAGCTTGTGAATGGACCAAAGTTATTATGAATCCCAGAGGTGAAGTTATGAAGTCTAGAAAACTGGGCCTTGCTTATCTTTAGTTGGATTCATTTATCCAAACGTCATTTCTGTTAAATTCAAAAACATTTACTGAGATCCTACCAAGTGCAAAGTACTGTTCTTGGTACCTGAAGCACACTGAGGAATACAGCATTATTCCCTGGAGATGTCTGACTTAGAAAGTTGGGCAGAAAGATGTGCCCATAATTAGGCAACATCTGATGAGACATGTGAATAGGATGTTGGTGGGCTATCAAGAAGGGAGACTGTATCCCAGTTATAAACTCAGAAGAGCCTTTTTAGAGGACTTGCTATTTTAATCAAATGTCTTAAGGCAGAGTAACTAAAAACAAAGGAAAAGATGGTTTAGAGGACATTCTCCTGTGGGAGCACCACAAGTCAGTTCAGAGGTGAATGGGTGTTGGCATGGGGACTGATGAGTATGATATCTATGGAAAGACCTGAGTCACTAGAGCTTATAGGCAGAGATGGCCTCTACGTCTTCAATCACCAGGGCATGTTTCCTTTTGGATATGCTGAGACTGAGGTCCCTCCTGGACACTGACTTGGATGTATGCAACATGTAGAAGGAAATAATTTGATTACATTCAAATAAGGGATCAAAATCAAATGGCAATAAGGTAGCCCCTACATCAACGACAGTGAAAATCCAGGAAATAGAGGAGGTTTTCCATGGAGAAGACTAATAGCTTTGGGTGGTTGACAAAACCGGTGTTACAGGGGCAAGCATGGGAGGGGGGGGAGAACACAGGACACAAAGCCGGAGCAGCCAAAGCAGCACAAGGAAAACCAGTTGAGGCAGCACTGCAGAAGCCAGAAGCCAGAAGCCAGAAGCCAGAGGGGCAGGGCTTCAGGAAGGGGAGAGCCAGGCGGCAGCAATTTGAATGCAGCAATAAAAGAAACATACTTGAATGCACTTTGGATTTGTGCAGAGTTTGGAGTCTTTGGTCAGGGCAGTTTTTTTAATAGATACAGCAGTACAGAATACAGATTCCAGTTGATTAAGGAATGAATAGAAATGAGGGAGTAAATTACTATTCAAAAATGTCAATTAAGAATGAAAAAAGGGACAGAGAAGGAGCGAGAGAGGGAGCAGAGGGCTTGGGCATGTTATGTTTTGTAGGAAAAGCTAGTAGAGAAGGGAGGATTTAGACTCCCACCCACAAGAGATTATGTAACAGAGTCTGACTCTGAGTGAAATATTATTTTCATCATCCAAGAAAAATACAAGTATGAATCTTTTACAAACTTTTATTTAACCCCATCTCCATCCTGGACCTCTCTCCTGAGCCCTAGGCTCATATAGGCAATTGCCTACTTTGTATCTCCACTTGAAAGCCTAATGGACATCTCAAATCTTAATGATCAAAACAGAACTCCAGATTCTCTGCCTATAACCCTCAAACTTGCTTTCTGGCCAGTCTTCTGGCTCATGGCTCCAGGTCCTCCAACCAAAAGCCTTGGAGTCCCTGACCACTAGCTTTCACACCCAGCATCCAATCCCCTAGCCAATCCTGATGCCTCTACCAAACAAACTCAAACTCTTTCATAAACTCAGAAAATGACTATTTCACTTCATCTTCACTTTTATATGATGGTCAAAGCTACCATCACCTCTCATCTGCCACATGGTAACATTCTCTCTGCTGTTCTTCTTACATCTACTGGACCCTTACATCTATTCTCCTCATGTTCCCAGAGTTACTCATTGAAAATGATCAGAGTATGGGAGATCCCTGAGTGGCTCAGGGGTTTAGCACCTGCTTTTGGCCCAGGGCGTGATCCTGGAGTCCTAGGATCAAGTCCCAGAATCAAGTCCGGCATAGGGCTCCCTGTATGGAGCCTGCTTCTCCCTCTGCCTGTGTCTCTGCCTCTCTGTCTCTGTGTATCTCATGAATAAATAAGCAAAATCTTTTAAAAAAAGAAAATGATCAGAGTTACCCATTGAAAATAAAAGTCAAAACAAGTCGGTCCTTGGCTCAATGTTCATTAATGACTTACCTTCACATAAAGAGCAAAAGTTAAAGACTTTTAATGGTTTACAGACCCTTCCCTTATTGTGTTAGATTGAGTTGCTATGCACAGTTCTTTACTCTTTTCCTCTCCCACCATGGGCAGGGTGGATCCTCCCACCTCTCAACTTTGGGCTTGGCCATATTACTTGCTTTGGTGTCTGGGATGCTAGTAGACAGGATGTGAGCAGGCTTGAGGCTTGCAAAGTGCATGGGTGATTAGGCTTTCCTCTTGCCCTCTGCTGTTCTGCCTGGAGAACAGATATGGAGATAGGGGACCAGTTCTGATTTTTCAGCCTGGGTCTTAGATGAACATGTGTAGAAGAGGCCTGAGCCTAATTTACAATCTACAGCCAACACAGCCAAACCACAAATTCAAAAGTGCAAAAAAAATATGCTATTGTTGTACACCCCTGAGTCATATCTGTAGCACTTCCATGGCAATAGCTGACTAATTCAATTATCTAGCCTCCTACAACCTCAGTTTTCATCTCTTTCTCTTTCCCTACCCCCCTCCTTCTGCCCAAGTCATTTTTGCCTTGTATTTTTCTGATCCCAAACATAAACTCCTACCTCAGGGCCTTTGTACATGTTGCTCTTGTTCCCTACTCCACAATATCCCAATGGTTTCATTTTGTACTTCCTTCAGGCTCTCCTCAAATACCTTAATGAAAAGATTTTCCATGACTACTACCTTCAGCCTTCCTATCCCTTGCCATGGTTTATATTTCTCCACAGCACTTCATGACATATTATTTATTTATTTATTTATTTATTTATTTATTTATTTATTAGCCTATAGGCCAAAGCTTCTAATTTACTTTCGTACATATAATCTGCTTAGCAATTAAACACACATAAATTAGGTTCCCCTGCTGATTTTCAATTCTCCCTGTCCTTCAGAGCAATTTTTTTTCCGACTGTTGTGTGTGCACCAGGAAACAATAAGTGAGATGATTTTGGTAGATAAATGGACAGATTTTATAAAAATAAAATATATTTAATTTTATTCGAGAATGAGCAGATAGGCTGGAGGCTTTAAAAGTAATTCGTGAAAGGAGGAGGTAAAGATAAGCATTGGGAATCAAGGCAAGTAGTGTGCTTAGGTGCAAACGATCCCAGTCACCTCCAGAGCCCTTGAGAGCTGCTCTGAATTTCAACAGAGTTGCTCTGTGACTGATGTTTACAATAATGACCCGAGTAACAAAATAAGATAAATGATATTCTCTGTGCTTTGCTCAATAAGACAGAACAATAATATATTTTAGAAAAAGAACTCTATCAAAAAGGATTGTAATGTTTTAAGTTCAATTTAAAGGATGATAGCTCAGTTATATGACAAATTCATTCATGTGGAACACTGCTGGTACCTCATAAATAAGACTTTCCTATATAAACATAAGGATTTATAATGAATTTGCTGATTATTCTTTCCCCATGAATAATAGGCAGAATTGATTTTATACCCACTCCTCTTCTCTGACCCACCTCCCCCCACCCTTATATGATTTTCTTCTTCTTCTCTTAAAAAGGCCGCTTGTAACAAATAGTGGTAGCTCTAAGTTAACATATACTCCATTTCACATCATCTCAGCACTAAGGGCCCATATGATTATTTTTATGCCTGATGGACTACACAGACTGAATCTGTTAAGTGATAATTATTGGATTAAACAGAACTTCTAGTTTCCAGATTGGCATGAGAGTGAAGTCATTACTCCCATCACGCAAGAAAAATGCTGAGCAAACTGAAAATCAAAAACTCTTCTTGGATCCAGCAGAGAACTGAGGCCACAAAGCAAACCACTGCCCTCCAAAACCGAAGAGATAGACAGGTGAATCTGATACATACAGACAGTCATACCTTATGGGAGGGGAAGCCCACAGCAAGCAGCTCTGTGGGAACCGTACTGGGATAGGAACAGCTGAGCAAACTGAAAATCAAAAACTCTTCTTGGATCCAGCAGAGAACTGAGGCCACAAAGCAAACCACTGCCCTCCAAAACCGAAGAGATAGACAGGTGAATCTGATACATACAGACAGTCATACCTTATGGGAGGGGAAGCCCACAGCAAGCAGCTCTGTGGGAACCGTACTGGGATAGGAACAGGAGCCATCAGAGGTACAGGGTGGACACTTCTGAGAGGTACACACTCCAGGGATTCCAGTCTTCCACATGCCCACACACACACTTGTAAATATCCCCTCCAGGAGTCCTACCAGATTCCCTTAGTGATGATCAGAGGAAAATCCCCTTTTACTTCCAGGAGGGAAGAAGGAAAGCAGGCTTTTTGAAATACACTCAGAGCATTCTGTTCTTCTGATCTCAAGAGAAATTATTTTCACAGAGTCTAAACAACCTGGGGAATAAGAAATACTCAACTGCAGTCCTGCAACAGCCTTTCGACCTCACTTAAGGGGGAAAAGCAAAGTAAAACTGAGGTGCAATGGTATAGCTCCCAGTCCAGGAACACAGGCTTGCTGAAACATGGAGATTTAATCATAGGACTACAGAATGCTTCTCCTCCTCCCATGAGTTACCTTCATATTGAAAGGGTTTTTTATAGTAGTAACAGGGGAATACAACTGAAAGAATTATCCATCTCAGATGTTATTTAAGAAGTCTCTAGGGAAACCCAAAGACAACCAGGTGGGAAAAAAAAAGAAGAGCAGAAGTTGTAGCCTCTGACACCTACAGCTACAGCAAACAATAAACACTGTTTAACCCCTAGCTAGATAAATATAAAACCTTACACAAAAATACCAATTTACCTCAGTACCTTTTACGCTGTACATCCTGCATGGATTTCAACAAAAAAATTACAGCACATACAAAAAGACATAAAACACAGGTTGAAGAAATGGCAAACATCAGAACCAGACTCAGACACGGCAGAGACATTGGAATTATCAGACTGGGAATTTCAGACAGCCAATATTCTGAGGGCTCTGAAGATAAAAGTGGACAATACACAAGAGCAGAGGGGCAATGTAAGCAGAGAGATAGACTCTCTAAGAAAGAATAAAAAAGCAATTCTAGAGACCAAACCCACCACAACAGAAAGGAAGAATGTCATTGATGGGCTCATCAGTAGGCTGGATATGGTTAAGGAAAAATAAGTGAGTTGGAAGAAATGTCAACAGAAATTTCCAAAACTGAAATGGAAAAAGAGAACAAACAACCCCACAGGAACACAACATCTAAGAACTGTGAATGCCTATAAAAGGTGCAGCATATGCATAATGTGCATACCAGAGGGAGGAGAAAGAGAAAAAAATATGATAAATATTTGAACATAGAAATATTTGAATATATGACAGAGATTTTCCCAAATTAATGAAAGACACCAAACTACAGATCCAGAAGTTCAGAGGATATCAAGATGCGAGCCCAGAAAAGATTAAAAAAAAAAAAAAAAACTATACCTCAGCACATCATATTGAAACCACACAAAATCAAAGACAAAATCTGAAAAGAAGCTGGTAGGGGTAGGTGTGTGGCAGCACCATATACATAGAAGAGGGAGAGTAAGAATCACATCTGACTTCTGGAAAATTGAGAGCTTCTTTGTGCCCTAGGAGCTGCACTCTGTGGCTCCATGGACATCACCATGCCACAAAATGAATATATTGAGTTACACTGAAAGTGCTATGGATTAACATGAAGAAAAGAGAAAGAAGAGAGGTCAAGAGGCTCATGACCATTCAAAGAAGGCCAAAGAGATAATTGGTCTGAAAGCTAAGCTCTACCATAAACACCACCATACTGAGAAAATACAAATGAAAAAGACTCTCAGACGTGTGAAGAGAGAAACACCAAGCAAAAGAATGACAGAAAGACTCCACAGGGGGCAGTACCTGCATATCTACTGGACAGAAAGGCACAGTCCCGAGCTAATGTACTTTCCAATGAGATTAAATCAAAACAAAAAGAGAAAGCAGGAAAATGGGAAGTCCCTTTACCTGAAGTTCATGCCCAGGGAGAAACAGAAGTATTAAAGGTTATTCAAACATGAAAGAGAAAGAAGAGCACATGGGAGAGGGTGGTTTCCTAAATTGAAAGCCACCTTTTGCCTACCAATACTTGGTGTAGAAAAGGATCCCTCATCCCCATTATATACAATGTCAGGTGTTATTACCAAATATACTGTCCTTGTGGTGGATATGAGTGAGGTGGGCCTTGTGACACAAGGAGGCAAAGTTATTTGGGGAAAATATGGCCAGGTTACCAACAATCCTGAAAATGATGGAGGCCTCGATGCAGTCCTGCTGGTTTGACAGCAGTTTCAGATAAAGAACTTATAGTTACTGAACACTACACACCAGTCAGGAAAACCAGCATTAACTGGGGTGGTTCAGAATTCTACTAAATAGCCTGACGTATCAGCAGTCATCAAGAGAACTATTTATTCTATTGCAAAAAAAACAAAAACAAAAAGCAAAAAAACGAGACATTAAAATAGCCCGTTAAGAAAAAAAAAAAAAATCACAGCTGACTTCAGGAAACATGCCATCAAGAAGAGAGCAGGTTAAAAAATGTCAAGGGTTAAAGAATCACTAACCTAGAATACTGTATACAGCAAAATTATCCTTCTGAGTGAAAAAGAAATAAAAACTTCCTCAAAAACTGAGGGAATTGGTTTTCAGTAGACCTGTCTTGAAAAAATTTCAAAAAGTTCTTCAGAGAGAAGGGCAATGATGTAGGTCAGAGACTTGGAGCCACGTAAAGTGTTAATTGTTTTGTTTTTCCCCATTCTTACTTATTTAAGACATCTCTGTCAATCAGAGCCTCTGATCAGCATAAGGCAAGCAGCACTAACCCACTGAGTCGATGTAGTTATATCCTGAAGCAAAGAAACTTCACATTTCAGCCTCACCAAGGGAAAATGGGAGAGCCATCAGGATTTTGAAATGGTGGTGATAACTGGCAGGCCTAAAGGGGGTCAACAGTATGGACAATCTGGGATCTCCGTATTTTTTCCAAGGCTTTGGACTAAATTGAGAGAATTCTCAGGATGAGTTTATTTTCCAAGCTTTATTTGCATTTTCTACAAATAAATCAGGAATCTGGAGTGTGGACAGTCTAAGGAATCTGGACATCCAAGTCTTTATGACCAGGAACGGAGAGTCAGAATGAACATGAGTATGGGAAATGGTTTTGTCATTGCTAACTGAACATCATCAATTGATTTGTTTTTTTGTTTTTTATTTTTTTTCCCCTGATCTGCTTGGCCCAAACCAATCACATAATCCTCAGGACCATTTATTTCTTGAGAAATGAAGAGACACAATTCTCTTTTCTTATATCCCCTCCTCCAAACCGAAATCCAAGCTAAAACTGAACAAAATGAAACCACAGCAAAAATATTTGCCCTGTTCTCAACACCAATTGCTGCTGGTAATATCTGTGAATTGCCAGCACTGGAAGCTAGTTGTACTCACCAACACACCCTAGGATTTTCTGCAGCACATTTACAACCGTATGAAAGCAGATGGCAAAAGCACTGTAGATAAAAGACTGGCCGTAGAAGAGGGGGAAAAAAAGCCTGTAATGAAAATACTAAAAAGAATGGCTGAACACTATATTCTAGGCACTTCCTTAACCTAAAGAAGAGCTTCTGCAACATGATCCGGCGATGACCCAACAGTCAGGGACATTAAGTGGACCTCAGGATGGTTTACATACTTGACTATTTGCACTTCTGATGAATGACACTTTGTGGGGAGGTACAGAGCAATGGTCATTAAACAGCTGCTTAGCAAGACTTCCTGACAATGCAGGGCAAAATGTTAACCCAAAGGACACACTGAGCTCCCACTGCCGGGGAAATATATTACTAGTAGCAATATTATTGGTATTAGCAATAATTATAATAATTATAAGCATATACACAGCACTTTTGTATCTGCGAGATGCACTGCATTCATCATAATGATTAGCATTTGTACAGTACTTTGTATTTCCCAAACATCTTCTGCTCATTAATTAGATAATGCTGGCAACATCTGTGGGCAAGTGTTACTACTCCCGTTTTATAGACACAAGACAAAGAGAAATTAATCGACTTGCCCAAGGCCGCATGATGAGTCTGTGACAGAATCAGGATTCCATTTGTGAGTTCTCAAATTTCTATTTCGTCTTTGCTCCCTGCAAAGCTGGCTTGTTGCTTCCAGTTGAAGGGGAAAGGGCAGTGCTTAGGTTGTGAAATTTCCTCACTCCCATAGCCCAGGAGTTGCTAGGAAGTGCCACTGAATCCACGTGAAATCTATTTTCATGGAAAATTTCAGAGAGGAAAAGTATTCCTAAAAAATCATTCTGGGGCACTGGTTTCCATAACTGCCTCAGGTCAAACCCCAAAGCACTTCAATCAGAGTCTCCTGGGTGTGGCCCCAGCAATTAGCGCTTTTTCCAGTTCCCCAGGGGATCCCAGTGGGTGACCATGGTTGAGTTGAGAACTGCAGGTCTGGAGCAGAAGCTTGCAAAATTCAGGGAACATTAAAATTCCCTGGAGAGCTCATAAAGCATAGATTGCATGGCCCTGCTCCCCAAACTCCTGATACAGTGGGGTCCAAGATTTGCTTTTCTAACATCCTCCCACGTGATGCTGACTGCCACCCTTGTCCCAGGTCAACACTTCTAGAAGCACTGATCTATCTTCGATGCAGATAGAAGAATTATTAAATTGTTTCCAAGATCCATTCAAGCCCAGGCACTGAGACATTGATAACTGGACAGACTGATGTTAACGGTTATGGTTAACAGGGACTGACCAAATCCTGGCCACACAGGAAGGCTCCATCCTTCAGTTCCCCTTACAGAGAAGCTGAAAGCACATCACTGACCACTAGACAACAGAGCATGGAGAGAAATGTCCCTCCGTCCTGGCCATTCATCGTCCTGCTCCATCTCCTATGCCCTCCTGTGCTCGTTCCTCCAGCCTCCCATCCCTCACCTGTGGTGTGCAGGCTGTGGGACTTCCAAGACTGAGGTGGCTCATCAGGGAAAGAAGTCAGATCCAGGAGTTCTCAGTTAGCTGCAACCCATTCCAGGCAGTAAAGGGAGGAATAACTAACTGGATTGTATTTGGCCTTGAAGATCTCAGGGCTTATTTATTTCTGCAGTGCAGTGTAGCCTACCCTGATACCCAGCCCCATGGTGATCAGTGTACACAGTTGGGGGTTGCTCCTAACCTTCTGAAAGCATCAATTAAATTTGACGGACAAGGTGAGAAAGAGGCCTAAGGAAAATATTCAAAAGCAAGTGAGAGCCATGTGCCTCCATGTTTACACATGTGAGAGTCAGAAGTTGACCACTTCAGGGAATGTGCCGAATATACCCATCCCAGTATGAGTGTAGCCAGACTCTAGCTGCAGAGTCAGCTACTGGGAAAGTCTAAATGTATAAAGGAGAGGCACAGCTCTGGGCCTGCCCTACACAGGGCTCTTAAGACTTAATGGTCAGAAACAGAATGGCAGAACTGACCTATGCACCATGCTAGCAGGGAAGGGCCCAGCTTGGAGGTCTTCAGTAATATGAATAGATATAAAAATTTTTAGATCACAAAACAAATTCTATTATCCTCCCCACCGTGAGTCTTTTCCCTTTAATTCCAGCAACCGCATTGATGCAGTTCTCATCAGGAAAGATCCTAAGCAAACATGTGGCAGAGGGTTATATGTGTGAGTGGACCCTGAGAGTCCAGGAACCCATGAGTTGGATATCTGGGTAGAGTATACTGTTTCAAAACTACCAGGAGAGCCAGCCACGCTGGCTGTCTGTTCCTAGCTCAGTCAGTCCTCCAGGCGGGGACAACACCTTTGCCAGGGCTTCTGTCCCTCCTGCATGCCCAGCTGTAACCAGAGGGCCCAATTTCACAGCTGTTCAGTTTCAAATCGTACTTATATCTCCCAGCTGTAGTGCCATATTACTCGAGTTTGTTTGCCATCAGCTTTAATTAAGAGAGGTTTAATTTTCCAACATTATTTTGGTTCCTCCCTGGCCCAACACCCATGTCAAGAGATGCAATATTTTCTCCCCAGCCTTCACTATGGCATGTGCCCAGTAACATTGGGGATCCTTTCCCATAGCCTCCCATTGGGCATGACACACAGAGGTTGTAGCACATGGCTAGAGTCTATGGTTAATGAGTCTTCCCTGCACCACGTAGCCTTGCAAGGAGAGTAAAAATTTCCCTCTGTAAACCCAGGCCTCTTTTTTATTCTCTATAGTATTTTTTTTCAAGTCTTCCCACGAGCTTCACATGGAGCCAGCCTGAGGAACTCAAACTTGATTCCAATCTGATTATCCAACATGGCCCTATCAGCTGAGACAGCAACATTTATCACATTAATAGGAAGGATAGAAGAAAACTGGGATCCTATCCAACAGGAGCGTTTTTATCACATGTTGCACTGTCTTACAAATCCAATTATCACCAGCTGAAGGTCTTAACAGCCTTTGAATTGCAGCTTTCAAATCTTAAAGGACCACAATGCACATTTTCTTAGATTCTTTGAGCTACACATTAGTCAGTACAGTTCCAGGTATCCAGTCCACATGACAATTTCAGATATAAAGCTGCCTATGGGATGTTTGCCCTGAGTTTAAATAGTGAATTTAAGAGAAGCTTGGATTGGGGACTTCATTGACTTCATTCTACTCAAAAAATATAAGCCTCTAATTTTACTTCAGTGTCATAGCTAACATCTTGGAAGTGAAGTGTTGTGAGGCTCTGGGGTGAGATCATGGCAACTGTCAGAAACTGGGGGCAGTTGTCTTTTGCGGGGCCACATGAGATTAAAAGTTCACTTACAAATTTAGAGAGCTGTGATAACAAATATCATGTGGACGCTGAAGAAACATCACCCAAAGCTACAAATATAAAGGTCTGAGAACACTACTAAATAAAACCCGGCAAATTCCACTAGGGCAAAGAAATGAACTTGGAAATGCTCTATCCACCAAAAGATGGACTATGACATTGGACAAAATTGATAAAAAAAAAAAAACCACAACCATCTAAGTTATGTAAGAACTGACCAAAGGCATACAATAATTGGAGCAGCATATATTCTTATAAAAGTGCTGAACTTTATTTATTTATTTATTTATTTATTTATTTATTTATTTATTTATTTGTTTGTTTTTTAAGTGTTGAACTTTAGAAGAACTCAGGATCTCTGATGTTCTGACTCACCACCAGCCCAATCAATGTGGAAGTTCTCTCAGGATAGGGCAAGTTGTGAGGACCACTGCTATGATTTAAGGGGCTCATCTAAGCTAGAGCAGTGGGTGATGCTTGTATTGTTGATAGAAATGCCAATAGAGGAAAGGCTAGAGAGGAAAGCCAATGGCTCTACTAACATGGGGTTGGTCAGGATTGGGAAGCATATATCTACATGCTTATAGAGCAAAGAAAGCACTCATGTCACTCATAAAATCTTCCTTGACTCAGAGGCTGTGAACATGAGCCTAAAGGACACAAAGGACCCTGGTAGAAGGTAAAAATCAAAATATATCCAAAAATAGCCTGAACTTTGAATATGCTTCCCTATCCACACACTAATCTATCAGCAGAACACTTACTGGCTTGAAATGTTCAAGCATAGGATCCCTGGGTGGTGCAGCAGTTTAGTGCCTGTCTTTGGCCCAGGGCGCGATCCTGGAGACCCGGGATCGAATCCCACATTGGGCTCCTGGTGCATGGAGCCTGCTTTTCCCTCTGCCTGTGTCTCTGCCTCTCTCTCTCTCTCTCTCTCTCTGTGACTATCATAAATAAATAAAAATTAAAAAAATTAAGAAATGTTCAAGCATAGCCTTTCTTCAATCACTGGCTGACAACTCAGTTGCAAAAACCAAGGGGCAACCTGTAGGAGGCTAGGCTTCAAAATTAAAATAGAGATTTTTTTCTGAGGACAGATATTAATGACTGCACACTGTACAGCAGAGAAGATGGATTTCACTGATTATTATAGCCAATTTACTAAACCAAGAAAAAATAAACAAACAAGAATATAACAAAAACAACAACCTTTAAGGGAGGAGGACTAGGATCCAGGATCCAGATTGCTTCCATATACCATCTGAAGTGTCAATTAAATATATATATAATGCACAGAGAAACAGAAAGTTGTGACCTATACTCACAAAAAAAATTAGGCAATGGTAACTCTCTTGAGTGTCTCCAGGTATTGGGTTTAGTAGCTAAAACTTCAAAGCAGCTCCTATAAATATATTTTAAAAACTAAAGAAATCATGCTTTTAGTAATTAAAGTAGGTCAACAATAAATCAGTAAGTGGAGTTCTTCAACACAGAAACAAAACTTGTAAAGGACCAAGCACCAATTATGGAGTAGAAAAGTATACAATGAGAAAAGGAAAATTTAATTGGAGAACTCAATAGCAGATTTGAGATGACAGAAGAAAGAATCAGTGAACTTGGAAACAGATCAATAGAATTTATCCAAACTGAAAAACACAGGGGATAAAACAGCAGAAAAATGAAAAGTCTCAGAGTATCAACATATACATAATGGAAATCTCAGTATATTAGAAATAAAGTGGCAGAAAATACATTAAAAGAAATTGTTGGGAAAATTTCCTAATGGAGGTGAAAAGCATGAACCTACATAACTAAGGAGTTCTATAAATCCAAAGTAGGATTACTTCAAAAAGATCCACATCCAGAAACCTAATAATCAAACAACTGCAACCAAAACAAAAGAGGAAATCTTCACAGAGTGAAATAAAACTGACAGGAGAGCAGTGATATGGTTAAGGCTTACTTCTCATCTGAAACAATGCAAAACAGTGGAATGGCATATTCAAAGTACTGAAGGAAAAAAACACTGCAATCAAGAATTCTATATCCAGCAGAATTCTCCATCAAATATGAAATTGAAAGACAGACATTCTCAGATAAACAAGCAATTTGTTGCTAGTGATCTTTCAAGTAACACCAAAGAAACACTTTCAGGATGAAAAGAAATTACCAAGGTGGTAACTTGAATTCACAGCAAGAAATAAAGAACAGAACAAATGGTAAAAATATAGTATTGTATGTAAGTCTTTATAAATATTTTACCAATTATAAGAAGTCTTTATGTTTTTCTTATTTCTTCTGTAATGTCTTTAAAGTATAATATTGAATAAATCAAAATTTATAGTATGTAATGCTATGTTGATAACATATATGGATATAGCATATGTAACAGGTAATAGCACAAAGAAAGTAGGAGGAAATAGAACTATAATTGAGTACACTTTAAGGTCTCCTGGGTGGCTCAGTCAGTCAGGCATCCGACTCTTGATTTCCATTCAAGTCATGATCTTAGTGCCATGAGATTGAGCCCTGCACTGGGTTCTATACTGAGCATGGACTATGCTGGAGAGTCTCTCTCTCTCCTTCTGCCCCTAACCTCAGCTCACATGCTCTCTCACTCTCATAAAAAAGAAAAAAAAAAGTAAACTTTCTATATTTTGTCATAATTTAGTCAGCATTTATCTAAAGTAGACTGTGATAAACTAAACTGAGTAGTAAAATCATTAAAGCAACTGATAAAAACACAATTCAAATATATAGATAAAATGTCAACATAAGACTGACAATGTATACACTAAAAATATTTTAACACAAAAGTAGTCAATTTTAAAGAAACAAAGGAACTTAGAAGATAGGAATCATAAACAAAACAAATAATAAAATGTCAAATAGAAATCCAACCATAAAAATAATGATCACTAAATATAAATTGTAAAAATATCCCAATTGAAAGGCAGAGATTGTCAGATTTGATTTTTAAAAAGTAAGATCCAATTATAAGCTGTCTAAAAGAGATATATCTTGCATCCAAAGTTACAAACAGGTTGAAAATAAAAAGATATTATTCAAACAATTAGCATAAGACAGAAGGCCTCCAGATTAAAATGGAAGAATCTTAATCAGATAAAATAGATGTTGTTAATACTAGAAATATTATTAATGATAAAGAGCCACATTGCATAATGAAATCCAAATAGGATGTGTTTCATGGAAAGTCCATATATCAGGAGGATAAAACACTTATATGTGAACCCCAAAACTCCACCTCAAAATACAGCAAAGAAAAATAGACAAAACTGAAAGAAAAAAAAAGACTAATCAGCAGTTAAAGTTGAAGATTTCAATACTTCACTCTGAATAATTGATGGAAAAGCCATAAGTTTTAAAGAATACTATGAACAAATCTGACCTGTTTTTTTTTCCCTATAAGAATCAATGTCTATAGAATGCATGTGTACTTCTAATGCACATGGAACATTCTCTAGGAACGAACATATAGTAGACCAAATAATATTTAAAATGATTGAATCATGGGAAGTATCTTCCCAATATTGGCATGATTCTATTACAAATCAATAACAGAAAGAAATCTGAGAAATCCCTAAATATTTGTAAATTAAACAATATACTTATAAATAATGCACTGATCAAAAGAGAAATCACAAGAAAAATAAAAAATATTTTGATCTAATGAAAATAAAACATAATATATCAAGATTTATGGGATGTAACAAAAGCAGCATTTAGAATGGAATTTATAGCTGTAGATACATAATGTAAGAAAAGAAGAAAAGTCTCAAATCAATAACCTAAGCTTCCACCGTAGAAACTAGAAAAGAAGAGAAAACTAAACTGAAATCAAACAGAGGAAAAATAATAATGATTTAGGGAGGAAAATCAACGAAATAGAATGAGAAAATAATAGAACCAATGAAACAGAAATTGGTTCTTTGAAAAATTAACAAAATTGGCAAATCTTTAGTTAGAGTAACCAAGAAAAAAAAAAGAAAAAGAATGCCAAAATCTAATGAAAGGACATGATCCTACAGACCCTATTATGATACAACTATAAACAGAAGGAAATATTAACAACTTTGTGTCAATAAATTAAACAATTTAGATGCAATTTTTAGGACAAAATATGAAACTGATTCAAGAAAAGCAAAAATAGCTGAATAGAACTAAATCAAGTGATTAAATTAGTAATTAAAAACCTCCCGACAAAGAAAAGCCCTGTCCATGTGGCTTCACAGTGAATTCTATCAAATATATTAAAAATCCTAACCCATTATGAACTCTTCCAAAATATAAGAAGGATGGAACTTTCCCAACTCTTTTTATTGCCAATATTAGTGGATATCAAATCCAGGCAATGAAATCACAAGTAAAAACCCCAAAACTACATATAAATATCTCTCGTGAACATAAGTGTAAATCACTTTAACAAAATATTAGTAAGGTGAATCTAGCAACTTATAAAAAGAATTATATACCAAAACTGGGATTTATTACAGGAATAGTAACTTGACTCAGTATCTGAAAATCAATTAATGAAAAATAACATGTAATAGGTATAAAATAAAAAGTCACATGGTCATCTCAATACATTAATAAAAATACCGGATAAAATTCAACACCCATTCACAATAAAAACTCTCAGCTAAGAGGATTAGAAAGAAATTTCCTCAATCTGATAAAGATATCTATGAAAATCCTCAGCTAATATCATACAATAATGATGAAAGACTGGATGTTTCCTCCTAAGATCACTGAAGAAGCAAAGGATATCCAATTTTGGCACTTCTATTCAACATTGTACCAGCAATTTTAGTCCATGAGAAAGAAAGAAAGAAAGAAAGAAAGAAAGAAAGAAAGAAAGAAAGAAAGAAAGAAAGAAAGAAAAAGAAAGAAAGGAATCTGATTAAACAGGAAGATAGAAAACTTCTTTATTCTCAGGTGATAAAATCCTGAATATAGAAGATTCTAAAGAGTTCACAAAGAAAGTACTAGAACTAATCCACAATTTTGCAAGGTTACAGAACATAGTGATAAATAAAAAAGAATCATATTTCCGTAAAGAATTAAATACCTAAGAATAAATGTCTATGCTGATAATCATAAAGCAGTGTGGACAGAAATTTAAACAGATCTAAACAGGTGGGGGACATTCCATATCCATGGATTTGAAGATTCAATATTGTCAAGATGGCAGTTTTCCCCGAAATTAATTTGTAAGTCCAAAGCAATTCCTATCAAAACCTCAGCAGGCTGATATACACTAACAACCTGTTTCTAAACTATACAGGGATGCCTGGGTGTCTCAGAGGTTTAGTGCCTGCCTTTGGCCCAGGGCGTGACCCTGGAGACCCAGGATCGAGTCCCGCATCAGGCTCCCTGCATGGAGCCTGCTTCTCCCTCTGCCTGTGTCTCTGCCTCTCTCTCTCTCTCATGAATGGATAAATAAAATATATAAAAAAAAACCTATACATGGAAATCCAAAAGCTATAGAAGAGCAAAAAAAAAAAAAAAATTGAAAAAGATGATCGAGTTGGAGGACTTATCCTATCTGATTTCAAACTTATTATAAAATCACAGTAATTAATAGTGTGTGGGACTGATTCAAGGATAGACATTTAGATCAATGGAAAAGAATCAATATTCCAGAAATAAATCTAATTAAAAAATTCATAAATCCCATTTATAGTCAATTAAAATTTGACAAAACTGCTAAAACAAATTCAAAGGGAGAAAGATTGTATCTTCAACACATGGACCTAGACCAGGTAAATATCTGTGTGAATAAGAATGAATTTAAGGGGCACCTGGGTAACTTAGTCAATTAAGCATCTGCCTTTGGCTCAGGTCATGATCCCAGGGTCCTGGGATGGAGCCCCACATAGGGCTCCCTGCTCAGTGGGGAGCCTGCTTCTCCCTCTCCCTCTGCAGATCCCCCTGCTGTGCTTTCTCTCTCTCTCTCTCTCTCTCTTTCTCTTTTTCTCTTTGTCAGATAAATAAATAAATCCATTTTTGAAGAATTTAAATCCTTGTTTTATATCATACAGAAAATAAACTGAAATAATAGATTTAATATAAGACCTAAAACACTATGATACTTATAGAAGAAAATATAGGAGAAACATTTTGAGCAGGGGGCAGGGCAGAGGGAGAAGGACAAGCAGATCCCAGGACCCCGAGATCATGACCTGAGCTGAAATTAGACACATAACCGACTGAGCCACCTGGTACCCCAAAACTATTGTTTCTTTAAAACACAATTCAGAAATGAAAAGATGAGCCAAAGACTGGGAGAAAATACTTACAAATCATATATCTAACAAAGGACTTGTATCCCGAATATATAAAATATTCTTACAACTTAATAAGACTATAAACAACATGATTAAGAAATCACCCGAAAGATCTGAACAGCCACTTCACCGAAGAAGATATATGAAGGGTAATAAGCCATGAAGAGATGTTCAGCTTCATTAGTCATTAAGGAAATTCGAATTAAATCCACAAGGAGAAAAAAAAAATCCACAAGGAGATACCTCCTGTGGTTTATACACCCCCTAGAATGGCTATAATCAAAAAGAGAGACAAAAACAAGTGTTGGTAAGGATGTGGAGAAGATGCAGAATTCATCAATTGCTGGTGGAAATGTAAAATGTTATATTATAACCACTTTGGAAAAGCAGTTGGCAGATTTTTTTAAGTTAAAAATAAACGTATTATATGACCTAGTGATTCCACTTCTAGGAATCTCTGCAAGAGAAATGAAAACATATGTTCACATAAAGACATGTAGGTGAATGTTCATAGCAGTGTTATTAATAATAGTCCCAAATCTGGGAACTATCCAAATGTCTAATGACTAGAAAATGAATAACCAAAATAGGTTGTGTCTTCACAACAGAATACTAGTAGGCAACAGAAAGGACTACACTGCTGATACACACCACAACGTGGATCAACCTCAAAAACACTATGAAAGAAGCCAAATGCAAAAACTACTCATTATATAATTCCATGAATATGAAATATCCAGAAAAGGAAAATATAGAGATACAGAAAGCAGATCAACGGTTGATGACAGCTGGAGGGTAGAAGCGAAGATTAACTAACTGCAAATAGGCACCAAAGAACTTTCTGGAGTGATGGAAATGTTCTAACAGTAGATTGTGGAGATGAATACGCAACTATAGATTTACTTTAAAATAACTGAATTCAAAAAAATAAAATAAAATAACTGAATTCCACACTAAAGCGGGTGGGTTTTACGGCATGCCAACTGTACCTTAACAAAGCGATCACAAACAACACAGCAGCGAGCTACCCTCTTCCCTGGGCTTCTCCCTGAAGGCAGACATTCACAACTATTCCAGCTTCTCTCAGTGAATGAGAGATGATGTTGATGATCAAGACTACTCCCAACGCCCTTCTGCTGGATCTGCTTTATTCTCAACTCCTTTGTTTCTCCCAAGTTCCCCACTGGCCACATATTTTTACCACAATCTGTGACAGCCATGGCCCTGCCTTCCCTCCCCTCCTCACAGCTGGCCGCCCAGGGGCTCCCCTTGACCAGGACAGTAAGCCTGCACTCATCTCTGATGCTCTAAATACAACAGCTGATGGGTGCTCTGCAGTTCTCCTCAAGATCCCTTCTCAAAAATATTTCTGTTTAGGTTCCTTGACATCATTCCTTCTAGGTTTCCCTCTGGCTTCTCTGCATACTCCTCAAAATCATTTGTTAGATGACTCCTCTGAGTCGTACCTTCAGTCTCTGTGGCATCCTTCCTTGTTCTATTCTCTGTGGACCTAGCACATCCCACCTTTGTCAAAAGCTTCACCAACCACATCTGCCAATGACTCCACCAGTGGTTGTCTTGCGGGGACCCTCCCTTCTGAGTATCAGGCATATATGTCAACTGCTGTCTGAATAGCTCCAGTTTGATACCAGAAAGACACTCCAGGGACAGGAGGTCCAGCATTCAATTCCATATTCCTCCTCACAAATGTCTTTCTTCTTCTCCTTCTGTGCTCCTTCTTTTCAAATGGTCACCTAAGGACAAAATCTGGAAGCTACCCGGCCGTCCTTCCTCCCTCTCACTGCTGCACGGGACTGTCACACATCCCACCCGAGCATTTCCAGTTCTTATTTTCTCTCCTCCTTCCTGCCCCCTCTGCTACTGGCTTCATCATTTTTATTACTCTCTCATTTTAGCATTTCTGAAATAGCCTCAACATAGTCATTTTAGATCTTTTTTTAAATGAGTGAATGAAACATTTACTTACTCAAACAAAGAGGAGAAAAGAAGTAATTCAAAATGCTAAGCAAATGTGCTATCATGTTAGCAAATAAGGTCCTTATATGTGCCTTACCAATTACGAAGACCCTGGTTAGCACTGGTGAAAGAGAAAAACACTTAGAAGTGTCCTATGCATTCTTTAACTATATGCTTTCATCTCTAGACTTCAATCTAAGCCTCGAAAAAACTCATTATTGCAGATTGTGCTGATTTCAAATTCTCAATAATCTGGAGACAGGCTGGGCTTAAGTCCACTTTTGCATTTATGCAAAAAGCATTGATTAATTACAGTGGGAATGACAAGACAGTTACTTGACAACATTTTGTTAGCCATTAATTAACTTTATGTTCTTGAAAGTAATAAAACTACATTTCTTTAAAAGGCTTTATAATTAGTCTGAACCACACAATTTAGCACTTAATTATACGCCGTCTTCTATTGTTCTCTAATTCCTTCCTTTCTTGCCCTCCTTTCCCTCCAACCCCATCTTCCACGCATGTGTCCAGAGGGACCATTAACTGCCCCAGTCACTCCTGAAGAGGACAGGGTGAGTCAAAGGGCATCAAGTCTGCCCTCAAGGAGCTTCCTGCACCAGGAGGAAGATGGGATCAGTTTATAAATGATTGTATTATCCAATGAAGGTCATGAATTATGTTAAGGAGACTTAGACAAAAATCCAAAGCGCTGTGAGAATTCCCATTAAAAGTGTCATTACTTCCAAAGTGATGGCGAAGAGGGCCTGGGGATGGGGGGCGGGACACTTGTAGCAGCTGTGAATTGGGAAAGGCAGTCTAGACTTGGGGCTGAACATACACAGAAGCAGGAAAACGTAGGGCATAAATGGACACCATCTGACGCACAAGAAGGAACATGAGCTCTGGCTCTGAGAGGAGTCTAGGTTGGAATCGTAGCTCCACCACTTACTAGCTGTGTGACCTTGGCCAAATTATTCGCACTCCCTGAATCTTAGTTTTCTCAGCTTTAAAATATGAATTATAATATCTTGGTCACAGAATTATTATGCGAATTAATTGGGATCATGCTTATGAAGCTCAGGTACATTACAAGCAATAAAAATGTAAACCATAAATGCAAATATCTTTTTCTTACAAGAAAAAAAAAAGAGCATGTTGGATATGAATACCCCTGCTGAAGTAATGACAGGACAGACATTCAGCAATTGCTCATCCGTTCCATAGGGTGGTGCTGGTCTGACCCTCTGCTATCATCTATCTAACAGTTTCTCCACAGAAATGCCGGGTGGCTTTCACTCCTGCACACTGCTAGCATTCAGATCAGTTCGAAGGAACGGTGACTTGACTAAACCTCATCATTTGTACTTCAAAAAAAAAAAATGTTAGAAGCAAACTGTTACCTCAAGGAGTTCCTCTCTTGATGTAGTTATTTCTTCTCAAACCACAGAATCATTTTAAGGTATGAGTTTTTACTGATGGTGGTTTCTTTCAGTTCTTCACATACTTATGGAACAAGTTTTATAAAGTATAGACTTAACTGTAATGAGGGATGACAATCAGATAAGAAATGATGCCACGTGTGCTGAGCCTTCTAATCAAAGGTGTAGAAACCACACACTGCCAGGTAGTATCCATAGTGGTAATGCCCCCATGAGATGGAGAAGTATTAGGCCACTTCCTACTACAGAATGAAGATCACAAGAACATAAAAAGCATATGGAGACAAGTAATTAACCGATATCTAAGGGTCTTATCCAAGAGCTAAGATTACAACTGGAGCCACCTGGCATCAAGCAAATGAAACTTCCATTAGGGAATCCTAAAGAGAGATGGCATGTGACTGTGGCTTAAGAAAAATGCACAATTTGGGTAGGCAGAAATAAAGGATCCGGAGTTTAATGGAGAGTCAGAGAGACACTGGCAAAGTCCCAGACTTGGGCGAAGTGTAAGAGACCCTTCAATGATTGCCAGTAGTCCCATGCAGGTGCCATGAAGAGCTCCTGGGGGAGTCTAGTGAAAGATAAGACGAAAAGAAGTAGAAGCAGATAACTTAATAGAAAGCCTCAAATGCCTGGATAAGACAGGAATGGCCATTGAAGGGAAAATTCATTGAACTTCATTCAAGCAGAGGATCGACATGATAAAGGCATTCTTTTAGCATAAAGAACTACACCTGAACACAGAAATGTGGAAAGCTTGAGAGTGGAAAGAAAGACACTAGTTAGGAGGCCATCCTCCTTGTCCAAGTCTGAGTCAAGTCAAGCAGTGGGAGATTCTGAAGACAAATGACCTTGGTGCTGTATCAGTCATCCCTATAACTTGATATCTACATCCCGAAGTGGGTAGTCTAACCACAGAGAAACAGAATCCCTACTCTCATCCTCCTCTGGTATCAGAGTCACCAAGATGAACAGGAAGTTGGGGCCAAACTGCTTCACACATCACACATCACAGTTGAATTTCAAATGCTCAGTTTTGTGTTCAATATTTTTTTTCTTACAGAAAAAAGTCATTTCTGAAACATTCAGATCCAAATTGATAGTAAGCACAAAGCTAACAAGAAGCAAAAAGCTGATTAGGTATTATGTAAAAGTCATGGTGTGACTAAACATTTTGGTTTTCTAAAAATTCTAGAATTATTTGTATGGACATCTACAATCTAGTCCCTGGCATAAAAAAAAACAAAACAAAAAACAAAACAAAAAAAAAAAACAGCCTGTCCATTTTCTTCACTCCTGCTGTGCAGAATTGGTACAGTGAGCATGTGGCCGGCTCAGTGACCTTTCACAGCCATTTGAGCCACATGGTCAGCAGTGAACGGAAAAAGAAGGGTCAGCCCTCTCTGCAGGGTGAGTTCCTTAAATATCAAAATATGCCCTCGCTTCTCCATCCTTCTGTTCCTCTGAGAATCAGCCTCATGATCGCCCTCCAACAAAATTGAAAAGGCAAAACACACTGATGACGGATCTTTTTAATCACAAATGTAATAACCCATCATGTCTCATGAAAAAGAAAGAGGGCAACAGGGAGGCAATTTGGTCCAGGAGTTTAATAAAAGCATGCTTCCCTCATTAGGAATCTCATAATGCCATCCTCCAAGTGTGGTATGCAAAACATAGCCCCGGGAAGCAGTGAGTCAGGTTCAGGGTTCCAAGGACGTCACCGAGGGCATGCACCCCTTCCTTGCAGGACCAGCCCGTGCTCCTCAGCTCCAGGGAGAGCCCACGACAGCCCTGGACTGGGCACCACATTGGTGCCAGGGAGGCCTTCTCTTTCTGCATGGCTCTCTGTGATAGGATTTGATTTTCCTCCTCCTTGCTTGCCCATGTTCTCTCAGCCCCCAATCTTTGCTTGACAACAGCACATGCATATACATCCAACAGACATGAGATCTGCAGTTCCAATCCCAAATTGCACCTGCGTTGAAAGACAGCCAGAGACACAGTGAGGAGGAGGTCAGGGGAAGTCCGGGAAAATTAGGACACTTCCCTGGGCAGCAGGAATTGACATGCAGGAGCCTCGCGGGCACAGGCGTATTTCAGGAGAGCGCACTGTGTGTTTAAAAATGCTTTTAAAAAATAAACTTCCAACAGTAGCTTTTCCTAACAAAAGACAAGGAGGACTTCCTCCAGAGGTAAAGCTTCCAGGCCAATGGGCAGGGGGCGGGCAGCAATAAGACAGCAGGGCGCAGAACAAGTGCAGACCACCTTCCCCACGGTGCCCATACCGTGTCTGTCTGCCCGCCTTTCCCCCTGTGGATCCCCACCTTGGTGTCCCACTGGTGAATTCTCTCCAGTTATAAAACACTTTGTTACCTTCATTCGCTCTTAATTAAAAAGGGAAAAGAAACTCCTAGGGCTCTGACAACAGGGAAAAAACAAGGAAAGAAAGAAAAGGAAAGGAAAAGGGAAGAAAAGAGGGAGCTCTTTGAGTTGCTGAAATCAAATGGTCAGGGAACCCGATGTGCAAAACAGAAAGGATAAAAAAGCACACAGAATCTCTGAAAATGGTTTTAATCTTTCTGAGCAATATGGATTCTGTGGAAAAGACATGGTTTTCGGGGGAATTGGGGGCATTTGTAATGCTGGGGAGGAAAGGCACACAATACGCACACAGAGGCTCATTACCCCTCAGTACTCGCATCTGCTTTCCATTCCACACTCCTTGCACGACCAAGATAGTTCATTCTTCCAACAAATATTTATAAAAGCCCTATCACAGACTCGACACTTAGGATCTTGGGGAAAAATAAATATTCAGTCAACAATACTGATAGTTTTAATTTCCTGAGTCCTGTCTGGGGTCAACCATTCGTGGGCTCTTGATCCATGCAACCGTCCTGCAAGAAGGGCTTCTGACATTAGCATACGGATAGAAAATTGAGGCCCAGAAAGATTAAAATATTAATAAAATTTCAAAAATACAAACATTGCCCAAAGAGATGCATCCAGCAAGGGGAAAGAGGTAGATTTGGAATTTAACTTCACATCTACCTTAAGCCATAGGCTGTGTTCTTTCTTACTCTTTCTTTTCTGACTACTTCTGTGCAGTGGAGACAAGGGCAAATTGGGCAAATCTAATCTCACAGCCCCATTTATTCACACTTGGGACATTGAGGCTTGTTTTCTTGCCTCTCCTCACTGAGAGCCTTGACAGGGCTGGGTAAATTTCCCCAAATTTTCTCGTACCAGTACGAACACCTATTTTGAAATCTAAGTTTGGTCCACTCAATGCCCCCTTGTCAACTCCTCATATTCCTTAGCTTCTGTGACCTCCTTACAGCCACATTAACCCCACCCGGGGTCATCCCCACCATCTACCTTGTACCACCTTCTCAAGCAGCAGAGCATCTTTAGGAAGAGCTCACACCTAGTTGGACCTTTGTTCTACCCCCATTATACTGTCAAACTGCATGCTTTTGCTGACCTAAGATTAAAATTCAGCTCTGTTGGACTCTGTTTGACATATGCATTATGATGTGCCCTACATTCATAAAACCCGATACACACACACACACACACACAAAACCCCCACAATTTACAAAGCAAATGCAAATCAGGATGGATGATTATTCCTTCACAAAAGGATTCACCACAGACTTCCTTAAATAGTAAGCTCCTCTGATGCATTTATGATATGACTTGATTTTTCCCCCAGGGATATATTCTTTGCATAAATAAAGCAAAGCAGACTGTAATGAAAAGGAGCATCCGAAATATTTGCCTGGAGAACTCACATTTTTGGGCCTATTCATTTAGCCTTTAGCTGTTGGCAGGCCTCAAATCACTTAGTGCCTCCAAAAGTGTAGCAGGAGTCATGCCCTCCAGACTCTTCTAGTGGCCCTCCTGGTTTGCAGCCTGGTGCAGGATGCCGGCTTATCTGTGCTCACAAGCCTTCCTGGTATGAATTGCCACTATTCCCTCATTTCCATTTCACCAAACTACCCTGTGTAAAAAGCTGAGCCACTGTAGACAGCCAAGCTTCAGTTCCTGATTATTTTTTGCATTAGAATCAGACTCTTGATAGGTTAATTTTTGCTGAACTAATAAACAACTGGAAAGTCTCAGTGGCTTAAAACAACAAAAGCTGATTTGTCTCTCACATTAGAGGGCCATCCCAGGTCACTGGGCAGGAGGCGGCCCCACAGGTTCTTTTTCATCCATTAACTCAGGCACCAGGCTGAGGGACCAGTGACAATCTTTGAAGCCATCAGTTGCCACGACAGAGGGAACAGAGAGCTCTGGAGGACCTCACACTGGAAATAAAATGCTTAACCCACCTCCCAAGAGATACATGTCACTTCTACTTGCCTCTCGCTGGCCAGAACTATCACATGCTCCCCCCACCTTTGCCCCACAGGAGAAGAAGAAGAATCCTACTCGGGATGCAGAGAGCCCAGAGTATTCATTGCATAGCACCAATGACTAGCACAAGCCCACATGGTGCCCAAGGCTATTCCATGAGCACAGAGGATGAGGAGATTCAGATCTTGGGATCTGGGGGTACAAATGCATGAAGGGAGTTCTGGGTGACCTGGTCCCTGCTAGTCCAGTAGAAGAAACCCCTGATTAATTCAGCCTCTTATAAGAAAGGACTACAGAGCTCTACTGAATTCAGAACAGGTGCCTGGTTCACACCTGCCCCGTGGGATGCCTCCTCCAGGGCTGTCCTTAGGTGTGAAAACCAGGTCTTTTGAGACATGCTGAGGTTTTCAATACTGCAGAGACACCTTTGTGCTATGAGATTCTCGCAACAGAGACTTTAATTTACACCCGAAGAGACTGTCTTCTCACATTCTCCAGATTCTTCTCCTTGCTGGATTTCTTTCCTCTTTCTTGGGTAGATTTAAACATTTCCTATTTCCCAAATTTCCCCTCCTGCCTCTAGTCTTTTCACGAGGAATAGAAGAGAAGATACACAAACAAATCAAACTGCCTCTGTTGAATCAATGGCTGCTCTTCTTCCCTTAAGCCTTCTCACCATTTGGGGTTGAGAGATGCAGGTGCTAGGTCTCCCCAGGTGAAGTCGTTTATTTTCAAGCCATGGGAAGATTGCAAGGTGGATTTTTGTCAACTCCTACACATCCTTGAATGCTAACAGCAAGCACTCTTATTAAAGGAGCTGTCGAGATGAATTAGCCAAATGGGACTAGGCTTCCGAAAGAAGGGAATAGCTAATCAGAAGGGAGGGAGGGTAGGGGGCTGTGCTTCTGACAGGATAATAATGCAGAGTCTCACTTATCTGCACTAATGGGGGCACAGGTGAGCAGTAATAACTGAAATGTTCAGATGTGGTGAAAGTCCTTTAGTTTTTATTTCTTCCATTTTTTTTTTAAATTTCTTGTTTAACGTTGTTTTAAAATTTCTAAGGAGAAGAAGTGTTCTCTTTAGGGAAACAAAAGGATTTGAGTCAGAAAGACAGTTTGTTAATCCAGGTGAGCTAATAATGTATGCGGAAGAGCCACTGTGGGCCCATGCAGGTGAAAGAGAACGGGGAAGAGCGCAGTCGGAGGGCCACTCTTCCCTTTTATCAGGGAAGGGAAAGGTGAAGGAAGCCAAGAACAACAACCCCACATTGAGCATAAGGAGTATAGAAAAGGAGAAAGGGGAGGGAAGTTCTTTGAATCCCAACTACATGTCAGGAGCATTACACATGATTACCTCATTTAATACACACAACACGGTCGTAGGACCTTTTCCTCCAATATTCACTCATTCATTCACCCGTTCTAAAACAACTAGTTCCTGCTCTCTGCCTGGCACAAGGAAGGAGCTGGTGACAAAGAGACAGCAGACAGAGATCCTGCCCACAAGCTATTTTCCGTCTAACGAGGAGATGGAGTAGCACCCCCTAAACATGAGATGAGAAGGATGAGACTCAGAGAGAATGTATCTCACCCAAAGTTTTCCGGATATTAATTGGCCATGAGAAGATTCAAGCTCATGTCTCTCTGACACCATCTAAGACCAAATGACCCAAACCTGGCAGGACTTTAGAGGCAGCCAATCGAACTCCGACCCCAGATGTGCAGAATCTCTATGCTTGGGGCTGAGGAACCTGTATTTTTGAAAACTCCCCCAAGGAGCCTAATCTTAGAACCTGCCACACGGATGCTACCTTTTCCCGATGCCATTCCTACCTCCCCACACCCTCCCTCACCATTCCAGCCCTCAGCCATAGCTTCTTCACATCAGGAGCAAAAGACTTCTCAGGCCTGCTACTCCCAAGCATCTCGCTGCCATTCTGGGTGGGGAGATGCAAAAGTAACAATTTTCGTGAATGGGTTAAGACACATGTCACCCATTCTATACGTAACTGTATGAACTGTCTCCATTCCAGTAAATTTCTCTCCATGCTGCTCAGAGGACACCAATAATGGCATCACGAACAGTCTCCATGGAGAGCGCTCCTTTTATCTTGTCGTCCACAGCTGCTCAGAAGCTGGACCAATCTCCAAAGTAGCTGGAATTTCACAAGCTCTGAATGATTGTGATGGGCCCATGTAGGAGCTGTAGGGATGCCTGTGGGGCACATGCGTGTGAATCTTCTTTAGAGCCAAAATATATTGAGATTTCCTTTGGCTTGCTACGGAGGAGGCCAATCAAGAGAAATCAAGATTCCAGACTGACAATCGAATAGTCCAGAGACAAGTGGTGCCAACCATGTGGTGGTGAGGAAGTTACCTGGACACAGAAAGAGAGGTCTTCCAAAGATGAACCAGAGGAGGGTGTATTTACACAGAGAGCTCACCATTTCTAACAAACAGACACTCAAAACCACCCTCTGTTTCTTACTTAATAAACGAAACATATTTTTTTGCACATCTAATGAGATTAAGAGGACAGAGAGGTTTAGAAGCAATGAAAACTGGTGTATGTGTTTGGAATATATATACACATGTGCCATCTTCTTGAGGCAAACCCGGAGAAGACACGCAAGACCAAATGGCAACTCAATCTGCCTTTTGCCAGCATCACTAATCTGCATCCACCAGACCCCCTACGCACACATATTCTCTCCTCCCCTCCTCCGTAATCCACCTCGGTGCAAACATTCTAAATTATTTATATCTGGATTGAAAGCTTCTCTTAGGATGACTGTGACCAGAGCAATCAAAATATAATTGTGCTACGGATAGGCTAATACACTATGCTGATGTTTGATTAAGGAAACTATGTGACCTGGAAAAATGAGGGTAGGGGTGCTGGGCCTTCCAGCGGCTAAAGGATGCTCAATAAAGAGGTTCCAAGAGAACCTTGAGCTTCTAGAGAATCTGTGTGGCTGAATGAGAAATAACTTCTCAACACAAAACATCCAGGGGAAGCTAGCTCTGCAAGCAGCAGATCCAGGAAAGGTAACACCCGTGAAGAGCCTGCTACATGCAGAGCTGGTCTAAGTACTTTATGTGTGAGGCTCTTGATCTTCAACTTCACAAGATCAACACTAGTATCTTCCCCATTTCCCATGTGAGTTAACGGAGGCACAGAGAGTTTCAATAACTCATCCAAGATCACCGCATGAGGAAATGGAGGAAGTTGAGTGTAGACCCAGACAACATGGTACCGTAAAATTTTAATTGATGAGGTTCTTGAGGGAGAGGAATGATTCGGGAGAATCATGGGTATTAAGAGAAAAAAAAAGTATGTCTGTAACAGAAAGTTATGCAAGCAATGGCCAAAAGCCTCTTAGTTTCGGGGAATACGCATAAAGGAACTGTTTCATTTTTCTGCATCCTGTTTCGAGAGAGAATTGTATTCCCTTAGAAGAAATTGATACAGTAAGGTTTATCTGGGACCACTGCAACTCAGAACGTACCTTCTTATCCTCCTCACCCAAATTTTCCCTTCCGATATCCTCCTAATTCAGCTGCTTATCAGTAAACTCCCATTCCTGAATTCCCATTAAAAGATAGGCTATCTTGCTACAGTAATGTTCCAGATAACCGAAGAATTATTAAATTTGATGGCTTTTGTACATTAAAGGTGCCACAAACAGCCCATCAGAGAAGCCTGACCAATACCACGTCACTTCCTCACTCGGACCTTCAGGGACGCCTCGTTGCCACTGGGGGAAAGTCCAGTACCCTTCGTATAACATTTGAAGACCCTTTGTGATCTGCAGGCAACATCCCTCCAGCCCCAGCTGCCCGGTGCTCCCATTAACCCCCTTTCAGCAGGGGTTCAATTCATTCGCTGCACTGTAATTCCAATCTGGATTTTCCCACCAACACCCTTTCCATGAAATCTTTCCATGTGCATTCAGACTCCAGGTTTCCAAATCCTCCCCATCCCACTGGGTTCAGCTTCAATGACCTTCCTTGCACAAGCTTCTTCAACCATCCATGTCTAACTACTCTGCTGTCTGCTTCCACAATTTTCTGTCCTTAAGATTACTTGATGATGACTCAGGGACGATCTGATCTCACTTTCCATCGCTGTTGGGTGTGTGTGAGTGTGTGAGTGCCCGTGTCTATGCTCCAATGGGATTTTTTCCCCCTGTTTTCCACCCTGTCTCTGCAACACAACGTCTAATCCTTGGAAGGCTAGTACTGACAGATATCTTTATATTGTCTTCGCATCTCTGGCACATCCAGTGTGCTACTTTGTACACAGCAAGCGCTCAATAAGTATTTGCTAAATTGAAGGGCCATGCAATTCCCCACAGTGTACAGAAACACTGGATGCTGCTTTTTTTCTTTAGTAATCTAAACCCCACAGTTTATATCTTCCAATACAAATGCCTCTCCAAATCTGATCCTTGAATTTCTCTTCAGCCTCTTTACTGCTCAAGGCTTCTCTCACCTATTTGTCTTCAGCAGAGAACTATGAATGCCACGAACATGCTGTTTTATGTTTCTGGGCATTTCTTTTGTTGCTATCTCTACCTGGAATGCCCTGTCCTGATTCTTTCCTCTTGAGGAAAACCCAGATAAGATGAAGCACTCCCAGAAAGTCACCACTTATCCCTGCTTCCTCCGTATACATCATTACATTTTCCACAATGCTTACTAAGTAATTGATTACACTTCCCCTGCCCTATTTGTGTATGAATTGCAAGAAGACAGAGATTGTTTCTTATTTATCCTCATGTCCCCAGGCACCAGCATAGCACCCAGCACACAGTCTGTGTTTTGTGTGTTGAATGAGTGAAGGATAAATGAACGATGAAATATAGATTGAAAACCAAAGCACTTTTATAAATTTGTGAAGGAATCTGTCATTAGCCCAGTGGAAAATGAGATGGAATCACGCCACACAATAGGATAGAGACGCACGTTAAGATGAAAAATGTACTTCCACACATGCACCCCGAATGCTCTTCAAGTTCAAGTCATATCCTCTTGTAATTTATTGGTTTTCTGAAATCCCTGGGAGAAAACCCTTTATGGTAAATAAACGGGAGCCACCGCCAGTGGAAGACCAGCGTTGGGATCACGAGAGGAGGAGCAGCCAAAGCCACGTGGAAAGACGAGACGAAAGCTTGTGAAGATGGAGCTGCCCAAACGGAAATCCTCCGCTGGCGCAGAATCACCCCTAGGTTTGACAAAGGGATGTGAGACACGCGCCTGTCTCTGGAAGGAGACTATAAGGGCAGAGCAGGATGTTCAGCACAGAAATCAGCATCCGAGAGAAAGATACGAGGAAAGGAGGGTCTGGAGGGCATGCCTCGCGGAGGCCCTCTGCAAGGCCACGAGGCCGACCGCTCCTCTACAGCCAGACACCTGCTGCAGGGCTCACCTTCCAGACGTACAGACAGAGCTCCCAGAGCTGCTTCGGCTCATGGTTCTTTTGATGCCTTAAGAGAGATTTGATTAAGCCAGGTGGAGGAGGGGAAAAAAATGTCGTGTTAGAAATCACCAGTATGGAGAGAGGGGAGGAGGAGAGGAAGAGGAGAGAAATCAACCGTGAAAAAGAAGAAGGGAAATATAGCCAGAGACATAGAAAGCCTGTCAAATCTCTCCAAACTGCAACAAAAGCATAGGAGAGATAGTTTCTCTTTAATGAATGCTTTGATCAGCCACAGTTGATATAATAATTATATAAAACTAGAGCAAGACAGAAATAAGATGTGTTTTTCTCTCATGTAGCCTGTAACCTTCGTGATTGGTTCATAGATTTAAGAAAAGAATAAGGCCCTTCAAAACAGAGGCATATGTCAGGAGAGAACCTGTTTTCTCTTCTGACTTAGGCAGGAGATTTGCAGCGACGCCTGCATCCCTTTGCCTCCTTGCCTCGGCAGGGCTGCTATGCCAGCCCATGATCCTAGGGGGGATGTAATGGTGGAACAGCCTTCCTCCCAGGGATCTTGGTCTAATTTCTCAGCAGTCCCTGCCTGGCGGTACTGCTTACATTCCTTCCCTACCCCAAGCGTCTCTTCCTACTCCACTTGGCTCTCCCACCATCTACACTTAGCCGGGCATTTCCCATGTAATAAGATACCTTGTGCCGCTGGAAGTATCGACTTGGCTAATTTTCAGGAGAGGAGGAGTACGTATCTTTTTTTTTTTTTTTCCCCCAGAGTGATACTCCCACAAGCACGTGCTTTTCAGAAATAGCAGGGGAGAGAGGTGGTTGCCATGGGAACAGAGGCGGCCACACAAACAGGAGTAGCACATTTCTCCCAAGGGGGCATGAGCAGAGCCTCCTCCTTCTTCTACCACCATCTCCAGGAAGCTTTGTTTGCCTGAAAAGGAAGAGTGTCTGAAGTGGTCGAGCATTGGTCCCTTTCTTCTTAACTTCTAAATTTCCATTGGAGAGTCTGATTGAACCTCAGGTTGTTTTGCATGGTAATTCAACTGGGCCTGAAGGAGGCTGGGTCTGGAAAGAAGGGAAGAAACAATGCTTCTCCATTCAAGGTCTTGAGAATTCTCTAGACCTGTGATAGACTTGAGGCACAAGCTAATAAAAAGCTGATAATGGCACAAAACAGAGCAGCATCCCGTAACACTCACCCTGGTTTGGTTTTCCGCTCGGCACAACCAGCAGAAAATTAAGGTGGGTCCAGAGAATGACATTGCCACTCACCATGCTGGCACCACAGTGACCCTACACTGGCCCATCGGAGGGCTATGACAGATCTGCAAAGACGACAGTAGGGCAAATGGGGAGCTGGGATCCCAGCGCACCCGCGGAGAGAAAGCATGTTACAGCCAGCAGGCCTACCGTGGCCACGCGATGCACGGAATCTAAGATCGTGTCTCTTTAACTCCAATTGATGTAAAAATAAATCAATCTGGCACAAAATAATGAGATTTATGGAAATAAAGAAGTCAACTGGCTATTCGACAAAATGCATAAGAAAACAGCAAGTTGATTAACAAGAGTTCTCTTGCAACGAATGGTTTTGGGGAACGATGGCGTCTCCGAGAGGGTGGCCCCAATCACAGCCTTGCCTAGAGATGGGACAAGAGAGGCCAGAAGGAATGCAGCAGAGCTGTAAGCCTTCCCCCTGCCACATGCTGGATGCTGATTTATTGGGACTGGAACAATTTGTCTAAAGCTGTAATTTTAACTACCTCCGTGGTGAGCAGCCAATCAGAGGGTTTGCTCCACGCAGCTTTTACGAGTCCCCATAAAAGCAGCAAAATGAAAACTCAGGGGCCCTTAAAATATACTCCAAGGGTTTCTGCAGTGCAATTGGAGGCTTTTATGACTCCTGTCAGGACTTTTATGACCCTGTAAAACCAGGCAGCAGCCTGGCCCGAGATGAAAAGTGGCCCCACTGTCTTAAAGTCTAAATGGTCTGTACATTTACAAGGCCTCGAGGAAGGATGGGGGGAACACCACCAGGGGGGTTTGCCTTGAGTGAAGGCAGGTTGTGGGTGGGGTAGGAGGCCTGGAGAGTGAGGGGGAGGCAATGGCAGGTAGAAGGTGGGCGTGAGAAATGCTCATGAATACGGCCTCAGGGTTCTTGAGCACCTCGGAGCACCCCAATGCCGAACCCTAGTACTAGTCACCAAGCAGTGAGAGCTGGAGGTTCAGCAATAGATTCATACCCAACGGGGGCCGGGTGCCCTCAATGGAAGGATAAAAACGGAAGCCTCTGGGGAATCACAGGCTCCATAGCATCTTTCAAGGACATCTTCCCATTACTATGGCACCTGCATCACAGAGGGAAACATACGCACACACAGAAGAGGGGCCAGAAACCCAGCTCAGGGCACTTTAAGGGTTCCATGCACTTCAGAGAAAATTCATCAAACAGGGTGAGAATGCCTTCCCAACCCAGCGAGAGTGTGCAAACCCCACGTGCTCCCTCCCGCTCCTCTCCGGGCTCTTAGCTCAAGCCCACACGACCCCTTCTGAGTCACTGTGACTGAGACAACCTGATCCTGTGCTTTGATACAGAATCTTAAATCATCCAAACTTATTAGCCAGGCTCTGTGCTTTCCATGCCCCCTGCAAAAGGCAGCGTCATCCTGCAGAAGCCATGGATAGAGGCTGGGGAAACGCAGCATGGGTGCTCCTGGTGGAAGCACACAAAGGGAAGGGGGGCTGGGGGTAGAATTTCTGAGCATGCCCACCGTGGCCCTCGGGCACTTGCATGGACCCTGAGGAAGGTAGCTGAAGTGATGCATATGGACTTTAGACCTCAGAGAACACCTGAGGAACAGCGGTGACCGTGTCCTGAAATGCCACAGGTGGAGGGAGCCCCCACTGCTGCTTTGCCGCCAGAGTGTCTGAAGGCCATGGATGGAGAAGCTGACTGTGCTCATGACATGACTGACTGTGGAGGCCTTGGGTTTTCCAGGTTGGAGAAGATTGAAGCGTAGGAAAGGCAGTGATAGGTCTGGATGTGTTATGACCGTATGGAGCGAGCGGGTCCCCTGCCATCCGGAGGGGCATGCGCCACAGCAAGGGAGGCGATGAGTCAGAGGACCAAGGGTCTTGGCGGAGGGCAAACACACATCCAGGGAGCCAGGTAAACCGTGGGACTGTGGTAATGCCCCAGAGTCAGCCATCTATTCCTCTGAAATTACTCATGTTTTCAGGAGCCTTGAAGAGTGGGATAAACTGGTGTGAAGACAAGGAGACTTGGCTATAAATCCCCAAGCCCCCCATGTGACTCTGAGCAGTCCAAAATCTTCCTGAGTCTCTCTTTCCTCATCTGTAAAGTGGAGATAAAACAGTTGCCTCATATGGCTGCTTTAGGGATTAAAGGAGATAAGGTGCGTAGGGTGGGATTTGAGCAGCATCTTAATGAGGGGATGGGAGCCTGCAGTGCCTCACCGAGAGGTGCGTTTCCAGCCAAGGAACCCTCAGTGGTGGCCGCACATAGGAAAGAACCACCCAGATTCTAGGGACAGTGAGCCATCTGCTTGGCCTAGAGCATCAGCTCCTTAGAGGGAAGGTGTACCTAGACAGTCAACGGCTCGCCTAGCATGCCAGGTGCTGTGTAGGGTATGGAAGGCGCCGGGCACCAGGCCTGGGGACAGGAGTGAATGAGACCAGTAAAGTGGCTGCATCTCCTGCCCCAGCTCCTAACCTCATCCAACCCGTTCCCCTCAGAAAAGTCAGAGCAGTCTTCTTGGAGCAAAAACTTGCCTCATCACTTACTCCCCTCATCACTCACCACATTCTTAGGTGTTGGCGACAGCCCCTGCAAGGAAATCCGAATTCCCTAAGGCAGTCGGCAGAGGGCTGGCCTGGTCTGGCTCCTGCTGCATTCCAACAAGTGCATCTCATAGCCTCGGCCCGGCCCTTCGGCTGGCTCCCGTCTACCCACACCTCCACCTCTCACAGCACTCGCTCACTCGCTCCCTTCCCAGTCAGGGTCCTGGAGCCTGCCATTCTCTCCCTGCAGTTTGTACCCACCCGCCTCCTCCTCATCCACGTGGACCTCAGCCTAGACACAGCCCCCTCTGAGGAGCTTCCCCGGCAGGCACCCCAGGCCACGGTGCCTCCCACACTAACCGAGACACAGCTACACGGTCCCATCCCTCCAGGCTCTCTTCCAAACACTCACCAGATTCTCAATTCCATGCCCCACTTGGGTCATCCACACTGAAATGAATGGAAGCCCCATTAGAGCAGAACACTGCGATCAGGGGATCTGGCCCAGTGCCTGGCAGATAATATGAGAAAATGTAATTCTGTGAGGTGGCTACGTAGACCTGTGTTGGAAGCAAATTAAGGTGTTGCATGACCTGATAAGTTGTTTACATAGTAACGTACAGTCAGCATGGAGCTATCGATGGTGCGAGCAGGGCATTGGCCCAAGGACATGGAAAGATCACTGTGGCCATGCAGTGGAGGAGGATGCCTTCGGTGGTGGGAATTTGAGAAGGCAGCCTGGCTTACTCAAGTCACTCAGGGAAGAAATGACAAGTTTGATCTACCACAGTGGCGGCATGAATGCAGATATGAGACAAAAGTCATTCAATAATAGGGCACCTGGGTAGCTCACTCAGTTGAGCGTCTGACTCTTGGTTTTGGCTCCAGTCAGGATCTTGAGGTCCTTGGATGGAGCCCCACGTTGGGCTCTATGCTCGGCAAGGAGTGTGCTTGAGAGTCTCTCCCTCTGCCCCTCAACCTGCTCTCTCACTCTCTCTCACTCTCGTGCTCTCTCTCTCTCTCTAATAAATAAATAAAATATGTATAAAAAAAAGTCATTCAATGATAGACTCAGTCCACAGTAGGAAATATGGAGAGGGAGGAGTCTAGGATGACCGTTGGGTATTGGGTCTGGATGAACAGGTGGATAATGGGTTTAGGAATAAGAATTCATGAAATGAAGTTGGAAATGGAGTCCTGTTTGGGCCTTGTTAAATACGAGGTTCGTGGGAGACATATCGGAAACGTCCAGCAGGCAGCTTGAGAATTAGATCTGGTATCTGGAAAGTCCAGAAACGTAAATTGGGGAGTTAGTGGCCCAAAGGCTAAAATCACTGAAGTGGGATGAAATAATCCTTGATGTCTGTGTGGAGCCAGAGACTAGTGGGCTTATGAGAAAACCCCGGAAAATATAAGCATTTAAAACACCACAGAGGGCTCGTTGCCTTTCTTAACAAACGTCTGCCAACACACCAACCCACATTAGCTGGTCTGTGCACTTAGTGACAGTATTACTCATTTTTGCAACAGCAAATTTAATAAATATGCTAATTTAATAAAATTTTATTGAGTGCCTACTTAGTTAAGTGGTTAGATATGCCCCCGTGGACTCCCATAATACTCTGTATACCTCCACTGGAGCTTATCACTTTCTACTATAATCTTATTTGTCTTTTCATTAAATTATGAGCTTCTTGAGTCAGAAATTATGTCTTGCAGAACTCTCACTCTTCCCACCCAGTGTTTACTCAATAAATGAATGGATGAAGTTCACCATGAGATGGGGAGGACAGGTGCATGAAAATAATATTATAGAATAAAACTGCTGAACTCAAAGTTGACATGCTGCTAGCCAAACCCAGTGGCCATTTTTTTTTTTTTTTTTTGCTTTTTGTTTCTTTTTGGCTAGTTTGATCACCTTTAAAATTTCCCTCTACCTTTTAAGGATACCGATCTCTCTTGATTTATATTCTACTTCTCTCATGTATCTCCTTTCTAGGCTTCTCTTTCCCGTTGTTTCTCACCCCTCTCCTAAAATTTTAATGTCTCCAAAACTCACAGACTTCTTTGTCCTTAATAACACCCAACCTCGGAAATCTGCACCCAACGACTTCATCGATCATTTGCAAGCAATGATCACCAATGAATGCATCCTCTGTTGCTCAGAACTTCCATACAGCCAACTGCTGTATGGCCCTATAACCTGATTACCCCATTACCCAGGCAAAAACTATGGGAATTGTTCCAGATGCATCCCTTGGCCCCTAGATATAATGATGATAACAAACCGCAGTTCTACCTTTTTTTTTTTTTGCATTTTTAAAAAGATTTTATTTACTCATGAGAGTCACAGAGAGAGAGACGCAGAGACACAGGCAGAGGGAGAAGCAGGCTCCCTGCAGGAAGCCCTACATGGGACTCGATCCCAGGTCTCCAGGATCATGCTCTGAGCCGAAGGCAGACACTCAACCAGTGAGCCACCTGGACATCCCTGTAGTTCTACCACCTGACTTTCCCTCCTGGCATTGCACTGCTCCTGCCTTGCCTGAGATTGTTCATCCCTTCCCCATGAATCCAACAGACTCCTAAGAATCCATGCCACCCTAATTCTCTTCTTGCTAAATGGTTTGCTAGAGTGGGTGTACAACGATGCAAATCCATGCCGCGGCATTTCCTTGTTCTTCCTCAGGCTTCTTCTCTTCTGTGAGATAAAATATAATTTCTCAAAATCATTCTCACTCTAGGTGGGCATTAGAATCCTTATTGAACTTTTAAAAATGCAGATCCCAGAGCTCATCTTAGATCTAATGAATCAGAATGTTTAGCAGGTAAACCCCAGATATATACAGGGGTATGTCTCCAGAAGTTATAGTGAAACACCTCCACCAGCCAACTGTTGTCTGTGACCCAGTTATATTTTAGGTATACTTTGTAGAATCCTCAGTCTCTTTCTTTGGGGATTTCCGATGCAACCACTCCCCTGCAGTCTTGTGGTCACAGAAGGAATGTTCATATAACAGTATCAGCTGCTAGCCACAGGCAAAGTGGTACAAGCACAGGCACCAGACTCAAGTGACCAAACCAATTTCCTTTTAAAGAGAATTTGTAAATGAACACAGACAGACATTCAACCTTTCCAGGTGGCTGTATATATAAGACGTCTCACCTTCTGTGTTCCATCTTGTGGATTGGAAGAGTAGATAAGCAATCATGCATTACTGAGGAGAATTAAGGACCCATAAAGAGAACAGCAGAACAAGGGGACCAATGGCATGCCTGTTCTCAGCAGCAGTCTATTCTTGAAGCCAAGGTATCGGCCTGCATTTGTACTCCAAGAGAGCATCCAATATTTTTAAGCAAGGTTCCTTTCTTGCCTAAGCTAGATTGAGTGTGTTTCCATATGTAAGTCCCAACTCACACAGATTAATAAACATGACTATAAGTACTTCATGATTTTGATTTCTATCTTAGCTGTCTACTGTCATCCTTACCCTTTCTCCTCCTCACAAGTCTCCCCACCTCCAGCCCCATTATACTTAAGTACTTGTCATGACTACTTGTACCTGTTGCTTCTGGACACCTTTCCTACATGCATACTATGACATGTACAGCATCCCCACAATGCCCTTCACCCACTTTTTAAAATCTTGGTAATTAGCCCTCTCACCCATGAAAATTCTTGGAAAATCATACTAGGGTATTTAGATCTAGAAAATATATTCTTTTTGTGTTTGTATTTATATCTGACATCACTTTTGTCACATGGAATTGGAATCATTGTTTGACTTGTCTCCAGTGGACTTAAATATGAAGGATATGACCTTTACTTCCCACCTAGGCTCTCGATCAATTAGCACAGCCTGGGCACAAAGAATGACCTTGAATATTTACTGGAGGGTTGAGGGAATCACTTAAAGAATCACTGTAATTATTAATTAATCAGGAGAGGATGTCAGAAAAGTGACTGCATATGGCCTGTAATGACCTCCAATCTCCGACCTCCAGACCAGACTCTCTTGTTATAGAACTACTGCTCTCAACTATGAAACATAACAGATGGATTGTTTCCCTCCATCTTAGGGAAAATAAAGTATGTCAGATGGAGAAAGGTTCTTTTCAATCCTGCTTCAGAAGCGTCTCCCCAAGATGGTATAACTCATCACTTCAACAAGAACTCCCTGACAGCCAGAAGGGTACTGCATCTCCTCTATAGTGTACACTACAGTACTAAATGTACAGCAAACATGAATCCAAGTGAATGAATCATCTAGTCCATTTACTGTGCAGTATTGGTTTTCCTTGTACCTAAAGTCAGATGTTCTTGCATAGGTTAGAGACTATGTATAGTTTCACATATAGAATGAAATTTATCAGGCAACTGGTTTTAGAGCCCACCCACTCTAACAGCAAACAAAGATTCAAAATGAAACACATTTTGGGGGGGGGCAAGAGTAGAGCATGCATGTGGAAAATAGTTTATAGAGCCCGGTTCTTGCCTCATAGGAGATGAAAATGTGATCCTTTGCTAGCTCAGACAAAATCTTCCATGCTACATTAGGCTTGATAGCAAATTTTGTACTTGCAAGCTTTTATCAAAACTGTATATCTGAAATCTTAATAATGCAGGAAGGTGGATTATGTTTCTCCTCTCTGTTCAGGTTTACATCAACAGAATCAGAACTAATTCCTGATTTGAAACTCAGCAGTTTTAGCAGGATCTGTAAGAACATTCAGTTAGGGTCCTGCAGAGGACAGAAGAGGCCTGACTTTGTACACACACACACACACACACACACACACACACGTATATGCCCAAAGTGAGAATCTTATTAAAATAACATAAAATGATGATTATATCCGCAGACATAAAAGAACTATTTTGGTTCAATATTGATCACCTTAAGAAATATGAAATATATAAATGAAAATTTTAAAACAAATTCTCCAACAACCCGAAGCTGGGATATTTTCGTTTTTCATTTTAGTTTCTGACGTCATACAGATACTCACATATGTATCATGGCCATGAGGAGTATCAGATTTAGATTTAGGTTAGAAGCAGAGTCAGATTTAGATCAGTTTAAATTTAGAATTTGTCATTTACCAACTATGAGACTTGAAAATGTTAAAAAAAAAAATTAGCCTTAGTTTTTTTTTTCCCTATAAAACACATTGAGTAACATCTATTCTGCCAAACGTATGGTTACTTTTGAGCATCAAAATCAACATGAGATTAATTATTCTAACGTTCAGATCTCAACATTCCAACTACATATAGTAATAGTATGGTGTATATTGTTTTATTGTTCCAACTATTTGTAGCTTCTCCCAATGAAAAGATTATACATTTTACCCCACTGTCATCAGTCTTGGTCATTTGACTTGCTTTGGTCAATGCAACAGGAATAGAAATTTCATGTGGCACTGTAACATGGAGACTCTAAGACCCTTCTGTGGTTTTGCCATTCTTTTTCATCTGAGGCAAGACTGCACATCCCAAATAAAACCAACTCCTTCAGACTTTGGTCAAAGAATTAAACAAATAAATATGAGTGTGCGTGTCTTCATGTTTATGTGCATACATGTTTATAAAAAAATAAATACATATTATTTGACCATACATAACCATACTCACACATTATATAAACATATGCATATGTACATGCATATATGTGCATGTGAACATGGTCTATTCCCCCCAAAAATAGTATTTCATTGTGAATCTTTGGTTTTATACAGGGTGGCCTGCTCAGTTACCTGATAAAGCACATTCTACATATGTGATATACATGCTCTCATAACATGCACACAAGAAAACAGGCCAGAGTATATGTGCATGGTTGTGTACATGCACACTATAAATCAATAAATTTATAAAAAAAATAACACACACACATACCCATACACACACACAAAGGTTGCAAGCCACTTTTGTGCTTGTAAGCCACTGACATATTGGGGACATTTGTTATTGCAACGTAACTTAGCTGAAGCTGACTAATACACCTCAGAACCTTTCTTAACTAATTTTCACTGAAATACCCACCAGATTAACACATGCTCTATTTCCTCTGAAAAGTATAGTGAAAGCCCAGAATCACTAACTAATACTTGGTACAGCTGCACTTTTCTGATCCCACAAATTAGGTGAATAATTACCAAGATCAGTTTCTTGTATATCATGTATGATTACCATGATTTCCTACTGTAATTTTATTCTTTGAAAAGTAAGTTGAATACTTTGGAGGAAATTTCCAGACACAAATCACTAAATAAATTGCCACTGATTTTTTTTAATCAAATGACAGAATGCATATGAAAGCGCCACATAAATTAAAACTTTCTGTGTTGATGTATTAGTTGATAGTAATTTGTCAATTCATATATTTTTCGAGCAGTAATTTTTTTTAATAAAACACCATGCTGGGGATGACATGATATATATAACACAGAACTATCTTCAAAGGACATTGAGCCCAAAGTACTATAAAACGGAATCAGCAGGAGCAGATTCAGCACCATATCTCAGGGATTGACCAGACTGTCAATAAATTCTATTGATAGTATCAATTAAATCAAAACAAAAGAAAAATGGTACAGAATGTTCCAGGCCACTATTGCTGGATTTACAGGGCCAGAAAGGTGATGTCTTTATTTTATTTTGTGTTTATATACTTTAGTTTGTTATTTTTCTGCTACAAAATAATAACAAGTTCATCAAGTATAGGCTTAAAGCAAGGAAATAGATATTAATGGTTTGGGTATTATGTTTCAGTCATCGAAAGTCTATGTAAAATCAAGAACCTCAAACTGACGCTTTTTGCCTAAGCTCAACTGTCCACCAGGCTCTTCTAGCAATCAATTTATGAGACCCAGGAAATTGTTAAAATGAAGGTCCTGCTCAGGGAGCCACACAGAGCAATCTCTCTAGAGAAATCCTGATTTAAATGGATAAGGCAACTTTCATTTCTCTGAGTTGGGGGGGGGGACCTGATCTCAAGCAAAAGTGATAAAACCCATAAACCTACCTTACCACCTCTAGAACCATCATTCACATGGAATGCTTTTAACAAAGGAAACCCACCACCACAATCAATATGTCACTCACAGTGAGTGGCTCTGTTTTAAGTTATAAATACCCTTCCAAGATGGCAGAAAGGAGAGAGCAAGGCTGTTCCTGCATACCCAGCACACAGCCAGATCAGGGAACGTCGATTGCCCAGGGACAGGGGAATCCAGGTCAACACTCCCATTTCTAATCAGTTCATGGAAAGACACATATAAACATATGTTCCCTAAGGTTATGCAGCATGCTGAAGACATCTAGATTTTCAGTGCTGAGCCCACTGCCTGATATGTAACTATAGCTCAATAATTACTTCCCAAGTGAATAACAATGACCAACCAATTGACTTATAGATGGATTATTATTATGAATAAAGCCACACATTAGAGCATTTTTACTTTCCTTCAGACTCATCATAAAATTCCAAGCATCAGGATTATTTGATAGAAACCTAAATTAAAAAAAAAAAAAAGAAACCTAAATTATATGAGTACTATCTCCCGAATAGGTGAAATGTTTATTACTTTAAATATTTTTCTTATATACAACCCATCATTCAAGGCCTAACTCGAATGTTCTCTCCTCCATAAAGTCTTCCCTAACCCTTAGCATGTCATCTGGGGCCCCAGTACCTATCAACACCAGGAAACAGGACAAAGAGCAAATAATTTCAAATTCTACCTTACAACTCATTTGTTTTGCTGCAAAAACAATTTAATGGGTCAAAATCAAATTAAGAAATAGAAATGGAGAGATGCCCGGGTGGCTCGGTGGTTGAACCTCTGCCTTCAGCTCAGGGCGTGGTCCTGGAGTCCTGGGATCAAGTCCCACATCGGGCTCCCTGCAGGGAGCTTGCTTCTCCCTCTGCCTTTCTCTCTCTCTGTGTCTCTCATGAATAAATAAATAAAATCTTAGATCTATAAAGAACTTATTAAACTCAACAGCAAGGAAACAATCCAATCATGAAATGGGCAAAAGACATGAACAGAAAACTCACAGAGGAAGACATAGACATGGCCAACACGCAGATGAGAAAATGCTCTGCAGCACTTGTCATCAGGGAAATAAAAATAAAAACCACAACGAGATACCACCTCACACCAGTGAGAATGGGTAAAATTAACAAGGCAGGAAACCACAAATGTTGGAGAGGATGCAGAGAAAAGGGAACCCTCTGGCACTGTTGGTGGGAGTGAAAACTGGTGCAGCCACTCTGGAAAACTGTGTGGAGGTTCCTCAAAGAGTTAAAAATAGATCTGCCCTATGATCCAGCAATTGCACTGCTGGGGATTTACCCCAAAGATACAGATGCAGGGAAACTCCGGGACACCTGCACCCCGATGTTTCTAGCAGCAATGTCCACAATAGCCAAACTGTGGAAGGAGCCTCGGTGTCCATCGAAAGATGAATGGATAAAAAGATGTGGTTTATGTATACAATGGAATATTACTCAGCCATTAGAAACGACAAATACCCACCATTTGCTTTGACGTGGATGGAACTGGAGGGTATTATGCTGAGTGAAATAAGTCAATCGGGGAAGGACAAACATTATATGGTCTCATTCATTTGAGGAATATAAAAAAGTAGTGAAAGGGAATAAAGGGGAAAGGAGAAAAAATAAGTGGGAAATATCAGAAAGGGAGACAGAACATGAGAGACTCCTAACTCTGGGAAACGAACTAGGGGTGGTGGAAGGGGAGGAGGGTGGGGGTTGGGGGTGACTGGGTGACGGGCAGTGAGGTGGGTACTTGATGGGATGAGCATTGGGTGTTATTCTGTATGTTGGCAAATTGAACACCAATAAAAAATAAATTTATTAAAAAAAAGAAATAGAAATGGGGTGGGATGGAATTCTACAGAACAAAGGAGGAAATATTAGAAATATTAGAAAGCTTTATACACAAGAAAGTAAACATTTCTGTGTGTCTCTGTGTGTACACATATACCAATGTGCAAGCACCTGTCTGTACAACATCACAATACAATATGGCTATTTCTATAGGTAGATATGAAAAAGTTTATAGACCACTGGTGTAGACCTGATTAATATTTTGTTTCTGCCACTTACTAGTTATTTGACTTTAGACAAAGAAGTCTGCTGTTTAGAGCATCACTTTCTTAATCTGTAAAAGGGAGATTTGCTATCTGTTTTTCTAGGGGATGCTGTACCTTTTCTGGCTTGGTTCTTTCCTCTTCCAACAACCCACACCATAATTCCCATCCTGGACCCCAGTCTCTTTCTCTCTCTCATGTACATACACATACACATAATGTAATATTATCCAGTTTCAAAAAAGAAGGGAATTCTATCATTTGTGACAACACAGATAAAACTGGAGGCCATTATGCTAAGTGAAATAAACCAGAGGAAAACAAATACTACATGGTATCACTTATATGTGGAATCTTTAAATATAAATTTATATATATATATATATATATATATATATATATATATATATATATTAAACTTATAGGAACAGAGAGTAGAAAAGTGGTTGCCAAGGGCTGAGAGGTGGAAGAAACAGGGAGAGGTTGGTACCAGGCTATAAGATGAATAAGGCATGAGGTTCTACTGTATAACATGGTAATTATAGTGGACAGACTGTGTTGCATAACTGAAGTTTATTAAGAGAGTGGCAAACTGTCCTCATCAAAAAAATAAAAAAGTAAATATGAGAGGTGATGGAAGTGTTAATTAACTCCAGAGGAGGGAGGAATTCTTTCACAAGGTATACATATGTCAAACAATCGTGTTGTATGCTTTCAATACCCTAGAATTTAATTTGTCAATTATACCTCAGTAAAGCTGGCAAAAATTAACCCTACTGAAAAAATAAAATGAATAGACGGTAAAAAAAAAAAAAAAAGAACGAAAGAAAGAAAGAAAACATTATAAACACGTGTAGAAATGAAATGGAACAAAACCCATTTCTGTCGTCGGCAAAGTGATTTAAAATCTGGGGAAAAGAAAATCAAGCTTTTGTGTAAGGTACATTTTAAGGTATGTATGTTTAAAGAGGATATAAAATTCAGCACGGCAGATGACTTTCATCCAATTTCTGCTATGCTATGTTATGTTAATAGCCGGCATAGACATATCCCTCAGGGCTTCATTCCTAGTGGCCAAAGGACCTGTCAGGGTTGAGGTTTCAACTTTAAAACACTTTCCAACAGACCAGATGGGGTTCTCTGGAAAATAGTCTGATGATTCTAATTCAAAGAAAATTCAGACTCAAAGACATTTAGCAAACCTCAGTCCAAAATAAGGTCAGATTTCCAAACCCTCTAATTCAGAGGAGAAATAACTACAAATAGTAATTCATTGATTTTCTGTTTATGGAGTGCTTACTGGGTATGTTGGTGGCTATTTAGAGTGAGCAGGGAGTGAAGGGAACTAACACTTAACCAAGTACCTATGTGTGTTATCATCATGATGGGCCCATTGCACCCATGCAATCCTTACTACAAAATATGGTGGAAATTTGTGAGATTGGTGGCTCTTCAACAAAAGTTTTCTCTTCTTGGGCACTTCACTAGATGCCACTTCCCACCCTCTCTTGCAATTAGGGGTGATACAGTAACCAAGTTCCATGCCTTGGGATGAAGGTAGAAGTGACATGAACAACTTCTCCAGCCTAGCCCTCTACAGCCGCCTTCAGGTGCCACTCCATGCCCTCCTCTTGCCCTAATCAGAAGCTGACGCCCATGGCCAACTTGGAAGTCACACGTTGAAGGTAGAAAAGTCTCCAAAATGGAGCATTTCTGAAAAAGCACAAAAGGCAGAGACTCTTACACTTTATAACCTATAGCATGCCATACAGCTATTGAATGATGAGAGACACATGCCTATTGCAAAGCCATAAAGATGTGGGGATTTGTTTATTATGATGACTAGTGTACCCCTAATTAATATCGAAATTGGTACCAGGAGTGGAGCTTTGGCGTAAACCAAAAATACCTGTTAATGGCTTTTGTAGTGGGGCAATGGATGTCAATGAAACAGACAGTGTGAGCTAGAAGCCTGGAGATTTCTGTTTTGAAATAGCAAACATTTGGTAAAGCTGTCACTTCTGATATTTCTAAAGCTAACTAAGTGCCAACCAAGCCCACAGCTCTAAAAAAAAAAAAAAAAAAAAAAAAAAAAAAAAGGATAGAAAGAGCCAAAGTGTTTATGTGTCTTAATTACTCCTCTCTGTTGATACCAATGATTACAAAAAGGAGATGAGCTCAGAAAGAATATACCAGTTTTCAGTCAGATATTAAAATGAGAGAGAAAGACAGATGCAGAGAAAGAGAGAAAAATTGACTCTAGAATTTTAAGGCCTCCCTGGTTTGGAGAAGCCAACTGACTTGGATCCCAAATATCAGGAAGGAAGAAAAACAGTTCTAAGTAACAAAGGCCCATTAAGCTTCTCAGTTGGACAAAAGGGCTCACCTCAGTGGCAAAGACCAAATTGTGGCCATCACCTTTACCACCCCTTTCTTTCAGACCACCTCCATGCAGCCACAGTAAGTGGAGAAAGAGGAACACAAGGGCACAAAAGGAAGGAAATACTGTAGGCTTGAAAGTTATAGCCAGTTATGCCTTTGATATTTTTCATGTAGCAAACAGATTTGCTTGAAAAAAAAAATAGAGCAGAAGTTTATGTTTTTGAAGGAATCCTGTAGCCAAAGAAACCATGAGAGCCCGTGGCTGTAGACAACTGCAAGCTCTCCAGTGTGCACTAATAGAAAATGAGCCACGCATAATGCCATGCAGCCCCAAGGAGGATGTGCTCTACAACGACCACGTTAGATGAGGCCATGGAAGATACCGAATAAAGAGCTGCCCAGTGGGTGAACTTTCCAGGGAACAGCAGACGAGAAATTGCAGAGGCTAAGTAAGCACACATCTCCAACTGCCAGGACCAAGGCATCACCACTATCACAAAGCAGTAAGTGTTTTGTATCTCTAGGTCTTCTCTTCTAATTCCAAAATTTCCAAATGTTTTGTTTTATAATCCTGTCCTATAACCCCATTAAAAAGGATGTTGGAATAAGGCATGGCAATCCTTCTAATTTTCCCTGAAAAAGCCATGTTTGGTCATGAAGAAAAAGCAGTAAATATCACCAAGTGATCTTGGACTTTGAGCTGGATGTAACAGTTGGATTAAAATATGAGTTGTCTAACGTAGGCCTGTGTATGTTCTAAACATGAAGAGGGAGTATCTGGTGAAGAGGGGTGTAAATGGGTGTCTGGTGAAAATATTGTAGCAAAACCTGTTTTTTGTTTTGTTTGGGTATGAGGCCAGATTCCTTTTCTTAAGTTGTGTCGCCAGGTAGACAAAGTGACTGCATTTTAGCCAAAGGAAGGTGAGAAAAAAATGACCTGTATCGTCATGACCCTTAAGACCTCCCAAGCATGCTCACTCTTCTGTGCTGCTTCCTCCTCCTACACCCATAGCTACTAGTGCTTGGGATCCACTTGGATGTCACGTGTTCCAGAGAACACAACCTTCCTTAGCCTGGGTACCTGCCTGGCTGTATAGAGAAGAAGCTCTCTCCTCACCAACAATCAGAAACAGATGGTTCAGTGAATAAGACATAAACTTACATTGAATTAACTCAATGATGTGAAAGTGTTTTTATTAGTAAATGCGTACTACGTCCTCTGTTTTATAGGTGTGAAAAATGAGGCGTGGACAACTTATTTTACACAACTTAAAAAGACAGCAAATGCAGACGTTGGACTCAAGCGTATGTCTCCCCAACATCAGCATCCCCTTCACTGTACCACACTACCACTTGGCAATTGAAGATATAATATCAGTCATGAAGAAAAGGATCCGTTATGGTCAAGATGAACCAACCAATCTTGTCCTACATTCAGATATTAGGTAGTTTGGTTTTGTCCATAGGTTAGGCCATGAGTTTATTTTTTTTTCCTCCATACCACATGACTTTTAAAAAATTATTTCTCTTTATAGAGCTAAGAAAGCAGTCAGGACTCAGTGTGAAGAAACAGAATCTGGGTGTGCCCTCCAAGCAAATGAAAGAACCCCCTCCCTCCAACTGCTAATTCCATGGGGATTCTTTAGGTAAATGAAAATCATAAGCCATTTGATCCTGAAAGTTTTTCTGCAGAAAGGCAGGATCAGGTCCTTTCTTTGTGTTAAATCTTGCCTTGATTAAATTGGCTTTTTTTCTTAGTGAGTTTTCCAAAGTGCAGAGTTACTAACAAGAAAGGCTTTAATAGGGTCTCAGACTTTAAAACCATGGGCAAGTGAGCCTGGGTTCTTTATGACGTGTAAGGAATAAAAGAAACCCAAATCACCACTCTTTAAGATCATCTGCCTAAGAACTATAATAACTTCCACCTTTATCCCACCCTCCTTTCCTTTCACTTTATGTGCCCGCAATGTTGCTGGCTTTAAAGGGCACACATTGGAGAAGCGATCTCCCTGGCTGGAAGGACCCTCTCCTCTGGCCAGATTCAAGAAGCCATTGCACCTGCTCCATTTCCCCATCTGCTCCACCCATCCCACCCCACCCTTCCCTCCATCTGAGCAATGGCTCTTCCTTTCCTTCCTCCAGCCCAGTGCATCTCTGGCCCCTCATTCTCTTTACTCTCTTACTCCCCAAGCATTCTCTAAGGCATTTTATCAAAGAAACCCCACGCTGAGCAGAATTGCAAACTCTTCTCCCATCAGGGCAAGTTCCTATGTACAAAACAAACACAGAAGCCTTCCCTTTGCATAGGGACACGGTGCTGCTTCTGAAAGTGTCCACCCCCCTCCATAGTTCCTAAGAAACTTCTTGTCCCTGTAGGCAGATGGGCAGTCTCTGACATAATTGCAAGCTGCAATTTCTTGTTTATTTCCCTCTCTTTTCCAGGCCCCTCGAGCACATGCAGGGTGATCAGAAATGAACTAGAATGATTTTCAAATCCTAGCCTAGCATAGAAATAGTGGATATTCTAATAGAAGAGGGAAAAAAAAAACCACATGGATGATGTGTGTCCCCTCTGGTCTTCTCTTGCCACAGAGACACCGCAGAGGTGCCAGGGAACACAGGGTAAGCAGAACATTTCCATAAAAGTGTTTTATTTTACTCGCTTAACAGCTTCATGCCAATGAATCATCCCTCAGTTGAGAAGGAAGTGCCTGCAGAGATTCATCAAGACCTCTCCAGCCCAAGCCTGAGGAGAGAGTGAGGGAAAAGGCCACAGGGGGCATCCAGCTGGCACCACACCATTCACCAGAAAGCTATGTGCTCTCACACAGCTGCACGAGAGCTTCTTAGGTGGAAAATTGTTGCCTACTTAAAATCCAGGCAACCTGGAGCACAACATCAGGAAACTTTAATTCTCTCTTCTCCAGGCCTCAACAGGTAGCCTGATACAATGCAGAGTAAAAAGATGCACAGCATGACTAATGGACCCAATTGTCCAAGACTCACCTTCGACTTACGGCTGAAGTCATATCCACTGAATGTCTACATCTCTCCCTTATGCCAAAACAAATGGATCCCTATAGGGGTTAATGAGGTTGTAAAAGATCAAGCTATTTAAATTTTTTTTTTTAATTTTTATTTATTTATGATAGTCACAGAGAGAGAGAGAGAGGCGCAGAGACACAGGCAGAGGGAGAAGCAGGCTCCATGCACCGGGAGCCCGATGTGGGATTCGATCCCGGGTCTCCAGGATCACGCCCTGGGCCAAAGGCAGGCGCCAAACCTCTGCGCCACCCAGGGATCCCAAGATCAAGCTATTTAAACTCATTATTAGCACACACATGCACACACACACACACACACACACACACTCCTTTCAAAGGTGCAAACTACAGAACTATGAAGTCATCTTGAAATAATGACAGGGGGTAGGTCTGCAGCACAAAGCATTGCCCATAATGATACAGATTCTGATTCTGATATACATACATTGGGCTTGAAAATTTACTCTTGATTCCACTTGAAGAAATTAACTCTTGCTCTTCTTTTTTCCCCATAACCCCTGCAACTTGCTCATACACCTGCTGTGGAATTTATCACTCTGGATAGTAATTACTTATCTTCCTTTCACCACCAGAGCGAGGATCTTAAAGGCCACAATCAAAGGTTTTTCTGTTAATAAATCCAAGGCTCAGCACACTGTTTGTATATCATATGTTCTCATTAAATACTTGGGAATGAAGTACTGTACAAAACAATGGTGTTGTCTCTCATTTGCTTTTCCAAGTGCAATGAAAAGTCATTCAATTTCTATATATAACACTAAAATGTGAGTAGTTATTCATTTTTTTTAATTCCTTTTTTTTTGGGGGGCGGGGAGGAACACCTGGGTGGTTCAGTTGGTTAAGCATCTGCCTTTGGCCCAGGTCATGATCCCAGGGTCCTGGAATGGAGCCCTATATCTAGCTCCCCGCTCTGTGGGGAGTCTGTTTCTCCCTCTCCTCTGCTCTTCCCCCCGCTCATGCATGCTCTCTCTCACTCTCTCTCTCTGAAATAAATAAAATCTTTTAAAACATTCCTTTTTTTTTTAAATTCTCTAAGTAAATCATAAAACAATTTGAGGTGTTTGGATGGGATCAATAGAGATAACACAATTCAGATTCCTGGTTTTAATTAAAATTTCCATTATCCAGCAGGCATTTGGCAAACACACTGGCTGTAGCTACCAGGCCCAATGGAACATCACTACCCAGGCTGAATTTGACCTGATAACAGAAACCAACATCTTTGGGGCTCTATGGAGAGATTATAAATTAATTTTAATCTGGTTATGCCAGACCACACTTTGTCATAGCTCATCTACTGTTTAAAGTCTAGCTACTAATCCAGTAAATATTACCAATTCCTATTTTAAAAATATATGAGTGGAAGTAACTGAGGTATTTAAATACTTTAAAAATGCCTTGAATTTCATCTTGACATCCATTCCCTCCCCTTCTCTATAGTTCTTGTTCCTCCTCAATTAAATTTTAAACTATAGTATACGTAGTTTCAAATCACCAAACAATTTTTGTATACTGGTAAGAGGCAACCTGAATGTGACTCAGTTTACTCACCAACAATAAAGTTGTAAAGCTACCTTTCTGTCACCACCTGCTCATCTACATTAATCAATATGCTCAAAGCGCAATGAATCCACTGTAGAGAAGAACCCTATGCAATCACAAAGGGCTATTACCATTAATTGCCATTTAGTAATTAGATGCCACCAGTTCCATTATCACATCCAAGGACTTGTGAATGCCTGAACCATAATGACTGAGTGTAAAGTACTGTCAGAAGGGGATGGGAAATATCTTTCAATGTCATATCCTCGTTGGGGCAGAAAGAATGACATCTAAGGGCTGCCTTCTGGGCACCTTTGAGTTAATAATGAGGTGAGTGTCTCTCAAAGAGCTTCAAACAATAACCCCTTATTGGATTACCAGACCATGAATTAATGGCCACACACAGTCTGCCTGATCAGATCTTAATTAAGCGCGGGCAGTTGAGAGGGTCCGAAGGCTCCCTTTCACTGCATCTCCATAGCTCACGTGGGCTATGCTTCATCTTGGCCAGGGGTCAGCCCAGGTTTCTCATGCCAACCTAGCAAAACACCTTCAATTACTACAAAGGGTTGTGAATGCACAGAGGTTATTATGCCAATTGTCAATGATGCCATCACACGTTTCCTTTAGTTGAAATCTGTCTTACCATGCCCTGATATGTAAAAATGGATGGCCCCATCTCTTCCTTTCAACAGGGAAGATAATTGACTTAGCACTCAGGAAGCAAACCAGCGCATGGGAGGGGGAATTATACTAGTGTTTGGGTGACCATGACTTTCTGTGTCACACTGTGCAGGACGCAAGGACAGACTATGATCACTACCTGACCATAGACATGTACAGATACTAAAGAGAATATATCTGAAAAGCTCCTCAGCCTCATGGATTCAAGAGCCCTACATCTGGCTCCCGATGACGTCACCCAGAACAGGTCATGTAATTTGCCAGTTCTCCCAGCCTCAGTAACCCCTTTCAAAAAATGAGGAATTAGACCAGAACCCCAACAAAATTTATGTTTCCTAACCTGCTTTCCATTCTAGGGGACTTGTTTGCCACCGATGTTAGCAGGTGTTTCTGAAGGAAGGATTCCCTAAGCAGGTACATTCAAGCATTCAGGCAAGAAAGTGGGTCAAATATACATCAATGCATCTCAAAACCAGAGGATTCCTCACTGCCTTCAATGCGCTCGTGTGCATTGTAATTCTCCAAGCTCCAGGTTACATAAGCAGCATTACAAACTTATTAAACTAAGAAAACATGATTTCGTGGAGCATTCACAAGCTGAGCTTGGAAGAGCAGAGTTCCAAACCTGTTGTATGGAGCTGTGAGCTTCCAGACACAGGTGGACAAGGAAGAGCCTCAAACCCCATCAGCTCCTTAGCCAGAGAAGGTCAACTTATTTTTTTTTCTTCCCATCCTGTTTGTTTGCTTTAATTTCTCAATATCAGATCTGATTTGTCTAGAACAGTTTCTCTGATCAAAGTCATCTGGAAACCACCAGACTAGATGTTTCTAAAGGCACCTTCAAAAAAATAATAATAAATAAAAAAAATAAAGTCACCTTCATCATAGTCTGAGTCTATTGCTATTTTGAAGGAAAATATGTGATTAGATAAAACATCCAAATCATTCCTGTCCTTGTGATTTTTAGATTCAGTTTATTATGATTTTGTTACAGGTTTTCCAGCCTATGATCTTGTTCCTTCCATCCACAATTCACACTTCATATTAAGGAGGATGGGACACATCTTTATTTTCAAAGCAGTCTCTTCATTGCAACAGAATAAATGATGTGTGCTTTCATTCTTGATATTCCAGAAGTTGCATCTAAGCCTGACCTCACATGGCTCTCTCCTTTCCTTCTGACCACAGGCCACCCTGGAAGAAGGACCCTCCTCCTTGGACATCACTCCAGCTGCTCCCACTGACAGTACCTCCTTACTTTGTATTTAACTTAGCAACATTCTTTTCTCCTTAATCCATGATTGATTTTCTCCATAAATTATTCTGGGCTGTTCTTACATATCAGAAGTCACATTACCCTGTGTCATGAATGGTTTCCTGAGAATGGAGGTACCTGCCTCCCATCTGTTTTTTTTCTGAAAGCAATTCACACTGCATTAAATTACAAACAGTCCTGCTTCAGATCTTCAATGGACATCAGATTCTTATGATATCCAGTCAAAAGAAACAAAGTGTCCTTTTTTCTGACCTTATTTTACAATCGCATCCCTTACAGGATGTATTCACATCAGGCTCTAATCATGTCATACAAGCACCATGTTCGCCATACAGTGGCTTTATATAGTCAGGGTTAAGAGTAAATTAGTCAAGAAATTGGAAAGGCCTTGACACCAAAACCCTTTTATCCTTCACATGAGGGAAGCAATTGCTCATGAATGTTATGACTTTGGTTGCCCGGGGCCGATGAAGCGGCGTGCACCTGAGTGACTGTCAGAGCCCAATCTGAGGACAATTAAAATGTACACAACTCTTTGGCAGAGGTAGGATCACCCTCGCATGACATGCCCCAGCTCCCTGTTTTCACAATAGGAAGAGCAGATGCTCTTGGGAAATTTGGCAGCACAACACGTGGGAAGACAAAGCACAGCACCGAAGGCATATGATGTGAAAACTGTTAAGCTCAGTTGGTTTTTCCTCCCATGAAAAAAGCAGCACGCTAATCTACCACTTTCCAGCTCTATCAAGTGGTGGTGGTGAGTGGCATGGAAGAGAGCAATCAATGTACTTCTGAAGGATGGGCACTGCAGCCTCAGTGTGTGATATGCCAAATATGTTTGATTTCCAATATGCATGTATGCATAGAAAGCTTCCAATGGCTAGAGCTGACATTTATCTTCAGCATCTAGGACTGGTGGGGTTGGTCACCCCTGTGCTCATGAGTGAAAGTAAATGTCAGGAAAGATTAGTGGCCATGTACTACCCACATACGTGGATATTTTTCATTCTCTGTGTATTCCTCATGCTGCTCTTCATTTAAGTAACAGTTGTGAGAAATTAAATGTACCTGTGCTCCAGAGGGAGCAGAGTTATGGAAATGAGAATGGCGTTATCACGTGGGACTTTTTTTTTTTTTTTTTTTTTGCTGGGATTCCTTTCAATGCAAAATACTACTCACCACACCAGCTTCTTTTCCTCTGCAAATTAGAAATGGAGGAATGAAGGAGATTATTAATTGCATCTATTCATTTGCGAATGTGGTTACTCCTGTACCAGGTAGGGGTGAGGGGTGGGGGAGACAGAAACTGAAGCATCCTTCTAAATTACCTGTGTGGCCATCTCCTGTAGTTTAAAAAAAGAAAACAGAAAGGAACAAAGAAAGAATCTAAGAAAACAGGGGCATATGAGTGATTCCTTAGGATAGAAAATGTGAAGAGAACATTGCAAACTGTCAAATATGAAAGGCAGCTCATAAATAAGGGCCCACTGACAGCTGTCCAGTAGAGCAGATCGCCTCCCACCAGGTCGATTGGTAGCTGAGACCAAAAATAGGAACAGTAATAATCATAAAACCTCGCCTCCTTCCCCTCACCCATCTCAGGTCCCAGACCACTCATGGTCTTCCTCTCATTGTTCTAATTTTATCCTCATTAAATATAATGAAAGCAGAGTCAAAGTGCATTCAAGGGGCACCTGGGAGGCTCAGTCAGTACAGCGGACAACTCTTGATTTAGGTGCAGGTCAGGATCTCAGATCTCAGGATCTTAGGTCGAGCCCTGAGGTGGGCTCCATGCTCAGCGGGGAGTCTGCCTGAGATGGTCTCTCTCCCTCTGCCCCTCCCCCTACTCACGTAGGCTCTCTCTAAAACAAATAATCTTAAAAAAAAAAAAAGTGCATTCAAGGAGCCCCTGGGTGGCTCAGTGGTTGAGCCTCTGCCTTTGGCCCAGGGCATGATCCTAGAATCCCGGGATCCTGCTTCTCCCTCTGCCTGTTGTCTCTGCCTCTCTCTCTGTGTGTGTCTCTCATGAATAAATAAAAATCTTTGAAAAAAAAAAAAAGGTGCATTCAAGATTCTCCAAATTAAAAACAAATAAACAAGCCAGCAATCAAACACCAACCGCATGTTTAGGTGCGCTCAAAGACCATTTTGTTCTTTCTGAAAAGGATAACAAGGCCCGACCTCACAAAGGACACTTGGCTGCAGATACTGGAAACACTTGATTCTCTGATGAGGCCCGTGGGGTCCTGAACCTGGCTCATCACATCCCTGATTCTGTTCGGAGCTCACCATGAGCTCTCCATGAAAAACGACAGGAAATTCTGTGCAGACCTCCCAACTCTTCCTGCCGACCGTGGAGACTTGGAACTCCACTCCCCTAGTGACCCTCTTCCTGTCAAGTGTAACTGCAGAAACCCGAGCACTCTTGAACCCTGCCCAAATACTCCTTCACAAGAAGGAAACTGCACAGAAAACACATCCATCTGAGCTTGGGCCGAAATAGCATGAAACAAGCACAGTATTAAATTGGGTGGTAAGCAGCAGACCCGGCCACTCATGTACTCACCCTCCCCTAATCTTGGAGCATGGTCCTAGGAAAGGAAGCCTCCAATGATGACAAACTTATCCATGGAGGGGCCTAAGCATTTAAGCTTCTGTTATTGGTTTGATTTTTCTTTTCCTGACTTTTTGTGGTTTATAAACATAGGAGACCAGACCCTCCCTGAGAATGAAAAATCCCGATTTCAGTCTCACCCATTACCTGATGATACAGAAGATAGGATGAAAATGGGCAGGGAGAGCAGGAAGCTATACAACCTGAATCTTTTCTAAGATGTAAGATGGATCAGATCTCCTGGTTGAAGAGCATCTGCTGAGAGCAGAATACTCATCTGTCAGTGTAAGAAGACCCCTGTGAGGAGCCTGCAAATTCTTCTTAAAAGACACAACGTGGGCATAATCAACTTAAAACATCTGTGATCTGCTCAAGCCTTTTCAAAAGTTTCAACTGCCTCAACTATGCTTTATTTCCCCATCTAAATTTGAGAGTTTTGCTGGTTAAACTGTGATGACACTAGTACCTAGTAATTCCATATTAAGAATGTGCCAGGCTTTGCACACACATGTTATCTCATTAAGTTTTCATAATAATTCTATGAGAAAAAATAGCATCTTTCAGATGAGAAGACTAAGGCAAAGAGCATTTTAGTGACTTCTCCAAATTCATGTTCTAAGTAACAGGGTCAAAATCTGAACCTAGGCTATCTGACCCAAGAGCTCATGCTCACACCTCTTAATCTATTTTCACAGTACACATCCTCCATGCACCCTGCAGACATTACACTGTGCTCATGGTAGATGTTAAATCAATACTTGTTGAATTAATTAACATGAAAGCAAAGAGGTGTGAATTCACATGCAAATGGTAAACATGTCAATGCTGAATATCACTCAAGTTACCTATAGGACAAATATCCTGGGATGCTAAGCAAGGTGCAAAAGGATTCCTGTCTTAAAGGGGCCAGGCTAAACACATTTGGTGTAAGTAAAAAGTTATCACAATTCATTCACACGTCTATTTTTTCCATTCATTCAAATATGTCTTAAATGCCATTCTTGTGGGTCACTCTTCCAAACAAGGCAAGATGCAGAAGAACTAAGGGATATCACTCCTGCCCTAAAGAGTTCACCACAGTGGAGTGGCAGGGCGGGTAATGGATAATTCACAAGAGAAGCACTAATAAAGCCACAAGGGTCTCCCCTTGGTCAGTGAGGAGCTCAACTGCCTCTGCATGCTGAGTTGAAAAGGCTAGGGAGGGGAACGTCCCACGTTTAGAATTCCAAAGCCTCAAGTTACTACAGCAGAGCCCTCTGCTCAACTCTTTCTTCTGTGTTCCCCCAAAAAGGCAGAATGGACCAAAAGGAGTAAAAGGGAGATCTGGCCTTGTTTTCTCCATTTCACTTTCATGGAATCATCCTGCTGACATAATTGTGGGTGCGAACGTAGGGAAGATGATGGCCCTGGCCAGGGGAATTCTCTCCAGGGAGGTTAGGGTCCGTTTTAATGAATCTAGAGTTTTTCATGAGTCCTCAAGACCCATGAAGTTAAGGAGACTCTTCAGTACGTAGTGTTCTCGTTGCTAGTCTGCTTATTTGTTTATCTGTCTGATTATTTGTTGGTTTGAACTGATTCATATTCGTTAGAGGGTACATTGTGATTTAACCCTCTCTGAATGAGACATGTTCAAAATGAGAAAGCGGACTCACAATTCATTCTACAGTCACAAAAATCATTAGACTCCCTTTCATTTAGAATGATATGGGGAGATGGTAAGTGGTGTTGCTTTTTTATCCTTAAAAACATCTTAATTAACTGCCTCTGACACTATGTCTGGCAATTTACAGAGAAACAAAAGATACACCAGTGTTGCACTTAGAGGTTTATAATCTAACAACAGAGGAAGAAAATATATTAAGAGTCCTTTGGTCCAGGATAGCTTCTAAGAATCTTATGAAACCATGAGAGCTATATCATGGGCTCTGCCAAAACTGGTAGACAGAAAAATGATGTAGGGATCTAGGCAGAAACACAGTCACAAGTAAATAAAACACAAAAAAGGGAAAACTATCCTGATAGGTATGAAGGCTAGAATAATACAACGGTATGGTACAAGCCCAGGAACAACAGACCAAAGGGATAGACAAGTGTTCAGAAAAAGAACTGAGTAGGTGTAGGAACTCAACAGGAAACCAGTAGCTCCACAAAGCAACAGAAATGACTGTTTAGTAGATAGTCCTGAAAAACTGGCTCACACCAGAGGGAAAAACAAAGCTAGATCCCCATCTTTTGTTATATTAAGGTTATAGTATCTTAAGTTGCACTTCCTATTAATTACTTAAATGGGAAAGGTGAAATTATAAAGCTTAAAAAAAGAAGTCACTATTCGTTTTCATTTTTAAAAATACATATAGAACTTACATGTTGCCAGGTACTGTTGTAAATTATTTACAAACTTTAACTCATTGAATCCCAGAAAAGGTAATCTTTTTATTATATTATACCTATTATATTATACCTATTATACTTATTTTACAGACAGAACAACGAGGACCATCACTAAGGCCACATAGCTAGGATCTGAAGCCAGGCTGTTTGGTTTGGCATATATGTTCTTAATCATTATACAATGCACCATTGACAAAAGTAACAGAAAAAAAAGGGGGGAAAAAAGATTGTTTCAACATCTAAGACTGATAAGCAATTAATATCTAAAATGTATAAGGAATTATGTTGAGTGAAATAAGTCAGTTGGAGAAGGACAAACATTATATGGTCTCATTCATTTGGGGAATATAAAAAATAGTGAAAGGGAATGAAGGGGAAAGGAGAAAAAATTAGTGGGAAATATCAGAAAGGGAGACAGAACATGAGAGACTCCTAACTCTGGGAAATGAACAAGGGGTGGTAGAAAGGGAGGTGGGCGGGGGGTGGGGGTGACTGGGTGATGGGCACTGAGGGGGGCACTTGATGGGATGAGCACTGGGTGTTATGCTATATGTTGGCAAATTGAACACCAATAAAAAATAAATATTTTTTTTAAAAAAGGAATGCTTGCACATCTACTAGAAAAACATAAGCAGCCTAGTAAAAAGGAAGGTAAAAGATAAGAATGTGCCATACCCAGGAGGGAAACAAAGTCCCCAAAGCAAACAAATCCATGAAGAAATGCTCACAATCACCAATAAACAGAAAGAAAAAATGAAAATAATAATGGGGGATCGCTTTATATCCATGAACATGGTTTAAACAAAACAAGAACCCACAAGTAGATAAACTAAGTGTTGGTGAAGATTCATGTAGATGGGATCTCACAGTCTACTCTGGAGAGTAGAGACGTAATGTCATATTGAGATGTAATACGGCACCACTTAATACAGTTCCACGTGCGGAGTCCCATTACCCAGCAATGCCACCACTGGCTCTGTTTCCTAAGGAAATTTCACACTGGGTGTAAGAGGAAGTCAGTTGTGGGATCGTATGCGACAGAGTGGGACCAGAAAGAGCCCTGAAGAATCACAGGAATGGATAAATCAGTGACAGACACACGGAACACACCATTGTGTTTCATGAAGATACTTACACATTTAATGAGTTTTATGAAACGTTTGTGGGGAGAACTGCAGAAGAATAGCAACAGGAGTAGGACTGGAGATGAAGGAGAAAGTAAGATAGTACTTTGGGTGGATCTACAACCCCCGTTCCCAGGAATGACAGGGTGCTATGAACTGTGGAGAGTACAACTGACTTAACCCTCAGCCACCCTGCATCCGTGTCATAAATCACAAAGAACAATGAAAGGAATGAGGGACAGAGGATGAGGTAAGAGTCCGGGCGTGAGAACTGGAATGCCTATCACAGTCAAGGCTGCAAGGCTGAAATGCTGCTGACCCCTGAATCTAGGACTATCAGCATGTTAAATAACACCTGCTTTAGTCTCAGGGTCCCAGGAACTGGGAACAGACAGAAATCTCTGGGGAGGAATCAAGAAGCCCACTGGGGAGGGCTGAAGTCTACCAAAGAGGATTGGCGACATCAGACTTGACAAACAAATGACAACAGGGGTCGGCAAACTGGAAGGTCCAACGTGGACGTACAGTTTACCCGACCCAGGCATGGAGAGGGGCCCAAAGGACGTGTCCTCCATCCCGAGCTCACTGGCTGGTGGGATGTGAAAGAAACGAGAAGTGCACAGTTGAATCCCACAGTTTCCTGATGGAAACTGAGCTGGGGTAAAACACGAGGAGACCAGGGCCATGGTGAGGGTCTTCGAACACCATCATTCTTGACCTGGATGCGTGAGGACAATTATTTGGCTGTAAAAAGGTGAGGGTGAAGTTTCTACAGCACCTTTATATATATGCATTGTCCTCTGTCTCTCCTTACACTAATATGACAACACAGAAAGAGGAGAAAAGGAAGAGGGTTCCCTGAGTTTAGAGAAAAATTTCAGTCTGCAGAGCACGATGTCGTTTTCAAAATGTAGAGTATCCCTTCCGTGAAGTACTCAAAATTAGAGATAATGAGACGACTTCAAAGGAGCAGATCTGTCCAATGTCTAAAGTACTTCTACTCACATTTCATGTCACCGAACCCCAAACACAGAGGCCCTTGACATCCAGTGTGGCTCTAATCCAGAGTAAGAGGCTCGGAGGAGTCCCTGTGCAATTCCCCTCCACACTCAGCCTCGAAGCCAGCAGATTAAACGGCCCTGCCCTCCAGAGTTGATGGGCAAATGGTACAGGTTAAAAAGACATAGTTTTGAGTGATCACAGGGAAACAAGAACAAGCGCATATAACCCATACAGAGTCTGGATAAAAGAATGGAGTGGATTTGAGGTTCAGAAGACAAAAACCATGAAAGGTCTCCTGGAGAATGTGGCCTGCCTTCAACCACCTCCTCCCTCACGGAACGTCCCATCCCTCATAATTAACCGAGACACCTGGGTAAACTTTCTCTGCTTCTGGTTAAATATTCCTGCAAAGACTTGGCCTTTGTACAACTGACTACTCCTTCAGCAGCCTACCACCCAAAAGGAAAGCAGAATTAGTCATCTTCCGTTGGTAATCTTGAATTGCACGCTAATTGATTCGTAAAAGCCCTGCTGGTGTATTGTATTCGCCCTATAATTACATGTGCTTCATTACAGATGTTTCAGGGACAGAGGTAGAGTCCCCTCGCCCGCTGACAAACAAATCCATCAGGTAGGTCCTAACCACCAATGGTATTCAACAGACACAAAGTGCAGTAAGAGAAACACTCGGTGGGGAGGTAACTGGAAGTCATCATCAGGAGAATTAAGGGGATGGAAGGGTGTTTGTGTTCAGCCAACTTAACGTGCTACTGAAAACGCCTGGTTGGGAGGTTAGGTGTGATTTGTAGAAATGAAAGGGGAATGAACATACCTCTGCCGTGTTAGAGACCCAGCAATCACCTCGGCTCAAAAGCCGATGGTGCTCTTGCTGCGACACACGGGGGCAGCCAGCAAGCCCCTGAAGCAAAGGGCACAGACTGAGGAAGACGCAGCCCTGCTCAGGCAAGATGGGGCACTTCATGGATAAGAGACAAAGGAAACAGTCATTTCTACCCCCTCCACCAGCCCTGGAGTCTACCTCCTTACCAGTGTGGGGGGCATCTGCGGAGGACGGCAGTAGCCTGCCACTTGTGAACCCTTATATTTTCAAGGAATAGTAGTTGAGGATGATGGTGAGTGTAGAGGACCATGAGCTGGTAATGGCTGGTAACACACCAGGTGTTCAGCAGCACGGTACCCCTGTGGCCAGAGAGCACCTGCTGTGTGAAAGCAGACCACAGCCTGTAGATGGTTTGATCCTTGCTCTGTTTCCCTGTGATGCGAGCAACTCACTTCACCTGCTGAGGGCTTGGTTACTTTAGTAAAGTGAGGGGAATGGGAAATCTCTGATTTCTTCACTGGCTCATCATGAGAATAAAAGTAATTTTTAAAAGAGCTTATTTATTTATTAGAGAGAGAGAGAAATAGAGATAGAAAGAGTGCACGAGCTGGGGGGTGGGGGGGGCAAGTAGATGGAGGGAAGAAGCAGGCTCCCTGCCGAGCGGGGAGCCAGATGATGTGGGGCTGGATCCCAGGACCCTGAGATCGTGACCTGAGATCAAGGCAGATGCTTAACCCACTGCACCACCCAAGCGCCCCATAAAACTGATTGTTGACCAAAGAGTAGTCACTGTGTGTTACACACACGGCTAGCTGCTTTAGCTATTTTATTTTTACTCTCTTCCTACATAAGGTAGTATGACTGCAATTATTTACCAGGCCAAGGGAGTTGAGGGGATAGCAACTCTTCCATCTTTCTATCAGAATGACTCAGATCTATTTGTTTCACAAATTCTCAGATTCTGAGAAGGCTAAACCATTAACGAAAAGAGCAAGCTCCTCACCTTCCACATTTTCTGTATTTCAGAAAACTTGGTGTGGGCTTTCCCTGCCTACTGCTGTTAGCTATGCCCACAGGAAGCAAAGCATTATAAACCATAGCCATGCCTCAAGCACTTAAAACAAAACAAAACAAAGCAAAACAAAGCAAAACAAAAAAACAGAGAGAGAAAAAAAACACAAAAAGTTTATTTTCAGGTTTGTTATTTTTTTCTTTTCTACTGATCTGGTGATTTCTGTTTTGAACTGAGTGCCTTTGCCTTTATCTTTCACCCCCTTCCTTACTCCCCCTATCACCACTGCCATGATTCCCTTTTGGGTCCTCATTATCCCTCCACAGAGCTCGGTGCTCCAGCCTCCGACCGGTCCTTCTAGGCCATCTGCCGTAGGGCCACCAGAATGGCAACTGGATAAAGCAGGCAAACAAAAAGCACCAACAAAACAAGGCCAGTTAAGATTTTGTTACCTTATTCTAAAAAAAAAAAAAAAAAAAAAAAAAGAAGAAGAAGAAAGATAGGTCTGTATCTATATCTATATATATATCAATAGCTCTCTATTGATCAAAAAATATAGTTTCACACCATGGGCATAGCATTTGAGAGCATCTGTGATTTCTGGACTTCTCTCTCTGCTTGTAAAACTATGGGGTTTTCTATTTTTCTTGTTTTTTTTTTAACATTTTTTTTTTAACATTTACCAAATATTTATTAAGCATGCTCTGTGTGAGCCACTGCTTTTAGCATTTGGGATACATCTGTGAAAAAAGGTACTATTTTTTTTCAATTGGTTATTGAAATATAATGATATACCATGTTATATTAGTTTCAGGTGTACGGCATAGTGATTCAACAATTCTACACCTTGCTCGGTGCTCACCACGGTAAGTGTAGTCCTGTCTGTCACCATACAGCAAGATCACAATATACTCACTGTCTTCCCTATACTGTACTTTCATCTCTGTGACTTATTTTACAATTGGAAGTCTGTGACTCTTAATCCCCTTCACCTATTCACTCTTTCCCCCACCCCCTCCTCTGGAAACCACTGTTTTGTTTTGTTTTTTTGCTCTGTATTTGTCTATTTGCGTTTTTTTGTTTTTTCTTTTGTTTTGGTTTTGGATTCCACATATAAGTGAAATCATATGGTATTTGTCTTTCTCTACCTGAATTTTACTTAGCACAACGTCTTCCATATTATCACAAATGTCAAAATCTCATTCATGTATATTATATACATATAATATATATTTAAAGATTTTATTTATATGAATACATATATTTATATAAATATAACATATATATTTAAATATAATATATATGTCTTTAAATATAATATATATATTTAAGGATTTTATTTATTTGTTTGAGAGTACAAGCCGGGGGAGGGACAGATGGAGAGGGGCAGAGGGAGAGGGACAATCAGACTCCCCACTGAGGAGGAAACACAACGTGGGGCTCGATCCCAGGACCCCGAGATCATGACCTGAGCCAAAGGCAGATGCTGAACTGATTGAGTCCCCCAGGAGCCCCCATACGTCTTCTTTATCCATTTGTCTATGGGTAGACACTTGGGCTGCTTCCATATGTTGGCTATTGTAAATAATGCTGCAATGAACACAAGAGTGCAAGTGTCTTTCCAAATTAGTATTTTCTAACCTCATGATGTTAAATATCATCCATGTGCTTATGACTTCCCAGTATAAACCTCTCACGTGGATGCCTCCCTTAAATTCCACCCTCTTTCATATTCATGTGCCCTCCTCACATCTCCACGAGGATGCTAATCCTCACCCTACCTTACTGTGCACAAGATAACTCTAGATCTCTTCTGACAAAATGATATCATCTACAGTATTTCCCAGGCCAGATGTTTGCAACTTTAGCCAAAAATAAATAAATAAATAAATAAATAAATAAATAAATAAATAAATAAATAAAAACTACAGTTACCCTTGACTCTTCTGTTTCTCTCACACTCTGTGTCTAGTCCACCAGCAAATGTTATTGTCTCTCTCTTGTAAATGTACCCAGAATCTGGCCTGGGGAACGCAGTCTGAAGTCACCTTCCTCACCATTGGCTTGTTCCTAACCTGCCCCCTGCTGCCACATCTGCCCCACACCGTGGCCAGAGTGCTCTTTTCCAAACTGTGTCACTCCTCTGCTCACAACCATCCAGTGGATCCCTGCTTCTCTCATGGTGAGAGTCCCTGAGGCCGACGTGATCTAGACTGCTCACCTCTCCACCGCCAACTTGGCCCCGTGCACCATACCCCAGCCATACTTGCCCCTGGCTGTCCCATGACTACTTCACATTCACTTCTGTCCTGGGCTGTTAGGCAGCCTTTTCCCTCTGCTCAGAGTTCCTTCCCTACACAGATGTGTCCATCACTCCCTTCAAGGTATTACTCAAGTGCCACCCTCCTAAGGATTTGCCCTAAATATTCCTGCATCTCAACCCACTATTCAGCTCTATTTTTCACTCACAGGTACTTACTACATTTTGCATTCTATATAATTTATTTATGTATTATGTTTACTTCCTGTCTCTCTTCACTGGAATGTAAGATCCGTAAGAGCAGGTGTATTTGACTTTTCATTCACTGGCATATCCTGAGCCCTTGAGGCAATGCCTAGGCACAGTAGTCACTCAAAAAGTATTTGTTGAATGAACGAACGGATGAATGAATGAATGCATGAATGAATCAGCACTCATTCAGTTTCAGCAATCTTATCTCCCACCATTATCTTCAGTCTAGAATCTAGCTGGAATTCTTTTATCACACAAACACATGCTCCATGTGCTTTTGATTATGCTGCTCAAGCTCCAATGCTCTTCCTCCCACAACCAACCCCCCAAAATACAATCTACTCTTCTAGATTCAGCCCAAATACAATTCCTTCCCTCCCTCCCACTCTTCCTTCCTTCATTACTTCCTCCCTCCTCCACTTCCTCCCTGCCTCCCTCTGTCTCTTCCTCGTTTCCAGAAATATTTTAGCATATTTTAGGCAGTATTTACTGTGTTAGCCAGGATAGATTTAGAAAAAAATAAGACACAGCCTCCGCCTTCAATTAGCTTATGGTTCACTAAAGATTTTTCCACTGCTTCCCTATGAATAAATCACTATAATGTCTCGCTCTGTGGGTGGCAGCCTCGGATGGTGAAAAGAGCACATAGGCTCAGCCTTAAGAAACCAGTGCATAGTTCAGTTCCATCATTTACCAGTGAACTTACTCAAAACACTCAACATCGTTGACACGAGGACAACGCCTATCTTAAAGCTATTTGATAATTAACTAAAACATGATTAATAATTATACATATTTAAGTACTACCTAAGTACTACCTAAGTGATAGATCAATGAATAATAAATAAGTTAGCTAAGTGTTGTGCAGAAGCCCTTTGAGTATACAGTTCTCATTCAGACATGAAGTCCCTCCCCTTCCCTGCAATACCCGGCAGGGACCTACTTCCTTTCTTGCGACCCTTACTTTATTCTGCCTCACTCTGTAAGGCATCTAGTAGTCTGGCTCCCGTGAGATGCTCAGTTCCTTGAGATTGCCCGTAGTATCGCTTTGCATACCATAGGCTTCGATCCATGAGGGCTAACGAATAAATCGTTCCTCTCTTTCCCTCCCTCAGTTGTCCTTGTGCTTCCGCTTATTATTCCTCTGATACTCTTCCCTCCTTGTCAAGTCCCTTTTCTCCTCATCACTTTATTTTTCATTTCATCCTTCTGCAAAAGTATTTTTCTCTTCCACTCCACAGGCTCCCCATCCCCACCCCGGTCCCCCCTTCCCTACTGCCTCACACACCCTCCCTTTCCTGTTCCTCAGGTTATAGCACAATCTTTCCTTCCCTCTTCTCTTGATCATCACTCTCTGTCAGGCTCCTGTCCTCTCAGACCAGCCCGGGGAAGTTTTATTGATCTCTTGGTAATGCCCGAGTGCCTCTGAAGGTTAAGGTCAACAAGAGTAAAGCATCCTGCTGAACCACAAAACCTAAACTCGACTTCAGTATGAGCAGGTATCAATTATTCAGGGCTGTCAGATCACAGGGCACTCTCCATCTGGAGACACTGAGAAGGAAAACGTGGGCTGATCACACAGAAGGTTAGTGTGGAGAAGACCAATGTAACTGGGCCAGTGCTCACATCCCAGGGAACCACCCCCCAGTGCTGCAGGAGGTAGACGATAAAGGTTAGATGCAGTCATTGGTCAAGGAGAAAAGGATGCCTAATGCAATCCCATAATGAAGAGAGACCATCAAAGAAGTTATCAATGTCCACACAGATTTCTGGTTTTGAATCTTTTTCTTCTCTTCCCCATAATCCCATGCATAGCTAGCCTTAATGTCTCTACTTACTAACTAATTAGGCACCTGGGGTCTACGAGTCCTGCATAAATCAAACCCAGATAATGATGGGTTTTGTCATTTCTACTACACCTTGGTTTACTTTGCTGACAGTGTAGAGGCTCATGTACCCTACCAACAACAAAACATACAGAATATTTTAGTTAAAAATACACATCAAACAAAGAGCTGTGAATTAGAAGACTGGTGGTAATCTCACCAAGCTTCTTCATTCCAGCATAATATGTGCCATCATGATGAGTAAAAGACCCATCAAAATAGTATCATGACCCATCCTAACCCACCTCCAATGCCTTTGCATGTGCAGTTTCCCTACTGGCAAATATCTCCCCCCACCTTCAATAAGGCAGACCCACACACCATTCAGGACTATTCTTAGGGACCACATGCCTCTGGGATACCCCTCAGTCTGGTTTAGAAACTCCTCCTAGAAAATTCCAGTTCTTCTTGTCTTGTCAAATAACTGGATTCAGGATACTGTGCAGTAACCCCACTAGGAGCAGGAAAGGACAGTGGTTAGAAGCACAAATTCAAGAACCTGCCTGGATCTAAATCCTGACTCCACCACTTCCTCTCTCAGACTCTCAGTTCTCTACTATGTAAATATGGGAATAATAATGCTATCTCCATCTGAGTATCATTAGGATGAGTACAATGTAAATTACTTACAGGAGACCTAGGACATAAGTGCCGTGTACCTCTGGTTGTTATTTTGCTGAAAGCAGCTCCTGTCATTAGAAAGAGATCATTACTACCTTATTCGCTATCTATTCTATGTCTAGTTCAGAGCCTAGAACATTCTAGCAAGTAGTCGTTGCATCAAAGGATGCTCTGAAGGAGGACTGGAGCTCTAACAGTCTACTTTCTCAGTGCCTCTGGCCTGAATATTTTTGTCAAGGTCTCAGGAAAAAGCCAACATGGGTCACTTGCATTTCTGTACCTCTTGCAAACAAAGGACCTGACAATCTTACCACAGATATTTATAGAATGAAAAACCTTGGAAGATGGAAATAGTATCTCCCTCCAGAGCAGAGGATACATTTTATTTACTGCCCAATATAATGAAGATAATGTCTCCTTCTTAGGCATGTCAGGCAGGTTTGCTTGCAGCCCATTCCGAAAGATTCAGATTCCCTAAACTTGGGGGTTAGCAGTCATGAAGCAAATCCACTCGGTGCACAGCGCCCACGTGGCTACTCTCCATATTGCCTGTGGACTTCGGGAACACAGAGAGCTGATGTGAACTTGAAGTTCACTCTGCTTGCTATGCCAGAGTAATGAAGCCCCTTGTCTCTGACCCTGGAATCTTGTTCCTCCTGCCAGCATTTACAAAATAGTAGGTTGGTTTGATGGTTAGGTAAAATCTTGTTGGTTTGATGGCTAAGTAAAATCTTAGACCCTCCATGGTTCCTGACAGGTTTTGATAATAAGAATTTGATACTAATGGAGATAAAGCCTTCTGGAAGAGAAAGGATGTGCACCACACAAACTTCATTAGAGGTCACAAAACAATTGGGATTTGACAGCAAATGCTATTGCCTGATAGACAGTGGGTAGGGGGTTGTGAATGAGGGCCCCCATGGTCCTGTCTATTACTGAATGTTTGGAGACTAAGGCGAGGTAGGATTGGAACATACATGTGATCCCATACATGTGATCCCATACATGTGATCTCATACATGTCCCATACATGGTGATTGGCTGTTGCTTACATCCCTCCAGGTCGGAGGAGGCAGGGAGGTAGGTTATCAGGACTGTCAAGTAGCAAACCTCACAACCCCAGTGGAAAGACAATATGGCTACAGCTGCTGAGCCCAGGAATACCCAGAGCTAAAATAAATGGCTTTAGCAATGATGATACAGAACTCAGAGTGAATCGAAAACATCAACAATTTGTTTGGCTGGTGGTGCCTGGCCTATTGGCATGGAGCTGCTCTCTCCTTTGAAACCCCTTCATCCTTCGGACTCCTTCTACCCTGTTTGGCTGATTTAAGGAGAAAGATGCTTGAGGACGGGGCTGAATTTTCTGTGTCCGCACATATGCTAAGGAACCGTGAGGAGGCGAGGGAATCAAAATATTGCCTAAGCTATCCCGCTTCGGGTGGCTTTCAGTCAGGATTCTATCAGTTTCCATCGTGGAGAGGCACTTGGGTCAGCTAATGGGGTTTGAGCGGGGTTAGCACTCAGATGGGGAAGTTAATGGGAACCAGCAGGCTGGGCCCGTTAAGCTGATTTGATGCACTGTTGCTGGTGCCGTTGCTTCTCCATCAACAGTAGGAACTGATGTGCTATAGGCTTGGACTTTCACATCCCAGAAATGTCAGAGGGATCCTCCTGATTAGAGAGAACTAGAGGTAGAGAAGTGCCAGTGAGACATACTCCCCTGACATGTGTCACCAGGGCCTGGGTCAAGATTTAGCACTAATGCCTCTATTCTCCGATGTCCAAAGCTTTCACTCTTGAGTGCTATCTGGCTGATTGGCAAGTTAGAGGCCTCGGTCTCAATGACCCTGGATGCAGTGTTATCACACCTCTACCAGCAGGGAACCCTGGCTGATAAAGCCCTATAAAATTCAAGGGCCTGCTTGCCAAGTAGTTTCTTTGGACTATGCGGATAGCTCTCCAATACCCAGTCTCCCTGGAAGTCAAGGAAAAACTGCTGTCTCTTCAGTCCCTCGCCCCCAAGGAGAAGGTCTGGCATCTTGCTGGACTCTCTGGGTAATAGATAAAAGGATACGCCTCCCTTCAGCATTCTACTTGCTCTTCTTTATTCACTAGCTCTCCAACCAGCTTCCTTTGAGTGGGGCCCAAGTACGCTGTGTTGGAAGCTGTCCACAACCTGCTGCATCCTCCCTACTTCCGGTGTCCCATGACCCTACCAACCCCTCTAAGCTACATCTTTCTGTGAATGATGACTTTGCTGACTGGAGCCTCTGGCAAAGAAATCCTGGCTCACCCAGAGGTGTACCTTGTGATTTTGGACCATTTCCTTCCCTGACATGGCTACCAGATACATCTCTTTTTTGAAAAGCAGCTATTAATTTGTTACTGGGCTCTTGTCAAAACTGAACATGTAACCCTGAGAGGCCTTGGGAGTCTAGTCAGATATTCCCATTTTGAAGTGTCTCAATTAGGGCCAAATGACTGTCAAGGTGGAAGAGCTCAACGAGCTTGCTTGTCAAGTGGAGATGGTCTCTGACGGGCTCAGTGGCATCTCAGCTTTACTGGAAAAGTGTCAGCTAGCTCTCTGAGGTAACTTCATCCCCAATTCTATTGTCTGAATCAAATCCACTGACCCAGCGAAGCCCTCAGGTCACAGAGGTTCCCCTAAATCCCTGCACTTGGCTGATTGATGGTTCTGCTAAACTGAAACCCAACAGTATCCTCTAGATGGCAAGAGCTATTCAACCTTAGTTCCAACAGAACAGAACCAGAAATGGGCATGGCCACTGCACTCAGTGGGCAGAGCTCAAAGCCATTCACATAGTCCTGGCTAATATTTTCCTTGATGAACCTTGTTACATTTGTGGTGACTCTGGGACTATTGTCAACAGTCTCGCCATTTAGTCTAACACTAAGAAAACCACAGACTTAAGAGATGAGAGCCCCTCTTTGGAGTCACCAGATGTGGAAACAAATCACAGAACTTCTAATCAAACCATCTGGGTGACTCACTTAGGTCCCTACAGCAAGGACTGGTTTTCTCAGGACACCAACTGGGATGAAGTCACACCACTTTGATGGGCACTATTGATGCCTGGATGCATGGCTGAACTCTTCATGACAACACCTCTACCATCTTAGCCTGGGCACTTGGGAAATGGCTCTATGTTTTCAATGCAAAGGCCACCACTTGTGACTCCTGCCCAAGTTGACCTATTTACCTTGTGGTCGTGGGGGAGGCCCCTTGCATGGACCATTGCTCCTGCCCGTTACTAGAGAACTGACAACATCCGACCATCCACTCCCCTCCTTCAGGGCTATCGATGCTGCCTCACTATAGTGGACACTTTTCAGGGCACGGTGATGCTGTTCCAATATAACCTGCTAACTTATCCACAAACTCTGTGGCCCTTCAAACCAATCTGGGTCATATGCTGAGCTCTCTAGAGCCTTTGCAGTCTAGCAGTGCTACAGCTTTTTATCATTAAAGCAACTCAGCAAAGGGCTGATAGTCAAGGTATTTGATGGACCTTTATTCTCCCTATCAGCCGGAGGCATCTGATATCAGTGAGTGTTGGAACGGCCTCTGAAAAATTGAATCAAAAAGATTTCTGACTTTTTCTCTTGCCTCCTCCTAATCCACACACCTTAATATATCACTTTGGTTCCTGAATGTGGCTGTTCCAAGAAAGAAATCATTTCTTTTTAGTCACTTCCTGGATAATAAACGGGACAAAATAAATGGCAGGGGGTGGTGGTTATAAAAGCCTTTCCTGAAAATTCAAGATTTCGCCCTGACCGTTCCTGGGCATGTGGCTCTTTCCTTCCTGTAAAAGTAACACCAGGACAGCCTGGTGGGTCCTCCTTCTCGGTGGTGACATGGCCAAAAGGGGATCTAGAGAATTCAAACTCAATTCTGATTCAGCCTCCTGGGTTCTCTTGTTAGATCAATATGGTCTTAGATGGAAAGGATAATGGTCACATGGTTGAGTACCTTCTGGTCCAAATTCCTCTACATAATGCAGCTCTGTAGGTTTCTGGAAAGTGCCCTTGAGATTCTTGTACTTGATTCTTCTAGATCAAAGATCTAGGTACATGCAGGAGATGACTGGAAACGGTAAAATAATAGCTACTAGATAGGGTGCATCAATTTTGTTGAGGTAGAGGCAAAACCCCAGGTCCCTGGGGAGGGATACGACTGATTACAGAAAGTACAGGGAAGAAGGGACACAAATCTCCCTTTGTCTTCCAGAACTACCCATGGAGCCTACTTTCTGAGGAAAAGAACCTGGCACAGCACTCTCAAACTGTCGCAAACACTTTGATTTGACTGGCTGGTGTCCGCCATGTGTCTCTCCTGATGGCTCTCATCACAATTTGGTCGCTGTCCCCTTACCCTTACAGAGACGTGGATCCAAACAGTAGGGGATGACCCTTGGTTCTGCACCTCTCTCACAAGGCCCCTGTCCAAATCCTTTGTTGCCCTCCCCACCCCCTCCCCATAGTCATGCAATCTGCACACAGGCCGTCTACCTGGGCCACACACATCACAAAAGGACAAAAGGAACCAGTAGGAACGTGAAACTCATGACTCTTGCGATGCTAGGGGTAGTGAGGTCCTACGTCCCTGACCTAGGAGTCCTGTGTCCTCTGCCAGCATCCGTGAAATAGTAGCAAGCTACCTTGTTAGCTTCAAAGTCAGGTAAAATCTCAGACTCTTCACAGGTGTTGCTCAGGGCTCCAAGATGTCTTAGTGAATGAGGGTTCCTGTCTCTCTTCCCAAGACACTGTTCCCCCTGTTACCCAGTCATAAGTATAACGGAGGGCCCACGATAAACGACAAGAACTCTCCACTGTGGGACAAAAGAAGCATAGCAGGGGGACTCCTCTAAAAGCCTACTTTTCACTGCTCTGCTAAGACCCATTGAGCTGCCTGGTTTGTGGGCTGCCAAACTTCACGTGACAAAGCACACATTCGCCCAACAGCATATACCAAAATTAATTCATCATCTTCAAAGCCCTTTTGTTTCATATGTAGGAAACAAATTGGGGTGGAGGGAAAGGTGTGTGTGTGTGTGTGTGTGTGTGTGTGTGTGTGTGTGTGCTCTGAGATCAAAGCCATTGATTTCAGGTTAACATCACAGGAACTGTTGATACAAATAAATTTTTGTTTTTCCTGATGTGATTTTCTCATTGATGAATAGAGTGATACAGGGGAAGTTCTTGAAGTCTGTGCTACATTATAAATAAAGATGTAATCCCTATAGTTTTGGCTTACCTGTGTGGTGTTCTTTGTGGCCAGGACATCTCTCTAGTGCATCCTGCTCGGTTATTGCCTTTACCACCTTGTGGAGGCTGCACTTCATGTCAAAGTACCATGGGTGAGCCGAGTCCCTCTCCTTGCCCAATGCCATTTCTCCTATGGCACTGAGGTACCCAAGATACTTTCCAAGAGCTTTTTATGTTCTATGTCTCTAAAGACTGCTAAATTGGGTCGGATGTGTGGGATTAAGCTCACCTCATAAAATTTGCTTGAGAAAATCTCAGATCCATTAATGCTTCATAAAAATTTTACAAGGTTTCTGCTAAAGGAAGGAAAACAAACAGAGGTGGTGTCGGCATCTAGGCGCTCTTTAAATCAAACATTCTCTCTCTAATGCATTTTTTTATGGCACCAATCAGAAAAGCAATCAACCATGAAGCCTGCGGCTTCTTCTACTTCCATTCCTAGAGCAAAATTTCCAGGATCTTTAAACATTCTACATGAAGCCATGGGAGAAGTAAATATGTATATCCACCTATCTATATCCCTTGGAAGAGTTCTCTGGCTCTAAAGAGTCTCTATTAATATGAACACTCCACACCCACCAATTCGAGATTAGGGAGAGAGGATAGGATGATGAATGTGTATGCGTCTTCTCTATTCCAAAATGCTCCAGGGGGAGGGAGGGAGGGAGGGAGACAGGGAGAGAGAGAAACAGTGGATGTTTAAAACTAGCAAGACAAAAATTAAAATATTCTTATAGGTCTTATCTTTATTTTTATTTGTATTGTTCATGAAATAAATAAAAAGAAAATAAATCATGAGTAAGAATTGGGCTCCAGGAGCCCTGTGATGATAAACAGGGATATTTCAAAATGATTTTAGCACAGGTGGACATAAATGAAAGGCAAGCAGAGACTGGTCAGTGGGGCCAACAGTTCAGAGAGGTGGGACTTAGAGCAGAGCTGTGGCCATGTTTCCAGTTTGGCAAAGAGACCTCCTAGAACGAGGCTACAGTTCTTATTTCTTTCTTATTTCTTTCTCCCTTATTTCTTTCTCCAGTTGTCTTATTTCCCTTCAAAGCCAAGGCCTCTGGAAACTTGCCTTGTCTTTTCATAACAGATTGGTGACTACACTATAGAAGCAATATAACACTACCAAACGACGGTACGACTGTTTTCTTTTATCTTTCATATGTGTTATAATCACCTGATCCTCAAAACAGTCCTGTGAAGTTAAGGCAACTGTAATCTCTTGGAAAGAGAACAAGAGTCGTACTAAAATACAGACTGGGGTTTAAATCCTGGCACAGCCACCCAGTGGCTTCTAGGACCTTAGACTGCTCCAAACTGCAGTCACCGAACACGAAATTCAGGAGCGAGAGACCCTGCTTCACACAGAATTAACAGGACCGAATGAGACAACTGACAAGACACAAAGCAGACGGCACGGACTAGGTGCCTGAGGAGCAGAAGTGGATTCATTCACCCATCCTTCTGGGCAGCTCAGGAACCTGATAAATGACACAGAGCGAGTTAGCGGCAGAGCTTTGGATTCACCATCTCTTCCATTTCTAAGCCCTGAACCGCTCACTTTCCATTCCCCGACTCAGGGCTGGAGCGCTGCTGCAGGCCGAGCTGCCCCTGACGCACAGAGGCTGACCCTGGAGAGAAGGGGTGCCCGGTGCCCGCTGCTCGCTGCCCGGCAATTAGGGGCGAGGTGCCTACAGCTACAACAGAAACGCGAGTCTCCAGGGAATGAGAAGGAAGCCAGTGAGCCTGAGCGTGAGGACACTGCCCCTGAGCTGGGAGAAAGGCCCCAGGTGGCCCGCACCTCGGCACCGAGGCCCAGCCCACCTGGAGACCCACTTCAAGACAAATTTACGCTCAGCAGTAGCTCAAAGGCTGGGAGTCTTCTCAAGGTTTCCTCCTTTCTAGGAGCCTCTCTGCTTAACTTAACTGAAAAGTCTGGGCAGAGACTCAAAGTCCTAACGAAGTATCCTAAACTGTCTGGGAATGCCTGCTGAAATCACCTTTGTGGGGAAGAAATCAATCCAAACACCACGCTCGTCCTTTCTCCCTACCCAACTCCCACATGAGTGTTTCGTGTGGATGGCTCTAATCATGGCTTTAATAACTAAGCTTCTCAAATGCTCTAGGTCACTCTTCCAGCTTAGATGTGGGGTAACCTGTCTTCGTTGTTAAGGGAATCAGAGGAAGCAACCGCCCAGAGGGATGAAATCAGCAGGTGAAGTTCCCTATTCCCTGCGCCCGCCTCTGATCAGGCCTCTACAGCGACGGCTAATGCGGGTCTGCGGCATCTGCAGAGAGGTTTGTTCTAAAGAGGATCAATGGCAGACACCCTGACTCCAGGTATCAGACATCCTAGAGACACCGGCTTCCCCCGCCAGGCCCTGGGAGTTCTCGAGCATGTGCAGAAAGGAATCGCCTGCACTCAGACTCTGCCCCTATAGGTTTTGTAAATAATTCAGCAAGACAAGGACGGAGCTATCTTAAGAACAGGCTGCCTTGCCCCAGGATTCTTAAACGTCACTGAGTGACCCTCTGGTCATTTTCTGCTGTTATTTTTAAAAGCTAAAGCATGGGCTTTATATTTAGGGGAAGAACATTTTGGTGAGTGAGCCAGTGTAGGACGTGCCCCTGGTGGGGACACCGGTACAAAGTTACACTGTCCCTAAGTCACAGGAGAGCCCTGGGCCTGCGGAGAGGAGATGGAGGGGGCTCCTCTAGGGTTTCTTGATGGAACACACTCATAGGGGATTCTAACCTGATGAGTGGATTTCCTGAGATGTTTTGTTCTTTGATCATTTACCTATCTTTTGACTGTTTGCCTTTCTTGAAAATTATTACAAATGCCCTCAGTTTATAATCAGTCTGTACATGTTCCCCCTTATATTTTAAAATATTTTTGAACACTTTTTTAAAAGATTTTATTTATTTATTCATGAGAGACAGAGAGAGAGAGAGAGAGGCAGAGACACAGGCAGAGGAAGAAGCAGGCTCCATGCAGGGACCCCGATTCGGAACTCGATCCTTGGACCCCAGGATCACGCACCAGGCTGAAGGCGGCATTAAACTGCCGAGCCACCGGGGTGCCCTGAACACATTTGATGAGGTACATTTTCTACCCAATGCCTCTCCAAAAAAAGAGAAAGCCTAACAGTTGCCATATTGTCACTTTGGGCAGCCCAGCCGGGATCCATGTCTGTAGGTACCGGGGAAAAAAATATCAAAGAGTCAATCAACACTGGGGAAAAGCTCAAACTCACTGCTCCTCAAAAAAATAACCCACCTACCAAACTAGCAAGCCTACACAGTCAGCCTTGACGGGAAGCAGAGGGGGTGACCCAAGAAATGACCCCACGGAGGTACCCCTGCTAAGGAGCACACAGGGTTCCCTATCTGGAGGGCAGTCTGACAGCAGGTATCAACAAGCACCGGCCATTTGCATGTTTTCTGCTACCATTCCACTTGGGATCATTTATCCTACAGAAATCATCATGGTTTTGAATAAAGACTTAACAAAAAAGATGCTCGTCTGAATGGGATTTACAACAGCAAAACAACTAGACATAGCCTGTCAAACCAGAGAGGGTTATTAGTTAAATAAAGATAATCCATCTATAAAATAGAATTTCTTGTAACCGTGAAATATAATCTATAAAATATTTAAGGACACGGGATGAGCACTGGGTGTTACTCTGTATGTTGGCAAATTGAACACCAATAAAAAATAAATTTATTATTAAAAAAAAGGACATGGAAAAAAATACTTTATGTGTGTGTATGAGTATATATATGTATATATGTATATATATATGTAACAAAATATCATGTAATACAAATGTTCATTTTTGTAAATGAAAAATGTAATTAGATCTATAACATATAAAATAAAAACAGCATATATAGGACTATGTGAACAGTGATGAACTATGTATATGTGCTGCCAAAGCGAGCACCAGTGATGAACTATGGATGGTGAATTATAGGTGGTTTTCATTGTGTGTGTGTGAATTTTTTTATTAGTGTTTCCTAAAGCTTTCCACTATAAACATACAATGATTTTGGTTCAGGGGGAAAATAAAAGTGTTCTGTCAAAGTTAATTGAGCACATGGTTTGTGCCAAGCACGATGGGGACAAATTACTATCCTGCCATAGCACGGGGAGCCCTAAGTCAACGTGTTGGCTGAATGTGGACCCGATGAAGTCCCGAAGTGGGTCATCTCTCTGCAGAGAGTCAGAGCCTCCACAAATATCCAGGTGCAGCCGTGGCTGGTACCCTGGGTGCTACTGAGCCCCAGTGACAGTCCTCACGCTTCTCCAGGCAAGGACCACAGGGCAGCAGGCTGGTCCTGCCCCTCCCGCCCCTCCCGCCCCTCCCACAGGTCTACGAGACTCCCTGCCTGGTGTGCTGAGAGAAGCCCCCTGTGCTACTCTCAACGCCTACGCCTCCTTCCCTAAACTAACCTGACACACAGACTCTCTTCTGTGCCGGGAGGCATCCTTGAGGCGGCTGGTTACTTTAGGGAAAAAAGAGGCCTGCCCTAAATCATAGCTCTGTCAGCATCTCCCCCTGGGAAGTGTCAGATGATGCTATTGCATCCCTCTGGTCTGACTCATCCAATTTCAGACTATTAAGCAAAAGGAACTCACCTCTCGAACCTTACAGATGGCCTGATAGTCCCAAAGATAGTAGCTGCTTAGGTGAGCAAGAAACAAGACGGCCCTCTACATCTCTGAAGGGTGGCCTGCTTAATCAGATTCACTTTTAAGGTCTGTGTTCTCCTTATGGCACATCATTCATTTCTCCCCCTCTTCCTTCTGACTTCTGATCTCCTCATCATTTCTTCTTTTGGTTTATTAAACTTTTTTTTAGCCTACTAACAATTTTCTTTTTCTCCTATTCTTTCCTCCTCCTCCCTTGTCATTAGAAAGTGAATTGCAGCTCTACAGAAGTCTGGGTGCCTAAGGCTGTTCTGTATTTTGTCTAGCACTGAGCCTCAACCAGGCTCAATGGTGCAGGGCCAGAAATACCACAGAGAAGCAACCACGGAAAGTGACCAATTCAGCGAAATTTCTTACCTAAAGAAAGCTTCCCTTTGGCTTAGGTGGCAGGAATTGTCTACCTGCCCAAAGAATTGAGCATAATTTCAATACAAAATCCCTTTATTTCATGCCCCACAGGTAGTGTAGTGTCTGCAAAGGCCTGATCTCTGTACTGTGTACAAATGCACACACACGCACACACACACGCGCCACACTAACGTGGCTTCTGTCATTCTAAGTGCCTTGGAGAGATTACACACCTTACTCCTACAACCAGGAAAATGGATCTCAATTGTTAGTCTCAAGTTACGTTTTGAAAATACTTTATAAAAATATCAGGGGGGGGGTGCATATATTATGCCTCTATTTTTGGATAACTTAGCACTTCATTTTCCATGCTTATTGCAACATCAAAGAAATGTTGCCAGGACAACAGACCATCAGTCTCTTCCTGGTGCCTGAAAACTAGCCAGTATCTGACTTCTCTACCCTACGTTCTTTTTTTCCAGGAGCTGGAGGGAGCTCAACTTTATGGTTTCTGTCCAGAAGCCGTGATGAGCGGCTATCTTCTAATTTTGCTAAATCTATAAAGCCAACCCAAAAAATCAAGTTGGTGTATGTTACTTAAAGGGCCAGGGATCTCAAATCTACCTGACATTTCACTAGCAGAATTACAGAAAACAACAGCAACAACAACAACAACTCTAATTTAATTGGTCTCTCCTCTCTGTACTCTAGGGGAGAGCTCCGCAGCAAAGATAGAAGGAGAGCATACAAGTGAAGGTCTGGTCATCGGCCAGAGCTATCACACCTGAGAACCATGTGTGCTTATTTATGAAGTATAACTTGCAATAATACAAGGATCTTGTATTAGAGTAATGAGTTTATTTATTTATTTTTTTTTCATTTATTTATGATAGTCACACACAGAGAGAGAGAGGCAGAGACATAGGCAGAGGGAGAAGCAGGCTCCATGCATAGAGTCCGACGTGGGATTCGATCCCGGTCTCCAGGATCGCGCCCTGGGCCAAAGGCAGGAGCTAAACCGCTGCGCCACCCAGGGATCCCAGTTTATTCTTTTTTTAATGAAAACTGAGTTTTATGCTTTTATTTTCTGCCAAAATTTAAGTTAAGAAATGCAGTCACATTTTATAGAAGATACCTATATCTAACCCCTTGACAACCAGGCAATAAGCATTGACAATCGATAGAAATATTTTATAAATACAAAAACCTGTTTGCCCACATGCAGAAAGAATGTGGGATCACTACAGATTTGCTGAGAGAAAGAGAGGATAAAATTAAAATGTCAGGAGTTTACATGCAAGGATTCAAAAATTATTGACTATATATGCATGAGCATGTATGTATATATACAAACATATTGCAAGTAGAGTTAAACTTCTAGGAAGTACATAGATGAACAAAACAGATGTCCTACCCTTCAGGAACCAAATATACACAGACCCATTAATGCAAGCACAAAAGTAATAAATACCATTAAGTATTAGGTTCAGATTCAGTGTGACGGGTGCTCAGAGGAGGACACGGTCCATTCGCAGTAGGGGTGAAGTTGAGAAGCACCTATTGTTGAGACAGTTGCCTGGAGATAGAGATATTTAGACCCTTCCTTTTTTTTAATTTATTTATTCATGAGAGACAGAGACAGAGAGAGAGAGGCAGAGACACAGGCAGAGGGAGAAGCAGGCTCCATGCAGGGAGCCCGATGTGGGACTCGATCCCAGGTCTCCAGGATCATGCTCTGGGCTAAAGGCGGCGCTAAACCACTGAGCCACCCGGGCTGCCTATTTAGACCCTTCCTTGAAGGATGTGTAGGATTTAGGGGTTGGCAGGGAGGTTCCTAGAAGAAGGATCTACAAGCAGTGATACGGATACAAGAAAACAGAGGTGATAAAGGAGGCTTTATTGGCTTATTGGCAGTAGGACAGAGGTGTTCCTTTCTTCTTGTGAACTTTTGCAGGCCATATACTATCTGCTACCATAACTTTTGACCAATCAAAGCAGAAGTCACATCATTGTGAGTTGTCTTCTTGGTAGGTGGCCTAGAGGGTGGGAGTAGCGGATGCAAGCTAGATTTTATATTCAGGATGTTCTCATAAAGTGCAGACAACTCTCCTGCAGGCCTCCATCTCTGCATCTGTGTGGAAGGCTCCTTAGTCCCAGGACCAGGCTGACAGCATGGAGAGGGAGCATGTGCTTCCAAGAAGGCCATCAAGCGAGACGCAGTAACAGTCTCTCCAAACCAGCTTTTCATAGGCTCTTACTTATTATTTAATTTGGCTGCAGTGTATGGAATTAGGCTAATGGCTGTTAAGTGGCTAAGGCACAAACATGGTCCATCTGCCGAGAAGGCTCCAGGCCATTGTCTATTTCAAAGACTAAGGAAAAAAGATGAGTGAGACATTCTGTTATACTAAGAGCCTCATCAAATGCCTTTTTATTCACCCTCTGATCTAGTTTCTTTCAACGCCAGTGATTTTCCTGGTACCATATTAAAAGCTCAGAATCAGGGCCTTGCTGCTGGGCCATTACCAAAGTGAAAAATAGGCTCTCCTTACCTAATCTACAGGATATTGTGATAGAAAGTAGTAGTCTGAGCAGCAGCAAAATGATTCAGTCCATTAAAAGAGAAAAACAATTCTGGAACGACTGTGATGTTCAGAGTACTGCGGAGAACACGAGACACGACTCCTAACTTCAAGGCGTTTCTCATCTTCGATGACCAGAAGGGAAGACAGAAAGTGTATACGAAGCATCCTGATACACGACCAACTCTGCCATAACCTCCAAGAGGATAGTAAGGAAGAAGAGAGACCATGTCTGGGAAGATTAGAAGGGAATTGGCAGAGGGGGATGTTTCTGAGTTGAGCTTTGAAGAGAAATAACTATCTATATTTATGGCAAAAGTGCTTACTCTATGCCAAACCACCTGTATATAGTATCCAACTGAACCCTCACGATAGCCTGATAAGGTTGGTGCCATGATAGTTCTACCACTTGACAGATTATTAAACACAAGTTCAGGAAAGTGTTACCCACTGGCCAAGAAGATTCAGGATTTGACCAGATTCTTTGTTCTTTATAAGCTTAGGAAATAAAGATGTAAAGAACAGGCTGAGGTAGAAGGGCAGTGAGGGGTTTCTTTGGACACAGGGTACTTCATGAACAAAGTGTATAAGAAAAATGAGGGACGTATCCAGGGAAGGTGAGTTGTCTGGCTGGTGGGAGCAAGACATCCGGGACAGGAGAGATGAGATGGAAAGGAAAAGTGAAGCCAGTGCATCTGATGTCCAGAAAACCAGGCAAGGAAGTTTGCATGCTATGCAGTAGGCAATGATTTGTATGCTCTGGAGAAAGAGGGAAAGGGCTTTAGGCCACACTTTCAAGAGCATCCTTCTGACATCCCTGCTGCATGAGGTACACTGCAGGGTGAAGAATCTAGAGGGGAAAAGACCAAACAAACAGGAGGCCACAGGGGGAACCTAGAATGTGTGCTGAAGGCAGGTATGGAAAGGTTCATGCCAACTTTGAGATGCAGTGTGGATGGGAAGGTGAAACAAAAGTCAATCCATCCATCAGGGCTCAATAAATATTCTCTGACTCTAGCAAAGCACTACGCCTGGTAGGCAGGACATGGCAGTTCACAGAACAAACAGGACATCATCCTTCATGGAATTTACTTTCTAGTGCAGAAAACTGATTACACATAGCAAGTAATAGCGAGTTTGCAAAGTTCTGGAAGAAAGAACTACTAGTAGCTACAAGAGTCTCAATAGGATGGACGAATAGAGGGTGGGGTGAGGGCAGGAGATGGAACATGGGGTGTCCATCTTACATTAAAACAAAGCTCTCTCTCTCTTCCAGGGATTCTGCAAATGATCTGCAAGGCTGAGTGTGCTAATCCTGAGTGTGTCTGGATCTTCAGTTGAAAATGGACTTTCAAAGGACTTGGGCCTAGCACACAACATTTTTCATGGCTCAAGAGGATGGACGGACCTCAGAGATCATGGGTAGGTGGGTCAGTTTTCTGGGTCTGGGACCAATACTGGGACCAGGCACATGACCCTGAATTTCCAAAGGTACCAAAGCTATCCCTTATCCAGCCACAATGGCAGTTTTTTTTTTTTTTTTCATATGTGGCCTGAAACTTGGACTGAAGGCTTTCCATCTTAGGACGTAATGATGGACAAAAGAAAGAGGTGCTGGGATCTGAGTCTAGGACAGTGCTTTATTCTAGACTCTGAGGATACAGCAACGAACAAAGCAAAGCAAAGCCCTCAGGCCACTTAAGCTCTAGTGGAGAAAAATGGGCAATACACAGGCAAACAAAAAATATACGAAACATATTAGGACTCACATGTTAGTTATAGCACTCTTCACAACAGCCAAGATGTGGAGAAAAACCTACATGCCCATTGACGGATGAATGAATAAGGACAACGTGGTATATCCATGCAATGAAATAGTATTCAGCCTTAAAGAAGAAGGAAATCCTGCCATATGTGGCACATGGCTGAACGTAGAGGACCCTATGCTAGGGGAAAATAAGCCAGTCACAGGAGGACAAATACTGTGTGAACACACTTATGGACTTATCTAAAGCAGTCAGACCCCTAGACTTCAGAGAGCAGGATGGTGATTGCCAGCGGCTCAGGTAGAGGAAATGCGGAGCCCCAAGGGCACAAGATGAATGAGTTCTAGAGACCCCCTCTGTAGTTTGGCACCATGTCCCTGCAGTTGACAATACTGTATTGTACACTTAACCACATGTTAAGAGGGTAGATCTCACATTGAATGTTCTTACTACAATAAAATAAAGTTAAAAAGATAAAAATCTATGCACATGTCTGGCAGTAGTACCGCCTAAGGGACTGCTTACTGTCGGGGCGGTGGAGCTGTGTTACACTGGTGGTCAGCAAAGGCCTCCCAGACCCACTGCTCTTCTGAAAAAAGTAAGAGAAGAAGTCATTGAGATGCTGAGGGGGAAGACCTTTCCAGGTGGAGCAAAGAGCAAGTGCAAAGGCCTCGAGACTGAAGAGTTGAGCAAGAGGCACAAATTTCCTTCAATCAGTCTTTCTAGATGCAAAACAAGTCAACTTTCTGCTTTACACAAACTCCTTGTTAACAACGATCCATCATCAGAGGGACAGCGATGTTTTTGGTAAAAGAAAGTGGCTAAGTTGTGTTAGTTCCCCAGAAAGACATCTTTGGATACAATCGTCGTTGGGCTTCATTTTGTTGTTGTTGTTGTATTGTCTTGCTCGGTGTAGCGCCTATGGATTTATGGCCAAATAAATAATTGGATTTATCATCTTACCACTGGGTAATAGTGAGAAAGCAGTAATAATAATAACAACAACAACATCAGAAATCCTATTTGTAGGAGCTAACATTTATTGGGTGCTTACACCCCATATCAGGCTCCGTGTCAAGTGCTTTCAGTGCATTATCTCATTTCAACCTCACTGCTAATCTAAGGAGGGAAAACTGAGGCTTACAAAAGTAAATTAAACCAATCAAAAACCGGTAGGTGGTATGGCCATTACTTACATTCACATCCGACTGATGCCAAAGTCAATGTTATTAACTGGTGTATTAAGTACTCCCCATATGGGTAACTGAGAGGTATCAATGTGTGAGGAAACAAGACCCCAGAGTGCTAAAACACTAAAATGAGATCACGAAATCAGAATTAAGGACAGACCTCAGGGCCCTTGTGTCTGACAGATGTTCTATTCATTCCAAATGCTTGGTGCCTACGTGCATCATCTTGCTCCTCTCTCCCTCCCTCCCTTTGGTCCTTTCTTCCTTATCAACCACTTTTGGAGTGCCCGTATTTGCCAGGAAGGATCTCTGCTTGGTGCTGGGATGTGGAGAAGACAGACAGACACGCTCCCCAGGAAATGGCATACTGATGGCAAGCAGGCCCTGAAGCTCCCCTCTCCTTCATGCACAAGGTGAGGATGGACAATAAAATCAGGTATGGAGATAAAGCCGGGCCGTCAGTGCCAGGTAGAGGAGGGAAGCATGCAGAACACTGTATTAAAAAAAAAAAAAAAAGCAAAACCACCATAACCAAAAGGAGGAAGCCATTGTCTGACCAGCCACACGTGGAGTCCACAAGCGGAAGAGAAGCCGCAAAACACAGCACTTTGAGCACAGCACTTTGAGCAAAACACAGGCCTTTGAGCCCTGACAGCTTTCCCATCAAGAGGGGGCCCTATTACTGAGAAAGATGCGGAAAGCCCTTCGGGCTCACCAGGTGAATGTCCACTGCCTCCAATGGTCCTTAGGATCCTGTGGGGCACCCACACATCGAAGTCTCACCTCTTCTCCTCCTCTCTTGCCTCCCAGCTGACAATGAGGGAAAAGAGGAGAAGGATACTTAATGATGTGGGGAACGTTCCCTGACACGTATTCAAAGAGTTTCCAGAATGATAATACTCAAAAACAGCACAGAATTGACTCAGCATTAGCCTAACAAATCAATGGAATAAAAGAGAGCCCAGAGTTGATTCCAAGTGAAGATGGCATTGCCAATCAGTGGGAGCAGATTCACCACTTAGCAGACGATGTTGGGACTATAAACCTGTTTATACAGAAGAAACATACTGGATCCCCCTACTAACATGAAATACATTTCAAATGGATCGATGACTTCAATGTGAAATTTAAATTATGCAAACCATTAGGAAAATAATTCATACTCTACAAAATCCTGGGATGGGGAAGGAGATGATCTTTTTCACCGTGAATTCACACGACGTAAAGGCAACTCTGACTACCTAAAAATGAAATGCTTTCTACAAAAATGTATACTTGATAAACAAAATAAGATTGCAAACAACCAACTGGAAAGTAATTTATAGGAAACACGACAACGGTCAAATTACCTGAGCGTGTTACATACTTCTTGCAAATCAAAAAGAAAAAGATGGGGGAAAAATGGAAAAGAAGCAGGCAAATGATATAAGCAAGCAACATGGAGAAAAATAAATAAAAATGCCCCAATAAATATACAAAAAAAGACATTCAACTCTATAATTAAAGAAATATATATTTTTTAAAGATTTTATTTATTTATTCATGAGAGACACAGAGAGAGAGGCAGAGATACAGGCAGAGGGAGAAGCAGGCTCCATGCAGGGAGCCCGATGTGGGACTCGATCCTGGGACCCCAAAGTCATGCCCTGGGCCGAAGGCAGGCACTAAACCGCTGAGCTACCCAGGCGTCCCAAGAAATATAAATTAAACACTCCTCACCTACCAGTCTGCCAATGTCGAAAGTGTGGAAACACTCGCTACTGGCCAGCTTTTCTGGAACCTTCTACACATAGTGGGTGGGATGGCACACTGACATCACATTTCTGTTAGGCAGTTTCGCAGTACTCCTCAGACTCTTACTTTGTGTACCACGGGTCCTAACTATTCTGTATCGAGGAGCCTGCACCACAGAGAAATCCATATGCATGCACCAAGATGTTCCTAACGGCCTTGATTGGCAGAGAAGAAGGACTAGAAATAACTCGCAGGTGAATCTGTAATGTGAAAATTAATAAAGGCAAGCCTCACTAAAACGGAGTCAGAGGCTAAAAGGGGGAGCGCAGAAGGGGAAGACTTATCACTCAAATATTAATTACAGAAATAATTGTCAATTACAGACTACAACAGAAGTGTCAATTACGGAGCCCAAAAGAATCTCAACAGGAAAGAAGCATCAATTACGGCCCCAACAGGGAAGGATGTTTACTGCATCTCCTATAAAACATCCACCATCCCTGCAACTCCGGCTATGAGACCGCTGTCATCACCCTGAACTCTTGCTTTTCTCCGAGGGACTTCTGTTCAAAACAACCCCTCCCAACTCCCTCCTTCTCCTCCGTAAAATAACGGGCCTCTCCTTTGTTTGCGGGCCTTGCCTATGGTTTTGCCATACTTGGCATGCCCCGAGTCGCGATCCTCGGCCACTCCCGAATGGATCCATTTTTGCTGGCGAAACGACCAGTACTTTTAAGAGGGGACGATAAGAAACTCCTGAAATACATCACGGCGTCTATGAAGAAGCAAGCTTAATTTATTCATAGCAACGAGGACGCGTGCCGCCAATACGTTGTTTGTAAATAAAAAGGACCGATACATGTAACATATTTCATTTGTGCGTAATTCCTATTGTACGCGTTGCACTTGGGCAGGAACGAATAGAAAAACACATTCACACTCACGGACTCCTCGAGAGGAGCACAGACCCCTCCAAAGAAACTTTCCTTCCGCACTTCTAAAAACACTGAACTGTCCGAGGGTTCCCAACGAGCCAGGGTCTTTCTCTTCCTTTTTCTTCTTTCAAACAACAACAATAAACTTTAACCTTTCTTTTGAAGGACAATAAAGATCAGGAAATCAGACCGTTACACTTACCACGCAGTTTATTTTACCTGGGCGCTTTCTCCTACCCAGAAAGAAGGGCATTGGTACAATTTCTACCGTATTTTCAGACGAATGTGTCCAGGAGTTTGAAAGAAGATTCTTTTTTAAAAAGCGCATATGGCCGCTCCCCCCAAGCGTGCTAAGGATGGGAAGCAGTGAAGCATCCACCAGCACTCCATTTCCTCATTTCTCCCCATTTCCCGAGAGCCTCCCAGGCCGCCTGCAAGCCCCAGCGTCCCAGGCCTGTTTATAATGTCTATCTACCCGATTTATCTCCCCCTCTCCTCGGATTCCCTGAACCGCTCTCTCACCCTCCTTCTGGCCAGAATCGGGCTCCAGACTCGGTTCTATCAGTCTTCCTTTTAAGCAAGCATCCCCAGTTCATTAGCTGTATACAAAGTAGAGATACATCCGATCAATCATCGCAGGCCATGCCTGTGACCGTGCGTGGCATGTAAGCAGCCGCCTTTGCTGGGAGACGCTTAATAGGCAAGATTGCTTATCACTGGCAGGAAGCGATCAGCCAGGTGCCGTCCATGCATTTCCATATTTCTGTCTCCCAGAGACTACAGGAGGGACGCGTCTTAGCGAGCAATTATATTTACCCTTCCACGTGGGACTTTTAGAGGGCATCGGTAGAGGTGAAGGAGGTCACCGTCCAGCTCGGCAATCGCCCGAGGAGCGTGTGCAGTTGGCCCTCTCTTCTTAACAAACACCGGCTGGCTGATGACTGACTTTTTGGAGTTAATTCCTCAAATGGTTTTGGAAATGTTGAGCATTTAGGTACAAACCTGAACATCTGGTTAAGCTTTTCCTCTTCAATTTCACCTCTTACCTATTTTCCGAGAGGAGTACCTGCTTTGCATACATGCTAGGGGCTCCTTCTAGAGGCACTCCAGAGGGGAGGCCAGAGGGCAAGAGGTGAGAATGCCCGGGGTCGGTGGGGAGGTCAAGAAGTCGTCCCCAGCAGCTGTTTCCACAGCTGGTGGAGGAAAGGGCTCGAAGCAAACTTGAGGCTGGATTTTCCCACATAGGAGAGGACTTTCAGGCTCTCACTTTCTGCACGGCCCCAAATTAAACACCTGAATGCATCGCTAAGTGTTACCGCGGACCTCCGGCTGCGTGAGCCCGCGTGTGCACGTGTGTGACAGGAGATGCTAAGGAAACGGGGGGTGGGGGGGGAGCGGAAATATGCAAATGTTTAAAAATTTGACTTGATTTATACTATTTCGCCAATCTCCCTGTAAGGAAAACACTATAAACCCTTCAAGCACCTACTGCTGTTTCTCTGAATTTGTGCTTGGTGAAGGGGGGAAACAAAATAAAAACAAAAACAATGAAATCCTACAACGCACCAATGGGACTGTGTTTAGTTCAAAACTCCAGGCATGAAGCCCAAATAGATCCAGGCTGGGCTTTATCCTTACACAACAGGGGAGATGATAAAACGCATTTACTTAGTCTTGCATCATGAGAGCCAAATGACTCCAAACTGAACTAATCCCGTTCTATCCCAGGAGCGGCGTTTTGACTCCACACACTACATATGTCACAGTGGTGATGCTGCGGCATGATACATTTCCACGACACCCCTTCGAGTGTGCTCAGGCATATACTCCAGCACATAAATGCTCTGTATACATTTGCCTAAATAAATAATTCATGAAACTACAAATACCTATCCCTGAAGCAGCTTCCAACTCTTAAACACTAGGAGTGTGCTCATCCTCATTTTAAACAGGAGGAGATGAAGTGCATGCTGCAATTCAGATGGAGGGGATGCCAATCCACCGGGACCTATTTCAAATTAGTGAGGAGCGAGCTACTGGGTATCGGAGCGGCGGGCAGAATTTTATGTCAAGGGCAAAATACTGAGATTACATGCTGGTACCATTGTTCCTCGCGTGGAAGGAAAGCTGGGGTGAGGGCTGCACGTTCAAGCGACCTAGTGTGTTCCCCACGCCTCGTGGGTGCATCAGAGGACGGACCGCATCCCCTCCTGCGACACCAGGGCCTCTCGCACACACTTCAAGACCATCTCATCTCATCTCTGGCCAGCAGCCCCTGCTCTCGTGTCCCATGCGGAATGGACAGAAGGATTAATAAAGCCCAGCACAGAACTCAGACACAGCAAGTCTGGTGAATTCATTCATTCATTCATTCATTCATTTTTATTTATTTACTTTTTTTTTTTTTTTTTAACAAATGGAGAGTTTTACTCTGCGCCTAGTAATTCTGGATATATGGCACTTCGTGTTTTCCAGGCAAATTGTCTTCCCACCAGCCACTGGCATTTATCTGCTACCAAAAGCATATCAGTGTCAGAGATGACGTTTGAAAATTACCAGCCCTTTTTCTAAGCTCCCACGAAGAAAAAACGGGGGCGGGGGTAAGGAAACTGTTTCAAGAAAAGTTTATGAGCAAGAAGAGCACAATTTTCACATACGAATAATGCCCAAATGTGTCTTTTATAAAGTTCCCCCTAAGAAAGAATCGTCTTTAAGGAGCATCTATCCGGTAATTTTTTCCCCCCTCTTAGAAAAATGTGATCAGAATTAGAATGTCTGCCAGGCTGTAAAGAAAGCAGCCCTGGGCTGTCACCATGGACGTGTGAGGGAGTGGTCAGGTTCTGACACTAAGCTTTGATTATCTGTATTTTTGAAGAAAATCCTTGGCTTATTTGTGATCTAATATGGCAAGATATTTCTAAGGACAGGACTAGCACCTGTACGGGGAAAAAAGGAAAAGAAAGTTGCATTTCTAAAATGTTTTACCCAAGTGAGGTGGGCCAGTGTGACGGGGCAGGCTCTGGCCAGAAATGAGAGCACGGTGCTCCGGGGGGCAAGGAGGGAAGAGGGCTGGAGAGTTGCACCCGAAGCCTGTTTCACTCCGGCTGGATGATCTATCCATTTGTGTCCTTTTTTTTTTTAATAATAAATTTATTTTTTATTGGTGTTCAATTTGCCAACATACAGAATAACACCCAGTGCTCATCCCGTCAAGTGCCCCCCTCAGTGCCTTGCTCCCTCTCTGTTCTATTCATTATATTTTCCAGGCGATGTGGCCGCAGCCTGGCTCTGTGTGGGGTAATACAGCGGCACTCTACATTCTTGACGTACCGTGGTGCAGAGGCTCTCCCAGTGTGGCCCCTCCACCAGCGACATTAGCCTGACCAGCCTGTCAGAAATGCACGTCCTCAAGCTGCAGCCTAGCCCTTCAGAACCAGAAATCCCCCACTGAGGGTGGACTCCGCAAGGAGAAACAGGTTAAAGCAGTGCTCAGCCTGCAGCATGCACCAGGAGCACCCGAAGGGTTTGGTAAAACACAGACTACTTGGCCCAGCCCTGGAGCCCTGCTGGCTTCCAGCTACCCCTTCTTCTCGGGCTCACTAGCTGACATTTTGGGTGTGGCCCCTGTTAGGTTGAGCCTAGATCATGTGTCCACATCCTACGTGCCAAGGGGGAAGAGAGCAAGGGAGAAGAGAACTTCCACAGGGGAGATGGGCCCATGGCTCCTCCACGGTGCACACAATGGAGAATCTGCCCTAATAAGAAGAGTCCAGATGCTACGGAACCCAAATGGTTAAGCTGCCACCCGGAAGGCAAGGATGAGAAGAAGACGAGAGGATGCATGACGGCAGCGTGACAACTCCAAACCCCTGACTGTGGTACAAAGATTGGCAGGTGGGCACCGGGTCCTTATGAGTCTCTCTGCCTGGAAGGCCCTGAGATGTTCCCACATGGCCAAGCCCTAGGCATCCTTCAAGAGGCAAGGGAAACGGGGGCCCCCTCTGTAGAGTCCTCCTGGATCCCCCGACTTCTATTCTTGCTCTCAATAGAAGTAACTATTTCCTGTTCAGAGATGAGGTCCGAGCCCACCAAACTGTTACCACTTGTCTCCTAGGGCCACAGCAAGGATGCCCCTTCCCAGCCACCTTGCATCTCTGTGGAGACATGCTACAATTCTCAGTCCATTTCCAGGTCTGTCCCCAAAAGGTAGTGCCTGATTCTCTACTCTCTTCTTTGTCCACCTGCATGGGAGCAAGGACCCCACTCTAAACACGACGGAAAGAGCACAGGTCCCTGGATCACCACCTGGAAGTGGTCACCTAGGAGAGCCACGTCACCTGCAGTGGACACTGTAGAAGTGAGAAATTTGTATTCTCTTAGCACGCCAGGATTTGGAAGTTGTTTGTTATAGCAGCTAGGAATCATCACCCGACTAATCCACGCTCCCTTCTGTTTTTGCAGAGCACTCTGTACCCACCTCTGCTATACCATTTTCCATTTATATAGAGTTAGTCGTTCAAGTGTCCATCTTCACATGAGATTACAGCTTTCTTTACTTTACTCTTTTTAAATCTCTAGCAAATTACAAAACTTTGGCATAAAACAGACAATCAACAAACGTCTGCAGAAGGAAGGGGAAGAAGGGGGGAAAAGGAAGCAAGTAGAGAAAGGAAAATCAGTTATAATATGGGATGATGTTCAATAACTATAAGTGTGCTCTTTAATGTGGATTATTATGCAGCTAACACCTGCCCATTTGAATAGATCTACACTTCATCTAGATTGAAGGGCAATGAAGTCAAGTGGAAGCACAAGAATTGGGTTGAGAGCCCAAATCCATTATTTAGTGGTTGCTTTTCTTTTTTTTTTTTTTTCTTTCTGGTTGTGTTTTGATCACTCCAAGTAAGTAATACCTGTTCTCCAACAATGTCAATGAGAACCTGCATTCTTTGAGCTGTGTTAGGTGCTCCGTAAGCTTGATCCCAGTCCTCCCGACGGGGCACAGGCTAGTGGTGAGCAGTGAAATATAAGTCTACCACTCACTGAGCCTATGTTTGTTCCACCATGTGATGGGCTGGGAACCAGGCTGGTCCTGGAAATGCAGAGAAAAAATGAGTGGGAAATATCAGAGATACACTCCTAGGTGTATCAGCTCTCTAGGTGCTGATGTATGGTCTCTGCAGAAGACAAAGAGAATACGAGGAAATGCTCTAAGCCCAGGGGGCACTATACAGACAGAAGGAGACATTGGCCCCTGTTCAGTTTGGGAACACTCTGCTGTGTACATGACCCCCTCTAATCGTCATTTATAAAACTGGTCACAGGTAAGAAAACAGAAGCCTAGTAATTAATTAATTTGCCCAAGGTCACACACAGCCAAGCACAGGGAGAGTCAGGATTTGAATTCTTGTCCCAAGAGCTCTTTCCCTTGTGTTATCCTGACTCCCGGAAGGGGGTGGGGGCCGGGCTGGCAGGGAAGTGGTCAGGGATGCAACTCTAGCCCTGGGTTAATGAGTTTCTACTCTGCCCCACGGACCCAGAATGGAAAAATGCCAGCTACTAAGTGGAATCAGAGCAACAGATGCATGAGCTATTGCCCTTTAAAAAATATGTAAATACAAATAAATATGTGTGAGAGATTATAAAATGTGCCTCTCATCTTTTTATGCTCTAATGTATCCTTCTTCGCCCCTTGAACCCTTTCACATGCTATATTCACACTGTCATGTGAACTTATCCTTCTGGTCAATAGAATCAATTAAGAAGAAAATTTAATGTACTTGGCACAATAGGTTCACTTTGATAGAATATTTTGATAATTTGTACTCCTGTTCATAAATGACATCTTTAAAAAGAATCACTGATTACATCAGCTCATAGATGGATTGTGTCATCAAAATAAGGTACCTGTCCACTTAAATAATTTATTTAAATAGTTCCCATGTTTCAAGGATGCTGCAGCATTAGGATAGCATGCAAGCAACAGGTCTTTCCTTTACACTTAACATTTGTTGGAGACAAAGTGATATACCCGTCTGGTGTTAGACTCAAACACTCCGTTAAACTTACTCAGAAACAGAAAGAGGACAACCTGACCCCGAAAAACACAAGAATTATTTAAAAGGATAAAATAAGGAAACATTCTGGAAAGCTCTGGGATAGTCATTTGTAACAAGTGTCTCTCCCTTCCGTAACACAAGTGGACCATGTCTTGGCCAAGTTCCCCGATAGTGGGGGGGGTGGCGGGCAATCATATGTACACGGCTCATGGAAATCACTTGTGGATATGCATGGCAGGTTTTGTAAAACACTTGGGACAACCCAGTAAACACAGGCCCCTGCAGTAAACTTTATAATATTTATCTAGTAAATTATACCAATTAATGTCTTTACTTGTTTGGTGCCTTAAAAGTACTCCCCACCCCTTCCTCTTCCTGCCCGATCAACTGCACCTGAAGAACAGATGACAATATTTTGTGTGTAGTGAAACTGCATAGGAGTTGCATGTGGCTCTTTTTGTATCAGGTTAATGACAAAAGTAAGAAATCGTAATGGAGCAGCGCCTAGTAAGGTTCTCAGGTGGGAGACTGGGTGTAGTGACAAACCAGGTCTCTGCAGATCATCCACGCCATCCTGGGGTCATCTACAATGAAGCTAAAAATAGTGAGGAATGTTCTCTGAAGTGAGACTTTCTATGCCCAGTCTAAAACAGATTTCCTCTGGGTTGGCTCAGATCTGCAGAAGAAAACTCCTCAGACAAGAGAGATGACACAGGTGAAAGTCTTCAGGGTAATGGAAGAACCTGTGTTGGGTCTTCTCAGATCAAACCAGACATTGTCCTGTTGAAAGGAATACCACAGGCCCAAGATGGACTCATCTAGTCCAAGCCACATCACCAAAACTGGGCTTCACACCCAACACCTAATTACAGTTTCAATTTCCCTCGGAAATATAGTCTTAACTGGTCAGTTAGGAATTTTTGATTAGGACCAAAGAAGTAAGTACTCTGTCACAGGATCCTCTCCATAACCTACCCCCCACCCCACCAACAGCAACAACTAAGGAAAATGAGGTAATCTACAAGATAAGATGCCCTGCCCTTCCCCCTAAGGGAAAATGACCTTGCCAGAACTGATCCCTTCTCTCCTTTTGCTAATAAATTCTTGCCTTACACTCCTTCCTATAAAAACCTTCCATTTTGTTCAACTTTTTGGAGTTCCCCTCTACTTGCTAGACGACATGCTGCCCAATACACAAATCATCTAATAAAGCCAACTAGACAAATAGCCACCATTTGCTTCGATGTGGATGGAACTGGAGGGTATTATGCTGAGTGAAATAAGTCAATCGGAGAAGGACAAACATGATATGGTCTCATTCATTTGGGGAATATAAAAAATAGTGAAAGGGAATAAAGGGGAAAAGAGAAAAAATGAGTGGGAAATATCAGAGAAGGAGACAGAACATGAAAGACTCCTAACTCTGGGAAATGAACTAGGGGTGGTGGAAGGGGAGGTGGGTGGGGGGTGGGAGTGACTGGGTGACGGGCACTGAGGGGGGCACTTGACGGGATGAGCACTGGGCGTTATTCTATATGTTGGTAAATTGAACACCAATAAAAAATAAATTTATTAAAAAAAAAAGCCAACTAGATCTCCCGGTGAGGTTCGTTTTTTTAAACAGTCCTCACACATCTGGCACTGTATCACATTTCTTCTCCTCCAATCTGGCATCCATCCCTACTACCCTCTTAATTTCCCCCATGTCCACGAGATACCCATCCATTCAAGGGAGGAAAAGAGAAGTCTTGAAAATGCACTTCTTCATATGCTAAATCCCTCATACTCTCCACTGTCCCATTGGGAAATTCATGAAAATCTATAATCAGTTGTCCCAGTTAAGTAGTTAACAGGAATGGTTGGTGGGGATGAGGTCCTCAAGGAAGAAAACTAGGAAGCAAGCAACAGAAATATCATCACACCAAAGGCCTGCCCCTGCTTCTTGCAAAAACCAGCCTCTCCCCATGCTTTGCTTCTCATCTCTGCTCTCTTGCATCACACTTGACTCCATGGAACCTTCTCATTCGTGTGCAGCCAGGCTCTGGCTCGCACACGTGTGAATACATGCACAAACACAACTACTTTGACTTGATTTTCCTCCGCAGTTACCACCTTTTTTTTTTTTTTTTTTTTTTTTTTTTGCTCCCCTTCTCTACTGCTCTTCTGAAATCCATATTGCCAGGGTCCCCATGCCATCATCTTATCCAACTGCATGCATGGTCCTCGCTTCTCAGTCTCCAGAACCTAGGGTGTGGCTGCATTCTGCAGCAAAGCTGGTCGCTCCCTCTTTAGAACATTTTCTCCCCACCTATGTTTTGAACCACACCTTCTTAGTTTTCTCCCTATCTGACCAGCTCTTGATTCTCTGTGGCTTTTGTTCGTTCCTCCTCCCTCCACCCCCAATTTTGTTGCAAAGCCTCAGGGTTCCAGTCCTTTAACCTGTGCTACAGCTCCACCGTCTCCTTATTCTGGTGATTTTTTTTTTCCAGTTTCAAGATTTTAACAACAAATGTAAGCTGATCTCTCCCAAGTTTATATCCTCAACTCTCACGCTTTTTTTCTGAGCTCAACAACCATAAATCCACTTAAAATCTCCTCCTGAGGGACCCCTGGGTGGCTCAGCAGTTGAGCATCTGCCTTTGGCTCAGGGCGTGGTCCCACATCGGGGTCCCTGCATGGAGCCTGCTTCTCCCTCTGCCTGTGTCTCTGCCTCTGTGTGTCTCTCATGAATAAATAAATAAAATCCTAAAAAAAAAAAAAAAGACTCCTCCCTTCCGATTCTAAATCTTAAATTCCATCTACCCTCTTTCTTCCTCACCTCTCCCCTACTTCTTCTCCAGTCTCTCCACGCTGGTAGAAAGCATCATGGTCCATCAAGTGCTCACATCAAGTCCATGGAAATCATTCTGGTTTCTTCTATTCTCTCACTGCAAACTCCCTGCTTCACATCCTATAGTTCTCCAAAATATCTACTTCCCCCTCTACATCCCTGGGTATTCAGCACCACATCCAAGCAGCCCCCGCCTTCTCACTGGCATGACCAGAGGAACCTCCCAAGTGGCGCTCTATTTGTGTCACCCTCCCACTTGGCATTGTACGTGGAGCGGTCCGGGCCTTTTAGAAACATACACACGACCGGGCCATTCTCTTGCCTGAAACCTCTAATCCTCCCCATTGCACCCGGGGAAAGTGCGAAGGCTGCACCCTGGCCGGCAAGGCAGGGCACAAGCTGCTGCCTGCCTACCTACCTGACCTCTCCACTGCCCTCTCTCTGATCGTCATGCTGGACCACAGTGACTCCCTTTGTCTTTCCCAAACGTGCCAAGACGGCTGCAGCCACACAAGCTTCCTACTTGTTCCCTCGCTCATTAGAATTCTCCACTTCCTTCCAGGCTCTCTGCCTGGCTGGCCCCTTCCCAGGCTTCAAGGCTCAGCTCAACTGTGCCCATCTAGAGAGTCCATTCCTGACCATTCTGCTCCAGTTATTTTCCACCCTATCACCTACTCCTTTTCCTCAAAACATGTCCTTGTTTAATTACGTTTATCATCGTCTTGCTTTCCCATGAAAACGTGAGCTTCCGTGAAGGCAAAGATGGAGCTGGTCACCTGGGTATCCCGACCACCTAAAATAATACTCGGCACCTAGTGAGCAATCTGTGAGTGTTAGATAAATGAATAAACGAATTAACAAATAACGTGAGCCAGCTAAATTGATGGCAAGCATGTCTATTATTAAAACAGACATTATTTTGAGGTCTGGCTCAGTAATCTTATACAAAAAGCAGCCGAGTACAGAGGACAGGGTGTGCAGAATCTGAAAGAATTTCATCTTGTGTCTGCCCTTTGAGACATTTTGCTGAACATCCCCTAGAAAATGACTTTAATCCATGCCATGCCCTTTATTGTAACTCTTTAACACAGGGCTATGTCTCCAAATAGAATACTAGATATAAAGAAATTATGATTATTTCTATAGTTAGACGCAGGCCCAGATTATCAGGGTGTGAAGCGACAAGTATCCCCTTGCCTAGATCAGTCTATAATCAGAGAAACAAGAATAGACCCCATTCTTTCATAGGAATAATTCTGAATCATATATGAATGGCTTTGCTATGTCATTCACCTCTGCCCGAGAAATTATCCGAAAGACCTCCATCACTGTGGTAGCGGTGACGAAGCAGCACGGCGACTCACGTCTTGTCCCTGCAAACATGCGCCCACTTAAAACCTATCACTGTCAGAACCCATGCATTATCCAGAGAGCTCTCTGCACACGGCCACGTGTATCCTCACATTTTATCTCCCTGCCATATCTGTCTAATAGAACAAAAAATAATACACAGAATATTAAAAAAACATTAATAGCCAGAATACATTATTAATTCAATTAAAGCACGAGTCCAATAACGATTCTTTTTCATTGTGCTTATTAAAAGGAATAATTAATTGCTAAGAGGGTATTAAAAAAACACACATAAACTGCTGACTCTACTCCTCCGTGAAAATGCAGAGCTTCTGTTTCTCCAGGAATAATAGAAGAGACGTGCTGGGTACAGTTCTAGGCAGGGACTAATATTCCTTCTTGCTCCTTTTCTTTATAGCTTCATACTTCAAAACCAAAGAGTTAAAAGAATAGGTAGGTTGGACATTTTTAGGATAAGAATCTCCTCTGGGGCTGAATTAGAAACTTGGTTCCATTACTTACTGGTCATATTTTCCTGGGCATGTTATTTAACTTCTCTGGGCCTCATTTTCCTCACCTATGAAGTGGGAATAATAGGAGAATCTATTTCAGGGTTGTTAGGAAACAGACACAAACACGTGGAACACCATCTGGCATATGTAACAAGCGACCGATGAATCCTGGCATTAGCTCCGTATCAGATCTACTCGCTTCTTGCTCTCTCTATTGATAAATCGCAGGTCGGGTCCTCTTTACAGGGCCGTGGCTGGTCTCGAGAGCCAGTTCCCTTTGGCCGCTACTCGGATCACCCACCATTTAGCTATAGTCAACATTTGATAAAAAAGACACCCAGGAAAACAGTACATTCTTAAAAGACACTCAGAACCTTAGATGAGAAACACGCATTTTGCAGTGATATCACAGTTTTCTGGCATTATATAGAGGAATGCAATGCATCATATAAATGAATGTCAAGACAAACTGACATTTAATTCTATGTGAGCCAAAATTATCATCTTAATTTTAACCAACTTTGATGACAAATTACTTCAAATATATGCCTCACTTCTATGCCTTAGGAGACTGAATATGCTGAATGTAATTTAATATATTTTAAAATGTTGATGCCTCAGATTCATCATCCTGAACACCAATTTTTATATTGACACTCTTAGGAGTTAATGAGATATTTAAAAATCTGCTCTCTCTATATACACATATAGCTATGATTTCCTTGATTCCTCTCTTTTTTATCACTCCTAGTTATTGCAATACTTGAGCGAAATTACAATACCGGTACTTTAATGCTGATTTTGCATAAGAACAAAATATCAGTATTAATGACAGTGAATGCCAGTATTTTATTAAAAAGTGAGATATGTCGCGGTCTCCATCTGCATAGTCTTTGTCCCTTATTCTGCATGAGACGGGCTGGAATCCAGGACTGAGAATCCTCTATTACTTGGCACTAAAACTCTACAAACAAGAAGACTAGAGAAAGAGGCCCCAATTAAAATACAATCTCCTGGGATCCCTGGGTGGCGCAGCGGTTTGGCGCCTTTCTTTGGCCCAGGGAGCGATCCTGGAGACCCGGGATCGAATCCCACATCGGGCTCCCGGGGCATGGAGCCTGCTTCTCCCTCTGCCTGTGTCTCTGCCTCTCTCTCTCTCTCTCTGTGACTATCATAAATAAATAAAAAGATTAAAAAAATATATAATCTCCTGTGGAAGAGGACACCAGGTCCACAGGAAATGCATCCGGCCCTAGGAGTGAACGGGAGGGCTGCAGAGGGAATTTGGCGAGTTAAGCCAGGGAATCCTTCAGTGTCCACTTTCCTGTCCTCACCTAATCCCGTCGTACCTTCTTGCTTCTATTTTCTTTAATTCTTTGACGTTGACCTGGGTCTCCTCAGTAAAGCAGGGGAAGGCAGTATCAACCACAAAAAAGAGGCTCCCCTGCGTGGATCTTAAGTATGAGGGGTCGGGAGTGATACTTTCCAATCAGGGCATCCGTGCTCGATTCAAAGCAGCAACGTGGCTAATAATTCTCCGGGTACATCTCAAGATGGAAATAAGGTATTCCCTATGTAAGTACCTCAATAGTGATAACCCAAGGAGACCATCCGTATTCTAATAGCACAGACCACAAGTATTGTAATCACTAAACACCCTTATATTAACTGTGCCCATCTGGCCATCAGACAGAACTGTTGGCAACTCTCAATCTTTACCGCCTCCACCAATTGTCAAATTTGGTGCCGTTCCTCACCTGGGTTCTGTATACTGTGTACAGGCATTGCAGCCCCCACCTCTCAGCCTTGTAAACTATCCCCCGCCCCCGACCGCCCAGCACCACCTGTTGTAACCAGGAACCCAGGCCCTGCCACCGCTCTCTCCGAGATGCTCTGATGGCTCCCTCTCCCGTAACGAAAGGAGACCCAGATCCATTACCTGGCCTTCAGAACGGCCCGCGACCCCTGCCACCTCTTCCTGCATCTCTCTCCCCAGTGTCTGCTCTGCTTTGGACACAATGGTCCCTTTTCTCTTTCTCCAACACCTGCAGCCTGTTGCCCTTGCCTGGAAAGCTCTTCTCCCACAGCCTTCTCTCCAATTAGATCTCACCTCACATGTCACTTCCTCTTAGAGAAACTGTCACTAAGCCACCGATCTACAAAAGCCACCCAAGTGGCCTGGATCACTGCACTTGGTCCTACGGTTTAAGATTTATTTATGTGAGAGAAAAAGAGAGACAGAGAGAGAGAGAGAGAGAGAGGACACACATGTGTGCATGAGCAGGGGAGGGGTAGAGGGAGAGAATTTCAAGGAGACCCCCTCCTCCTCTGCTGAGTGCAGAGCCAACGTGGGGCTCGATCTCACGACCCTGAGGTCATGGCCTGAAATCAAACCAAGAGTCAGACGCTCAACCAACTGAGCCACCCTGGTACCCCCTTAGTCCTATTTGACATATTTGTATAACTGTTTGTTCACCATCTGTTCTCAAGAGAATACAAGCTCCACCAACTCGTGACATTGCTCTTACCGCAGAATCTGTGGCGCATCACATGCACAAATAAGCATTTCCGTGAGAGAATAAATATTCACCATCTCTGCCAGGTATCGCGGAAGGCTGTATATGGACGGTGTTATCTGCTCTACGAAATATCCTTACAAAGTAGTTTCTATTAATTACTCTTCTCAGTTTACCAGCGAGGTTAAGTGAATTTCTGAGCTGACACCAGAGCCCACTCTCTACCTGGTCCCTGCACTCTTATCGCCCTATGATATCCTAGGGAACCTGTTCTTGACAGGTCGCCGCATGACTATCAGAAGCCTTCTCGTTCACTGGAAAACGATCAAGGCTGCATCCTCAGATCCAGTGGGAGGTTTATGTTACTGGGGCCAAACGTCTTTAGAACGGGCGATCCCATAGCCAGCCTGCGGGATAACTACAGGTCGAGAAGTGTGCTGCTGTTGCCAGGAGCACGGCCCTGGGCTTGGCTGTCTGGGATCAAACCCCCAACCCTACACTTGAGGCCGGAGGCCTAGATCAGGTTTCTCGGAGCCTCTGTACTCCTGGCCCTCATCTGCAAAACGGGGATGATCACAGGTCTCCAAAAGTTAAGTGAGATGCTGCGTGACGCATGTAGAAGAGGAACGGGGCCAACAAAAAGACTTCAGTAAATGTTTGCTAGAATTTTTATTCTTACTAAATATATCCTGACTATTTAATTACCCAGTACACCCTTCTCTTCGCTGAGCTAGATTATATATATTACAATAACCCAAATTTATTGCCCCCAGGACTCTTATATTAAGAAAGATTTTTCCTCTCCCTCTGCTTTGCTTGGGTACAGGTTAAGAATCCTTGAAAAAGAGCCTCACAGGGAAACAGGGTACACGGAAGCACTAACTTAATAAAACCCAGTGATTAAGCCTGGGAGAGTCAACGCTCTGTCCAGAGCCATTTGTCCAACGCGCCTGAGGAGGCGAGAGCCAGAGCACGATCCGGCTGCCCAACCTCACGCAATCGCCTAGCGGCAGAGCGGAAAGCAGCAGCTTCGGCGTCTCTGACCCCGAGACATAAACTTCTCCCTTAGGCAGAGCCAAGGCCCTGGGCCCAGCTAAGGGGTCAGGATAGGGGCCGGGATTCCTAACTAAAACACCAAGGTGTTGGGAAAGCAACAGTCCGGTGGTTTAGCGCCTGCCTTTGGCCCAGGGTGCGATCCTGGAGACCCGGGATCGAATCCCACGTCGGGCTCCTGGTGCATGGAGCCTGCTTCTCCCTCTGCCTGTGTCTCTGCCTCTCTCTCTCTCTGTGTGTGTGCCTATCATAAATAAATAAAAATTAAAAAGAAAGAAAGAAAGAAAGAAAGAAAGAAAGAAAGAAAGAAAGAAAGAAAGAAAGAAAGAAAGAAAGAAAGAAAGAGTCCTGTGGGAACTTGGGCAACGGGACAGGCATGAAAATGCAGGGACTCACAAATTGGCCAAGTGCGACAGAAGGGCCGAGCCGGCTGCAAAGCCAGTGAGTCTAGAGGCAGGGGGCTTGCAGCAGACGTGGGGGACCCCGACCTCCTGCCTTTGGTCCCCAACATTCCCCCTGACCCCGAGCATCTCTCCTGACCCCGAGCATCTCCCTTGACCCCATGCATCTCCCCTGACCCCGAGCATTTCCCCTGACCCCGAGCATCTTCCCTGACCCTGTGCATCGCCCCTGACCCCGACCATCTCCCCTAAACCCGAGCATCTCTCCTGACCCCGAGCATCTCCCCTGACCCCACGCATCTCCCCTGACCCCGAGCATCTCCCCTGACCCTGAGCATATTCCCTGACCCTGTGCATCGCCCCTGACCCCAAGCATCTTCCCTGACCCTGACCATCTCCCCTGACCCCAAGCATCTCCCCTAAACCCGAACATCTCCCCTAACCCCGAGCATCTCCATTGACCCCGAACATCTCCCCTAACCCCGAGCATCTCCATTGACCCCGAGCATCTCCCCTGACCCCATGCATCGCACTTGACCCTGAGCATCTCCCCTGACCCCGAGCACATCCCCTGACCCCTAGCATCTCCCCTGACCCCATGCATCGCCCCTGACCCCGAGCATCTCCCCTGACCCCGACCATCTCCCCTGACCCTGAGCATCTCCCCTGACCCCGACTGTCTCCCCTGACCCCAAGCATCTTCCCTAAATCCAAACATCTCCACTAACCCCGAGCATCTCCATTGACCCCGAGCATCTCCCCTGACCCCATGCATCTCCCCTGACCCCGACCATCTCCCCTGACCCTGAGCATCTCCCCTGACCCCAACCATCTCCCCTGACCCTGAGCATCTCCCCTGACCCCGACCATCTCCCCTGACCCCGAGCATCTCCCCTTTGGTCCCTGTGCATCTCCCCGTGCATCTCCTGGGCCCAGGAGCCAACTGGCAGTGCCGGCCACACTTGCAGGAGTAACAGCGCGGCACTGCCAGCTTTCAGTGACAAAAGGAGTGTTTATGGCAGGCGCGCTGACAGCTGTCCGAGTGCCACATTTATTTACAAAATGTTAGTTAAATTACTGACAGTTGGCGCTGTGGAGGAAAAGCTGAGAGAAAAGCTGACATTTCTTGATCTAGCGGGTGCTCGCAGCACGGGTTCTGCTCCCCTATTTATTAATTCCATTATTTGCCTGTTACTTGATCTATTTATGACTTCTGGCTTATTCACCGGCCATTGCCTTTAAGAGGCTCTGAGTGTCCGGGCAGTTAAACCGCTCCACGCGATTTGGTTCCAGAGGCCCTAGGGCTCAACGTCGCCGGGGGGCTGGCTGTGGCATCCAGCCTCTTGTGTCTCTTCCCCGCGGCCTGGCACACGGCATCCTTCCAGAAACCTCCTGAGGGCAGGGGGTAAATCCTGCCCTGTTCTCTGTGGCGCCCGCCGCTGATCAGCGTCTGCTCATTAAGTTATGAATGATCACCGTCATCGGCACCGGCTCGTTTTTCCTCTTCTGTTGATCAGAGGCAGGTTTTCTGTGATGAAGCCGGACAAAGTATGTCCATTTTTTATTCTTTCTGACAGGGGCAATTAAGATAGAGGAAGAAGAATTTGGGTGATAAACGAAGATCAACATCCTGGCTGTAAAGAGTCGTAGACACCAAAACCTATTTCTGATGGAGCTTGTTTGTACAGTCTCTTCCCCCAGCGCAGGAAAAAAGCATACATTGCCTTAAACCATCCTCTGTTTTTTCTTTTTCCAATGTGTTTCTTCTCATGTCAAAATAGTGTATATTTTTGTTCATAATTTAAAATCCACAGATAACAGGGCACCTGGGTGGCTCAGTCGTTTGAGCGGCTGACTCCTGGCGTGGGCTCGGGTTCTACCTCACCTGTGGGACCAAGCGCTGGCCTGGGCTCGGGGCTCGGGGAGCCTCCTTCAGAGTCTCTCTCTCCCCCTGCCCCCCTCCTTGCTCCCTTGCTCTCTAAAATAACTCTTTCAAAAAATTTTTTTAAAGATTTTATTTATTTATTCATGAGAGATAGAGAGACAGAAAGAGGCAGAGACACAGGCAGAGGGAGAAGCAGGCTCCCTGCAGGAAGCCCGATGTGGGACTCAATCCTGGGTCCCCAGGATCACGGCCTGGGCTGAAGGTGGTGCTAAACCACTGAGCCATCCAGGGATCCCGTTTCAAAAAAAATTTTTAAATAAAATACACAGATAAGCAAAGCGTATCTAATTAGGCCTCATCTAGACATCCTCTGAGGTCGCGGCCTCTGTGCTTCCGTCCCCCACACTCTTCATTCACTCTTCTCCACAGCCCCTCCCACCAGTTATGAACTCTGAATTTTGTGTGTGATCCCATCCATGAAAGGTCTCATGCTCCTGGCAGGGAAGTTCTGCAAGCACAGGAACTGCAGTAAGTTTTGTTAACTCCCGTCTTCCGCGGAGCCCAAGACGGTGTTGGCCATGCGGTCGGCACATAATGAATATTCCTGAACGAAGCCCATGCCAGGGCTGCCCACGCGGGTCAGTCGGTTGGGAGCCCAACTCTTGATTCCATCTCAGGTCATGACCTGGGGGTCCTGGGATCCCACATGGGGCTCTTTGCTCAGCGACAAGTCTGCTTGAAGATTCCCTCCCCCCTCCCCTGACTCGTGTGTATGCACGTGTGTGTGCGCTCTCTCTTTCTCTTTCTCAGATAAATTAATCAATTTTTAAAAAAATCAAACCCAACATAGCCACATAGAGCATGCTTTTCTCAGTCTGTGTTCTGACAGCCCCCAACCGCTCTAAGCTCAGATATGAGGAGGATGTAGGCATGACCCCTGGGGAGGCCCAGCCAGGGGCCTAGACTCTGCTACCCTATCTTCAGGTTAGTGACCTGTTGCTGCTCCAGGGCAGGGTCATACTCGGGCCCTGCCAGCCCAGCCACCCAGTGCTCACAGACTTAGCCCCTTCTCGCCTTCTCCCCCACACCCCACTGCATCCCTTCTATGCTCCTCCAACCCCCCCACTCCGCCCATAACCCAGAATACAGGTGGCCTCCCAGACAGGCAGTGGCCTCTGTTCCAATCTCTTTCTGAGGCTCTGGCTCTGAAGCTTGCTCTACTTGGCCAGATCGGAGGCTGGCCGAGGACAGGAGCTGTGCTTTATATATCTCGGTAGCCCACACAGGGCACAGCACGAGCCCTACACACGGCAGCATGTGTGCAAAAAGCCCCAAGACCTATCACAGCAGTATGGGTTCCGGTGGTAACCTACTTTCATTTTTCCTAGATTTTTATAACATTGCCCTCTTTCTGATTTTAGAAAAGTAAAACTTAATCTTTGAAACATTAATAATTATAGAAAACACAAGAAAATCAAAGTGACTGATAATTCCACTACTCAGAAACTTGACGAGCATTCCTGTGTTAATAAAAGAGCCTTTCGGTGTATATCTCCGGCAGGTGTCTGGGTGCACATCTATGCTCACTTACAGGGCACTGAACCATTTTTGACAGATGAGTTATAGGCCAGTTAATTATCTGAAATGACTTAGAGTTCTTCCTTTATTCCATATTCAGTAAGATATTAATCTCAAATTATTAGAAAATACATAATGTCAAATGAAAAACGTTTTCAGGACAATAAATAACATTTCTTTTTATATAAAGAAAAAAGCAGGGGCACCTGAGTGATGGGTTGGTTAAGTGTCTGACTCTTGATTTCGGTTCAGGTCACGATCTCAGGTCGTGCAGTTGAGCCCTGCATCAGGCTCCATGCTGAGCCCAGGGTCAGCTTATCCTTCTCCATCCCCTTCTGCCCTTCCCCCGGCCTACGCTAGCCGGCTCACACTCTCACTCAAATAATTAAGTCTTTTAAAAAATTGAGAAAAAAAGCAAACAGACATAGACAATGCATTATTTAAGAATACTTATATATTTGGTAAAGCTATAAAGAAAAGAAGGAAGTAATAAAAAGGTTCAGGGCAAAGGTCGGCTCCTCAGAGGAGACAAGGTATAAAATAAGGAGGGAACATACGAGACTTCGCAGATAATGGAAGGTTCTCTTTCTCGGAGAAGGTGAGGGGCATGTAGGTCATCCGCCTGTTACGTTTCTATACATAGATACGTTATACACACCTTGAGGTATAAAATATCTCATAACAAAAGGGAAATAATACATATGTGGTTCTTACTATACCCAAAATATTGTGTTACTGAAATCAACTTTTCATCAGCACTACAGAGGGCCCTACCGTGAGCCAGGCCCACGCGAGGGGCTGGAAGGTCCAACACGGACACAGAGGAAGGAGGACCAATCCCAGGGCAACCGGTAACACATGTCCTTCACCATCACGATGCGTCCCAACCATCCCCAATTTCTAGCAGGAAAGAACGTGGTGATGAAAATACTTAATAGGAAAGTTCAAAATGTATTTTGGTTGGGAGCTATATGTAAATACTTCCTTAAAAACGGGAGTATGTTTAATTAATATTTTATCTGTGATTCAGCAGTAACTATTGAGGAATACGGACTAGACATACCATAGGTATACACTGTAGGATTAGGCCATCAGCGCCAACTAAGGTAGTAATAACAAAGAAGAATGAACAGTACCTATTTACCTCTTTTAAGTAATGAAATTTTTTTTAAATTAAATAATAAAATAAGAGTAATCGTCTATGGCCTCTCTGCTGAAGCTTTTATTACAGATCATTCTTTCAGGACATTTCATCAATCTCAACCCTCGTAAGACCAGGAGCAACAGTGGCCTGGCAATGTGCCAGAGCCTTTGATCGTCATTGGAAATGGAAGTGCAAGGATGGCGGACTGGTTTTTTCACCCAAGGAAGCCAAGGGACCTGTACTCCAGGGGAATTTCATGATCCACCAAGGAATTTCCAAATCCGCACAATGTCACAGTTGGAAGCGGCTTCATACTTGGTGGATCAATGTAAGCCTAACCGACAGCCAGAGAGACAGAAAAAGAGCTTTTCCCTAATTATGGTAAGTGCTGATTAGATGAGGTGGCTCAGGTCACTGAGGGAGCTCAGCGCAGGTTCCCTTGGCTAGCGTCAGGGCTCTGAGCTGTCCGTGACACACAGACACAAATCAAACATGGTCTTTGCTTTTAAAGAACTTAAAATTGAACAAGGGCAGGGCATGAAAATAATAACAAATTACAGAAACGTGAAAAAAATAATATATAGCCCCCAAAATGATCAAAATGTTGTAGCAGCTTCCACAGTACTAAGAATGAAATCCAAAGGGGTCACTACAGTCACTGCAGCCATGTGGCCTGGCCTTGGCTCTGCCCGCCTCTCCATGGTCTGTGCAAGTCACGATGTTTCTCCCTCTGCACCTTGTACCTGCGTCTTTCTTCCTGCTCGGTCCTTCCCCAAATGAACACACACTCAACTCCTTCACTTCATCACACTTGACTCAAAGGCCTTGCCTTAGAAAGACTTCCCCCAACCAGGGTGTCTAAAATTAGCACCGTCTTTGCATGTTTCCATCCCCCCCACCTGCTTGCTTTCTTCTTGAGAGTGTGCAACACTCCCTGACATGTAGGTAACCACTTCTCTGTCCGTTGTCCTCACGTGCCCCAGGGTCTAGAACAAGGTTTGACACTTAGCAGGTGTTGAAGAATTACTTGTTGAACAAATGATGCATGGTCATGAACAATAAACTATGGAAACCTGGGTGAGTAAGAGGTTTGGGTGAGATTATGCTGTTTGCAGGGTTTTCAAGGTCTTGGACCTGGGAGAGAAGAAAGAGAGAACAGGGGAAAAGGGTATGGAAAAGCAATCAGGCTAAGTGAGCCACGGAGGGTGTGTGCTGGAGCACCTGAAGGCACAAAATATGGGACAAACTACGAAAGCCTCAGAAGAGGTTTGTGCCCAGAAATCCAGGCAAGAGACACAACATAGATGGAGCCGCCTACTTTCCATCAATCTCCCAGCTGCGATAAACAGTTTTAACTTCTTCCTTTTCCCCCTAATTGAATGTATTATGAACAGAAGATGACATGTTCAATGCTTATTATATGTCAGGCACAACAGTTGAGATGTTATAAGTTATCCTGTGCAATTATTATAAATAACTATGATTATTAAAGGATGTGAGGGCTCATAGTAAACGCTGCTAATGATGCTGTGTTTTGTTGTGGTTGTTATTATTTCAATCTTACAACTACTCTGTCAGGTAGGTATTGAGGTGTTACTCAGCCACATTTCACAGATAAGAAAATAAAGGCTCAGAGAGGTTAATAATTTCACAAATGAGGTTTCAACTCCAGAGTCCCTTTATCTGCACTCCAGAGTCATTCTCAATTAGTGTGTTTTCTGTAGACTAACATGAGTGGAGTATATATGTTTAGGATCTGTATTTATATCTTATATCTGCACAAGCCACAGAGAAAATTCACAGGTAGGTATCCGCCGATCGAAGGCTGACAATGTGTTAAGCCACCCTGGGGCTTCCTTCAAAGTCCCCTAATTTCATCTCTGTTCCAGCTTCAAAAAGTCCACCTTTCCATACTATCTGATATCCCACCCTCCATTCCTCCTTTTAGTTAGTTAGGAACACCATACTGTGACTGGATTTTTTTAAAAAAGATTTTATTTATTTATTCATGAGAGACACACAGAGAGAGAAAGGCAGAGACCCAGGCAGAGGGAGAAGTAGGCTCCCTGCAGGGAGGCCTATATGGGACTAGATCCCAGGTCTCCAGGATCACGCCCTGAGCCAAAGGCAGACGCTCAACCGCCGAGACACCCAGGTGACCCTACGAATTAGATTTTGAAGGTCTGTTGGAAACTGAGGCTCAAAGAGCTCGTACGAAGCAGAATGGGCAACAGCCACCACGTGCACACGTCATCCAGCAGGTAGGTCACCAGCTCCAGCATAGCTTAGGTGAAAACAGCAGGTGGCAGGGAAGTCATCTGCTTTGGATAAAAATTCGGATACAGAGAGCCCCTCCTCTAGGCTGACTCTCCACGTCTTCCTCTCAGTGCACTCTGAAGGTCAGGCCTGTGTCTCCCAGAGACTGGATGGGCCTGGGAGTTCCCACTTTCAGACTCAGTCTCCGACCACTACCACCACCTGCTCTGAGCCGCCCAGCATCCCAGTGGGATCCCTGGAGCCCGGCACCAATTACTAATTATACATTAATGGTAACAAGCAAAGCAACTATTTTTTCTCAATACCAAAGATAACCCTAAGGGCAGGGAAATGTCAAACTGAATGCTTAATAAAGTTGGTGCAAAATGCTCTAGGGGCACAATGCTAAATTTTCAGGCAGACATGGAGATGATCCAAGGACTAGAAAAAAGGTAAAAACCTCACCTTCTTAGCATACGCAGTGTGTAGGTTTGATTACTGAATAGAGATATGAAATATGCACTAAATAATTCTTCTGAACAGCTCATTAGGCCTAATCCATCTCTGATTTCTATGAGTCCATTAATTCCAAATATGTGTCTGCTTATACACACACACACATCCACACAGGATCATAAAACGCTGGCTTCATTTCACAATGTAATATCCTGGAAATGGCAACAGGTAAAACATCAAATTGGATATTATGCAGATTTTAAAAGTTTATAATTTTCAGATGTGATAAATGGCAATGACAAAGCATAATGGATCAAAGAAGGATGGCATTTCGGCTAGAAAACACCAGACCCATATGGCCGGATGTGTGTGAGGCACCAGAGACTGGCTGCCACAAACCACAGAGCTGTGATGGCCCAACCGCTCCCCACGTGGGAACGTCGCACGACAGATAAAATCGACACCGGTGTTGTCTTTGTCTATGTGGGATTTTTATTTATTTCTCATCTCCTCAAATCCGTGCTACTAGCAATGTCCACAATAGCCAAAGTGTGGAAGGAGCCTCGGTGTCCATCGAAAGATGATGGATAAAGAAGCTGTGGTCTATGTATACAATGGAATATTCCTCAGCCATTAGAAACGACAAATACCCACCATTTGCTTTGACGTATATGGACCTGGAGGGTATTATGCTGAGTGAAGTAAGTCAATTGGAGAAGGACAAACATTGTATGGTCTCATTCATTTGGGGAATATAAAAAATAGTGAAAGGGAATAAAGGAAAAGGAAAGAAAATGCGTGAAAATATCAGTGAGGGTGAGAGAACCTGAGAGACACCTAATTCTGGGAAACGAACAAGGGGTGGTGGAAGGGGAGGTGAAAGGGGTGACGGGGTGACTGGGTGATGGGCACTGAGGGGGGCACTTGATGGGATGAGCACTGGGTGTTATGCTATGTGTTGGCAAATTGAACTCCAATAAAAAATTTAAAAAAAAAAGATTGAATGATTTAAAAAAATCCGTGCTGCTATAGTTTGCTCCTGAACGTGGATGTTACACTAGGTCTCAGGCATGCAAGGGCCCACGCGCCTCTTCGTACTCTTTACCTGTCTTTGCCTTGCTCGTCTTGCAACAGGTCATGAGACTTGCTGCTTCTTCTGCCTACGAGGTTTCTCCTGCTGATTCCTGTCAGGACCACACTACCCTCCTGCCCACCCTGCCAACACCCCTGCCAACATTATTCTTTCCTCTACTCATTTTACTTTCTGGCATAGTGCTTTCCGACACACAAAGTACTGTTTGTACGCTTAGTTACTTAGTGATGACTGGGGCCTGTCGAGCACGGTTGCACAGGTTGTGTGCTGCGCAAGGACAGTGGGTAGAAGGATTTAAAGGAGCACAGCTCTGTCTATCCCACCGGGAGCCCTAGGGATGGACTTGTCAAACAAGAGGAGGGGCACCTATTCCTAACTGGTCTGTGCAAGTTGCGTGCGGGAACAGGACACCTGTTTTCCAATTCATACAAGCTGCAGCCCTGGTATCCCCTCATTAAGAATCACTCTGTGCAAAAGGAACCCAGTACTTGGCACCGTGCCTGTACATGTACAAGATGCATAGGATGTGGTGCTGAAGTGGCACAAATGAGCTCATCCATTTATTTCCCAAGAACGCATTAAGCAACTATTATGTGCCAGGCCCTGTGCATCACTCAGAGACAACAGGGAGCATAAGACACAGTCCCTGACTCTATGCGTCTGTGTCGCCCCCGTTCCTTGTAGATCCCCTGCCACAACTGGCCACCTTCTTCCCTTTCCACACTTTCCATCACCTCCCCCTGACCCTTTCCTACCACACCACCTGGTTGTGCTTCTAAAATCTGACCTCTGACAATGGTTTTCTCTCCTTTCTCTTCAACATTTTCAAGAAAAAGCCTACAAATCATCCCATCTGTCTCTTTACTGTGTGTCAATTAAAACACTGAGTGTTGGAATATCTCTAGCACAAAAGGTTACACTAAGTAAGAAACCTCCAGCCATTAATGAGCAATTTGTCATCTGAGAGGTATTTCCACTAATTACGCCATGTCTCGAGTTGTAGCCATTATGGACATGTGCTAATTTACTTCAAGGTAAAACTTTTCTTTGTCACTGGTTTTCACATATTCTGTAGTCCAGACATTTTACTTGGTTCAGAGATGTAAAGAGTCAAGCAAATGAAAATCAAACATTTAAGGCTTCAGTTTGAAAAGGCCATCGTTCCCACTTTCAGACACATGCAAAAATCACCAAAAGGCTTGCTGAGAAATTTTAATAAGTGCTTAAGTTTGGACTTAAAAAAAAAATTCTGGGTATTTCTATGCAACTGCAATCAGGAAATATGAATTACAATAGTTGAATTAGGCAGCGTCATGCTAGCTACTGTAACAAACGAACTCCAAAATCCCAGAAGCCCATCACAATGGAAGTGTATTTTTTTCCTTCTGTGCAATAATCTCACAAACGAGGTTCTGGGTCAGCTGGCGGGGCAGGGGTGGGAGCCCTGCTCTGTGGAGGCGTTCAGTGACTTGGCCGATGATGGAGCATCTGCCAAATAGGATATGGGCTTCCAAGGTAATTTCGGACATCAACGTCCAGATGGCGTAAGAAGGAACAGCGTGAAGTATTTCATACAGGGGATTTTTATGGGCCAATTGCACATCACTTTTGCTCACATTGCTCTGGGTAGACCCTGGTCACGTGGCCACACCTACGTTCAAAAGAGGTTGGGAGATGGGAGTCAAGGTTTGAACCTGGGGAGGAGGATAAACAACCCCCATATTTTTGAACAGCGAACAATTTCTTCCTCAAATGTAAGAACTGAACCGAGCGGTAGGGGTCATGCCCTGCCTTCTCATTTCCGACACAGGGAAACTAGGAAACACACTAATTTTCTTCGCAGTATCCCACCGTGAGTGGTGACAGAGCCGGGACTGAAACTCAGGTCACCCCAACCCTCAGCCACTCAACACCTTCCAAAAACAATGACACTTGCTGAGACTCTTCAAAACCATTCCAACACAAAGATGCAGGACTTGTAGCAACATGGGCCTCCAGGGCACCCGGGGTCACCCGACTCAAAGCAGTTCTATTTGCCCACAGCAGATCCATTTCATGCTCCATCCTCCCCCTGCCGTAGGAGGCTAGCCCTGACTGAGTGCCAGGCGCTGCTCGAAATGCTTCCTCCTTCCCTCCTGGCTCACCACTCCTATTATCAAACAATGACAAAACTGAGGCCCAGGGAGGTTAATCAATGTGCCAAAGGTCACACAGCTGGGAGGTGGCAAAGCCAAGATCTGAACCCAGAGAGGGGCTTGGCTCCAGACCCTGTTCTCAATCATCATGCTTTGTAGCCATAAGGTAGACTTCCCTTAATAAAGTTTTAAAAATACATAATGGACATGGAATAATGTGTTAGAAGTGAGGCTCACAGCCTGATTTCTAAGTGCCACTTCCTTCCCTTCCCCCATGGCTATGGGCCCTAATCCTTATTTTCAAGTGTTTATTAGATTTTCTATAAAACCTCTTGTGAAAATGGAAATTTAAAGGTCCTTTAGGCTCTGCACATGCAGATTTTATGAAGTGCGTCACACTGCCTGGACGAGACTGCCCCCCCCCCAACTTCCTATTCCTCTCAGTGTCCGGGAAGACAAAATTCAGGTTAGGTCACACCCCATCGATTTGACCTCTGTTTAGGAACACCCAAACTTTGGCCAATACAGATACAAACCAGAGTCCCCTCTTCCTAATGAAAGATAAATAATTTTCACTATTAACAGCTTAGTATTATTCCTATAAAGTTTTCACTCACTCGACAACCATTTCTTAATACACGCCACGTTCCAGGCCACAATTTAGCTGCTATAAATGAGAGCAATAACGTCAGTAGCCTTAGGGATCTTACATTTTAGTGGAAGAGGCCATAAATAAATAATAGATGAATAAATAACAGAATTCTCTGAGTGTTAAGGGCAATGAAGAAAATTAAACCCACGTAGGGGAACAGAGGAAAGTGGAGGATGGCGGGACGGTTATCTCAAACAACATGGTCTGGAAAGTCTTCCTTGAGGATGGGGTATCTGAGCAGAGGCACAAATGTCATGAAGATCCAGCCATAAAACACTGCAGTGGGTCCTGGCATATGGAAGAGCATTTCCTCCAGCAAGAAGTGATCTGGTGACTCCATGGAACAACACAAAAGTTCAGTGAATGGTATCCTTGCAAGTGCAGCAGGTGTGACACAAGGGATGTCTAAGGGGTAGGCAGGCACCAGGCAACACAAAGTTTTTATACCATCCAAGTATTTGCATTTCTTCCTACATATACTGGAAGCCACCATGAGGCTGTGAACAGAGTGGTATGATTTGATGTATGTTCTTAGAGGACAACATGAGCCAGGAGGTGGAGCATGCCTCTGCTAGGGCAGCAGGGGAGCAGAAGGACTAGATGAGAAGCTACTGGAATAATCCAGGAAGGAGCTGATGGCGGCTCTGACTAAAGACGTAGAGTTTGAGATGGTGAAACATCGTCTGGATGGAACTGGAGGGTATTATGCTGAGTGAAATAAGTCAGTTGGAGAAGGACAAACTATATGGTCTCATTCATTTGGGGAATATAAAAAATAGTGAAAGGGAATAAAGGGGAAAGGAGAAAAAATGAGTGGGAAATACCAGAAAGGGAGACAGAACATGAAAGACTCCTAACTCTGGGAAACGAACTAGGAGTGGTGGAAAGGGAGGTGGGCGGGGGGTGGGGGTAACTGGGTGATGGACACTGAGGTGGGTACTTGACGGGATGAGCACTGGGTGTTATTCTATATGTTGGCAAATTGAACATCAGTAATAAATAAGCAAACAAACAAACAAAACTTTAGAAAAGAGGTATCTTAAAAGTAAAGGCAAACAAGATGTATTGATGCATCAGGTGGAGCATAAAAGAGAAAGAAAAAATAGAGATCCTTTGAGTGTGAGGCTTGAGCAGTTGGCTGAATGATGGTGCCCATTCCTAGGATCAGGTCAGACAAGGAGGAAAAGATCAAGTTGTTGGATGGAGGTGGGTTAGATGAGGCTGGTATCAAGAGCTCTGGCTGGTGGCTTTGAGTTTGAAATGTCTGAGCCAAGGAAAGAAAGAGAGAGAGAGAGAGAGAGAGAGAGAGAGAGAGAGAAAGAGAAAGAAAGAAAGAAAGAAAGAAAGAAAGAAAGAAAGAAAGAAAGAAAGAAAGAAAGAAAGAGAAAGGAAGGAAGGAAGGAAGGAAGGAAGGAAGGAAGGAAGGAAGGAAGGAGGAAAGAAGAAAGAGGGAAAAGAGGGAAAGAAAGAAAAAGAGAAAGACAGACAAGACACATCAGAGCCATAAAAGCAAAGCTGAGGATTAGCACTAGGATCTATGGTCTGGTGCTCTCCCGGGAGCACCTGCTGAGGGCAGAGCAGAGGGCCACAGCAAGAACGGCTGTGGGTGACACAGCCTCATGGCAAACTCACAACACAAGTGGGGATTTGGAGAAAGACAAAGAATGTCCAGAAGCCACAATGAGTAGCAAGGAGAAGTCCAGGGCTCACAGTAAACAGTACATAGGAGAAAAACACCCAGTGTCGACATGACTCTAGGAAGAGAAATAACTCAGGAAACAGCCACAGTTCAAGCTTAAGCCAAAAAGATAGATAGATGATAGATAGATAGATAGATAGATAGATAGATAGATAGATAGATAGATATAGAGATAGAGATAGATAGAGATAGAGAGAGAGAGAGAGAGAGAGAACGTTCAGGAAAAAGACTGGCAACCTAGGGATTTTGCTGATGACAGATAACGAAGCTCAGACAGTAGAAAGGTTTAGAGGATTAGAGGGAAGTCTTCAGTCGGTTCAGGTCACTGGAAGTACAGGACTGTTAGGTAGGAATCTAGACAATGACACACGACCCGGCGCAGCAGGAGGGCTTTGACTTCTGGGGTGGCAGAGGTCACTGAGACACGGAAACACTAGGGCTTGTCCTGATGGTCTCTTAGGAAAAAGAGGGTCATGATCCCTCAGTACAGCTCTGCTCCACCTCAGCCTCCCAGATACTTGTAGGGGAGGGCTTGGGTGGTCATCACGACGAGGAGGGGAACAGCCATGCCAAGGACAATCAGAGCTCTGACATCTCCTCTGTGGACTGCGGTGGCTTGAGTCACAGTGGGTGACGGGGTGGTCTCACCTGGCTTTTCACCGGTCCTTTATATATGATGATTATTCAAGAGAATTATTCCTTTATCATTTCTTTCTCCTAGTCCATGTGCTTCCTGGGGCTGTTATAACAAACTGGATGGCTTAAAACGACAGATATTTATTGCCTCGCAGTTCAAGGGGCCAGAAGTCTGAAATCAAGGTGTTGGCAGGGCCACGCTCCCTGTGAAACCTGTAGGAGAGAATCCTTTCCTGCCTTTTCCTTCCAGTGGCTCACTGACAATCTTTGGCATTCCTTGACTGACAACTGCATAACCCCAACCTTGGCCTTCATCACCATATGGCATTTTCCCTGTGTGTCTACTGTGTGTCTCCATGGCCCTCCTCTGACAAGGATGCCAGCTATGCTGGGTCAGGGGCTCCCTTCACTCCAGCGCCATCTCATCTTAACCTCATTAGTTACCTTTGTGATGACCCTATTTCCAAACAAGATCACATTACGAGGTACTGGATGTTGGGGCTTCTACATATCTTTTGTTTTCCTTTTTCTTTCCCTCCCCCGTCTTCCTTCCTTTCCTTCTTTTTATTCTCGTTTTGGTGGGAAGCACAATTCAACCCACAACAAAATACAATTCTTTCCAGCTTTCACATATAACAACTGCACCAAGTGAAAAGGAATTTGCATGTATTCTCTATCCAACTTACTTCCTCATAGCTTTTGACGGGTTAGGATTATTTTGGATTGAGCTTGCTTGATGAGTAAATTTGTCCAAAGATGATTATTCTGAGTGTGAGTACACTTTTCCACTCATCAGCTCCATTATAGCCTCTTTGAAAGCCAGAGAAGACCAAGAAATTATCTTCATACAAACGTATCTCTGTTTGCCTTCTTGTGGCCAACAAAGCTTTATCTGATGGTTGATTTCAGTTTTGTCATTTTCCCTCAGTCTTGTGGTTGATGCTTTTTTCATTAAAAATTATATTACTTAAAAAAATCCATCAGCAAGACTGTAAGATTATTTCATACGTTCATCTTATAAGATAAATCTAAACCCCCAAAGCTTTCTGAGCCAAAGCATCTCACACTGAGAAGAGAGCAAGTTGGTCAAACATGCCCAAATAACCCCAAATAACTCAACCATGTCAATCAAAGAGATTTGGGAAAACCAGATAGGGAAAGGATGAGACTTCTATCTATAACTTAAATTAGTTTTCGCTCCATGGCATACAGTTGAAGTGAAAAGGACTGTTTTTGCACTTTCATTGGGGATTTCTGTGATCACTTTCTAATGCCAGGGACACTGGTCTTACCCCAGACTTGAACAGAAGAAAATTTACCAATTGCAGAGAGACTTCCTTCTCAATTTTCACCATCACTGTGCATCCCCTGAGCTGGCCTCGTAATGCATAAGAGATGTGAATGAATGGAAAGTTTCCAATCAGAGAATATTAGAAACAGAAGGCTTCACCACCACCACCGCCACCAAACCCAGGCTAAGGCATGGCATCCCTACTTCTATTTGCTAGTTGACTCCAATGTAATTATCATGGAAAAATCAGTCTTCCAAGGGGAAAACAAAACAAAACAACAACAAAACAAAACAACAACAACAACAACAAAAAACTCTACTAATCCTAAATCTACACATGAACTCCTGACCAACAATTTGTTTCAGAGAACCTGCCTCTACGGAGCCTTCTGTAAGGCTTTTTTTTTTTTTTTAATTTTTTTTTTTTGGTAGGAAATTCATCTTTAGAGCCATGAACTGTCAGAACTTGCTATGCAACAATCTTGTTATGAAAAATAAAGAAATAGCTTTCTTCTCACTCCCTGTCAGAAATAAAACAGTGCAAGAAATTATTTGAACTGGAGAAGAGTCCTAGGATCTAAACGGATGTGTAGAGAAACACACAAAAGTACAATTACCAGTGGGTGGAGAGGCATTCCTCTCTTTGTAGACCTTTCAGAAGCAAGACCGGGTATATCAATCAGAGTGAAGGTACATGGGTGTTTATGCTGCAACAGTTTATAATGAAAAGTGCCAAAGGTGTGAATTTTATATATAAATATGCATACATATATATGGGTGCATATGTATATACCTACGGCGAGAAAGAGAGAAATAGTCTTACACCAAACTTTATGTGTATTATTTCATTTTAACCCAAAATAACCCCTTGAGGTAGGGCATAACCATCCTCTTTACACAGAGATATTAAAAACTTTTGCCTGACAGCTCACAGACACGGTGCTTGAGCCAGGCTTAGCGGAATCCTGTCTCCCAGTTTTCTTTCCAACATACCACTCCTACTAGAATCTGAGTTAGTGAGGTCTTTATTGGAAATCTTCACCTCCGACATCGCACTCCCATGAAACATTCCTATTGCCTCCTCCTCCTCCTTGGTGCACATGTGCAATTTGGAAATTGCATCCTAAACCCACCCAGTTCCTACTTTCCTAAATACACTACTATTTGACCATCTCTGTGATGTTAATTGTGTCGTTAATTTTTTATCAGTAATCGATCATGCAGAACGGAGACTCCTCAAGCTTTTCCCAAGGAAGCAAAGTAACCTCAAATATTGGAAGGATAGGGGATCCCTGGGTGGCTCAGTGGTGTAGCACCTGCCTTCGGCCCAGGGCCTGATCCTGGAGTCCCAGGATCGAGTCCCACATCGGGCTCACTGCGTGGAGCCTGCTTCTCCCTCTGCCTGTGTCTCTGCCTCTCACTCTCTGTGTATCTCTCATGAATAAATAAATAAAATCTTTAAAAAAATATATTGGAAGGATAATGCTTTATTTTACCCATCTGTGGAGACTTGAACCTAAGAGAGTAAATATGCCATTAACATCAATCATACATTTTTTCAAGATTCTCCCATAGTGAGAGATGCCAGTGGTCTTACCTCTAGTAAAACGAAGAAGGAAGTTTATGGGTCAAGGTCTCACCCACTCTGCCTCCCACTACCAGGGCACCTAGGTACACTGGCTTGTGGGATCCTCACAGAACTGTGTTTCTACCTCAATTTGTTCAATATCCCAGGCCAGAGAAATACATGATGATGTTTGAAGATTTGCTAACTCCCCATGAGAGAGTCCAAGTCTACTCATTTCAGAAGCAAAATATTGGTGGGAGAACCTGGAATAGACTGACTCTGAACCAACTAGGGAGATTCTAGGGTTGTGTAACGAGAAGGAACTTGTAGAGGCCAGCCAGGTCACTCTCCATGTCTCCGCATCTCCATGCCACAAAAGCTTAAACACTCCCAATACCTTATTCCTAAAATACTTCAAGAAAGGAGATTCTTAACGCTCCAGGACAAGGAGAAGAAACCAAATTCACCTGGTTTCTAGAAGGAGCCCCCCCTGGCCCTGAAGCAAAGAAGGAATGAGAGAAGCCCTGTGGTACAAAAAAAGATCCAGCTTCGAGTCAGACAAAACTGGTTCCAAGCTCCAGACTCAGCCACCATCTGACTGTGTGATCTGGGAAAATGCCTCACTCTTCTCCATGCTTTGGTTTCCTGATCTGTAAAATCAGAATAATAATCGCACCCACCTCGTGGAGCAGCTCTCAGGATTAAAGAAGACCCTGCTCGTAGAGGGCTGAGCATGGAGCCTGATACAGTGAGCAGAGCTGTCCCAGATGGAATCAGGGGTGGGGCCGAAGGCTAAAAACACAGGCGTCAGTGCCAGACACGACCGGCAGTGAGGAGTGAGCACAGTGACAAATGCTAGCTGACTGTCGCGACGCTGTCAGCAGATGCTCTGGCACTTAGTAGGGAACGGCGGCTCTCTTTCAGGCACAGGTAGCCCCACACGAGGGCTCATGGCCACGTGGGGAACCACCTCACCCTTCTGGAAGGCATCTCTGTGCAAGACTGATGGTCACTACCCTCATTGTCTGCAAGAACCAGTGCCTCAACTCCCCAGTCTCTGCAATCCCTTCAAACTCAAAAGAAACATTTCTACAAGGTGCTTGTAGGTGAGGCATGCAGGAGGGCCAGGCCGTCCCTCCGTGCCCTTCGCCAGGTGCCCATGAGAATTGGCATGCTCCTTCTCCTTCTGCCCCGTGCCTGGTTGGGTTTTTAGTTTTCCCATTATAGTTTTTGGCTCCTCAAAAGGCTGAGTAGGCTTCCAGGAGCTTCCCTGCACAACCCCATATGTCCATGATCTTCTGAGCCACAAGGCCACAGGCTGGATGCCTGGCAAGCCCCGGAGGTGAGCACACAGTGGTCCATCCAGGGAGGAGGCAGGGCAAGCAGAACAGCCCAGGCTTCCTGAGCGGCATTGCTATTCTGAACGAGTTAACTCATAAAGAACAGATCGATCGCTACACCACGAGACCACCACTGGCAGCCAACTCCAAAGAGAGAGAAAGAAGGATGGGCCGGGAGGTGCCTTTCTGTCCCCCTCTTTATCTTGAAAATGCTAATTTCCCTGAGGTCCACCTGGGGTTGAATCCTTCGTCAGAGAGGAGCATTTCTTCAAAGGCTTGGGGCCCGGGTAGGGCAGTGGCCTGGCAGGAAGAGGCACGCGTTCTGGGTGCAGCTATGAAGCAGCCGACAAATGACACAGTCCATCTGTGTCCCTGGCAGAAAGACACCAGCCCGATCGCTGGTGTGCGTTGTATCTCCTCAAGAGCAACCTCACACAGCTGGGCGGCCTGGGCAGAAATGACAGCGAGCCAGTCACACGTCCAGGGCAAGGACGACATAGGACAACCCGGGGCAAGGAGGAGGAGACGGTGATTTCAGACTGCCTTCAATCACTCCTGCAACAACTATTTCCTGGGCACCTTCTCTCGGCCCAGCACTGGTTACACACAGTGCTGAATGAGACAGGGCAGGTACCTGTTCTCCAGAACGTCACAGTGTGGTTGGGGAGGACAGATCACAAACACACAACCAAACATACGACTAGGAACACTTCAGATACGGATGCCTGCCCTGAAGAAAGAAAAACACAACCCAGATGATACGCTGGTGTGCGACGGACGGGTGGGGTGGTAGGGGTTATTCTGATTTGGGTAAAGGCTCTAGTGACGGGCTTCCACCTGAGTGGAGGCCAAAATGATAACCAACTGTCCATGGAGACAAGTAGAAGGGCCCTGCAGCAAGAATTTGTTTCCCAAGCTGATGAGGTAGAGAAAAGGCCAGGATGTCCAGAGCAGACAGACAGGCCGGATGGCCACTCTGACTTTATGAGCAAAAACCACGGGCCGAGCCCTGGGCTGGGTGTTGGGATACAGACATGAAGAAGGCATAGCTCTGCCCTCAAGAGGCCATGGGCTGGCTGGAGAGACAAAGGGAGAACCCATCTGCTATACAGTGAAATGCTAAGTGCTTGACATGATACGAATAAGGTGCCACAGCTTCCGACGTGTAGAAGGGCACTCCCTGGGTTTTCTCAAGTTTCAAAAACACATTATTCTGTGCTATTCCATGGAGTTGCTATATCAAAATCCGACTTCAATCTTGGACATTTATCAGATCTTTTCTTCTTAACTCATCCAATTTTTTTTTTTTTCTGTGGCAAAGCCTGCAGTCTAGATAAGTGACAGAAGGTAAAGCTCAGGCTCTGATACTCTCTTACCAGATGATCTCAATGAAATAAATCTTTTTACTAGCTGTTACCTCATTGGGGGAATATATGACGGCAGGAAACACATTTGTCGGGATTGCCAGGCAACAGGTGGACACTTAGTGGAGGTCTCCAGTTAATGACATCCACACAGCTGGGCACCTCAGGCTCTCCTGCCCCTCACTCCTTCTTCAGTATTCCCATAGAGGACCCAGGCCCACCCCACTCGGAGACAGGAAACTCTTTTCTGATCACACATACACATACATACACCCATTGGCTCGTGGGCACATGCTGCCTCACCTGCCCGTTACCTCTTTGTCCACCGTTACCACCTTTTGAGTTGGACTCAAGGCCCCGGAGTATGAAGTCCAAACCTCATGTCTTTTCACATCCCAAAACCCAGCTCAGGGCCCTTCACGTAAGAGCCTCTTAATAAATCCTTGCTGGTTGACCACAGCTGTATTTTAAGGCATGATGCTAGAGAAATGCGGTAAAGAGACCAATTGAACTCAGGCCGGGGGATATTTACGTTTTGTCCTCATTCATCTTATCTGTTGAGTAAACACGAGGGAGCCCACAGTGCTCATGGCATTATAAGGCACCATCTCTGCTTTCCAAGCACTAGCTGCCCCCCAATGCACGAGAAGAAAGAACACAGAAAGTTCCACATTGCAGGAGAGGGTCTAAGCCAATGTGAGCAGAGGAGACACTCAGTATCAGCACGGAGTTAGAACTCAGAACGCAGTAGGGACTCGACTCCCTGGTGCGCAAAATCAGCCCTGAGTCAGTGTCCCAGCCCTGCCACTTGCTATTTGTCTGATTTTACCTAAATTCCTCTCTTCAGACCTTCACTTCCTCAGCCACCAAGTTGAGATAATGACCTGCATTTCAGAGAGTTGTTGTAAACATTAAATGTCACTATGCATACAAAATAGTTAACACACACAGGAACCCGTGGATCGCCCACAGCACTACTCATTTTATTGACATTATTGTTACTCGCACCTCGTTGCTGGCTTCAAAACTTCCTATCTGTGCAACCTGAATCGAACGATGGAAACTCTCCATGCCTCGATTTCCTCATGTGTAAAATGGGGATGCGAACAGCACCTACACCACAGAGTCTTTATTAGGGCTGAATGTGAATACCATGGAGCAGGACAACTGGTGAGATACTATGCAAACCAGAATTCTCCCGGACACAGAGCAAGTGCTCCCTAAACCTTGGTTCATGTTCTTATTACTGCACATTCTGTTCTACATAACCTCACCCTCTTAAAAAAATATATGCATACAGACTAGCAGCAGGAGGGCAGAGAGGGTGGGAGATTGCAAATTGTTTGCGATTCCTTTCAGGCTGTCAATGCCACGGTTGGGTGAAAGGTTTCCCAATACCTCCACAAGGATCGTTAGCACTAATTGGATGAAATAAAACATTTTTAAAAGTTTCCTCACATTAGAATCTGCTGCTGAAGCATTTGTTCTTTGGGGACTAGAAGAGATCTTCAAAAAATGAAACTGGTGAGAACAAAGCAGAATAACATGAAACCAAAGCAAAAAAGTCCTCTGCTGGCTGAGAAGTAAACTACATGGCCCTCATGGTCAGCCACCACAATATGGATAGGGCGGCTCTCCAGGGCAGAGCACAGGTGCCTGGGGCCTCTGGACTTGTATTCTGTGTAGCTTGGTCAAATGCTGAAAAAAAGAAAGAAGAAGAAGAAAGAAGAAAGAAAAAAGAAGAAAGAAAGAAAGAAAGAAAGAAAGAAAGAAAGAAAGAAAGAAAGAAAGAGAAAGAAGAAAGAAAGAAAAGAAAGAAAGAAAGAAAGAAAGAAAGAAAGAAAGAAGAGAAGAAAGAAGGAAGGAAGGAAAGAAAGAAAGAAAGAAAGAAAGAAAGAAAGAAAGAAAGAGAGAAAGAAAGAAAGAAAGAAAAAGAAAGAAAGAAAGAAAAAAGAAAGAAAGAAAGAAAGAAAGAAAGAAAGAAAGAAAGAAAGAAAGAAAGAAAGAAAGAAAAAGAAAATAAAGGAAGGAAGGAAGAAGGAATGGAGGGTAAGAGGAAGGGAAAGAGGGAAGAACAAGAAAAGATCCACATAAACACACAAAGAGCAACAAAAAACAAAACCAAAACCCAAAAACCCCAGAGCTTGGAGCCAATGGACTCCTACAACCCAGAGTCATGTTATGTGCAAATGTAGCCATTTTTATGAATACAAATTCCTATTTGCTTCTTTGGGCACAGAATTACACAGTACGGAGGCTATGCTTGAGAATTCAAGGGCTGGAAGTCCACAAAAGTTCACCCCAACATGGTGGACCGCACTTGCTCTAGTGCATGAGAGCCTGAGAAGAATGAAGGTCATCCTGCAGAGGTATGAGCATCCGCGTGCAAGTCATCTGCTACACCTGCTGCCAGATTCACATCCCCAATCATTCCCATGGCCAGAGGCCACATCCTAGCTCCTCTAATCCCTGCCCTGTGGGGCTCCATCCACTGGAACAGTCTTCCTCCTGCATCTCGGTTAGACACTGAGTCCCAGGGGCTGGCACAGAATGGCACAGAATGGCAGGAGGTGTTCTAGGAGGGCCTTTTCATGCCACGGTAGGGTTGGGTCTAGAGAGGAAGCCCCACCATATTCCACTTTCTCCCAAAGAAGACCAGAGCAGATGTGAAAATGCAAACAGACATGAGTGTGTGAAAAGGACAGGAACAGGAGGCCCAGAGCGAGCAAGAAAGGCATGGAAGGAAAGATAAAGAGAAGCAGCCAGTACGTGATAATGCAATTTTAAGGAGAAACTGCTCCTAACTGAGGCCCATGCCCTGGCTCAGCATCTCCTGCATTTAGTCACTCTCCAGGGACTCTGGGTTCTCATGAGCCTCGAGGGGCTGAGACCAGATCCTGACTCACCCGACCCCCCTCACTGTCCCTATGATGTGGGGCCACTGTCTGCCAGGGCTCCTTTGCTACTTCTGTACCTGCAAACCTCTACCTGGCTGATTACCTTCCACCTTCTCATTGAAAATACCACCCCGTCTGTTCCTAAAATGTTCTCCATGTGAGGATGTCTCTGTCTCATCTCCCGGGGACAACGGTTTGGAGCTAAGGGTCAGGGACAAAGGGAACAACCAGAGAACACTTAAGTCATCATTGCACTGTTAGGGCTTCATGTCTCTATCTCTCATTAAGCAGCCGGAAATCACAGCATTTCTAGAGCTCGGTGAAATCCCCTTGTAAAGCAGATACAGTCATTCTGGGGGTGGGGGGGGGGAGGCAGTTAGATACTTAACCTTTGTCCAAAACAGTCCCTACAGGCCTTCATGGAAGAGGTGGCTTTGCTGAACCAATGAGAAACTAGGAATTCACTCGGGCCATGGAGGTTGGCTCCCCAAAGGCACTGGATGCCTGTAGGCCTTTCGTGGGTCCTTAAATCACAGCTTCCCGTGGCAATGTCCTAACAAGTCTGCCCTGTACTGCCCGTAGCCCCTCCTCAACATTTTCTGTCCTGCGGGTATCTCCTTAAGGGTGCCATCCACAAACAATGCAATTTTAGAAGAACAGTCACCAGGGGCAAAACAATGGGCACCAGCACCAACAGCATCCTTCCAAGGGTCTTCACATGCGAGGGAGAGGATTACTGCCTTGCTGCCTGGCAGCCGGCTCCACAGCCCAGCTTGGAAAACTTTATGTAAGAGGGCACGTTACATCAAAGACAGGCAGAGAATTACTCTTCGCGTGAACCTTCTTAACTTCTACCTCACGCGGACTCTTCCTAAAATTCCAGAGAGTGAGATTTTCCATCATAGTCACTAGTCCTCTGCGCCCCTCTCCTGAGTGGTGCACCTCCGTAGACACTGGAGACGGAGTTGACGCGCCAGCGGACAGGGTAATCAGGGACGCAGCCTCGTCCCACCTCATGCAAGACAGAGCCACGACTCTCCTTCTCCTCTTCGGTCTCTGCGAGCCTTAGCCACCCCCCCCCAACCCCCCAAGCCAATCAGGACCCAACTCAGCGCTGAAATCTGCAATCTGCTCGGGAGAGGAGTTGTGCACGGCATCCGCGGTCGGAGCACCGAGAGAGAACAGCTCACCAGAGTACATGACATGTTTCCGTGGACAAATCAGACTCATCTCCATGACTTCAGTCTCAGAGAGCCATGTTTAGACAAGCATGTCCTGCAGCCCACCGGCTCCTGGCATGAAGGCAGCCCAGGAGAGCCCAGACCCGTCATCGGCCCAGGACACAAGGGCAGCTGTGCAGGTGCACAGGAGCCCCCTGGCCACGGCCACCACCACCACGACCACCACCAGGACCACCACCACCCCGCGCCCGGGGGCGCCCAGAGTGCAGGCATTCACCACTCCTCCTTCGGGACTCATTAACTTCAGAGCGACTGCTCGCTGCAGGTCCCCAGTCACCACGGCCACCAGGCCACAGTCCTCGACCTCAGCGACCCCCTGCCTCTGCCGCCCCTCGTGCTTACCAAGTCCGGGGGCAAAGAGGCCACTTTTTTGGGGGGAAAGGCTCACCTCCCGACCTGGGAGCGCCCCCCTAACAGCGCCAGGCTCCTGGGGCAGCGCGCTGGGCCGGTGCACCTGCGGCCCCCGCGCCGGCTGCTCCCGCGGCGCGCGCACCTGCACCCCTGCCCCTGTCCTCCCGCAGCCCGGGCACAGCGCCCTGATCCACGCAAGGAAGGCAGCTCCCTACCTGAGGGTGGCGCTCTCCCCCTGCCGGACCGTCACGTTGTCCATGGCTTTGGGGAAGGTGGCATCTCCGCTGCGCACGGGCACTCCTGTGGGCACAAGGAACAGCAGCCTGAGAGACACGACCACGAGGCACTTCCAGGGCAGGAGCAGGTGCCCACAGACCCCCATCCTCGACGGCCGCGGCTTCCCGGGGCTCCGGCGGCGGCGGCGGCGCGCACACCCCCCACCCCGGGCGGGCGCGGGCGGCGGGCGGGGCGAGGGCGCGGGCTCGGGACCCGGCAGGGACCCCGCGGCGGCCGAGGGGCGCGCGAGGCGGAGAGCGCGCAGCCGCCTGCGAGGCTCAGGACTCCTCCCCCGGACCGGGCCTCGGACCGCCGGCGTCCGCGGGGCGCATGGAAGGGGGCGTCCTCCGCGTCCTCCTCCTCCTCCTCCTCCTCCTCCTCCTCCTCCTCCTCCTCCTCCTCCTCGGGGCGGCCCGGGCCGGGGGCCAGCAGGCGCCGGGCAGGTGCGGAGGCGCGGGCGCGTCTCAGGAGCCGCTTCTTCGCGCTCGCAGCTCCGACATGGCACTTGGGAGTGGAGGGAGCACTTTGCAGCCGCGGCGGCGGGGCGGGGGGGGGGGTGCAGCAGGTGCAGGAGGGAGACGGGCGTCGGTCCGAGCCCGCTCCCCGGGGCTGGTTCGCAGGTGTCTCAGTCCACGCCGGGGGGGGGGGGCAGCAAGGGGGGGGCGGGCAGCAGGTGCACGGGGGGAGGGGGGGACGGGGCGTGGGTCCGAGCCGGCTCCCCGGAGCTAGTCCGCAGGTGTCTCAGTCCACGCCGGGGGTGGTGGTGACGGGGTGGGGGGAGGTCAGCAGGTGCAGGGGGGCGACGGGGCGTGGGTCCCAGCCGGCTCCCTGGGGCTGGTCCGCAGGTGCCTCGGTCGGTCCACGCCGGGGGGGGGGGGGGGCAGCAGGTGCAGGGGGACGGGGCGTGGGTCCGAGCCCGCTCCCCGGAGCCGGTCCGCAGGCGCCTCGGTCCGCCGGGGGCTGCTGGCGGCGGCGGCGGGGTGGGATCCGACACTTTCTCCGTTAAGTTTCGGAGGCGGGAGCGCCGGCAGGAAAACAATCCGGAACAATGGCCAAGGTGCAGAGCGGCGCGGGCGGAGGCGGCCGGCGGGGCTGCGCGGGGTGCGCCCGGGCTCCTGCGGCAGCCGCGCCGCCAACTCGGGGACGTCCCAGGCCCAGCGCCGCGGCGTCCCTCGCGGCTCCCTCGCGGCTCCCGCTCGCTCGCTGCGGACGGCGGGGCGCAGCGGGGCCCGCACCGCGCGGATGGCTCAGCCGCCGCCCCCGGCCCGCGCTCCCCCCTCCCGGGAGCGGCCCCGACGCGCGGGCCCGGCCCCGGGTTGTCATGGCAGCGGCGGGGCGGTCAGCGCCGCTCTCCCCTCTCCCCTCTCCCCTCTCCCCTCTCCCCTCTCCCCTCTCCCCTCTCCCCGGGCCGCGGCGGGCGGGCGGGGCTCCCGGGGCGCTCCTGGGGCGCGGGGCGCGCCTTAACCCCTGCGGCGCCGCGCGGTGCCCCGGCCCCGGCCCCCGCCAGGACTCCAACCCTTTCCCGCCGCCCTCCCCCTCCCCCTCCCCCTCCCCCTCCCCTCCCCTCCCCTCCCCTCCCTCCAAGACCTGCCACTTGCGGAGGAAGCAGCAAGGCAAAGTTACCAGGCCGCCCTAACAAGCCCAAGACACCTCCTGGAAGGGTCACAAACTCATTAACTAGGGAAGGAACCCCCCGCAGCACGCTCGCCTGCACCTTTACAGTCATCAGATTCATTCCATTAGCATTTAGAGGGGATTTGGAGCGCGTGGGGAGGATGCTGCTTCGGGAGGGAATCGCATTCTTCTTCCAGAGTCAACGCCCACCCAGGCCCCCCACCCCTCCCACCAAGGAAGCTCGACTCCGCACCACCATTCTCCACGGAGAATATCCTCCACTTATAAAGTTAATGCAAAATCACAGAAGCCCCTTCGTGTGTGCAACTGGCAAGACCGCATCAAAATGTTGGTCAAGGGGCAGCCTGGGTGGCTCAGCGGTTTAGCATCTACCTTGGGCCCAGGGCTTGACCCTGGAGACCCGGGATACAGTCCCGCATCAGGCTCCCTGCATGGACCCTGCTTCTCCCTCTGCCTGTGTCTCTGCCTCTCTCTCTCTCTCTCTCTCTCTCTATCTTTCATGAATAAATAAATAAAATCTTTAAAAAAAATTTTGGTCAAGGTCCCACACTAACTTAGCACACTTAATTCTTATTTGGTCCACATTAAAAGATGCTAGCCCTGCAAAAGTGCTCATTCAGAGGAATGAGTGTGAGCCACTTGCTTTATTTATACTGCAGACTCCCAAGTTCCCTGGGTTGCACAGTCTTTGCAGGGCTGATTTCATCTAACGAGGTGTGTTTTTTTGAATTCCTGAAACTCAGGGAGAAACAGGATTTGCCTCAGCTCCTATCACTTCTCCTCTCTGGCTGCTGGTGGGTCCCCACATACCTACATTTTAATTTCACCCCTTAAGTCCAACTTTGACAGAATGTACATTCTCCTTCCGGGGGCCTGGCCCCTGCTGGAGGGAGGAGCCCAGAGCGGCCCAGCCCACACCGCAGTGCCAGTGCCCACACTAGCATAATCTCTCCCCAGGGACTTCCAGATCTGAGCCTCTTCCACTGACCCAGATTCTCCCTGGGGAGACTTTACCATAATCACCAACAGTGACTTTAGGTCTCCCCTGTTGACTTTCTATCAGATCCAACCAGGAAGCTGGTTTTATTCAACAGTTGTTAAGTAACAGAAAGACTTCTTCCCAAAAGCCATCTGGTCAACACCAAAAAAAGACTGAATTGTTTTTAACTATTAGAGCCCTGGTGCCAGAAAATCCTCACACCTTGCAGGTCGTAACCACCACTTACAAGTAGGTAACGCACATGTTAGAGATGAAACAAGCATCTTGCCCCTCATACTCCCTACTCTAGATTGGTAGGGACAGGGGCAGGGTTTGCAGATGCGGGAGCCATACTCCAGGCTAACAAAGACAGACTGAGCAGACGTGCTTTTCTCTTTTAATAGTTGGTCAGAAAGTGATCAGCCAGAAAAGTTGAGCAACTTTACACTGAAGATCTCAATTAATCCATCATTAAGGCCACTTTTTTTCCCTCATCTCTGGTGATTTCTCCTGAGATTAACTTCTCAGGGAAACCCATCTGCTACTTTTAGCCAGTGGGGACCATTTGATGTATAGCACCAAAAAAATCAATTGTCGTCTTACGGCTGCAGCACGTGACTTTTCTATCAGGAAACAACAACAACAAAAGCAAAAACAACAACAACACAGGGGCCTCTGTGGAAAGCAAGAGAGTATTGTTTATATTTTTGAAAGAAAAAAATAAAGAAAAGAAAAACCTATTTTTGCATCAGTCCCTTCTTGCAAGACCCTATCCTATGTCCATTTTACAATGGGAAACTCTGGAACTAGTAAGTAAAGAGTGAGATTGTGTTTGTTGACTCATAATCTACTGAATTTGGGGTTCTGCTTCCCCTAAAGCCAAGGAGTTACCTCTAATCATCTATCCACTGTACCTGCCCCTCGTGCCCCCCATCCCTCTGTGTACACACCTCCTCACCACCTCAGCTGGAAGTAATTACAGTGGTGGAACAGGAAGAGGGATTCATTCTGGGTTTTGGAGTCATTTCCCTACAGGCCTGGGAATGGCAGGGATGATTCCTTTCATAATAAATTCTAGTCCCGGCTCTTGCATCTAATTCCCAGGTAGGTACAAATGAGCATTAGTTTTTGCATCTGGGAATGTGGATAATGACAACAACCGGCCTTCCCGAGAGACCTACATACATGATTAACTCTACAGGAAAATACTTAGAAATCCATTTAAGGTGGAAGATGCTTTATTAATACATTTTGCCTGCCGCCACTTCATTATTATGACTGGGCAGGAAAATAATTCTTCATAGGGGTTCTTTAAGATGTTCGGTTTATACCAGTCTGCATGCCATTGATCTGAGACAGTCAAACCATCTTAGTCTCCGGCCCTGAAGGGAGGGTGCTGAGCTGCAGCATCTGGCAGGAGACCCAGCAGAGCTCAGTTTAAGCTCAGGGTGCAGGGAGCAAAACCACCTGCAACCTCCTACCTGCTCTCTGGGCCCAGGGACCCAAACTTTACCCAAAACTAGAAGTTTAGGAAGCCGTGAAGGACCAGAGACGCCTGCGCAATTAACAAGGCAAAATCCATTTCATTCAAACTTGTTAATGAAGTTGTTTGAATAGATGAAGCTCCAAGTCATATGTCAACTCCCTGCCCATCCCCTAATCCCTAAATATAACCAACACTTAGTGGCTTATCTTATATCCCATCTCGTGCTTCATAAAAACTGCTGGATTTATTTTATTTTTCCCAGCATATCCGAGTTAATGAAAAGGGGATGACAGTCAGAGCAATTTCATTATTTGTGTTCTTTATAGAAACAACTTCCTTTCTGCCTCCTGGAAAGCAGCATCCTAACAAGCGCCCACCTCCACCTTCTTCCCCCCATCTCCCTCTCCTTCCTCCCCTTCCTCCCGCATACACGTATACTGTACACATAAATCAACTTGTCACATCTTGTCTCTGTGCTGACAGCTGTAATTGCTTCAGGTTATAAAAATATCTATAGGACAATGCCTTTCAAGCTCACAGACACACACACACACACAGACACACACACACACACACACACACTGAGCAAAAGAAAGCAATCATACTCCCTTTACTGATCCAGTGACTGCAAAGGAGGGGCGGGGTGGGGTGGGGGGAGCTTTGCCTGCAGACCCTGGGGAGCTGGCAGGCAGGTGAGGAGACAGGAGTACAGAGTGACTCCTGGCAGCAGTAGCATCCAACACCAGAGCAGGGTTGAAACAGGAGAGAAATTCCCAGTGAAAGGGAAAATCAGCTGTTGTTTTTGTTTTACTCTGTGTTACCTACAGCCAGCCACAGCCGGGGTTAGCTGAAGAGCCATGAATATTCCACGCACACAAAAGACCAAAAGAAGAGCACTAGCTTAAGAAATGCCAGTTCTGCTTCTCCTTCTCTAAAAAGGCTAAAGGCCCCCCTCTCCTGGTGGAGATTCCAAACAGGAGCGCAGGCAGCGAGATGAGAAATGCAGGGCAGTGGGAGTGGTGAGGCCCGTAGTAGACCCCGAAAGGTCCCATCAGGAAGGGCAGAGCGGGTCTGGATAAAGAGCCGCCTCCAGGGCAGCAGGGATGGGCTGGAAGCTGCAAAAATACTCGCTATTCTTTCCCACCAATACGAATTCAAGATCAAAATACAGTCATTGTTCATCTGGGCTAGAGTCCGGCATGTTAGGACTTCAACAGATGGAGCAAAAGAGCAACTTGAAGAAGGGGGTGAAGGCCCCGAGGAGAAAAAAAGGGTCACGAATAGAGAGAATGGAAAAGGAGTGCGGTAAGAAGTGGCAAAGGTCAGGCTATCTACAGACTTGGAAAGCCGTGCAACTTTCTAAGAGGTACATGAAGGGGAGGGATGGTTGGAAGAATAATTGGGAGGTAGACAGAAAAGTGAGGAAGAGCACAATGAGCGATTAAAATCAAAGAGCCATGAACGCAAAAGCCAGATGCTCACCAAGCCAAGAGCAGAATTCTTTGGGGGCAGATAGGATTTGGATCCTGATGAGACCCTGGATTCACAGAACCACACAGTGATATGGTCAGAGGGGCCCTTGGAAGATATTTTGTATGAACCACTTATTTCAGAAGTGGAGGATCCAACCCAGGAGGGAGAAGTCATTACCGTGGGGACAGAACGGGGATAACTGGTAACCCAGAACCAGGACTCGGGATGCCCGGCTCCTCTCTGCCATATGCGTCAGGTAAGGACACTGCATCAGCGCCGACTAGTAAAATAACTCCTTCGGCTGCTACTTCTGTGGGCAAGAGAGAGAACTAGTGAAGAAGGGATGCCATCCCCCCTCCGAGGACCTCTGGGAATCCCATTATTCCACGGGTTTCAGTGTATTCAGTAAACAGCGATGGGTAGACTTGCTCGCATGGAGCAGGAATCTCGTTGTAGTTACGGATACGCACACGGAAGGCATAGCCCCTGCCTTTGATTTGCTTACAGTCTAGGTGACCAGGTCTGGCAGTGCTCTTACCCGGATTTATATTCACGAGTCTGAAGTTATAACGAACTCCACCCCACGCTCCCCGCAAGCCCTTGAGAACATTCTCCATGCTAAGGAAAGCAAGCTGGAAGATACCTCCCCCTGGGAATCCCTTTGACTGACCCCTTAGCCTGTCCAGATCTCTAGGCACTGACCATGATTTCCCAAGCTTCATTCACTTACTGATTTTTTTTTTTTCAGTACAAAGTTATCAATGAAGAAGGACCATGGGCTCTGGAATCAGTCAGACACTCATCCTCTTCATCACCAGCTGTGAGACCTTGACTTTGGGGAAATGACCTCACCTGTAAAATAACGGCAACAGTGGTGCCCACCACAAGCAGTGGTTGATGAAGAAACAAGACAATAGATGTAAAGAGTCAGGCAAAGGCCTATGGCACACACTGCAGGGGGTCCCGTGGCGGGCACTCCTGTGCTTCTACGCGGGACCGACTGGGACAGAAGGACGCTGGGCCTGGTCTTCATGCAGACAACCCAGGGGAAGCCTACCGAGCACAGACCTGTGAACACCACCAGCGTCCAGATCCTGAGGTCCATCTCCATCATGGAGACAGCAGACACGTCGTGCTGAGATGTGCTTATAATGGGGAAGTAGCTTGGCCTTCAAATGGGGCCAGGAAGAGGGTGGCCCCCCAGTTCCCCCCGGAGCATGTTGGCCTCAGTGTTCTGCAAAAGCACACAGAATACAGGCCTGTGGGAAACAGTCTGTGCTTGAGAAACAGGGTAGGGCTTTCTCTTCATGGGGCAGCCTGTGAACTTTTATTCGTCGTGCTCCCACATGTAACTGAAACATAACGAAAGAACCTGAACAAAAGACGAGAGCCCTCTGTCCCATCATTAAGTGAGCGATCGCCTCTGACTTCCTTCAACTCCTTCCACTCCTTCCAGGAAACTTCATGGCCTTCATTGAATTCCTACGAGCCTGATGGCTGAATCCAAAGCCTTCTCAGGTCTAGATCTTAGACTCATCATGTGATGATAATATCCTGTGCTGGCCTCATCTTTCCTGATTTCTACTGTTGAACACCCCACCACAGTGCTTCAGGGCTGGCCTCCTTCCCTCTGTAGAAGGGAGCGAGGGGTCCACGTGCACAGACGGACGCCGGTTCTGACATCCACAGGATGCAACCCCGCCAGAGTCAGGTTGTGGTTTCTCATAGAGAAGAGCCCTCTGAATGACAAGCTCACCAGCCCCCAGCTTGGGACCTTCTACCCAAACTTACTGTCAGAGGAACGTGGCTTGCCTCGACCCCTGCATTGCTTTCTCCCCAAACAATTGCCTTTTACTTATTTCTCTCTTTAATTTCTCCTCTGCATTTTCTTTCGTGGTCTTACTCCTTGCTCGCCAGCCAAGGGCAGCAACAGAAGAGACAAACAATTGGTCGAAAACACACAGGCTCAGTTGTACTTTTTGCTGAAGGTGACACTGTAAATATGATCTTCTAAACCAAAAGATCTGGGTTCTAGTCTCAACTCAAGCCATCCTTCGGTCACCTCAGGTAAGGTGCTTTTTTTGAGTTTTTTAAGTTTCTTTTCTGAATTTTTAATTGTCAAAAGCACCAGCAGCTTCTTCATGTATGGGCCTTTGAGAAGATCTAATGCCTTCTAATGCCTCTAAAGGGGCAATGCCCTTTAGAAAGTCAACCCCTAGAGTAAGACGGAGGCTCCGGGTGGGGCGGGGGTCCACGGTATCACCTGCCACCTGCTGGCTGCATGAGGGTGCTCAAGTCACTTCCGCTTTGCTTCCAAAGGAAGAGTTTGGTTTAGGTGACTTCCAAGGGCCCTTCCAACTCTCATAGCCTATAGTTTTAATGCTTCTTGACACTCTCTTCAAAAAGCTCTTTATCCTTCATATTCACTTCTCAATCCTTCCTGTAGAGAAAAAACCCTCTTCCTCATGTCCTTCCACTCTCTGCGGCACCACGGTATGCACTTCACAATTCAGAACGCTGTTGAACAAAGTAATAAAAGAGCTGCCCTGCATCTAAGTCACACTGATGGCAGAGCCAAGATGATTAAAAGTCTTCCGATAAAGGGTTTCTTTAAGGAAAAGAAAATCCCACAATGCAACCAGCAATGTTAATCTTCAATAAATACGCTGTTAATATTTAACTGGCATTTATTTAAACTTACAGTAACTGTCCTATTAAATCTAAATTAATTGCCCATTTGGGAATCTTCCCCTAAAGCCTAGCTGGGACATGGCTGTCTAGATCATAGTCTATGCCAGGCATCCAGCCATAAAAGAGAATATTTAAGTCATCCTTTTAAGACTAGACTATTAGAATATCATGGTTGGAAGGGTCTTGGAGGTCAACACAACTAGGAAGCTTTATACCACGTATCTTTTGACTTTGGGGGGGGGCTATTTTTCCCCATCTCTGCCCTAAGTGCTTATTATGTCTCCCCTTTATCGCTTTCCCTCTTCTTCTTTTTATTTTTAATTCCCCTCTCTCGCTTTCTCTCCTTACCATCAGTATTTTTTTTTCTCTTGGACTTCATGTCTGAGACTCATTCCGCTGTGTTTTTGTCTCACTCTCTCCTGAGTTTCTTAGAATAACCATTTAGGATACTTAGCAGATTCTATACACACCCATATACAGATATCCATATATAAATGTTATACATATTTTATGTGTCACAAAGACCATTGTGTAACAACAGTTATATATAAAAGACAAAGAGCTGTGAAATAATCCTCGAGTCACACTGCTTTAGAAGGGGCAGTGAGAGTGTAATTGGGTAGAACTGATCTTTGCTATCCCTGAGATCAATCAATAATTTTTATTATAAATGTGGTCCTGGCTGAACTTCTGGGATATTATTTTGCTTTGATTGTAACACATTTACAACATTTCTCCGTCACACACACACTCACTCCCTCACTGTCTTCAGCAAGTCCGTTTACCAGCACAACATGTGGATTGAAAATAAACACCTAATCAAATGGGTTAGTGTTCAAGCTGAGTTAACTTTCCTCAAGAAGTGGGACGTGATGACGATTGAAATAATCCACCCTAAGGTTTCTAAAAGGATAGACCCTTGAGCTCAATTTGTGAAGGGTTCACTGTTTTCCTTGTGGGGCTGGAGAGGGGGTGCGGTGGGGAGGAATGAAGCCGGAGAGGCCACGGGAAGGCAAATATGGGGACACGGATGAGGAAAAGGTGGGCAGATTGGAAGTCATCCCACACATTCTTAAGAGGACTAAATGCATTCTGAACTATTTGCATGAGGAAGGCTTGCATTTGTACTGCCTACAGAAGTCTAGCTTCTTTGTGTGTCTAACTACACTCATACACAAACCATCCCACTTCCTTTTCCTTCTTTACCTCAGTCGCTGTTGGGTTTGTCTAACAACACCACACCATCCGCATAGTGTCTTCAGTTTAAAAAATCCTCCACGTTCAAAGCACCTTCATTCCTCATTTTACTCTGTCTTAGAAATTCAAGACATAGTTGAACACATTTCTGAGGGTTTCTGCATCATCTTGACTTTTACCTTTATGCTGCCCATCTTTATGCATGACCATTAGGAGTTTGAGGACTTTCACAGTGAAGCGATGAATGCTGCAGTTAGAACATCTTAGAACATCTCATTTCGGGATGCCTGGGTGACTCAGGGGTTGAGCATCTGCCTTTGGCTTGGGGAGTGATCCTGGGGTCCTGGGATCAAGTCCTGCATCAGGCTTCCCATGGGGAACCTGCTTCTCCCTCTGCCTGTGACTCTGCATCTCTCATGAATAAATAAATAAATTCTTAAAAAAAAAAAAAAAAGCATCTCATTCCTTCTAACCTGAGAGTTGACGTGGGCTTTCCCTCCTGGGAAGAAATGGTTCCCTAAACCTTCTGAATACCTTCTTCCTCTGGTTTGCCCAAAATGCTCCAAGTGGTGCTGCAGGTAGTGAAAAAGAGCAACTTGTGAGGGGCTTGGAGGAGTGGACTTAATTGGTGCCCAGGTAGCTTTGAACCTGGGGTGGGGGGAAGAACGGGCAAATGTTTTGAGTGTACGTGTGAATAAGAGATAACACGTGAAAATAATTTACCTAAGTTTTCACAACAGTTTGACAAGGTGTCAATATCAAAGATGCCTTAAAAACAAAGTGGGTAATGAGGAGACTATCCTCTTTTTCAAAGGTAGAGAATTAGCTTAAAGCTAAGGCACAAATCAAGGGTAGATTGACATGTTTCTGTATGGAGAGGTATTAATGCTAGATTCCCCAAGGAGTAGTTGCTGGTACCAACCAAATGTAATATTTTTGTCAATGATCTGTCAAAGGGAATTCATAGAGAACTCGACTGACTTTGCAGAAGATATTGAGTTTCCTTGAATGATTAAATCTGCAGTCGACATGGATGAACTGCATACAGCCCACAAAGTTGTGTGAGTGTGCAGAGAAGTGGGCAAATGCGATGCAACATGTTTTAGAAGAAAACATCTAAAGTGTGCTTCTAATGGCCACCTAGAAGTGGTGACTGGGTGGCTCAGTCAGGCAAGAGACCAACTCCTGATTTCAGCTCAGGTCATGAACAGGGTTGTGAGATGGAGCCTCACGTCGGGCTCCGACCTGGGCTTGGAGCCTGCTTAGGATTCTCTCTCTCTCCTTCTCCCTTTGCCCCTCCGCCCTACCCTCTAAAAATAAATAAGTAAGTAAACAACATAGGTAAATAAATAAATAAAATGGGCTTCTAAGACCCTGGACTCTGGGGAGTGGACTTAGGAACAGCCATCAGGATGAACTAAATGTAGACTTCGAGGTAAATGGCTTTGGCTTGAGGGCTGAGCTCTTCAAATCACTGGGTTTACCTTGAAGGCTTTCCTTACCTCAGAGCCTCAATTTTCTCCTCTATTCAGTATGAATATCACCTACCTCATATACTTGCTGTGAAGGTTAAATGAAATAGTATTTGTGAAGTACCCAGTGAAAAACCTGGCGTGCAGTACAGACACCACAAATGGTGGCTAGTGGTTGATTATCCTTCTAAAACCCAGGAAAGACACATTGGAAATAGTCGTGGCCAGTGGCTCCCAAGCGATGATCCTTACAACACATTTTGGAGTATGATACTATGGATTATTGTCTGCAGACATCAGGATATTTTTCCAAAAAGAGAAATGTTGAGCCACACATTTTATGAAAGCTATTAGAAGCATAGAAGCATATTGGGGGAAATAGAAACAAATAAAGAGATGTTACCTTGACTCAAAATTACTGTGTATAAATTCTTCAAATATTACTTTAACAGTTATTACTGTAGCTACAAATAACACAGGGACCTCACACGCCCAGATTCTGAAGTCAGAAATCGCAGTCATTTTCAATCTCTTCTCGCTCACCGCTGCCGACTCCCACATAATCCAATCAGTCCTTCTCCCTCTTGTGGCTTCTTCATGGAAATGTCTTTCATATCTGGCCGCCTTGCTCAACCTCAGCTGCCCAGCCCTGGCCTAAGCCATCGTCCCTCCTTATTGTCTTCTCTGGAAGAGTGAGAGTCTCTCTCGCATAGGTTTCTTTCAGCTGCTCTTGTCAGATCTATTTCGAGCTAAAAATCTGAAATAAAGTTTTCCTGAAAATCTGACCATGTCACTCTGCCAATTCAGTGTTTGGCGACTCCATGCAGCAATTTGAATAGAGTTTCACATCTTTTTTTTTTTTAAGATTTATTTATTTACTTATTATTTGAGAGAGAAGAGAGAGAGAGAGCATGAGCAGGGGTGAGGACCAGAGGGAGAGGGACAAGCAGACTGTGCACTCAACTCGGAGCCCAACACGGGGGTCAATCCTGCGACCCTGAGATCATGACCTCAGCCAAAGTCAAGAGCCAGAAGCTTAACCGACTGAGCCACGTGGGCGCCCTAAAGCTTTACATCTCCGACGTCGTTTCTGAAAACCTCATGATGTGGCTTCTATTTTTACCTTTTTTTCCTGTAACATCTTCCTTTAGAGAGATACATTTGTCTTTATATTAATTTATTCTTATTTTAATCCCTCACAGGTTCTTCTTTCTCAACTCTGGGACTTTGTACAAGACGCGTTCCTGCCTGGGACGCTGCCCCTGCAATTTTCTGGCTGTTTCTAGTCATCCTTGTAAGTTCTAGCTTCCTCCTGAAGACTTGATTTTAACTGTTCCATTCGATGAGGGTAAATGCTCATTGCATCAGTACCTGTAGCATTTGCAATACCTGTAATCATTTAAACTCTGTCTTTTCCTCTGTTATATTCCTGAAACCTTACACAACCCCTGGCACCTAATAGGTTTCTGATAAAGATTTGGTGAATTTAAGTGACTAGGACAGCTGGGAAAATTTCAAAAATTAAAAAGATTTCCTGGCAGGGACTTCCACTAAAGAAACAGTAGGAAGATGAAGGCATTTGGTATTCATGAAGTATAAGGATAGGGTGGACATGACTTAATGACCACACTAGAGCTGGAAATTTAAAAGAAAAAAAAAGCACTTCAAGGAATTGAAAGATGGTAGTTTAAGGATAAAGACAAGCATGTCTGTATAAAAGGTTATACGGACAGAAATAGGATCTAAATAGGATAAGGGAAGGCTAGAATAAATTAATGGGTGACAGACCTATACTGGTTTATTAGGTTAGGGGTGTCTGATGTATATCTCTAACCTTTGAAGTAGGATTCCCACGTAAAACTGCCACTGTCCAAAACAGGTAACTAGGCCATTGGAATTGATGTGACCTGGTGTGACCTTTCTAATGTCATGTTCCCATCTACTCAATAATTCTACCGTGCGCATTGCTAGAGCTAACGGAATTGTGCTTGTCCTTTCCCCATGCACATCTTACAGCACACCCATTCTGGTATATTCGTGTACGTTTGGTAAAAGCATTTTTGAAATTCTGCAAGAAAATGTGTGTGTCGTTTGTGCACTAAATGAACCCTGAGCAGGGGAAAAGCCACCTTTGGGCAGGGTTAGTGGGACTGCCTTCTATTCTTATCCTCCTCTCCAGTGGCTATTTCCTCCACGTCTGACTCCTGACTTCTATTCTTAGCAATGTCTTGGGACACCTGCCCTACCCTGCGCTCACTGTTTCCTTGAGTGCTATTTCCTGATGCACCTTGGCCAGTTTCCTCAGCACCCTTGACTCAATCCTTCTAAAGGCTCAACTTCTCACAACTAGCACTGGGTGACAGTACGTGTCCTTAAACTCTTGGTCCATGGTCTTTTTTTTTCCCCACCTCATTGCTTCCCTACAGCACCCTACCTTCCCGGATATGACGAGGAGCAATCAATTTTCCATATAACTCTTCATTTCTCGCTGCAGTAGAAGATCACTGTGACAGTCATGGTCCAAAACAGTAGATAACACACGGGGCTGCATGCTCAGCTTATGCTCCCCATGGTTTGCTTCACTATTTATGGACAGAACTTCATTTGGGAAGTTCTGTTAGTCATTTTCATTTCCTGAATACGCAGCTGAAAAACATGCACGGGGCCCTGGTGCTCCAGCAATATGGGAAGCTCAAGAGAAGGGCTCTAGAAAATCTCCCCCCAAATCAAGGTTCTGATAAGTTAGAAAGATTGTTTCTGATTGCCCAGCTAGGGCGAAAGCAGCTTTCTCACATGTATGCCATGAGTCCGGCTGGGGTAGGTGGGATGGTACAACAGAGACCGGCATGCTCTTGGTCCGGCCCCCAAGGCTACCGTCTGCTGCAGACAAACATTATAAATAATTGTACAGATAATCAATAAATCACAAGTGGAATACATATTACAAAGGAAAAGTGCAAGATTACAAGAGAACAGAAAATTTCCTATTCATAATCACTCTGTCTCAGCACAGAACGAGGTAAAATATGTGCAATAATAATTCAATGCAAGATGGATGATTGAAGGAATAAACATGTAAAATCATCTAGACTCTAAAGTCTTAATATTTTTCCTTGAGGCCATCCCATTCCCTACATAGACATCTCTACCAGACCCCTTTCTTTCTTCCAAGGGGCAGTAGAGTTCCATGGAACTGAGGTGCCCTTTCCATGTTCTTGTTATTTATCAGACCAAAATAAGAGAAGCTTGTAAGTCAGTTTTTATAAATATTTTCAGTCTACTTATTATGCTCTTGGGAAAGCTAGCTCACCACACTCCTAAAGAAATCCATTCTAATCCCTACATCCAACTTACGACCTCCTAGCACACTCCATGCAAGAATAACATTAATAATAATCAGACTATTAGCCAGAGAGCTTGGTTTGAACCTGAAAAATTTGAGAAACGATCTTCTAAATTATTTTCCAAAGATACCATCTTTAAGCATTAACAGGCACAAGTGACTACTCTGAATTCTGGGAATTGAGCATAATTGCATGGAAACTGACAGGACACAAATGCCAAGAATCCTGTTAACCTTTAATATCTTGAAAAAATTCTCCTTGTAATTATCTCTTTCCTTTGTCCTAACTGTTACTGATGAATATTTAGAGGCATAAGCAAACATGGAAGTGGTTGGATGGTAGGAGTCTTGTTTGGAATCCTAGTTTTCCAGGTATTCCATAAAATAACGAGGTGCTAAATAGAGCACTTGGAAGTTGACTATTTCCACAAGTTGTTTCCATCTCTGTATTTGCTCTGCTCCAGTTCTCTGCTTATAATTCTCCAGGCTGAGCAGGAGCTCCTTTGCATTAGTAATTATACTGAAAATGTAGGTCTGAGGCATTCGGTGTCTAATGCAATTCCTGACCTGTTCTATGTCTTTGGAAAAGTCACTGCACCATTTTCGTGCCTTGGATTTCCTTTCTGTGAAGTGAATATAATGACATTTAGCTCTAACAGCAACAATATTTGCATAGCGCTTTAAACTTTACCGTGGACATTTACATCTCTTATCGCACCTGTGCGCATGTCGCCCGCATTTTTTCCTCCTTTCTGGATTCAACTACCATGGAGGCTGCCCTTGTTTCTCTTCTCTACTATTTTAATTAAATCTTAACTCATCTTTCTGCCCTTAACCCTGCTTCTACTTAAATGGATGCTTTCTTACAGGGACAGAGTAGACTCCTGGGGGTGGTAAGGCTTGGGGTGGAGGGGAGATGGGTTGAACCATAACTGTGGAGACAGTGGTGCCCCTTAGTGCATGGGGGACAAGGAGGCTGGACACTCAGCGATGTGCGGGAGATTCAGTCACAGACGTCGAGTGCACGCCAGGCACTGAGGGGAGTGAAACCTTTTTTTCTTTCTTTCTTTCTTTCTTTTTTTTAAATCTAAGCCCAGGATGTACTCTATTTGCTATATAAACAGAACATTTTTGCAAAGTTTTAATGCTCCCTAATCCTCCAGGAATGAAACTACCTGTAAGCTCAGGGAAGAGTGTGCTTTGATTCGTTCATCAGGTTGAACAATCATCAGTTTGAAAAATCTCATGACCAGCAGCATCGCTTTTGGTGGTATTTGAGTCACCAGTTGTACACCCCTTTTTCTGTGTTGTAGCCATCACATTTGTGGAGAGTCTATATAGGGAAATGGGAGTCTACGCTTCATCACGTCGTATGGTATTGCTAAAGACATATTTTACACTTCTTTGATTATCAATCGCTTGCTATTTATTTCTCTCGTGGATCCGTTTAGGACATTTTTTAAGTAGGTGTATGGGTAGCTTGTTTTATCTAAGAGCTTGATCTTGCATCATATTAAGGAGGTGACAAAATATTTTAAAAATAAGATTTGGGTCTGGAAAAGTAGACAGCTGCTGATATAAACAATTTTGTGCACAGAAGCCAGCTCTCTCCTTCTAAGGCATAGCTCAGTAATGTTTGTTACCTGTTCAGAAAATTGTGGTGTTTCCCTGCCTGTGATATATAGTTCAGGTTCCCAAGTTTGGCAGTCAAGGCCCTTAGAAGTATCCCAAGCCAACTTTCTAGGCTTAGTCTCTGTTCTGGGCTCATCTGTACCCTCATCCATCATCTGGTGACTCCCCAGCTTCTCTACTCAGTTTCCTATTTGGCTCTGCAAGAATCCTCTTCCTTTCTGTCCAGAGTTTTCTAAATCCCACTCAGACATCAGGGACCAGTTGAAATTCCATTTCCTTCATGAAATATTGCTTTTACTGATGCACCCCTTGCCCTTCTCCCTCTTTGGTTAAAAATCAAACCCTTTTTTAAGATATATATCCTAAAGATGGGACATATAACAAATAACATACATTTTTGTGTATTATAGTTGGTCATATACTTGCCTGAACTCACCTAACCTCCCTGAAGGCAGGTGCCATTTCTTGTCCATTTTGTACCACCCCAAGGCTCAGCAAGGTATGTGGCCCCAGAGTATGAGTTCATTGGATTGAACTGGCCTCTCGGTAATTGAGAGAGATAGACCAGATACTATTATCTTTATTTCACACATGAGGAAATTGAGCTTTCAATGAGTTCCAAAAGGTTATATTATGCAGAGTATCAGACGAGCATGCGGTGGAGGGGGAAGAATTTATTATTACCTCCAACTCATGCAAGGCTCAGATATGAACCCTAGAAAAGCATCCAGAGAGGCTGGCCTACATTTCCATGGAAAGAAAACAAAAAATCTCCATTTCTAGGTCAGCTCTCCAATGTAAGTGTTTGGATCTATATCACTCTATATGCCAGTGGTGATGGCAAATCTTCTCTCCCTTAAAGCCTTGTCACCAACTAGAGCTGCAGGTTTCCCCTTCTTAAGACTACGCTCCCAACAGAATCCAGCCAGAAATAAGACGTGGGTTTCCCAGAAACCTCCTCCAGCTCGCCTGGTGGTGGAAGGGTCAGGCTCCAGCTGCGCTCCCTGGCAAGGCTCCAGCCTTGACTACACCCATCCATCACAGCCCAGGCCTGCCCTTCTCGCACGCTGCCTGAGTTGGAAATGGAAGTGGCCTTTTAACAGAACATTGTCTTAGGATTGTGTGAAGCAAGGCTGACAGAGAAAGGAAGATTCATTCCTGACACCAATCATACTAATATCTGTCACCAAAATGACATTTTCCCTTTAATGATGAAAAATTCATCAGGAAAGAGGGAGGAGAAAGAACAACTTTCACAGGCCGCTCTGGTCTGATAGGGAAGAAGCCTTTGCCGCTGCTGTGGCTGGTTTGCAGTCTGAGGAGACAAGAGGGACAGTGGCCAGTCGGTTTACTGAATAGACACGACTGGTACTTGGTTTTGGAAGAGAAGGGTGCAAGCAGATGGAAGCCTGTGGGTGAGGCAGGGTGGCCGGACATCTGACTAATTTCCCGCTAGGCCCGCTGCCTGGCTTTCCCGCGGAACTGATCCCATTTGCTCAGCAACGCTCTGCAGGGCTGCCATGTGCACACCGCACCAGGTCTGGTTCAGCCGAGCAGGTCGCCCGCACGGGTGCACGCCAGGCTACGGGGAAGGGTCCTGTGCACACCTGGGCGGGGAGCACCACAGCCTGCACACGCACACCTGGGCAGGGACCATGGAGACACCAACCAGGCAAGCATGCGGCTGGCAGGTGGAGAGAAGCTGCACACTCGTCTCAGGTGTTCGCAGAGTGAGGAGTCCCCACCAAATCCCAGATTTTTATCCACGAGCCACTGTTTACAGAGATGCTAGGTGCCCACGTCTGTGGAAAACCCTCTTATGCTCCTGGCAGAGTCTGCCTCCCACGACTGAGGCTAAAAAGGCTAGATATTCATGTTCCTGTCCCTTCACCTGCAGCCCACGCGGGAGCTGGGCTGGGACCCCTCCCGAGCTGAGAAGAAGGGGGGCATCCTTTCAGAGCCCCACCGAACCTGTCTCTGACCGCAGCCAGGGGGTCAAAGATCCAGCATCTCAGGCGTGACGAAGGTTCTGGGTCCCAGGGGCTGCTGCGGAGCTTCTGGACGCTGTGCCTCCAGGCCCCTTGAACGTCCTACTTTTCTAAGCCTCCATTAGTAAGGGTTCGGTTACTTGCCACCAAAAGCATCCAAAATACTACGCTCCCGTTACATCGCGGGAGACGTGCCAACCTGACAAGCGCGGCGCATTCCTCGGACTCCTGTACTCAGCCCCGAGCCGCTCTGTGCACACGTGCCTTCGGCTTTGTGCTGCTGCTTTTCTTCGACTGTTATAAACACTGGCAAACGCAGGCTGCTGAGTGCACCCAGAATCATCCCACCCCAGGATGCCTCCAAAGTCTTCATGCTTTTGCAACTCTTTATGCTGTTAATTAACACAACACCCACCCATTAGCTGATCTGCCAGCAAAGCAGCTCGGCATCATTATCTTCTTCATGGAGAAGGAAACTGAGTCATTGACGTCCCTATATTTGCACAAGTGGGCTCCTGGCTCCCCCTTTCCTCCTCCAACATTCACACTTACACATGTATTTTAGGCCAGCAGTGGTATGCTTTCAAAGGGCCTTCACCTGAACAATCCAGCCCCTGACAGGTTTTTTTTTTTTAAAGGTCTTTAAAACCTTAACCCCACTACAAATTCCTACAAATAACCAAGACTGCACTGTCCACATCCTCAATTTTGAACAAACATGTTGTCCTTCTCTCACGTTCTTGGAGTTTTCTGCCTTCCTGTATCCTTTCAGACACAGAAGAAGCTTCTGTCCTAGGACTCAAAGGTTCAAAGTGACTTCTAAGCTCCAAAAATGACACTGGAGCTCTGCCTTAGGGGAGAGAAAGGATGTAAGAGACTGTTCTCAGGGAAGGAACAGCAGGTGGGCAGGAGGAAAGCTTCCTGTCTGGAGGCAGAAGCGCTGACCTGGTGGACTCGGGCAGGCTGGTGCCCCTACTGTGGGCCACGTGCAGCGATGCCGCCTTCCGGAGGAAGATGCTCCTGCTCCTCGGAGGAGCGGGCTGGCCGGGGCCCGCCTGACAGTCTAGGGCAGGGGCACAGCGCTCCCTTTAGGTCCTGCCACAGTCCGACCCACTCCTGGGAGGAAGGCAAACTGGCCCTTAAACCGCCAGACAGGACACTTAAATTCCCTCCATCACCTAAGTGCGATCACCTGGAGGACGGGATGTGGCCACCCTTTGAGACAGCAACGTGGCCAAATGCTCAGTAGAAGTCCCGGGGGAATTCCACATCCAGCAGAAAACGAATGGGGGAAATAAAGGATGAAGCACCGTATGTGGACTTCAGGTAGAAAGTGGCCAGGCTTCCCCGACTGTGAAGGAGAGGACACTGCTTGAGAGAGGCGGTGCAGTGTGGGCGCGTAATGTCTTTAAAATTTGTATTTATTTATTTATGTATTTCTTTCGGTATTTATTCTTTATTTAGAACACGTGGGGTGGAGCAGTGGGAGAGAGAGAGAGAGAGAGAGAGAGAGAGAGAGAGAGAATCTCAAGCAGACCGAGATTATGACCTGAACTGAAATCAAGAATCAGATGCTTAACCAACTGAGTTACCGAGGTGCCCGGATAAGTACCCATGATTTTATTTTTTACTTTTTATTTTTATTTATTATTATTATTTTTAATAATAAATTTATTTTTTATTGGTGTTCAATTTGCCAACATACAGAATAACTGAGGTGGGCACTTGACGGGTTGAGCACTGGGTGTTATTCTGTATTTTTTATTTTTTAAATTTTTTTTGTACTCGTGATTTTAAACGGAATGGCTTTTTAAAACTGTTTTTGAACTGATAAAGACCCTTTCTCCCTGCACAGTTAAATTACTGGCAAAATAAATTGTATTTGTCGTGTAATTTGATTCTCTCCCAAATACCCTGTCTGGAAGAACCATCGAGCCCATTTGACAGACGGGTAAACAAAGGATGGTACTTGTAGCGGGAAGTCGCAGAGTGCCCGTGGCGGAATGGGGAAGATCTAGGTCTCACATTCCACATTCTAACTCAAAACTCAGACTCGCTCTTCCTGCCTCAAGGAACTCTCCCTGTGTCATGGCTCATGGGGTGGACGAGGGGCGCCAGGCAGGGTAACGGGGATCACGTATGAAGAACAAACGGAGGCTACAACTCAGGAGCAGATGGTACAGGAGCCCGACGGTCCTGAAGAAGCGGGCCCAGTGAAGAGTGTGCCGCAGAGGAAGAAAAGGAAGACAGCCCAGGAGGTCTGAGAAACGTGAGAGGCCCGCCGTGCATCCCCTGGGTGTCACTCCTGAGTTTCTGGGAAAGCGGCATTTATGGTCCACAGAACAAGAAGCGAGGTTGGGGAACGCAAATTGGGTCCCGCCCCAAGGAGCGTCGTGGGGAGGTGGCCGCGGGCACACCCGGCGGGACCCTGAGGAGGACCGGAGGCCTGTGTCCACAGCGGGGCTCCCTCAGGAGGTCTTGGTTATAGGCTCCTTGGCCTCTTGGTGGCACGTAGCCTCGGAAATACCCTCCTCCCCGAGAGGCCTTCTCCTTGTAGTTGCAGACACCATGTCCTTCTCAGGAGGGCACCGTCGCCACTGCCAGGTGTGTCTCAGCCTCCACTCAATCTGCCAAGGAAACACTCACGCCCCCAGGACACAACTCAGATGCCTCCCTCTTCCAAGGAGTCCCCTCTGCAGATCCCCTCGAGGGGTGATCTTCCTCTTCTGAATTCTTAGCATGTCTAGTCTCTTCTCTAGCAGGGAAAACATATCGCCTTGTGTTATGGTTGGGGATGAACACATGGCACCTTCCCCACAAAAGATAAATCCGCCATTAGGACGGTGTTTGTCTTTCATTAGATCAATTTGCTTTAGACCTGGAAAGGCCCACACGAGTCCTCTCGATCAATGTCCTCATTTTATAGATGAGGAACCAGAGGCGTGGAGAGCTTGCACGTTGGAGACAAGTTCGCGCAGCCAGGAGGATTAGAAATGGGATTCATTTGCACCCTCCGCTTTGCAAAGTATTTGCCTGGAATGAGGCCAGAATGAGAGGCTGAGTGAGTGAACCATTCTGAAAACTCCCTGAGACCTGCCACCCTGTGGCCAACTGGGGGGCCACCCAGAGACGTCTACGATTCATACCGAATCCTCAAGCCAACTCCATTTTGGAGATGAACACTTCATTTCGCACATGTCTGTTCCCATCCAAAGGGGTTTTCGGAGGGGCTCATTCAAGCTTCTTCGTGAGCAGTTGAGTGGTGATGTTTCTAATCAGCTGATACGGGATGAAAGTTATTCAGATTATTATGCTTTAATACGTCAAAAAAAAAAACATGAACGGAACATCAATCTAGCACTAATAAAAGAGGACTGAAAATTCCTGTATGAATCAAATCATGCATTCTGGCTTTACCAAAAAACGAAGATGCTGTGGCTCTCCTGTATCCTCCGCTGTGAACCCCGCCCGTGGCTCAGCTCCCACCACCTCTCCCTCTGCACTTTTATTACAGGCAGGCTGCCTTACAATTAGTGTAGCAATGCCAATTAATCGCGGTAATGAGTAAGTTTTGCGTTTAAGGAAACTCACGGGCTGATGCCTGACAGCATTTATAGGTCCAGAATGTCTATAGGAAGCTCTGCTTCCGGGGGGGTAGGGTGTGTGCCCACAAAGAGGTGAAGGTGCTGAGGGCCAGAGGCTCAATGCGTGTGTGTGTGTGTGTGTGTGTGTGTGTGTGTGATGTCTGCATGCGTGTGCATGTGCATGCATGTGTGTGCTTGCAGGGGTGTAGCCAGCAGCCATCCTCTAGGAAGGGGCACGGGGTCAGGGACGAGGGTGCTGCTCATGAGGGGTGAAGGCTGCTTGCTGTAGGAGAGGTGAGTCCTGCATGTCCGGGAAGGAAGAGTCTGTGCGAGCAAAAGAAATGATACTTTGAGTTCAGGGATCTGGGAAAGGCACTGACTGCGTGCTCAAGGTGTATGAGAGGATCCTTGCAGAGACCCCCAGCCTTGGTTTCGGAAACCATCCGTCATGCACAAGGGGCACTTTACAGTGCACTTTGCCCACATCTCCTTTCCTCTGCTCCCCTTCTTCTTCATTAAGGCCTTATGGATGTGCCTGTCCGTGCCCCTCCTCACTTTGTTTCCTATTGTGTCCTTCCTATATTGGTAGGTGACAGGCAGTGGGGAAGAGCAGCGGCTCCTTACTGGGAGGACTGGTTCTGGCGATTCTGTGACTTCAAACTACGTACAAGTCCTGAAACTAATCCCCAGGGGAACACTGTTTCCCCTTGAGGACCTCCTAATGTATTTTTTAAAAAAGCCCACACACTGGGCCGTCAAAGTCACATGCAATGTGACAAAGTGGGTAATTATGTTTCACTTAGCACACATCAAAGGAACAAATGGCTAGAGAGCGTGTGTGTGTGTGTGCGCCTGAGCGTACAGGGAGGAGGCCGCGTGTGAGGCCAGCCGTGGGTGCAGGCTGGGTGCAGCCTCCGGACAGCTAGTCCTCTGGTCTCCTGCCCTTAAAAGGAACGAGGCCATCAGACTCATTTACATCTGTGAGCCGAAGTGGAATGTGTCTGGCCTTTCTCTTATGTTCCTTTGTTTGGTTTTCATGGAAACCTGTGTTTATGGGGAAACTCTGAGCATGCTTGCTGCAGACAGATGTTTCTGTTCTCTGTTATCACGTTAAGAATGTTTCTTTTGGGAGATGAGCTACCTTTTTTTTTTTTTTCCTCTTGCACAAATGCAAAAAGATAGAAAGACGTTATCAACACTTCGAAAATCCAGAGGTCCTTCTGGAAGCAGGTGATGCCAAACAGCCTCTGGCACAGACCCATCACCACTTGGAGCTTGCTGCGACAACTCGATGGAGGGAGGGGCAGAACCAAAGGCACAAATTATGTCCACCATCCTTGTCACCAATTAAGAGAGAGAGAGAGAGAATTAAAGCTGGATGCTGCATGACTGAGGCACAGCCCAGGCTTCTCCTTCACCCCTGGACCATCCCGTCCCACACTCCCTTCCCGCTACTTCCCCCCATAGGCTGAAAACTTTATCACTTTAACATTTAATTATATAAAATCCTGTTCTCTTTACCCCCTGTGGATGAGCAATTGTTCTGCTATTTCTATAAAACGCCACAGGAAATATGAAAATAGGAGGCAGGATTTGGAGCAAGACTGTTCCCGAATGCCTGTGGTTAGCAGCGTCAGAGATGGCTGCGTGGATTCTACGTCTGTGACAGGAAAGTGGAAGGGGTGGGGGGTGGGGTAGAGTGGGGTGGGGGGCGACTATGCAAGTGGGGAGGGAGGGAGAGACCAGACATGACAAGGGAGTCATGCCAGGATGCTGCGATGTGGCCTTCGACCTGAGCCCACTGCACCTGTGGCTGCCCCTAAAGGAGAGCCGCCCCCACCTGGGCCAGGCTCCCCGCTCAGGGTGGGAGACCTGGGCTGGCAGATGGGTCAAGTGAACTGCACGTTTCCCCGTGGCATAAAGTACCCTTGCAAAACAGGCTGGACAGTGCCTATGGTCTCGCTCAGGCTTTAATCAGAGGTGCTGAGCAATGACGGCAAGTGTAGGCGCTAGAGCCGGAAGCCAAGGCTCCGGCCGAGGGTCTTCCTCTTGTGAAGGTCTATATGTGGCTTACTCTCTTCCCACACTGGTTTTCTGACATGCAAAGTGGGGCTGAGAATCACAGTACCACCTTCACAGAAAGCTCCAGAACGGGGCTGGTATACTGATCTGATGAGCAAATAGGGTACTAGATGCAACAACTGCGCTGGAGCCTGGGTTCACATCCCAGGGGAGACAGACATGTGCACAAGTCATCAACACTGTGAGAGGAGCTAAGACGTAAGATCTAGGAAGCTCGAGCTTTTGGAGAAGAGAGTCAAGGGAGTTGGAGGAAAATTTAGCAGACGTCATGGGGTTTGTAGGTTTTGTAGGAGAGGTAGGAAGTTGCCAGTTGGGGAAAAGGGATCAGATTCTTTCTAGCAAGGTAGAGAAAGAATAATAAAAAAGAAAAATGGAGGCTTGTTTTTGTTTTGTTTATTTAAGCAGGCTCCAGGCCCCAAGCCTGGAGTTCAAGGACTTGAACTCAGGACCATGAGAACAAGAGCCACATGCTCTACCAACAGAGCCAGCCGGGTGCCCCATCACCGCCGCTTGTTTTTTTTGTTTGTTTGTTTGTTTGTTTTGTTTTGTTTTTTTGTTTTTGTTTTTGTTTTTTTAAAGAGCAAGAGATGCCTGAGGAACAGTAGGGAGAGGAGGCGGGAATGAAGACCCCCCCCACAGCGAAGGGGGTGCTTACTGCATAGTTTGGGTTTCACTCTGTTGGAAAGGGGCAGGGGGGAATTCGCCGGAGCTTTTACAAAGAGGTAGAAGCATGGTCCATTTTGAACTCTTGTATCTGCTGTCGTACTATTCGTAATCTCACTGCCACCATTATGAGTTCTTTATGCACCAGACGGAATTAATAATCCTGCCCTATGAGAACTAGGGTGGAACAACACAGGTGTCCAGGGCGGTGGTGGATGACTGAGGATGAGATGAGCGGTGGGGAGGGGCCACCGTAAGAGACCCTTGGGATCAAGGGACCCTTGAGAGCCCAGGGAGGGCACCTCCCTTAAGAACAGCCTGGAGTTGGAGTTTCCTTCAACAGCTTCTCTCTATCCTGGAGTACACCTAGGCAGCAGACGCGGTCTCTGGCAGGCCGTCTACCTGACGGGGTTCTCCCCGTCTTCCTTCCTCGACTATCCCTGAGTTGGGTTAGGGTCCCAAGGGCCGAGCTAAGCCTAACTGGGAATGACGCTCACCAGCTCCCTTTGCACTGAGGGGCAGCCACGTGAGGAGGGTCTGGTCTGTGGTCCAGAAGGAGAAGCCTCCCAGGGACATCGTGGAGCTGCTCCTCCTGGTGCCCGCTGCTCTCGGACTTCATGCTCTGGAGTTAAGTCCATGAACTTGGCTCCTGTTATCTGCAGTGGCAGGTGCTCCCCCAGAGCAGAGGCCCCATGAGCGTACGCTGCTACTGAGGCCCGGCGCTTTGACATATCAGAAGCAAAAATTGGTTTCTCTTTGGCACTTGGAAGAAAGGGTCCCGGTCTCAACAGCATCCTCGGCCTGTGAGTAACCGAGTAACCCACACTCGAATTCTCTGTTGTCAGATGTTAATCCCAGCTCTCCTCCCAGCCAGCAAAGACACATTTCCCACAACCTCAAAGGCTCGGCCGTCACATTGCTAACCCCAGAGAGGAGGGTAGAGAGCACATGTTGACTATCAGAGGTTTGCCAAGTCAGGAGGGGGGAGAGGACACGTCTTTCACATGAAGAAGATAGGTGACTTCCGGTGAAAGGTTAGTAGCTTGGTTTCAGGCTGGTCAAGCAGGAAACAGCCCCCTTGGGGTGGGATGGAAGGATACTGGGGAGATAAAGGAAAGGCCCGGAAGAAGGTAGCTACGGTGTCAGCCTAAAGTCTTAATGTGATGTGGAGAAATGCAGTGAACCGGGGACAAACAGGGCTGGCTTCCTCACACACAGGAGTAGATCTAAGGACCCAGCTGCACAATGGGGCTTTGGAGTTCTACTGGGTGGATTTCACCATCCAGTCAACTTAACCACTCAAAGCCGTGGGTTCCCAAGTTGTAAAATGGAGGTACTTGTGCCCATATGCAGATTTATCCCGAGGGTTACATGAGATGCTGTACGCAGAAGAGCCCAGCACACCGAGGGCACTCTGTAAATGAATGTTGTTGGTGTGTTCGAGGAGGACAGATGGAAACTATGGGATCAGAAGCCATGTCCAGGGAGCCCCTCTCCAAGGGAGCATAGAAACCCAGGCCCCATGGGCCCACGTGAGCCCCTCCCTCTTTGCTAGAAAAGCGGAATCGCTGGTAGCAGAGTCTGGCTCTCCCATGGTCCTGGGCAGATCTTTGCAGGAAGGATCCCTCAACATCTCTGAGATCTTTTTTCCCTTCTCACTTTGGAGTGCATGGATCTCATCCAAATCCCCACTGCATCCCTGCACCTGGGAAAGAGAAGTGGGCACTCAAACACCAACCCTGTAGGAAATTCTTCCTGACTTAGTGAGAAAGGGGGGACCAGAGGAACGTCGTTCACTCTATAAACCCAAGAGGCGTGCCTAGAACAGATTCTGTCAGGTACAGAGCTCAAATGTGAGCCAACCTAACTCAACCCAGGGCTGGAGAGGGGGCTGCTCCACCAGCTAAATCAAGATAACCCAGCTAAGAGGCTCCCTTTGTATGGCCCAGCGGAGGGCAGAGGGTCTCCTTGCACCTGGGCAGAGGAGGCGTCAAGGAAAGGGATGTCTGGGGAATTATCCATGGCCCCAGGAGACCAAGCAGCCCTCCAGCCCGGGTGGAAATTTCTCCCCATGGCCAGCTGGGAATGTGCAAGGTTGGTTTTATTCAAGGGAGCTTGTCGTTTTCATAGTGGGGACAATTAGCACCCGCAGGTGGATGGCACGGATGAAACGAGAGGAGCATTTAGCACAGGCAGAGCGAACCAACAGGGGTAATGGTGCTTGTTCCCTGGCTCTGCTGGGCTCTGCCTGTGCCTGGCTTGCCCTCATGCAACAGTCAAGTTGGACTTGTGCCGGTAGGCACAGCCAGCAAGGCAAGGAGGCATCTCGTGGGAAAACTGTGGACAGAGGTGCTCCATCCCTCAGAGGAATAACCCACTCCTGTTCCCTCCCTGCGTTGGAAGGACCGCATCCAGGGGTCTTCAGCATCTCAGGCTTCAGCTTTTGAGCAATCTCATCTCTCCAATCTACTGTGGCCTCGATGCGCAGACTTTCCCAAATATAAAGTTTGCTCACTGTGGCATTAGAAATAACAGGTTCTGGGGGCGCAGAGGGCATTACCCCACCAGGGGACTTCTTGTATAAAATTTATCTGGTTGTTCCATAATTTCACAGCAGACTCAGTGCAAAAAGCTCTTTTGTTGTGGTGGTGGCTGATAATGCAATGAGACACCATCCCCTCTGTGAGCTAATGACGTTTGTGGGGAGATGACAGGTGGGTATGAAAATGGAATCGGATGGGGTGGGGGCAGGCTCTGGCTCCATTCCTTGCTCTTTGCTGTTTCTGTTGCTCCGGCTCCTGAGGAAGAGCGTGGGATGTTATCTATTAGTCTGTGCATCAGAATTTTCATCTAATTTCATAATGAAGATGTTGCTCCATCAGATACAGATGACGTGTCAGCAGAAATGTAGAAGGCCATTTTTATGTGTCAGGCGGCACTCTGCGGGGTCCCCCACCTGCCTGGAATAGTGTACAAAGTAGTTTGAGGGAACAGCTCTGCTATAGGGGATGGATCCTCAGAGATACTGCAGATCTCTCTTCTCTTCCTTCCAAGTGATCCCATCAAGCTGTAAGCTCAATGAGAGCAAGGGTCTTCCCTTCCTGGTCATCACTGAACACCCAGCACCTGGAACATGGTGAGTGGTCAACATGGGTGAGTGAATGGATATCATCCGCCATGTTTCCCAGGCTATGTATGGCGCCAGATTTTTCTTTTTAATTGAAATATAATTCATATATAACATTATATTAGTTTTGAGTGTACAATATAATGGTTTGATATTTGTAAACACGGTGAAATGATCACCACAATTACTCCGGTGACCATTCATCACCTGTATGGCACCCAATTTTTGCAGACTTGCTTTTTCCTCAAAACTGAGACCCATCAACCCTGGTCCACTTCCAAGGACTAGTCCTCACATTAGGGTGAGGAATTCCAGAGCCTTCACCCAGCTCTGTGAGTCTCCACATTGACTCAATTCAGCTCTTACCTGGCTGGCAAATCTGAGCTCATCTTCTGGGACTTTCTGGGCCTCAGATAATAGAGATACTGACAGTACCTGCCTCTTGGTTTTCTATGAAGATTGAATGATATAATGTATATCAAGGGCTAAGATCAGGATCTGGATCTTGGAAAAACTCAATATAGCAGCCATTCTAAAGTCCTAAAAAGGGTCTTAATCTTCTTTCTCCATATTTGAGTGTTTTGTCCCAGGAACCTACTGGGAATATAGCTCATCCTGGATTAGTTAATCCATCTCTCAAGGGCACAATTCTATCACCAATCAAGATAAGATTGTTCACCTTCTTTCCTCATGTCCCCTCTTGCCAAGATTTCTCACAATATGCTCTCTTCTTGGAGCCCACTGACTGGTATTTTATTGGACTCCAATGTTTCCCTGTACTAGACCCATATACCTTTATATATATATATTTTTTTTTTTTTAAGATTTTATTTATTTATTTGAGAGAGAGGGAGAGAAAGAGAGAGAGCATGGGCAGGCGGAGGGGCAGAGGGAGAAGCAGTCTCCCCACTGAGCAGGAAGTCCAAAGTGGGGCTCGATCCCAGGACCCTGAGATCATGATCTGAGCAAAAGGCAGATGCTTAACCGACTGAGCCATCCAGGCACCGCCAAAGACCTTTAATTTGTGGTTGATCAAATTTTTCACAGGTGGTATTTTCTGTAGATAGCTAAAGCCACATGGGTGTCATGGTGTAGGAGTTTAGAGCCCCGTCTCCAGAGTCACAAATTTCAGCTCTGCCATTTTCTAGCTATGAGAGCCTGGGTGTATCAATAACTTGTAACACCTCAGTTTCTTTATCTGTAAAATAGGGACACCGATAGTATCTAACTCATAGCATTATTGCAAAGAATAACAGAGTCGATTCCTTCGAAGGGCTTAGGATAGCTCCTGCTGCATATTAACTATTCAATGAATTTTAAATATTATTTGTAGGTACCAAGTGTCACCTATGCCAACACGCATAAACACACAGCTGTTTAATTATAGGTAAGAGTTCTCGAATTTTATAGCATCTGCCTATGAAAATCAGGTCATCCCCAGGTACAAAGATGCATGCCTTTTCTCTCCTTTTGTCATGAAAATAAAGTTTACCTTGAAAATCTATCACAGCCCTGTACCTTTGAAGGAAGCACCTTTGAACAGAGATGCCTTTCTGGCATTCGTGTGTCATCTTCTCTCTGCTATGATGTGTCAGGCACTGGGTGTCTAACATAAACCAAGGAGAATGTATACCAACTGGGAATCAAAAAACTAAGTTCTAGTCTTCCAGAAATTAGTGTGTAACAGAGAAAACCACTCTTGCCTAGACTTTGGTTCTCTCATCTGCACAACGATGGGAACGCACCAGGTGCTGTTTTTGTTCTTTCTCAATCCTGGGACTATGAATATGACCATAACTCAAAGGTCTGTGAGGATCCAGCCATGGTCTGAATAGGCTCTGGTTCCTGGTGCCTGGAGATGGAATGTGATTTCTGTGTGGATTTTACGGCATTATAGTGGGGAAGCTTCCAAGGTCTCTGTCACCACCTTTGGAAAGGAGACTGGGGATATCATGACCTTTGAATATGAAATATTAATGTTTTAACTTTCCCTTTTTAATTATTTGAGATGCACTGTTATTAGCATGGAAAGGTTAGGTGCTGATATGTAGGTCTTGACAAGCAGCAAACAACCAAAGACAAATCCCTATTTCTCATTGATGGAAACTGCTTGGGCCACTTCCTGGGTGCAAGGCTGAGGAGCACGAGGGTTCATCCCTCTTCCTGGTGCTGCCAGCTTTCCTATCCTCAGTAAGAATCTGTACCCAGGATATGCCCATATTTTCTATCCCTGGGACTACAGCCTCTGTGCCTTCGATACATGGCCCAGGCCCACGTGATGTTCTGAATTTTTCCATCTCAGTCTCTGTTTTATTAGGGGGAAAAAGGAAGGAGCAAAATAAAGTAGAAACTCTTAACTCTTGTCAACTGCTAATTGCATCAAGCCTAAATTTTTCAACATGGCATCCAAGGATCTTTATAATTAGGCTAAGAATCGCCTGCCTCAGCACCCATCAAAAATTAGCAAAGAATATTTACTCCCTCTTTCTATCCTGCAAATACATACTTCTCCATCTCAGTTGTGAATTGCCTTTCCCCTCACTTCCTCCACTACGTGTGAACCTCAGTGCACAGCCCACTGGCTGTGAGACACTCTAGGAATGAAGGGAGCAGAATTAAGCATGTGTGTTGTGAAGTAACTTCTCCATCATGCTCTGATGGCTGATATTATGAGTCACCTTTGTTAGGCCACAGTACCCAGATATTTGGGAAAACATTTTTCCAGATGTTCCATAAAGGTAGTTTTCAGATGGGGTTAAATCTGCAGATTTTGAGTAAAGCACATTGCCCTCCACAGTGCGGGTGGGTCCTATCCAATTAATTGAAAACGTTAATAGAAAAACACAAACTTCTCCTGGGGAGGAGGAGATTCTGTGAGCAGTCTTCGGACTGAGACAGTAGCACCACCTCTTCTCTGGGTTTGTAGTCTGCTGGCCTGCTCTATTTTAAACTTGTCAGCTTCCATAATCATATGAGTCAATTCTTTAAAATAAATATCTCTTTTTTAATATTATATATACAAATGCACACACACATATATAAAATATATAAATGTACACACACACAAACACACAACTTATTCTGCATACACATACATTCTATTCATTCTGTTTTTCCAGAGAACCCACATGCACACGTGACATGTATAGTGTAATGTAGTGTGATGTTACCCTTTCCCCACAGGCAAGACATTTTCTCCTGGTACTTTGTTAGGATGTATCCTGCTTCTGTGAAGCTTCCCTGGATTTCACCCAATTTTCTAAATCCCAACTAATTTACATTAGACAAAGAGAAGAAAGCTGTGTGAAGTTGTTCTTTGCCTGTGATGGAGATGGGTCCTACCCTGCAGCGGCATGTCCTGCATGGTGTGGTGCATGTCCTTGGAATAGCTAGTCACACCTCAGCCCTGTCTCCTTGATTGGTTCCTCATGGTCACCCATCATATCGCCCCATCCCCAGCATTGAATGATACAAAGACAAGGTACTCAGTGATTGGGAAGAAATAAATCATAATTTGAAAATATGACAATCCTAAAGTCTTCTAAAAGAATGTGGGGAATGATCTTTCTCCAACCTTCCTTAGTGTCTCTTCAAGCTTTTCTTAAGGGAGGAGGCAAATGTTGCAGCACATTCTTGCCATTGACACACTACGTTCAGTGCATCTTTGATACTGGTGTCCACTACTCATTGGCTGCTCTGTGGTGGAGGCTGTGTGGTTGTGCATGTGTAACGAGATCTCACCATTATTCTTTAGGTGGGTTTTATTATACCCAAACTGAAATCCTGCCGGATCCAGTAAATTACCCTGGATTATACAGTTAATAAGTGACCAATCTAGGATTCACATCCAATGTTTCTTACTCTAAACCCATGTACTTTCTATGACTGCAGTGCCTCCTCAAACTCCTGAGAATAAGGATTATAAAAAAATAAATGTTTTCCTATGTCCATGTTGTTTTAATTTGTCATAGTAAGTGCTCAGTGTGTGTTAATGAGGGCAATCATATGAAGGACAAATACCAAACAACTGAGACCCAAATTCAGTTGGACAGCCGAACAAGGGCCTTTGTAGGAGATTAGAAAGTAGTGATATCAGGGCTGAAAATACAGAAAATCTGTGTAGGAAAGCAGGTAGCTTGGGAATATATGGATTCCTTTCAATAAGAAGGTCCCTGACAAATCCCATGGAGGCTCATGATATGAAGTTCATGACGAAGAGATGCCTTTTATGGTTGTACATGTCATAGGTGTAGACAAGACAAGAAGCAGCTTAAATGAGGAGATTCTGAGTGTGGATTCCCATGGAGCAGTGAACTAGGTAGGATGACAGATGGCTGCAGATTACCAATTTCCACCAGTGATTAAAGAGACCTTTGGCTGTCAGAGAGAAAGACCCAGCTGAATCAGGACATAAGAGCAGAGAGCTAGCTTTCAGATGAAAATGGTTAGAAATTAAAAGACATGTGTAGGTATTATTAAAACCTCAGTAAATGGTGTCTGGGTCTAGGCTCTGTATCCATCATGTGCCCTTAAATTCATCAGAAGGTTGAGATCTGGGGAGGTCAATAAAGTCTAGATCCATGCTTATATCTAACAGTGGTGATAACCGTTGCCACTGACCCATTTCCTAGATTGAAAACAGCAGAAATGGCCAGAAATAAAACAAGAACCTCCAGTTTTAAGGATGTCGGGGGAGATGTGAACAAAGCCACACAATGAAATATAATTCATTAAGTACCTTTTAAGTATTTACCATGTACTTCCCTTTGTACTAAGTACTGATAGAATGGGTGGAGAGCTCACAATGTATTTATGTCTATATCCATGTCTAGGTATCTACCTTCATACATACACACACATACACACATATACACACGCACACAGATGCATGTACGTATGTATAAACTAGTTCCCAAATCTGGTAATCTACATACTTCTTTAAAGGTTGAAGATTTGGGTGGTAGTGGGGGAGAGAGAAAGAGAGAAGTTAGCTGTTTGCTACAGCCCAGGCCTGTGCTATCTCCTTTACCTGAATCTTGCTACAGCCCAGGCCTGTGCTATCTCCTTTACCTGAATCTCACACCAGCTGTTGGAGGACGGCATTATCATCCTACTTTCTCAGGCTCTGAAAGTCCAAGTTAACACTTGTTCAGTGCCATTCATTTATCTGTGGAAGAGCTGGAATTACACCAGGTTAGTCCTTATATATTTTTTTCTCTTCCACTAATACTTATTATTGAGTATTCATAAAGCACACATTCAAAAGTTAAATAATAATGTAACCAGTAATAATTATTAGTGGAATTTTTCCCCTGATCCTCTGACTATCCTTTTAGCATCCAACAGTATCAGTTCTGTATCCACTAAATCTGGCTCAGAGGCCCTACATCTTTACACTTGGGATTAGCATAGCTGGACACTAGTCACCATGGCTTGACTATAGCTATTCCCAGTTTGGAGGGAAAAAAAAAAAAAAAAGAAAAAAGAATAAGACTTGAAGTCAGTCTTTCAGCTGTCACAAAGCATCAAACACAAGGAATTTGTTTCCTGAACAGCCAGGTTGGAAATTAAATGCTGCAGGCAAAGGAATGGATGTGGATGTCATCCTAAGAATACAGATAATAACCAGAAAGCTTTGGGTTTGCTCCTGTGACCCTTGAATCTGGCAGGAATTCTTCCTAATGTCTACTATCATTCTTCTGTCCCTGGCACCTGGCACTGGACTCCAAAGTCCAGAACCCTGGGCAGGAAATTCTGTGTGAGGAGCTTTTCTGCTAATCCCCAGCCCAAATGTTCTGTTCCTCAGCTCCAGGCTATTGCTCCTTGTCCTAGCACCTGCGGAGCAAATGAATAATTCCCTTCCCTCATTTGCATTGTTTCCTTGAAGGTATTTATAGCTTGTGATCATCTGCCCCCTGGGTCCTCTCCTTCTCTAGGCTATAATTTAGCAATAGACCCAGATCTGTTGGCCATGGAATTGAATGTGCACAGGAGCTCCAGGGCCGGGCTAGTGCCAGAAAGGAGTAGAGGCTCATCAAGGCTTCAGCAATGGTTTGAAAAAGGGTGGGGGGAAATGTGACCTCAGAGTTACCAATCATTCTTGGTCGTCTTTATGGAAAGTTTTATGATTTGTTGGGTTGGAAAAGATTTAGAGATTTGCCCAGATGGCTGTGCGTGTGTGTGTGTGTGTGTGTACATGTGTGTTGTGCATGGTGGGTGAGGGTGGGGAAACCAAGTAAAAGAGGAAAGTTGATTTTTCTGTCTCCTGTCTCTACCTCTTGAGCTATGGCTCTATTCTGCTAAATTCTTAAAGGTGGCAAAACCAGAAAGCAAAGAAAAACAAAAAAGTAAATGATAAATACTATGCACATAAACTCAAAAATCCTAAAGCAGGCCCTTGTAATACAGATCACTCCTTCGGCTTTCCAAGATTCTAAGGCCACAGACCACGGAAACATAAAGAAGACTATATATGGAATCCAGAGAGAAGAAAGGAATTTGGGACAACTATTTAAGACTGCAAGAGAAGAGCTACAGCTTGAGCAAAGGATCTTTTTGGAAGTTTATCCATAAGACTCAGAGTAGCTGGATTCATCTCTCTCCGTGATTCAGAAAGTGAAAAATAAAACAAGCATTTTTCAAATGAATATTTTTTCAAAAAATAACATCAAGAATATTTTGAAGTTGAAGCCTGTTGTGTCCTTCCAAAGCAGTTGCAACTGTACTAAGCTGACAGGTCAGAGTATTTCCCATTCCCACTTTGCCGAAACCCTCTATTTTGCCCGATGTTGCTGAATTAATTCCATCAACCTTAATTCGGTTTAAATGCAGGAGTGTTAAAGATCGTGGTTTGGGAGTGGGGCATGACATCAAGGCAACTTTGAATTGAGATGTTTTCATGTTTCCAGGGAGGGTTTCCCACACAGTAGAAACCCCGGGCAGGTACTACCTTGCCAAGGAATCCAGTTTAAGCTGTGCAGGAGTGGGGCATTGGATATTATGCCTCCTGATGCCAAGGCCATTTCTGTGACATTCCTGCCAAGAATACCTGGTCATAAACAAAGTGATAGAGACCCAGGTTGAGAGCCATCCTACAGAAAGAAAGGTCTGTATACACTGGAAATGTAATTAAGGCCATGGAAGACTGAAGGCCAAAGAACTCTTCTAGGGTGAAGTAGACTGTGAGTCAAGACACCTGAATTAAATGTGTATTACTGGAAGAGATCCTCAGCCAGAAAGGAAAAAGAGACTTCGTTAGGACAGTTGGCAATGTATGAATGAGTTCCGTGCATGGGAAGTTTGGGTTGATATCATACTGATTACCTGATTGGGAGGGTTAGATATTGGTAAGGAAGATAGAATTCTTGTTTTGGGGGGAGGTAAACACTACAGTGTTAGGGTGATGGGCCTCCATTCAGGCAAAGAGCTCTCTCTCCTTCCTTCTTTGTTTGAAGAGATTCCAAATCTCTTAGAAAGGCTAAGTCTATGGACCAGTAAAATGGTCAAGTATGCCCACTTCTGAGGCAGGTCCCCGCTTCTGTCTACTTCCTCTTGAGCCCCTTCTTTATCTCTGGCCTCTGCCCTATATGTCCTTCTCATAAGATGTTTCAACTGGCTATTCCATAATCCCCAATCTCTCAGATAAGTTTTCCTTCCTAGGATATCTTCATAGGGAACACTTGAAAAGGAAATGTCTTCCTGGCTCAAAGAACTCAATCCCCGAACAGAAAATTTTAGGTGCTTCGAATAGATGAGGAAGCCCTGGTGTGCCTCACGTGACAGGTGTAGTGAGAACCTCGCTGTTTGGGAAGAGGCCATCCCCGCCCCGAGGACCCGACATTTCCCAAACCACCTGCTGGGTGCTGAGCGTTCTCTGGATACCTCCAATCCCCTCACTCAAAAGGATAATATTCCCTTTGGTGCCAAAGAAAGATAGTTTGACATAGAGGATGGAATCTCTTTAAGTAAAATTCCACAACAGAGCATTAGAAAGATGTGATAAAATATACACGAGTTATTAAATATTGTCATCAAGATGAGCAATAAATCAGGCATTTTATGGTCTCTGATTATAAATTCCATTTATTCCATAAGCATTTAAAGAAAGAGAAATGGAGACCCAACAGAGATTTCAGCATGCCTGGGTCGGCTGCAGCACCCTCGGGAGGGGGGCCCCTCTCAGGGCCGGTGGGCCAAGCCCCTGTGTCCCCAGGACTCCGTGGGTGCAGTCTGTAGCAAGTCAGAACATTCCTGTGAGGTTTGTGAGTCAGAAATTCTGGCAGATTCCTTCTGGAAGTGAATTTGAAGACAGCCAAGCCCTCCAAAGCCCCAGGCGGAACGAAGAGAGAAGAAGAGGAGAGAGTCTGTGTGGGTCCCGGTAGGTGGCACTGAAAACGCAGAGCCTTAGCAGGGGAGGTTCCTAACATGAACTCTTGGAAAGAGTGGCCGTTGTAGGTCAGGACTTAGGTATGATTCCAATATAGCAAGTATCAGCTCAATAAGAAATACACTCTGTTCATAGAGCGCTTTACAGTTTACACGGGCCATTTCGTTAAATCTTACACTACCCCTCTGGCACAGCCGCAGTTATTTTCATTCTAAGGACAGAGCAAATAAGACTGTCTCCCTCATCCAACCGGGTCTTCCTCAGCATCATCCTGCTGATGCTGCCCTCCTGAGCAATTCCCCTTTAAAGGTGGGCTGGTGCACGGAGAGAAGACGAAAACGCAGTTTCCCGACACCCTTCAGCCAAAAGCAGAATTTGACCTGCTTTTGGCTTTGGAATGCCTCATATGTTATTCTTCTAGCAGATTTCTCTAATTATGTTTTGCCTGGGCTAAGATTAAAATTAATTGGTCTTTTCATGATCACACATTGGGTGAGTAACGGGGCCAGGCACCTGAGGACAAGCTGGAAACGAGAGATTGGGCGCGGTAATCCACATCCAGAGTCTAAAGGCGGCGAGAAGGCAGCCGAGCAAACCTGAGCGGGCCTCGGACGGGCACCCTGCAGCTTGTCGAGTTCCTGGGACCCTTGTCACCATCTTACGTCCCAGTATTTAGCTTAATGGGGCCACGGCTACTGACTCAACATGTGTGCACTGACATGTGTGTACACAGGCGCCCATGCACACGGAGGAGCATAAATGTGCATCCTTGTACAACACTCACGTTGTTTATTAGACTCCAAGAAGTGTTGTCTTTTGGAGCAAGACCAGATAAATCACTTTGGAAAGGGAGAAAAGGAAAACAATATGATAAAGAAAAAAAAAAAAACTACTTTTCCCCCTTCAAATGCCACAAGAAAATGTCAAGGAAATCGCTTTACTGGAAATAACAGAGATTTCAAAACTAAATTGTCAAGTGTCACTTCCGTGGCCTGACTGTCCCTTGCACACAGGGCTCCTCTTCCTCTGCCTCTTAGCTGCCTTACTGCCTCTGCCATCAGTTATCGCTCCGGATGCCACTTCTCTAAAAGGCATCTTTTAGATGCTCTAAAAAAGGATGAACCAAAAAATAGCCTTTAGAAAGCCTTTCACTAAGTGGAGTAATAGAGAAAAAACAAAAGGGCAAAAAAAAAAAAAAAAGTAAGTAAGAGATCTTTCTCCGCCAGCTGGCCATCTCTATCTCTGGAACAATGTCCATTGAAGACCACAAAAGAGAGGTTTATCATCATTTCTGATGACATCATCATCAGAGGGTTTTATTAAATGATTGTGCAAGGCTCTGTGCAGGAAATAGGGGGGTTTAAGGGATACTTCTGGCTTCTTATAACTTAAATTCCATTATACATTTCACATCCTACAAAAAAGGTTTCCTGATTTACTTTCTATTCTACTTCTGTTATTATTCTACTTCTTCTTCTCCTTCTACTACCACAAGGGACATGGGACAAGAAACTGTTTTCTGATCTAGATTAATTTGTTTATTCACTCATTCAAAATTCCAAAATCAATTCAGAGGTTACTGGACCACATATCAGGTCCTTGACTGGGTTCTAAAATCGGCAATGGGAAAACCACAGATCCCACCTTCAGGGAACTCACAGACCACTATAAGCTAAGATATTCAATTGTTTTACTCTTTGAAGTACAGGAAAACACCATTTTCACATAAAATATTTCCAGGAAGCCTAATATAAGAGACCAATAAAGCAGGGTTTTGGATGGTGAGGAGAAGATTTTCAAAGAAGATAATTCTACTCCAGTTTTAAGTGTGGTGAAATCAGGCTGGGGGTGGGTGGTTGGCAATTTCTCCAAGTCACGGTTGACAGGTAGAGAAAGGATCCAAGATGTAGCACTGATTCTGTTGGAGCTCGTCTCTACTCTGGCCACTTTTCCAGCTGCTGCCCCATTGGGCCCTAAAATACCAAGAAGCACCAGGAGAAAGAACCTCGCTCTTACCTCACTGAGTTTATCCTTCTCAGAGTTGGCTAATATCAGTTTCTTTCTTTCTTTCTTTTTTTTTTTTTTTTCTGATCATAATGTACAACTAGTTTTCTCATTTCTGCAGCTCTATCCCTGGAACAGAACATTCAAACTGGAACTGGCAATAGTTTTTAGGCAGTTTTAGAAGGGACAGGGAAAGATGTAACCACCAGAGAGAGAGAAAGAGAGAGACACAAACATACACTGTATTAAACCAACTGATAGACCTGGGTTGAGAATGCCCAAGAAGTAGCGAAGTCGTCAAGGGTTAAGGACACTCCCCAGATCAGGGCCTGTAAGATTTGCATATTTCAGTTAAGAAACTTAATCAGTTAAATGCATAGAACTCTAGATTTACAATGGTGTCATATGATGCTTAGCCATATTTCTTTAATGAAGAACATCATCCTGTTATTTTGTTACTGCTGTTGTTGTTTTGTTTTTAATAAAGGCAATTGGGAAACTAAGCATCATGATGAAAACAATTCATCTTGAAAAAAATCACTTAAAATCAGAATGAAAAACATGATTATATGCAGCATGCCACATGCCATAGTTTCACAGCCCTTATTCTCTCTCTTCTGGACTGGCAAAGGGACTGGTACCATTTGTGTGCAGAAGGAAGGGTGATGAGCCACATTTCTTGCAACCGACATAAACTGTGGGACCCCTGGGTAAGACTGAGAAGGCCTTATCTCTGTTTTCTTTTCACATTGAAGCGACCACCAAGGAATGATGCAGTGTTTACTCTGTTGCTGGTTTTAAGTGCCAACACTGCCTATTTTAAATTTGACTCAATACCCAACAATTCGATAACATAATTTATCAACAAAATTTTAATGGTACCAACTTTCAATATAGTCAGCTATCCACTGATGGGAGAATGTAAATCACTAGATTGCATGTGTCCTTAAATACTACAACTGCATTTTGTACTCATTATATGCATCAACCCCATTCTTCCAACTATACTTGCATGCACACGGGCACGTTGATATGCCAATTCCACTGGAATGTTTTTCACATTTTTATGAAATTGACATAGAAAACGAGAAAATGCTAAGTAAGTGTTTGGCAGCATGAACAGGAAGGCTGTCATGGGAAGAACTGATGCACATAGATCGTGGCTGAACAAGCCAATATGTGAGGCAGCCACTGGCCCTTTTGGGGAATCAAGACAAATGAAACGAGGTAGAAGCACACGGAGAAATTGACAACTCTGGGCATTCCTAAGTGTGTCGATATCTAAGACTCCTTGTGCATAATCCTTCTGAAAGTCTTCACCCAAAAGCCAGATACTGCTGAGCCCTAGGAAAATTGAATGAAGGACTTCCTCAAGGTTAATGAAAGGCTGGCCTGAGCACCTGGGTTCTGCTTCCTCACCTGTTTGCAAAGAATTGGGGCCAAGTCTGCCTGAATCTACTCAACTTGCACGGCGGGGGGCGGGGGGGGCTCTGCAACTTGGCGGCCCTGCACCCAGTAGAGAATGACTGGGTAATAAGACGACGTCTTAGGTGCACTAAAGCACCATCCGGTGGCACGGGAGAATGAATGAAGCTTGAGAACATGCCAAGGGAACTCTGCATGTGTACATAGCACATCTTCATGAAAAGCGTTGAAATCCCTTAAAGGCACTGACAGTTTTTTCCCAGTTTTAGGACTGAAATTGGCTGAACCTCTTCATTCTTAATTGGGAGAAACTGCAGGAGTTGCAGGGAGACAAGAGGGAGAAGACAAGGTACATGATGAGAGAGGAAGGACCTGGGGGACCAGAAGTTGCAAATTCAGAGAGAAAAAGGAGGAAGTCTCCCCCAGAGGACGGGGAGAGGGGAGCAGGTGGGTCTACAGGAGCAGGGAAGGGTGGATGTGCTCTGGAGGGGAGGGTGCGGGGGGCGAACAGCTGACGGGAGCAATACCACCACCGCGTCTCTCCTTGGATTTAATCGGAAGAAAACAAGCCCATAATGCAAAGTATTCATATCGATAAACTATTTATGGGAGTTCATACAAATCAATTAATAAACATATCAGAGGCAACAACGTATAAACAATATTTCATAGCTAATAGCTATAGTTCCATCATCGAAATGCAAAAACCCATTATAACAATATCCAGTCCCGCTGTGTCTGCCCGCCTAGGGTACCTCCACTTTCTCGGAAGTCACTCATTGCCTCAGTGGCTTTATTTATTTACTCATAATTTATATTCCACCTACTTAGAAAAAAAGGGTCTGAGACAGCTTGAGATGTTAAAATATATATAAAGCAGAATAGCTAAAAATGAAAACAGGAACACAAGCCGGTAAAAATGAACAAGGAAAGAAATGTACCAGGCACCACCTGGGCTGGGCAACTGAGCCCTAAATTTAGCTCCGAGCTGTGAACACTAAGAGGGACAACGTATGTTGGTTTCAATGTTCTCACTGATTAAAACAGAAGCAAACCAGCTCACATGATCACACAAACCCTTTCCCGGTACTGTTTAGCATGTGCAGCCACAGAGACTAAACGGATCGTATTTTTGGCTACGGTTTTATAAAATATATAACAATGCTTCCAGACGGGCTTTCTTGCATCTGCTCCGCATGGATGACAGCTTGCAGATTCTGTATTTAGGCCAGGTCAGGTCCCTAAGTAGACCCAATCATAGCACCTCCGTTCATGCCTGGCACAGTGGTTCTGAATCAGGGATGCTTTTGAAGCATGGATCTTAGTCTCCATCTCAAATATTGTAAGTCAGTGGGATTCAGGGGGATGGGGCACTCGAGTGATCTTTAATAAAATTAAATATTGAGCAGGACACACAGGTCATTTCTGATGTTCATTCCTGATTGGGAAGCACTCTACCCTGGGCGGGGAGAGTTGCATTTCAGTCATTTTCTTTCTGCGAATTGGCTTCTAAATGTTGCAAGTTGGCATCTTTTCATCAGAACTTTCTTACCTTGAAAGTTCAAGGGAGATAGAAAGCCTTGAGCCTTGGAAATGGTAATATCGCTCATGCCTCCTCGGTGAGGTGGGGGCTGAGGGGGGAGGCCCTGCTCAAAGCTACAAAGAAGCATTGCTTAAAGAAGAGCACTAACTGGCTCACAACCTGGTGTCAGATCTGGTGCTGGGCTCCACCGGGGCTGGTGCATCTACCAAGCAAAGCAAGGACTTCCAAACCTTCTACTCAAAGGAGGGAAACTGGCATTGAGAGGGCACCTACTATTCACCAGACATCAACTCATTGGCGGTGTTGCCAGGCATTCCCCACCTAGAACTTCACTTAATGTGCCATGTACACACACACACACACACACACACACACACACACACATTTGGAAATAGCATGATTATCCCATTTTGCTAATGAAGAAACAAAAGTTCAGAAAATTAATCTGCTCAATATCATACAGGAAGTAACTGGCAAAACCAGGATTCGACTCAGCTTGATGTGAACCCAAAGCCCATCTACTCTTTTTTCTACTGTGACCTCAGCTTTCAACTGTTTTTCTTTCCCCTAGGGCTTTCCCTTTGCAAGAGTGCAGTAAAATGGGGCTAGTTCAAAGCAAAGGTTCTAGAGTCAGAATGGCCAGGCCTGTGTCTTCACTTCATCTCTTGAGGGCTGAGGGCACTAGTCAACTTACTAAAACTTTGTATGCCTTCATTTTTTCATTGTGTAAGGTTAGGATCTGCCTTGTAGGATTTTGATGTGAATTAAGTGGCTCTCATGTAACACATGATCAGTAATTAATAGATGTCTTCTGATTTATTTATTTGGGGGGGGGAGAGAGAGAGCGCACATGTGAGCAGGGGGAGGGGAAGAGAGAGTGAGAGAGAACCTGAAGCACATCTATATTCAGCTCAGGGTGGAGCCTAAAGTGGGGCTCAACCCCACAACCTCGAGATCATGACCTGAGCCGGAAACCAAGAGTTGGTCACTTAGTGGACTGAGCCACCCAGGTGCCCCCAAATGCCTGCTGATTTAAAGCTCTAGCAACAACGGAGTTGACTGGGATCTAGGAGAGGTGAGTGAGGACCACCTGTGCTCCCATTGTAGTAATGGTCCAGAGCTGGATGGGCCCAGGTGTAGCCATAAGGACCACCCTTAGCCCACCAGGAATTCTGGGAGCTACTTTGGATGAGGAAGGACAGGGCCAGAGGGAAGGGATGAGCCAGCAGCAGCAGACTTGAGATCCACAATTAAGTCTTCTAAATTATCACGAAAGTTTCCTTCTGTTTCTAGAAGTCTATAATCTAACAAAGAATAAAATAAAATGAGAACATAAATTTTTAGAAATAGCATTCGGGAGGCTGAAAGCTGGCATCAACTAAGCCATGTGAAATAATTTTAAGTTTTATTTGATTCAAAAGACGAGCAAGGAAAGGACAGGCCAACTTCTTGGGGAAGCCAGAGAATGTGTTAACAGATGTCAGAGACAGAAGAACATCTCATCTTCTGGTTTGCTTCCATATCGACCTCAAAGAAGAGAAAAATCTTCAAGCCATGAAGAGTAGAAGGAGTAACGCTGGAATTACACAGTGAGTGATAGACCTGGGAAGGCCTTTCTCTGAAACTATGGTTCTTCAGCTTAGTTGTGGGAGCGGTGGGGTGGCTGGTAGTAGGTGTGTGCCTGGCCCCAAAGCCCGTCTTAGCCTCTTTCAGCCAGCGTGGATGGGAAAGGGCCCAGGCGTAGACCTGCCTGCCCGGCGCGGGCAGTGCCAAACAGAAACAAACCTACGGATCCTGACCACTGCGCACAGTTATGGGCTGAGGAAACTCAAGGCAGACTCTCGAGTGATTGCGCAGGGTCCTAGGGTCACAGGACTAGTCACCGGAAGAGGTGGCGATGTCCTGTCTTGCATTTCCCAGCTTGGGGAAAGGCCACCATGAATCACCTCCAATTGAACCTTAGCTAAGAAAAAAGAACATGTAAGGGGCACATTTTTCGTGTCCATTTTCCCACAACCCTCACTGAGCTCCTAGTTCACTAGGGGAGGGGAAGGCGGAGGTGAGTCACCTTCGGTGGGGGTTAGGTTCCCAAGGGCCACACTGTGTGTAAAGGGCAGATGAGAGGAGAGGCGTCTGCTGACAGGCCTGGAGAGTTCAGAGCAGGAGATGGGTATTTCAGGACAGCTTCATGGAGCAGCAGTGGAAGGCAGACAGATCTGAGGAGATGGGGGTTTTGGGGGGTGAAATAAAAGGACAAATTAGGGGCACCTTGGTGGCTCTCGGTGAAGCCACCAACTCTCGGTTTTGGCTCAGGTTGAGATCTCAGGGTCCTGGGATCCAGTCCATTGCAGGCTCTGTGCTCAGCACGGTGTCTGCTTGAGCTTCTCTCCCTCCGCCTCTCCCCATGCTTGCTCACTCTCTTTCAAATAAATAAAATACTTTTTTTTTAAAGGCAAAATTTTAAAAAGGGAAGAAAATAAACAATACAGTCACAAAGGTGGAGAGACCAAACAAGGTCAAGGCGTCCATGAGGAGAGCTGAGTGGAATCCCAGAGCTAAACTGGCAGCGCAGAGGGGGCTGGGAAGGGGTGTTCCTTCCAGAAGGGAGGCAGGGCTTGGATCCGGCTGGGTGCTGCAGCTGGCGGGGAGACACCCAGGGGTCTGGGCCCCAGATATGCCCAGAGCTGTGTGCCCCTGTGCTGTTGGGGGGGGGCTGTGGGGCTGGGTTGGGGCAACGCCCAGGCTCACTGCTCAGGAGAGCCTTCAGTGGATGGGGGCCTGCCAGGTGATAGGGGCCTAGCTGGGGGGCCTGCTGGGTGATAGGGGCCTAGCTGGGGGGCCACCTAGTGATAAGAGCCTAGCTGGGGGGCCCGCTGGGTGATAGGGGCCTAGCTGGGGGCTGCTGGGTGATAGGGGCCTAGCTGGGGGGCTGCTGAGTGATAGGGGCCTAGCTGGGGGGATGCTGGGTGATAGGGGCCTAGCTGGGGGGCCCGCTGGTTGATAGGGGCCTAGCTAGGGGTGCCACCAGGTAATAGGGACCTAGCAGCTGAAGGGAAGGTGACAGACAGGTGTTTGGCTACACGGAGGCCCAGGAGGAGCAGTGGGGAGAGTGAGGGAAGCCTGGGAGCTAAGCTCCATTTCCTTGCTCTGTCAGGTGCAGAACAAAGCAAATGCTTCCTGCCCTAAGGTGCCACTGATGGGGTGTCCCGATGGCAGGCGGTGGGGTGGTGTCATGGACGGAACCAAACGAGCTGTTGCACAGATGCAGTCTGATGTTGAGTCAACTAGACAAAGCAGGGGCTCTTTGGTGAGCAAAGGGAAGTCCAAGATGTGGTCAGGATTTGCCAGCTCTCGGTGTGGACGGGCTGTGATCTACCCTCAGCTCCCGAGTTCTACAGGGTAATTACTCCGAGGGCGCCTGCAAACCCACGGCCTCCTTCAAACTTGTACCTACAGCACCATCTGCTGGCGTGGGACCCTGTGGCCTGTGGTCATGGACAAAATCCTCATTTTGTGCCCTCAAAACTACCTCACCACAGTCGTTTCCCTGCGATGCACACACACACACACACACACACACACACACAGGAGCACTCACATACCCAGATGCACACGCAGGTGCACACACAGACATGCACGTGGAGACACATGTACACACGAGCCGCAATCACACCACATCCCCTCTAGCCTGGGTGGCCTCCCTGCTGCTTGCAGTCTGCCTTCTGGGGTCCCTGAGGTCTGCTCCCCAGAGGGCCCTGGAGTTTGCACGGAGCCCCCCTCGGTCCCCAGCGCTACTGTGAAGTACAAGTGACAGACTGGGAGGACGGCGATGTTTGAGAGGACAAACAGTTGGACATCTGAAAAGTTAATTTGCTGCTTAATTTCCTTGCAGACTGCTAATTGATCCTGCAGCTCCCTCCTACCCTCCGCTCCCTAGTCCAAGAGACCCAGAAGGAGGCGGACTGGCCCTCCCTCCCCCCATCTGCGTCCTGCTCTCCATCTTGGCAGCAGCACCCAGTGTCCTGCTCTCATTCCAGAAGAATCAGGAACACAACCTGGTGCCTCCAAAAAACATTTCTTATTAACCTACTTTCCCTAAAGATATCGGTATGTCGGAAGACTCCCAAGTTCAAATGGATTTTATTTTTAAACCAGAAAAATCACGACAGTGTAATGAAAATAAGCACTTTTCTAACCTTTTAAGGAAAATGCCATTCCCTGCCACATCTCTTAATAGCTGACTCCTGGCAGTAGCCTAAATGATGAATCCACCAACCTGCTTAAAATGTAAGGGAGGTTATTTCAAAAGTAATCCGAGGGTGTTTCTGACTGCAAATGCAAATTCCTTTGTCAGCGGTCTCTGGCGCCATGGAGTGCTCAGGTATTTTTAGCGCACACGATTTGCACGGGTGGGGGTGGGGGGAACATACATATACACACGGAATTAATGCAAGGTGGGTACTTCACTCTGAATATTCATTCCTCTGGGATTTTGGAGATCTGAAAGGAAAAAAGTAGACCTGTCCCTGCAGACAAGTGCATCCAGGTCCCGGTGCCCTGCTCCTCAGGTTTGTGCCGGGATCCTGGGGTCCTGGTACCCCCACCAGGAAATGGGCCCTGCTCATCACCCTAGATTGGCTGGGCAGCTCTGGAGCACCAGCCAGTAACCTACCACCACGGTGAGGGGGGCTGCCCCTCACCTCCAGTAGCCATTCTGCTTCTGCTCTGTGTTTGCCCATGTAAATTTGGGATGAGAGTGAATAGAGAAAGGGTGAAAAGGGTGTGTGTGTGGGGGGGGGTGTAAGGAGCAGAGAGACCATGGCGGAGGAGCTGGCCCCACCAGGCCAGGCCAAGCATAGGATCGTAAACATGACTCTACTGAGGCCCTGTCAGTGTTTGTTCCTTCCAGCTGTCACGTGCAGAGCGGGAGGGACGTGTTGGGCCGGCTCAGCAGACCACAGGGATTAGCTGTGCAATAGCTTTAGTACCAACAACCCCCTTCGTCCACGCAAGTACAACATACTCGGGATTTTTTCTAGATACTCCCACTGTCAAACAGCTATCTGTGATACACTCACAAGTACATTCTAACTACGTAGCAAACCACGTATTCCCAATTTTTGTTCAGGGTGACATGGGAAAAGATGCTTTGGAGTCAACAGACCTGGCTTGCACTTTGGCTTCTATCGGCCCCTTCCCAGGGTAGTTGCTCGTTGTCTCCTGGTAGCGTATATAATCAAGCACAGTGAATGCAATACATGGTTGTCCATCTCCCTGCTCAGCTAGGAAAAGCCAGGTGATAGAAGGGGGAGTCTCAGGACCCAGGACCCCCACGCAGAAGGCGCTCTGGGCAGCAGATCCTGTCGGAGCAGCTCCGTGAAGAATTGGACCAGCTGCCCTGTTGCTCAAGCTCAGGCACAGCCAGGATCAGACACTCTTGGACTGTCAAAGCCCAGCAACCTTGAGGATGAGGCAAAGTGAGACTAGAGCATGGAAATTAGCAAGAGGCAGATGTCAGCTCAACACTGGGAGAGACATTGTGGCTCCGAGAGCTGCCCAACAAAGGACCCGGAGGTAACAAGCTCGCCGTCACCAGTTGTGTTCAAACAAAGCCAGGTAATCCTGGTCAGAGATGGCATGTAGGGAGACGCTTTGATGCAGTAGAAGGCCCAACTATATCAAAATCAAAATTGAATGTTCTCCCGATGCTAAGTCTTTGTTTCTGTGAAAGAGAAAGGAAGTATTGCTACTCCTATTCTCTCTTGAAACCTACACTCTGGAAGTCCCTGGTCCCTGCTGGAGGCAAAGAAATAATAGGAAGCCTCCAGTGTTTCAGAGCCTTGCACTGGGACCATTAAGCAATCCTTTTAGAGCAGGAGGAAGAGTGCGTCTGAGAGTCAGGTTTAAAATGATAATTAGCTTCCGTTATAGTCTTAATTGAAACTGGGTAGTCCAAGGAGAGGCTCTCCTGGGTCAGTGCTGCCCATCCGCTCTCCAACAGCCTTAGACTGATGGTGTCACGTGACAACGCTCCAGCGACCAGAGCCCTGCCTTGGGCAGAGGCATGATTTGACTCTTTCCTGATGGATTCTGTACTCGATTTATTTTTGCCAGTCATTGGATGGGTCTCCTCTTTTCCTCCTTTTCTTCCCTAACTGCTTACACTTTGAGAAGGATACACACCATTCTAAGCTATGAGGTCCTCCCATCTCGTGTATTCGGTGTGATTCTGTGATCTAATTCCCCAGCTGTCACCCTTCCTTCCTTCCTTCCTTCCTTCCTTCCTTCCTTCCTTCCTTCCTTCCTTCCTTCCTTCCTTCTTCCCTTCCCTTCCCTTCCCTTCCCTTCCCTTCCCTTCCCTTCCCTTCCCTTCCCTCCTCTCTGTCTTTTCTGCTCCTCTGACTTCCTAAGCTAGGTGCAGCATCACAGATTGAGGAGCCCCAAGCATTTGATTCCACACTTTACCCACCCCATTCCTCAAGCGACCCCAGACTCATCAGGCTTGCTCTCAGGGCCTGCCCTCGTTTATCTGAAATTTGATTGTGTCAGGTCATACTGCTATTACTCGCTCTGATTTTTAAATAAGAATGTATCAGAATGGTTCCCACAAGCCCTGGCTAGCCCTCCCCAGCAATGGGGCAGCCTGGGCTCATGTTCAAGAACAACAGGAGATCCTCAGCCCATGGGTGGTTTTCTTGAGAGGAGAGTAGACAGGAATAGGAGGGAGCAGGCAGGAGAAGGGGGGCCTCTGCTCATAGTATCCTATGACCCGGTTTTGTGGACCTCAGATAGAAAGGCTCTGTGCCTTCAAAGTTGCGGTTAGCAGGCTGAGGTTAGAAAGGAAGAAAAGAAAACCCCTCCCTCATGCCATCATTAATCTGCAGTACTTGGTTTTTACGTTGGTTTTTATTTCTGCTGCTCCAAGGCTCGATTGCTGAGTCAGTGAAGCTAATGAGTGGCTGAGTGACTTCAATCATCGCTTCCTGGATATAACTCAGTGCTTCCTTGGGATGCTCTGAAAAGGTCTTGCTTGCTGCACAATAGACCCAATAGGACTCCAAGAGCATCTACTAACACCAGGTTTGAGATAAAAGACAGGAACCTCCAGGCACCAGGAAATGAAAATGGAAACATTAAGAGCATGTGAGTGAAATGCTTCTCAGAGGCAGGCTTTGCGGGGCCCACGTACAGAAAGGGAAATCATCGCCTGGGATTCAGAGAAAAACCTACCTACCCATTCCTTCCTTTCCTCAGGGCTTGACTGGCCACCGTCAACACACATCATGACAGCGTCTGCCTGCCAAGCACCATTTCCATGAAAAACATGGCTTTATACATGGAGGAAGCTGATATGGTAGAGAAAAAAATAACACTGATTTGGAGTCTAGAGACCCTGGGTATGGATTGTTCTCTTACTAACTCCCTGGAGAAAGGCCCCTCAGTTCTCTCATTGAAGAAGGGACAAGTTCCATGTGATGACCTCAATGTAACTCCCAGCTCTGAAATTCTAAAATCCTATACAGGCACTTGTGAGACATATAGGATGAGCATCACGGGTTTTCCTCTTCCTCCCTGAAGGACTTGAGAGATTGTCTCTCTATATTTTAATTAATTCAGCTAGGCTATGCTTAAACCTTAAGACAAACATCTAATAACTTCTATTGCTAGATTTAGAGCCATCTTGCCCTAAAATAGAAAACCAGTTTCAAACGAGGAGAGCAGTCATGACCCTGGCTGTCTGGAGAACATGAAAGTCCTCCAAAACTCCAGCATGAGCAAACACCTGAATGTCAGGACTAGGTTTGAAAGTGGAGGTGTAGATGTGGAAACATCTTTTAAAAATAAATTCATTTCCGTAAAATAGTCTTAATATATAATAAAGTGGCTGTACAGTTCATAGTGTGGGCTTGTGTCCATTCCCAACATTAGTTCTGTCTATGGCACATCAACAAATGTATTGAACAAATAAATGAATGAATAAATGAATATTACACGTGAAACATAAGCTTCTTGGACAAGAGGCTGCCACAAAGTTGCTCTGGTGTGTTGAAGACTCTTACTGGATAGCTTTCCCTTTTATCAGTGAGGATGTGGGTCAGTTAGAAATGATTGCCTTATCGGAGAAGGACAAACATTATATGGTCTCATTCATTTGGGGAATATAAAAAATAGTGAAAGGGAATAAAGGGGAAAGGAGAAAAAATGAGTGGGAAATATCAGGGAGGGAGACAGAACATGAGAGACTCCTAAATCTGGGAAACGAACTAGGGGTAGTAGAAGGGGAGGAGGGCGGGAGGTGGGGGTGACTGGTTGGCAGGCACTGAGCAGGGCACTTGACGGGATGAGCACTGGGTGTTATGCTATATGTTGGCAAATTGAACACCAATAAAAAATAAATTTATATATAAAAAAAGAAATGATTGTCTTTAAGGCACACCTGGGTGGCTCAGTGGTTGAGCGTCTGTCTGCCTTAGGCTCAGGTTGTGATCCCGGGGTCCTGGAATCGAGTCCCGTGTCAGGCTCCCTGCAGGGGAGCCTCTGCCTGTGTCTCTGCCTCTCTCTCTGTGTCTCTCATGAATGAATGAATGAATAAATAAATAAATAAATAAATAAATAAATACTTTAAAAAAATAAACTCTTGCCTTAAGTCAGACTCAGATTTTTTTTAATTTTTATTTATTTATGATAGTCACAGAGAGAGAGAGAGAGAGAGAGAGAGAGAGGCAGAGACATAGGCAGAGGGAGAAGCAGGCTCCATGCACTGAGAGCCCGACGTGGGATTCGATCCCGGGTCTCCAGGATCGCGCCCTGGGCCAAAGGCAGGCGCCAAACCGCTGCGCCACCCAGGGATCCCAGACTCAGATTTGACTTTGTGTTCACTGTATCCTCAGCCCCAGTTAAGGCAGAAATGCATATTCCTTCCTGCACACATTGTTCTCTCCTTAGCAGCTACCATGTCTCTCCATGTTTTCAGATCGATGGATACCCAGCTCTGCAATACACGTGCTCCAGGTACACCCCTTTCCCTGCAAACTTCTTTACAGATGTACCTTCAGAATATTATTGTATTTAGGCTTATTTTAATCTTAGCCCTTGATTCCTTGAGCCCACACTAACAACAGCCCATGAAGAGAAAGGTAGATATCTCATCTGGGGTTTGAGAATAGGCATAGGCTCCAGGTATGCAGAGGGGGACACTGCAAAGCTGACCATACCTGTGAGCATTTACAAAGTGTGCACACCTCCTAAGGTGAAGACAGGACTAACTAGCTCTCACTTGTCTGAAGCTGCTGTGTGTGGCAATGATCTGTGTCAGGCCAGTAGCACTGCATGCGTGCAGTTGTGTGGCATACACATTTTTTTCCCTTTCTTTCTCTCTCTCTCTTTTTTTTTTTTTTTGCATTCTAAGACATATTCATTAGTGAAATATCAGAAACCTCAAGGCAGCATGTGCTTCTAATTCATTTTCCAATTGTATAATGAGCCAGAAGTGAAATTTTTAGGGTGAATTTAATTGACCTTTACAGCAACATCAGGCAGATTGGCTTAAATGCTATTAAAGCAAAATGTAACCCGGTGAGACTTTCTGGAAGGTTATTGGAAAATCTATCAAGTTGTTTTTTTCTTAATTTTCATCAAGAAAGGAAAAGAGAGATGGAGGACATAGAAGGATGAGCAGAGAGAGAGAAGAAAAGAGACTGAAAATAAGAGTGAGATGGGCAGAGAGGAGTGAGAGGGTAAAGTGGGAGAGGAGAGAAGGCCCATCCATGCCTCTCACTGCTGTGGGGTTAGTTTTAATGTAGAAAGGAAGGCTTGGAAATGTGCAGTTATGCTGCCAGTCACACTGGTATAAAGTATTTCCAATACTTGGGGATAGGACAGCATATGTTTCCCTTTGCTAACATTTGGGTGTTGTGTTCAGGCACTCTCTAGCACTACTGAGGTCCTCTTTCTGACTCTGTTGTCCCCCTCATGACATGCTCATTCTTAGTGATAAGGTGCCCCTGAGGAAGCCAGAAAGCCAGGCATAGGGCTGAAGAACCCCACAGGTACTAAGATCGTACCCTTAGAAAAAAGGGTTGACACTCAACGGACAGGGTGCAAAAGCCATGGCAAACTGGAATCAACTCTAGGTCATGCCTAATCAGAGGGAAGTGGCCAGTGTCCTAGGTGAGACCCAGCGTGATCTCAGAATCAGCATCAGCTTACTCACCATTGACATTCTCATGGTCTTTAGCACCCCAGCCTTCCTCATGAGTATGACACCAGTAAGATGTGGGGAGAGAAATGTGTGTCCACAAAGAGTGTGAAAATCAGGGAATGGACACAGCCCCATCAAAGTGTCCTCCAAGGGAGAGATGGTAAGAACTCAAGAGGTGGACATGGTGGACAGTTTAAGACCTGGGGTAGAGATCCAAGGCTAACGCGGTGTATGAGAGGGAGACTGAGGCTGAGCAAGAGACGGGGGGAAGGCACAGCCTCCCCGAAGTTCACACAGGATCATCGGTAGCAAGATGAATTACATAGACCACAGGGCTCTTAATTAACTTCCCACCTTGGACAGGCCTGGCTCAGAAATCACACAGGGTTGAGTCAACAAGTGGAAAACAGTGCTCTTAGCTAGGGAAGAGAACAGCCTTTTTCACAGAAAGGAGTTGTCACAGCAGGTCTGAGGCTGCTGCCTTTAGAAAGGCCAGCTTGCAAGCAGGCTTCTGACTGGTATCAGGGAACTTGGATTTTGGAAGGTAGCTACTATTTTGTCACTAAATCTAAGTAGGATAAACATTATTCTATGTGTCTACACTGTTGGTACAGACAGTGTGGTTTCCTCTGGACACCTGTTTTCCTTCTGGATCCTAGGATTTTTGAATGCTTAGCAGAGAGTGCTGACATGGCCAGCCCCTGATTAAGACTGTGGGCACTGCATCTCTAATGAGCTTCCCTGGGCAGAATCATCACACACCTATTTTTGGGTGAAGAGTGAGCTCTGTGTAACTCTTCATGGGACTACAAGGAGAGCACAGGGAAGCCTTATGTGGATTGCCCTATGCCTTTGTCCCATGTGATTTGGCTGTGTATCCTTACCACATCTCTGGAATAAATCTTACCTCTGAGTCCAACTGTATGCTAATTCCTCTGAGTCTTCCTACGGAATCTCCAAATATGAGATGGTCTGGGGGACCCCCAACACATTCTCTCCCAGTGACAACTTTCTAGCTGGTTCTTGTCCTACTCTCAATCCTCATTCTCACATCTGCTTCTGGGATTTCTTTTTGATCCTGATGGAAGCTACAGTTATGAGCCATGGCCCAATATAGATGCATCTCCCCCAGTAGTGACTAAGCACTGCCCGTGTTCAGAGGACTCTAATAGACATTGCAGTTACTCACATATAAGAAATGCATTTTTTTTCTTGTCCAGGAACCTACAGAAGAAGGGGAAATGGGGAGGAAGAGAACAGAGCGAGGAAATACCCTTATTAATGAGAACAATCTTTAATAGTCTCAGGAAAAAAAAAGAAAGAGAAAAGAAATAAAAGAAGGGAGAGATTTCTAGAATGGAAATGCAAAGGTCTCAGAGTCTATCTTCATTATCATGATGAACAACATCGTCCTCTTTGATACTGTTAATTGAGCACTTACAGTGTATCAGGCATATAAGCAAAGCTCTTTGCATATATGGATTTCCGGTAAACTTTATAATGGGATGCAATAGGTAACAGGCAATAGTATTCCTATTTGTTAGATGATGAAACAGAGAGAAAGAGAGTTTAAATAATGTGCCCAGCTCAGAACTGATAAGTGATGGAATCGAGACCCCCATCTCGATGTGTTCTTCAGGAAGACAAGGTAAATCCCAGACATGGTGACATCCTGGCACTCAGTGTATTTAGACTACTTAAATAGGGCTCATAAAGAGGAAAGATAACATAGAACATGACTCCTAAGGGGACTTTCTGAAAGGAACAAGGCAGTCTTACCTCCAATTGTCCCTTAACACACCTGAATTCCTAGGAGCACATGTGGAGTAAGCCACCTAAGATACCAAGAATGTTGTCTATCAGTTCCATATTTTCGGTCCTTTATACAATTTTAAAGAAGTAAGAGCTTTCTTGAAACCTTAATTTTTCAAATGTTTTATCTTTTCTACTTGTCAGGATTATAGATATACAGAGCATTTTCAAAGTCAGCACAAAATATTTACTAAATGATGAACTATATGAATATACCTTTGTATTCCCTGAAAAGGATACCTGGCACCAGGAAGGCACCAAACATGTCTGTCGGATGGATGGATGGATGGATGGATGGATGGATGGATGGATGTGTGGACCAACAGATGGATGGACGGGTAGGCTGGGTAGATGGATGGATGGGTGGCTGGATAGATGGGACAGGTGCTGAAGATGAAAACAGACTTTGAGAAATTGAAACCATTTCCTAGGAGTGGAAGTGTGACAAACCCCTGACCGGGTGAAGTTGTGATTATTACATTTCTGGTTTTCTGGACTAAGAATTAATTAGGTTAGAGAAATATAGTTGCTCTTGACTGTCCCATCCTCTTGTACACTTAGCATATCTGAGGTATTCCACTTAGAAGTAGGGGTAGAGAAGCAATGGGCAGAGGAATGGAGTTGTCTGTATTGCTGCAAATTTCTCCTGATTTGGGGATTTGCAAGCAAGAATTAAGCCCTACAGAATGTTTGCTGGTCTTTCACCCTCCCAGCCCATGTTTCAGATGGGAGGATTCAAACATGTGGGTTCCCAGCTGCAAGGGCTCAGCTTCCCACAGAGTCTGCTTAAGCAAAATCAGTGAGTCAAGATGCCAGTTTAGGTGAGAACAATGGACATGCAATTGCTCTTGTCAGCCTTGCAGGACTCTGCCCACCTAACTCAGTATCTTATTTTTATATGGCTGTAGCCCACCAGTGCATAGGAGCCTCCTTGGTCCCATGAACTGTGAACTATTTATGCATTTATGGATTTATCAAACAAATACCGAACTCCTTACATAGGCCAGCTTCTTTTGTGAGTAATAGAGATACAATGATGACACAGACAGGATCCCTACCTGCTTGTAACCCAGTAGGAGAAACAGATAAATAATTCAATAAATGCAAAACTGTGTGTTTAACAGTGTGTGTGTGTGTGTGTATATGTGTGTGTGTGTGTGTGTGTGTGTGTGTGTAGGGAAAGGTGGAGAGGGAAAGAGGAATGGATGAGACACAAAGTGAGATCTACTTATTTTGCAAAGTTCACAAACATGTCAGCATCCTACCTGGTGAACACATGGCCAAGAAGGAAAAATGAGAAACTTCACCAGATAGAGAAGAGTGTGTGTGGGCAGGTGGGAGTTAACATACCAGGAAGATGCAATCACATGTATGAAAATTACAAAACAGTTTGTGTAGCTGGGATCCCTAAGGACTCAGTATGGTAAAACCTAGCCTGGGAAGGAAGATGAGGAATAGGGGATGGGGAAGATGGAGAGTAAGGACAGAAAAATATAGATGGAAGAGTTGTTAGGACCCAGACAACAAAGGGCCTTTTACAGTACATGAAGGAGTCGGGGCTCTTTCCTGTGGATGATGGGAACGCAATGGAATAACTTGATCAGATTTCTATTTTAGAAAGGTCATCTAGCAGGAGGATGGAGGATGATTGGAGCTGGGTGAGCCAGGAGATAAGAGACTGGTTAGGAGGCTATAACATGGGCCAGACTAGAGACAACAGGCCAGGATTCAGGCTTTAGCAAGGGGAATGGAAAAGATGTACACATTTGTGGTGTCATTTAGTGAGGGCACGGAGAGAGAAACATCCTGACCAGTTTCCAAATTTCTCAGTTGTTCCTGCCTGCTTGGCCTATGGGAGTTATGACAAACAAGCCTCCTTTCTACCCTCAGGACAGGACATATAAATATGCAAAGACAACAAACAGCAGATTCATATGAAGGCAGAGACTGCTAAGTACCAAGGGGTAGGGGGCGATGAGCTGAGATCATCACACACAGGATGTGTTCCGAGAGCAGAGATGTGGGCAGCACTGAGATGCACCCATAGGGAGGGGGATGGCCCAAGAGACAGGTGCCAAAGGTGCCAGAGCAGGGAGTAAGGCGTGTTCTGAGCTGAGTATAAAATAACTTGAGAAGACAATGTATACATGGGAATTATAGAAGATGACAGGAAGTAATAGAGGGTGAAGGGATTTAAATGACAAGTTGAAGACTTAGAACTTTCTTATCTGGGTCAGTGTTTCCTAAGTCTCTTCTGTGGGAGGCTGGTGTCCCGGGGGGCGTTTATAACCGCTTTGTGAAATGAGAGGACTGTGGTTAAATGAAGTTTGGAAAATGCTGGATTAAGCCAAGTTTAACAGGTTCTATTACTAATGGACCTCTTAGGTACTTGAATATTATGTACAAAGGAGAAGAAAGAGGATCAGAAGTGACCGAGGAATGAGACAAAGGGAAAAAAGTCCAGGACTGGAAACCGGTTTGTTGGTTGTAGCCCAGCTTCATGGTTGTATAGATGTGCAACCCTGAGCAATGCACTAAAACCTGTCTGGGCTTTAACGCTCTTATCTAGAAGGTGGGGTATCAGATGAGGTGGAGGCTTAACAGGTGGAGAGAGTCCTCCAGTGTAGTAGAGCCTTTGAAGATGCTCATGCCTATTGTCAGTGTTTCAAATATATTAAAATATATATTAATGTATTATATATGTATAATATGTATAATTACATATTATATATGTAATAGTATATGTTATATATAATGTGATATAAAAATGGATACTTTTATCTACAAAGGCCAGTGGAACCTAAATAAAATGTGTCTTTTATTTTGGCTGGAATCACAGAAACTCAGCATGGTAATCCTGGATAGTTTTTATAGTAGATCATAAGGTTTGTGTGTGAAAGGAATTTGGTTTTTGTTCATCATTTAATTTCTGGCATCTAGCACAGCACTGGGGACACAGTGATTCAATAACTAGTTGTTCAGTTTATGAATGAATGCTGATCAGTCACTTCACATGGCCAAAAAAAAATGTGTATATGTACTTTTATTTAAAGGAGAAAATGAGCTACTGCTGAATATAAATTTAGGGAGACATTTTTTGAAAATGGCGCCATGGGGATTTTAAAAATAAGTATCATTGAAAAATTTGGAGACTGTTGGTAGAGGACATCTCTAAATGTCTCTTAATTATAAAATTATACAATACAGGATTTTGTTTTGAGGCCTAAGGAAACATCATTGCATTTGGTGTTTCTAAGAACATCGCTACACTTTCAGAGATGGAGAGTCTGCAGTAAAGTGAGACGTACAGCTGCTAAGGCATGAATGCATGACCAGGAAACTGGGACTGTCAGTTGACACGGGCTCCTTATTGGGTCCACTGATATGAGTACCAGGGCATCTGACACAGTGTGGCACCCTATAGGGCTGTGATAAACATGCTCCAACTGTCCCATGAGCCTAAAGGCTCCTTCCTTCCATATGCATTCATTGGGCAGGTACCAACAGTCAGGAATGGGATGTACAGCTCGCAGCGAACACTCTAGACCATTTTGTAACAATTCAATTAAACAGTGTTTCATGAGCATCTATTAAGTGGCATAAAATAAGCTAGCTACTAAGGCACAGTGCCCATCCCCAAGAAGGTCGAAATTCACTGAAGAAGGTGAGGGTCTCAAATGTGTAGGCCCCATAGAGCTCTCCCAATGCTGTAATCAAGAGGAGAGGGAGGAAAACATTTAAGAAATATTCTTAGGATGAAGATTAAGAGGCATGTATTCAAGGAGCAATGGAAGGCAAGAAAATGAAGACCAGCAGGGATGCGTAGCTATCTAAAGAGACTTGGCAGTAGCAAGAGAAAGAAAATAAGTAGTTCGAATGTAGTTTGAAAAACGGCAGGGTCAAAAGAAAGGTTTGGTTTTGTCTCATCTACTTTGTTTCATTTTATTTATTTTTTGTTAGGATGAGGAGCGTCTGAGCTTGTTGATAGGGAGTAGGGAATTTAAAATGTGGAAATTGTCAACCGGACTTAACATAACGAGATTTTCAGTCCTCCATTGCTTCTGAAGTTGATATGGAGGGGCCAGAGTTACTTTCCTTCACATTAATATTTCAGCATGATGGATGTATCCAAAATAACCTAGTTTCCCTTAGCAACTCATTCCATTCACTTTCTTTTAACCTCTTGAGATTGTCAGCCTGTACCATGTCTCGGAGTAACAAGTTTCATGTACTTACTGCCTGCTGGGTAAAGAAGTACTTCATTTTAATTGCTCTAAATTTACCATTTCTAAGCTGCACATGGTGCCTCTTGGTTCTGATGATCTAGAATTGCCAACTCATCTGTGCTCCATGCCCAACGCTGTGGCTGGCTGGCTCTCAGTCTCCTTCCCGAGCCTCTGTCCATGACCACGGGCAGTACATTGGCTCCTGTTGCTCGAATTTCCATTCTCGCTCTCCCCTGACATATTCTCTACATGGCCTTTAACAAACAGAAAATCATGTCGCCATACTGCCTAGAATCAAGGAAAACACAAGTCCCAATTTACCTGTGACACTCACTGTTCAGGTGTAATTATTAAGAGTGCTCCATTCGTTTTCAAAAGCAATCGCGTTGGACAGTAAATTAAATGCCCACCCTATTTTAAAACCTCCAATATATCTTCACTGCTATTAAAATATAACCCAAACTCCAAAGATCCTGGTTGAATCTTTTCCTTTTATCTCCCTGAGCTTGGGATCCCTGGGTGGCGCAGCGGTTTGGCGCCTGCCTTTGGCCCAGGGCGCGATCCTGGAGACCCGGGATCGAATCCCACATCAGGCTCCCGGTGCATGGAGCCTGCTTCTCCCTCGGCCTGTGTCTCTGCCTCTCTCTCTCTCTCTGTGACTATCATAAATAAATAAAAAAATTTAAAAATAAATAAATAAATATCTCCCTGAGCTCATCTGTACCCTCTCCCCTACTCCCTGTGCCCCAGGCGCATGGACCCTCTGTTTCCCCCAATATGCTGAGTCCACATGATGTCAATCAAGAGTCTAGCGCTCGATGTTTCCTCTGTGAAGGATACAGTTCCTTCTGTGTCTGTGGTACATGGCTTGTTCTCTTCCTTCCTTCTCTTCCTCTCAAATGCCACATCCTCAGAAAGGCCTTCCCTGACCATACCGGTCGGTAATCCCCTCCCCAAGCAATCATAGCACTATCTTTAGTCCCTGTACCGTGCTCATGAGTGACAGGCATAATCTGTTTTTATGAATTTGCTATGTACTGCATCAACTTTTCTCTCAAATGGTAGCTCCCTAAGGGAAGGACCTGGTGAGCGTTGTTCATCTCTGTGTGCTCAGCACTGCTCATACCTAAGGCACCATTACCACAGACGGGTCAGAGATACTCTTGCATACCTATAGCTGGGATCCTCGCAGGCTTTAAAGATGGCAGCCCTCTAGAAAACATATATCTGACTCTGGGATGACTTCAGGTGTGAGATTCTTTTATTATTATTCATGCTTTCTTTGTGAGCCTCAGAGAGTTATCACAATGTGTCACAATGTGCCTGGGCGGCTTCCCTAACTTACTACATGCATCTGCCCCAGACCCTTTCATTGTCTAATTTCCATTACTGGCACTTCTACATAATTCCAGTAGAAAAGAATATATTACTTACTCAATATGGGACTGTGTAAATCACTCATATCTTGTGTCATTATACATAGTACTGGAGTGTATAAATAAATCATCAAAGAAACAACAGTTTATGATGACATAGTTTTCAAAAGAACCTGCTTCAGAACATCTTTAAAGAAGGGCAAAGAATTATTACATCTATTAATGGATGAAAGAAGTAAAGTTCAGGATGGCTAAATTATTTATTCAAGATCACTTAGTGCTCAAGCTGAGATGATAGGCCAGGTTCTCTGACTCCTACCATGGTTCTTGAAATTGGCTCCATGTACGGGTAGTGTAGACAGTTGTCCAAATATTTGTTCCAAATATAGCCGAGCAAATACTGTAGAGACTTTACACAAAAGCATCACACAATTCTGTAAAAATGTGATTTAGGAAAGGGAACAATTTTCCAGCCAGGACACACAGGGCTTGGCACTACTTTGTTCCATCACACACATTGTCCTTTCAAGGGGAAACATCCCTCAGCTACCAGGTGCAGCTTCTCAGCTTTAAGTATACCTCAACCATCGTATCTAATTTATTTGCCTGCTTGCTTATTAGTTTCTGTATCAATTATTATTAGTTTAGGGACCGGATTATCACCATTGGCACCTGGCTAAAGTTAGTTTATCGAATCAGGTAGTGAGTCACCTACAGGATTCTGAGGACCCCTGAAGCAAAACAGCACTGATGGGTCAGAAGTCAGAACCAATTTAGAACAGCGCTTCTCAAACTTTAGCGTCTGAGGGGTTTTGTTAAAATGCAGATTTCTGTGGTACCTGAGTCTCTGATTCAGTGGATCAAAGAGCAGAGCCTAGAATTTGCATTTCTAACAAGTTCCGAGTTAATGCTGAGGCTTCCTAGCTACATGGGGGTGAGTGGATGAAGGTGGGGGGGCACCATTTGAGAACAACTGGTTGAGAATCTGAGATGTTGGCAGTAAGATGGCCAACTGTCCTGGTTTCTCTGAGACTGAGGGAAATAAGATATTCAGTGCTAAAACTGGGAAAGTCCTGGGTAGTGCTGGGCAAAACTGTTAAGCTGATCACCCCAAGTAGTAGTAAAGATAGGACATTATGGAAGGGCCATAAGGAAGGAAATTGAGGAACAGCTTAACCAGCATGTATGAAAGGCAAGAGGAGGGTAGAAAGAATGGTCTGCTTATGAGTATTTTCTGACGCAGAATACACACTCCTTAGGACAAGACCATTCTTTTTTTTTTAATTTATTTTTTATTGGTGTTCAATTTACTAACATACAGAATAACCCCCAGTGCCCGTCACCCATTCACTCCCACTCCCCGCCCTCCATTCTTTATTCTCCTCTTGCTAGCCCCGTCTAGCATAGTTCGGGCATACAGTAGGTATTCTAAAAGCGTTTGTAGATGAACTATCTGCCTAAATATTCAAACAAATGGATGAGTGAATGGATGGATAAATAGGTGGTAGATGAATGGTTGGTGAGATGACTGAATGGATGGGTGAATGAATGGATGGATGGAGGTAGATCCTATCTCTTTCCCAGGCATAGTCTAAGGTAAGCTTGTCTAGTACAGCCATTAAATAAAAAATCCCAGGGTGTGTGGGTTTATATCCAGGTTGGATGAAAAGATCTGCTCCTGACCCATCTGGGGTGTCTTTGAATGTGATTCCATGAGTATCTTCTGGGCAGGGTGGGGCAGGGCAGTGACAGGGTCATTCCATATGCCAGCCTAGCTCTTTCCTCAAACCTTGTTCACTTCTCTGCTCCTTAGGGGATCTTTCAAAGCCTAGAAAAATGAACAGTTCAGTGGAGCAAAAAAGAGAAATAGTTAAAATTGAAATATAAAGTTCTCTGTTTTAGAAAAATTAAGGGTGTGAGAGCCTCTGTTGTATTAAATGTTTGGTATGTTCAGAAAGTAAATACAGTCAGTGAACAGGCAGGAGATTAAGGTGACAGGGAGAGCAGTTTTGAGTCCTGTTAGATATTAATTTCCCATAGATCATCTGTCTGTCCTCTCCTTGTTTGAAGTTCCCAAGGCTGGAGGCTTCAAAGCACACACGGACTGCCATTTGCACACAGCTCATGGCTCCATGGGGAGCCGCCTCAGCAGGTTATAACACTCTGTCCCTGCAGGAGCCTTCCCCACACTCCCTCTCTGTCAGTTGCTGCCTTTTTCTCCATTCCAGAACATCAAGGACAATTCTATCAGCTAGTCTAGCAGCTGGTAATAAAGCCAGCTCATCCCCAACATGGTGCGTGTCCAGGTCCCAGCTCCAGACAGGAAAATTGATTTAGGAGATGAAATGCAAAGTGACCTAAGCCTTCCTCAGAACTCTCACCAAGATGAGAACTTTTCCTTCCTTCTTGCTTCTTTCTCCCTCTTCTTCCCTGTTCCTTTTCATTTTCTCCCCCTTTCATTCTACCAAAGCTTTGAGTAATGAATGGGCCATTCTTGAATCAACCATTTCACAAAGTTATTTTTAATTATGAATTTATGGCTATTCCCTGCCAGGAATAGATGGTTCCTGGCCTTGAGCAGATCATTGCCTGATAGGACAAGAAAGGCAACATGTCTTAAATGGTACTCTACTAGAGATTCCTATAAGGAAAAATGACACAAAAAAGGGATGCTGCACTCTGTTACCAAGTGCAAGGGGAAGCTTCACAGAAGTGGGAAGTTTTCTCCTGAACTCACCTTCACCAGACTCCAGACAGTGCATGTTCTCCTCAGAGCATAGAGGGTTAGAGACCAGCTGGAATCTGAAAGGAGTTTTGTTTGTTTGTTTGTTTGTTTGTTTGTTTTTTAACTCAGTGGAGGGGTTTGCAGACACCAGAAATCCTAGTGATATTGTAGGCAAAGCCTGACCTCCCCACTGAATTTGGAAATGCCATTCTTTGCATTTGCTAAAGGATAATACCACATTAAATGGAAATGTTATTTAAAAAAAAAAAACACAACAATAATAAAACTAGTTTTCCAGTTAGAAAGAGGCTGATTTTTTAACATGGCATCATTTAATCACTTCGGGTTCCAGTTTTGTATCTGTGAAAGGTAGGTGCTGGTCTGTGTACACTCCAAGCCTCTTTGTTGCCCAATATTTGACAAATCTATCATTCTGAGGACTTTATTGTATGTGGAACCAAAGATTTGAACATTTTGATCTCTGCTATGGTTTTTACTGTCATTTAATAATTTATTTGGATCAATTTGACATCAATAGTTATATACAACCTGAACTCAGAGTACTCTCCTTTGGGACTTTGCAAAGTAACCAACTGACCATAGTGAAATTTGGTTTCCCTTGAATTAAAGCAAGTAATAACTCAGCTGCTTAGGTGTAGACACCCAGGAGGGCCCATGCTCACACACTGACAGTATCAAGACAGCTGTGGAATGGATGACAGCCTGCAAAGATGGGAAGACAAAGCGGGAGGGCAGAGAGGACATCTCTGTACATACACAACTCTGCTCTGTAAATAAATCTGTTCAAAGAAGCCTGAGAAATAACCTGCTGCCTATTCTTCTAATCAAGAAATCCTATGGGTCAGTGCCCTCCCCCTGGTCCACACTTGAATTAAAGATGGTGCAGTTTGTTTATAGTAATTCCCCACCAGGTCATTTATCGACTAAACAATCCCAGTGAAATCCAATGGCACAGCCTGGCCTCCTGACCTCCGTTTCAGCATTGATTGTTGCTGCTCACCTCATTAGACCATTCTACTCAGCATCAGCTACCTACCCAAAGGAATTTCAGCTAATCCTTTTTGTTTCTTGGTTTTCTTTAAGTGAATCAAAAGCAGTGACTTCATACTTGGAAAGACGAACCAAACTTCCATGTCAAGGAAAGAAAACCTACTTTGGCTTCTCTTACTCTGTGTCAGCTTAGTAGAAACACACACCCTGCAGGGTCAAGGAGAAACGGGTGACTTGCTTAGTCTACAGCAGACTTGCTAACCTCAGAGCCAAGTGATAGTGGGAAAGGAAATACTGCTCGCTTTCTTTTTCTTGAGGTTGCAGTGGGGTAGCATCCACTAATAGCTGCTAGGATATGGATGCAATCTAATGAACGGACCTCAGTGAATGCTCATTGTCTATTATTAATTGTGCAGGGGTGCGTTATTTCAAGCAATTTGATTGCTAACCCAAATACCCAAAGCTACAGCTGTGAATATGAAAGTGTGTGTTACCTGTCAATGGAATGATTTCAAGTGTTTACATTTTCACTAATATTAGCAAGCCATTAAAGCTAATCCTGGGCATTAGCTTACTGTTAATGGTCACTGTAACCTGCACTTAGCATCCCGAGTGCAGACCACGTGCCCCTAGATCGGAGGTCTTAACTGGCATTCAAAGATGAGTTTTAGTTAATCTATAGCTGTCTCTGAAATGTTATACAACATGTTTTTGTCAGTTAGGATCTGTCAGGGAAGGGTTATTGTCCTTAATGTATCCAAATAACTACTTGACCCCAAAGCCTACTAGAGGAACAACTGCTCTAAATTACGACCTTTCCTGGGAAGAGGGTCTATGTCTCTATCTCCCTCTAAATTCTTAATTTGTCAAGAATTAATTGTCAAACAATTCTTAATTTGTTTGAAACATGCCATGGATAAATAAAGTAACTGAGCTTAAAAACCTAACTATATTGAGTTCACTTAGTCTCATATAATTATTATTGTTGGAAGGAATGATTATACTCCTCTATTTTGTAGATGAGAAAATTGAAGTTTTCTAAGCAGTGAAATAGATTGTATAAGAAAAGTCAGCAATTTGGCAAGGCATCCTTTCCTGGAAACATTAAAAAGTTATATAATAAAGTAGTGATTCAAATAATGCTCCTTAGTTTATGGGAAAGAAAAAACAGGGCTGGAACTTCATGATGCGCTGTGATGTAATAAAAAGGAAAGACTCCAAGGAGAAGATCTGGGTTCTAGTTCTGGCTCTGAAATTTCCTAGAATTGTAATGTGATGCCAATCTGATGCCTTCAGAGCTAGGATGAGAACCAGGGATGATAACAGATATGAAAGCTCTTTGTAAAATGTAAAGAATATATAAATGTTAGTCATTCATAGCATTTTGAAAATGAGCATGCACATTAATGCTATTATCAAAGGTCAGAAGGAAGTGGATTTCTTCAAGAAACATCCAAAGGAAGGCTGATATAAAACATGAATGTTTCATGGGATGCATGCATTCTCTGTAATAACATCCATCATGACCTTGCCCACAACCTTGGAGACAGCTGAAGGCTACATTACTATTGATATTATCATATCATCAGGAAAGTGACTTTCATGTAGATAAAATAGGATTCCAAATAGCCACCGTTTAACCTTATTAGAAATGAAGAAAATAGATTGACTGTTTAACAACAACAACAACAACAAAAAAAAAAATCAAGAAAACTTCAACTTGAGAGTTATTGCTGCTTGGAGGGTTCCATATATTTTTTATACAGTTATTATATTATTTGTTTAGCTGAAATCCAAGGGGAAAGACAAAAGTAAGCTTGGATGGAGGAAAGGATATTTGGATGAGATTAAGAAAAAAAATACTCAACATATCTTGTATTTTCATACCAACTTTATATCTAAAGTTTAGACCCCTAAACAAAATTCTATTCAATGACACAATACACCTATATGATACTCAGAAAACCCATTACAAAAGGAGAAAATAATGAATAGAGAGAAAAATGTTCATTTGTCCATGTTAGTAATGTATAATAGACATTTCCTATGCATTGCAGCCAGCCTCCAAGATGGTCGCAATAAGCCTTCCCCCTCCCCCAGTATTTATGACTGTAGGTAAATCCCCTCCCTTTCTGGATCTAGTAGCTCACTTCTAACAAATGGAATACAGCAAAAATGGTATGATGCCATCACTCTCTAATATTAGACTATAAAAGTTGGTGACTTCCATCTTGCTTGCACTCTATCTTTTGCTGTCTTGCTTGCTCCCTCGGATGAAATGAGCTGCCGTGCTGGGAGCTACCATATGGAGAGGACCATGTGGCAAGAACCTGAGGTCAGCCTCTAGCCAACAGTCCAGGAGGAAATGAATCTTGCCAACAGCTACGTGAGAGAGCTTGAAAATGATCCACCCCCAGTAGACTTAACATGACTATAGCACTTGCACACACCTTGATATCAGTCTGAAGATAGATCCAGAACCAGAGGATGTAGCTAAGCTGTGCCCCGACTCCCGACCCAGAACAATTGGGAAATAAGAAAATAAATAAATGCCATTTTCTTTAAGCCACTAAGTATTGGAAGCATTTGCTGTGTAACCATATACAACTAATTCATAGGTAACTAGTCAGACCGGGCACCACAAGGAGTACCCAATAAACTTGATAAATTTTTAATGTTTTAACTTAACTGATGTTTTCTCCTGAAGATATGACAAAACTTGTGTAACACACTAATCTGCCAGTACCTATTTCTTGGCTCTGAACCCACCCAGGCTGTCTGTCATCCACACAATAACATCAAAACTCATTACCGTTGTACAAAGTTGGCCGTGGCTGACTCCTACCTTTCTCTCCAGGTCCATTTCACACCACTGCATAATCATACTTTGCATTCTGGAAACACTGAGTTGCCTCTGCTCCCATTTACAAGATTTTTTTTTTCATTTCCATGTCTTTAGTCTGAGCCTTCTGTTCAGATGATCTTTTTCCTCACCCATCTCCTTTCCTCTATTTCTAAATATAAGAAACCTATAGATCTATTAGGAACAGAGAGGGCACTAGTTTCTCTAAGAAGACTTCTCTGGTTCTCAGAGTTTGGGTTAGGTGGCAGTCCTCTGGGTGTCCATACAACCTTGTGCTTATTGGTGTCATTACAAGCATTGCATTGGTAGTAGCTGTATGCCCCTGTGTCTGTCTCTGTGCTTCAACTCTGAACTCCTTGAGAATGGGCCTGTGCCATATTCATCGTGTATCCTTTTCATCTATCACACTGCAGCTGTGATAGAGTACCTCCTGGGTGGATAAAAGAAGGGATGAATTGCACATCCCTAAGCAGATTTAGAGTATAATAAATTCAATCCCAAGCTAAGCCATTGAACTAACCTAACCCTAAAGCTCATTGAGGGTGTTGGGGAAGGAGAATTTTTTCCTTACCCTTCAAGATTCTTCTAGTTCATTTAAGAATCAAATTGACATGAGGCAGATTAATAGGAGAAAGTGAGATTTAATTATGTACATACAATACAGACAGAATCCACACAGATGAGAAATTCCAAAGACAATCAGGCAAAATGAGGTATCAATGTCATTTTGAACTAAGGAGAAAGGGCAGGTATCTGAAACTTCAAAGGAAAGAAATGCAATTTACAGGAAAATTAAAAAAGAGTAATTGTTTGGAAAATAAATGTTTTCTGGTACACTTAGAAATAGTGGCACATAGAGGACTCTGATCAAGAGAGCTGTGCTAGCTTCCTCCCTGTCTACCATGCCTCATTCAAGGCATAATGTAGTTGTCTCTGGTGATTTCTTCCTTCCTGGAGCAGGTCCTCTACCTAAATTCTTTTAGGCAGTTGGAGGGTGAGGGAGATCAAAATTTCTAACTGGGCCTTTTTTCTTCTTGAGTCTATTTTCAGCTTAAAATAATCTACATGCCAAAGTGGCACATTTTTGAGGTGGCCTGCCCTTGGCCCCTACATGGGTAAGAGTCAGGTTGGGGCTATTACCACAAAGGAGATAGAATGAAGTACAAAATGACTGGCAACTAGGAAAATCACATATGGGTTAGTCCATTCTCCTACTTGGAAAACTGTGCTACAGAATTTCTATTTTGTCACAAGAAAACTGGTCATTCAGGATTTCCTACTCAGGTATTCTAATGCCATCAGTTGACTAACTTGTTTGTGATAGGCAACCTCAGTTATTGAATTTCTGTGGCTTCAATATGAAATAATTCTATAAATTGGGATTGCCATAACCATATTGACTTGCTAACATAGGTAGTTGCCTTGTAGCTGGAAGCTATTAGCTGGGTTATGGCCTTGTGTCCAACCTCCTGGCTCATAAGACAAGTAAATAATAGTCTAGTTTTAGAGTTAGAAGCAACTTGATAAACGAGATCTAGACTACTCTTCTCAGTTTACAGAAATAATAAAGTACACTGCCCCCTATATATGGTAAGCTACCTATGGAAGCCAATGCAAACAGGACACTGGGCGTGCAGCTATTGGAGGAAGGTTGTAGTAGTAGACAACAGTGAAACCCTTACATAAAAGACAATAGTGGTGATTGTAGGAGAATATCTCTTAATCAAGTGAAAAGGAAATGCAAATAGAAAGTATTATTCAAAATAACTTTGTATATTGGGGCATCTGGGTGGCTCAGTCAGTTAAGCAACTGATTCTTGATTTTGGCTCAGGTCATGATCTCAGGGTCTTGGGATCAAGCCCTGAGGCAGATTCTCTCTTCTTCTCCCTCTGTGCCTCCCTTGCTTGTGCTCCTCACCACCAGATAAATAAATACATCTTCAAAATAACTTTAAATCCCAACAAATGTACTGGAATACTGTTCAGCAGAGGCTTGCAAGCATTTGCCTCAAGGTCTTTTGAAAGTGAATATACAGTGCTGATAATGAAGCAATGGGATCTTCTCAAATGCATGTCTTCCCCTTAACATGACTCCCATCCACAGTTTTGGTGTTTGATTCCAGGCATTTTTCTGATGCTAACCTCTGAGTCAGGACAAGAGACTCTGTTAATAAGCTGAGGAATGGTTGGTCAACTCTGGACCGATGTCCGACCCTATGTTACTGGCACAACAAGCAGGTAGAAGAGGGTAGAATATTGCTGGATTTCAAGCACCTTGGAAGCAACAATGATGAGTCCCTTCCAGAAAAGACTGCCCTGAAATGAGTCAGAGCTTCCTGACCCCTTGCAGGTTTGTCCATGGCCTAAGTTCTGAGAGCAAGTCTTATGCTTGCTCAGCAGAAATGTGCAGAATTCTATTCCTGAGCCTTATCTCATCCTGTTTTACTTTATTATTATCATTAGCAATGACAGGTATTCATATATGAAACCATATAATTAAAAAATTGCAATATGTAATAATAGCTAATATTCACTGAATAATCACTAGACCTCAGAGACCAAACTAAACACTTTATTATTTAATTTCACAATAATCCAACATAATAAACATTATTATTGTTTCTATTTTATAAAAAAGAAAAGCAAAGTTAGAACGCTATAGTAGTGTGCCTAGGGTCCCTAAAGCCAAATGCAAGATGAAGATTTGAAATTAGGCCCGTGATCACAGAACCAAAAACTAACCATCATGTTATGATCAAGTTCCTACTTTGTTGCTTTTATACCAGATTCTTAGTACTGAGTCCCTAGCCCTTTCCCAGCCCCGGTTTTGCTTAACTGTCTAACTCCTGGTTGCTTCAACTCTGGTCCCATACCTTGCCCATCCTTATCACATTTTCACATTTCATATTTCTTATATAATAATCTAAATATTTCCCCAAAATAACTAGATTTCTGTCACTCTGGCCTGAACCAGTGACTTGGGCTTTCTCCCCTACCTGAGAGCTAATGCTACTTCTTCTGCCTCAGGTGAGCCTTACATTCATACGTGTTCCCAGGCTCTCCCGAGGCTCTCCAGAGACTCACCTGGCTGAATGTTTATAGAGACCCACAGTTGACAAATTACAATAAAATTAAAGAATACAGTCTTTTTTTCATTTTTTAAAGGATTTATTTACTTATTTAAGACAGAGAGAGAGAGAGAGAGAGAGAGAGAGAGAAAGAAAGAGCAGGAGTTGGAAGGGCAGAGGAAGAGGGAAAAAGAATCTGAAACAGACTCTGTGCTGAAAGTGGAACCTGACATGCCAGGGCTGGATCTCAGATCATGACCTGAGCCGAAACCAAGAGTCGGATGCTTAACTGACTGTACCACACAGGTGCCCCAAGAATACATGTAGTTTTCAAATATACATGGAATATTTACCACAGATTACTATTTAAGCTGCAGAGCAAATCAGAACTTATATAAATAGTAAATATAAATATAAACACAAATATATAAACTTTTAACTCATGGGGCAAATTAGAAATAAAATAAATCAAAGAAGAAATATAAATAAAAATTCAAAAATATTTTTTAAATTTTTAAAAATTTAAATATTAAAAAATTATAATTAAATCTTTAATGTCAAAATGCATAAGACACAGGTACAATAATACAATAGTGATGGGAGATTTAAAATAAAAGAAAGAATGAAAATAAATGAGTTAATCTTCAATGGGTGTAGTTAGAAAATAGCAATAAAATAAACCCCAAAATATATAGAATAAAGGAAGTATTAAAAATAAAATGTGAAACTACTAAAATAAAAACCAAATACAAATCCTGTTGGATCGATAGAGTTGCAATACTAGAAATATAACAAACTAGTATATGATAATAAGTTCTGGAGAATTTTTCCATTGATGGGAACAACATTTACTGGTAAATTTGAAAACACATAACAAGAAACTGACTAAAAACATGGAGAATCAAGTTAGATGTGATGTTTAAAACAAAAAGTTTTCAGAAGTTAAAAAATCTAATAACCACCATTAGACACTGAATAATTTACAGTTGAGCTCTAACAGAAATGCAACATATAGATAACTCAAAAGTTAAACAAACTGTTTCAGAGAGGTATAAAGAGGGAATAGTTTTCAGATTACCTGTTGAGTTAGAATAGTCTTGAGACAGAACGAAAAGACTGCTAACTCTGGGAAACGAACTAGGGGTGGTAGAAGGGGAGGAGGGCGGGGGGTGGGAATGAATGGGTGACGGGCCCTGGTGGTTATTCTGTATGTTGGTAAATTGAACACCAATAAAAAATAAATTAAAAAAAAAAAGAATAGTCTTGATACTAAAACCAGAAGAGGATAGTTTCAGAAAAGGAAAATTATAGTTTGCTCTCACCTATAGAGATGCAGAATTTAGAGATGTCTTTTTTAAAAATGACCAAGTTGTTTTATCCTAGGAATGCAAATTTGGAGTAATTTTAGAAAATGTATTAAGGTACTAGGTCACATGAATGAATAATTTGCTTCTGATGTTGGAAGGATGATGTCTAACAAGATTTCTTAAGCTTTAATGGGCATGTATGCATCTGGAGATCTTGTTAAATGCAGATTCTGATTTAGTAGGGCTGGGTTGGGCCTGGTGCTCTTCACTTCTAACAAGCTCCCTGGTGATGCTGACACCACTGATCTGTAGATTACCCTTGAGAAGCAACAATGTAGACCCAATGGTTTAGAAGGAGTAGATTTTTATTTTAGTCAGGAACAGCTCCCCACCTCTATTCTAGAGCATCATCTTGTCAAGCTCTATTAATTTTTGTGTCAAGTATTCTCTTTGAACCAAGCCTTGGGTTACAAGTACTTGACTTATTCAGTGAACTTCTGAAATGGTTGGTCAACTTTGAGGGGAAAAACCCCACCGTTATTCATGTCAATAAACTCAGGACAATTATTTAATAAAATGTGACACATTCATGGTTGAAACTCAAAAGAAATTATGAATGCAATGAACTTCCTTAACTTGAAAAAAGAGAATTTACTAAAAATGTCTAACAAACATCTTATTTAATAGTGATACTATTAGAAGCAATTACTGTAAGGTCAGGTTCAAAACAAAGATGCTCATTCCCATGCCTTCAGTTCAACAGCAAATTAGAGGTCAGAGTCAGCACAGAGAGTCAATGCAAAGATATAAAGATAATAAGAAATAGAAAAGAAAACAAACTGCCTGGTAATGACTTCTAATGATAGGATTATCTATGTAGAAGAGCCAAGTAAAAAAAAAAAAAAAGAATAAAAAAAAGAAGAACCAAGTAACTCTAAAGATTAATTAGAACTAAGATGTCAGTTTAGAGAACTTGCTGAATATAAGATCAATATAGAAATATGAAGTACATCTTTAAACAAAAACTGGACACCAATAAAAATAATTAATTATTGGAAACACTATTTATAATGGAAACAAAAGTGGAACTTATGGAAATGACTGTACAAAGCATATGTAAGAGATCTACAGCAAAAATGATGAGATTTTATTGAAAACCAAACAAAGGGAACCTTAATAAATAGAAACACATTGCATGTGGAAAAAGCTCAACATCATAAGCATGTCAATTTACACCAAGTTATTCTATAAGTTTAATTTAATATAACTCGGCTTAAAATCCCAAGAGAAGTTTACATGATACTAGACATTAATTTTAGGAGGATGAATAGAGTCAGGAATGACCAAGATGAGTCTGAACAGCAAAATGGAAAGACTCATTGTGCCAGATATTTCAGAGCTACAGTAATTAAGGCATTGTGGCATAGGTTCAAAACTAGACAAGTAGAGCAGGATAAAAACCCCAAACAGATCACAGTATATGGAAACTGGACTTAGGAAAGAAATAACATTGCAGGTTCCAGAGGAATAAACAAATGTTGTTGGGATCCCTTTCTCAACCATCCACAAACATCAACTGCAGGAAGATAAAACAGCTAAATATGAAAAGCAAAGTTTTATTATTTTTAGGATACAAGTATGAGAGAGGATTTTCATGTTCTTTTGGTAGAAAATTATTTTTTATGCAAACACACATACACACACACATAAAGAAAAAGATGATTTTAATCAATTAAAAAAAAAAAGAAAGAAAAACACCCCTTAAAAACTTACTCTCCAAAATCGTAAAGCGAAAATTCAAGTCACACACTGGGAGAAAATATTGGCATTTGTAATGCATGTATCTATGTAAGAATTAGTATTCAGTGTATGAAAAAAATTAAAACCCTATCTACCAACCAAACCATAAGAGACACTTAACTCTAGGAAGCAAACTGAGGTCTGCTTGGAGAGGAGATGGGTGGGGGGAAGGGGTAATTGGGTGGTAGGCATTAAGGAGGGCACGTGCTGTGATGAGCACTGGGTGTTATCTATAATACTGATGAATCATCAAATTCTACCCTGAAACTAATAATACAGCATATGCTAACTAAATTGAATTTAAATAAAGATTAAAAAAAAAAAACAAGAAAGAAAAAAATGGGCAGTTCAGTAAGAGGGAAACCAATGACCAATATGTATTTTAAAAGATGCTCAACCACACTAGCCATCAGGAAAATGCAAATTAAAATGAAAATAAGATATCATTATACATTAAGCAAATTGCCTTATTTCGTTGCTCCAGTGAGACTGTAAACTGGTTAAACCATTTTATGGAGCAATTCGGCTATATCTGGAAATTTTGAAGAAGGTGTTCATATGCTACTCCTGGGAATTCTCTCACACGTATACAAGGAACCGTGTACATGAGTGCTTACTACAGCATTGTTTGCAATTATTGGAAACAACCTAATTGTCTTGCAATAATAGACCCTAAACAGTGGTATATTCATAAAATGGGACACTATACTGTAACCAAAATGTATGAAATGTGAATATGATATTGATATGTGATATCTGTATATTATCAATAGTAATAAATCAAATCTCAGAAACATAAAATTACATAAGCAAGGAAAATAACTAGAAGAATATAACCAGATTGAGATTATTTATAAAAGTTCAAGAATATAACCAGATTGAGATTATTTATAAAAGTTCAAGATCGTGGCGGACAAGATTATATCTTATTTAACACACACAAATGCATTAGAATTAGGGGGAAAAATCCCGCTGAATTCATAATTATTAGCAGCTCTGGGGAGGGAAGAAAGGAGTGAGGAGAATAGAACCAAAGTAGAATAAATAAGGGGATTTGGTATGACTGTAACGTTTTATTTCTCTAACAAAGAGGTCTGAAGTAAAGTTGGCAAAAATGTTAAGATGCGAGAAAGATGGGGAGTTAGTACATGTTTTGTGCCTTATTATTCATCATGTTTTTCTATGTATTTGGAATATCCATATTATAAATGTTGGTAATAATTTTAATAGCATTTGCATAAAAATGTATGCAAATTTTCTCACTCAAAGGCTGACTTAGTCAATTAATGTCCTTTTTTTACAGTGTCTTTTAAAAAGATTAGTTCCCTGTAAGTTTTTCCCCCTCTAGATGAATATGCTTCATTGATGACATTCATCTTCAGGTCACCTCCAGGTGTCGGCAGGTTTGTGTACCAAATTGTGTGGCAGGCTCCTGATTCTCGGTGCTCTACTTTCCATACCCATTTTTTTCTACAGTTAATTGTGAGAAGTGAAATGGAAAACATAGCTTGCAAAACTTAACTGTAACTTTTTTTTAATTTATTTTTTTATTGGTGTTCAATTTACTAACATACAGAATAACACCCAGTGCCCGTCACCCATTCACTCCCACCCCCCGCCCTCCTCCCCTTCTACCACCCCTAGTTCGTTTCCCAGAGTTAGGAGTCTTTACGTTCTGTCTCCCTTTCTGATATTTCCCACACATTTCTTCTCCCTTCCCTTATTTTCCCTTTCACTATTATTTATATTCCCCAAATGAATGAGAACATATAATGTTTGTCCTTCTCCGACTGGCTTACTTCACTCAGCATAATACCCTCCAGTTCCATCCACGTTGAAGCAAATGGTGGGTATTTGTCATTTCTAATAGCTGAGTAATATTCCATTGTATACATAAACCACATCTTCTTTATCCATTCATCTTTCGTTGGACACCGAGGCTCCTTCCACAGTTTGGCTATCGTGGCCATTGCTGCTAGAAACATCAGGGTGCAGGTGTCCCGGCGTTTCATTGCATTTGTATCTTTGGGGTAAATCCCCAACAGTGCTGTAACTTGAAAAACTGATAAACACGATGAACCCATGGGGCGCTCGGGTGGCTCAGTGGAGAGAACGACCGACTCTTGGTTTTGGCTTAGATCATGACATCATGAGTTGTGGGACTGGCCCACTGTCAGGATCATTGCTTAGAGGGGACTCTGCTTGATATTCCCTCCCTCTACCCCTCACCCCAATTGTGCTCATGCTCTCTCTGTCTCTTAAAAATAAACAAATACATTTTTAAAAAGAAAAAAAAGACCCAACTCTATGAAATCATGATATGCAACACAAAGAATCTAAACTAAAAAATTTTAATAACAGCTTATTTAGATACCAAAATAGTTTCCAAAATAAAAACCATTGAATAGACCCAACTGATTTAATATGATTTCTCATGGAGTCATTTGTTCCAAAGAAAAACCCACCAACTTGCTCCAGACGCTCAACTGGTTTGTGAAATCTCACCAATCCCTGCTCAGTCCCCACTCACTGACTTCTGCCCTGAAACCACCCCGTGGCTAACCCCAGCCCCAAGAGCTTTAAAGTTCCCTTTCCTAATGTCTCACCCTTCTGAGATGGTCTCAAAGTGTTGCTTTCTCTTGCTCAGCAGGTTCAATTTACCCAGTTTTTGTGACCAACAGGCTTCCCCGGCCATCTCTGAATGGGGATTTGACAATAGCGTGGAAACAAATGGAGCTTGCCCTGTCCAACGCGGCTGCTGTGTACCGGTCACCAGCATCTCTTGCCACTTTTCTCTGACATTATGGCCCCCGCTCTGGACTTACTGCACAGCTCAGATTTCTCAACTGAGTATGTTCTTTCATCTCCCGGGTCTTGCCACTTCCACTCCTTCAGCTGTGATGTGCTTCCCTCCTCTTCTTCCCACACTGACTCTCACCCATTCTTTACTCCTTCCAGCTGGCTCTTCCTCTGGACATTCCTCACTGCTCCCTCTACCTGAGAGGGTCAAAACGTTCAGTTGAGCTCTCCTACCTTTTTGTACTTTCCTATCTTATAGCATTTATGATGCCTATATTTCCACTTTCTGTTTTCTCATCTGTTTGTCCCTCTATATCGGCAATTTTCTTCTTTGACTGCATATCGCAAATGCCAGGGAACTGGAAAAATGTTGTCTTATTGGTATGTGGTTTGGCCTGGGTATCTGGATTGTTAAAAGCACCCAGGTCAATCTAATGTGCTGCTAATGTTGAAAATCCCTGCATTCACTGGTGAGCTCTTTGAATGTAGAAGTTATCTTATTTGCCTTTGTAGCATTAACACCTAGCACAGTGATGGACACTTAATAAATGTTTATTGAGTAAATGGAAGGTAACTATGGACAACTACATTCTGATTGTGATGTGAATTACCCTACCAGCTTGCTGTGTCACTATATTTGGCAACAGCACTTGGCAGAAATTCCCCAAACAATGACTATAACTCTATTACAGAATTATTACAATTTGTTATAGTTATTGATTTCCTATTTCAGTCTCTGTTGTTGTAGGACTGTGAGTTCTTTGAGGGGAGGGACTACATCCTATTCATTTTTAAATCTCCAGAGCCAAGAATAGTTCACAACCCAGGAAGTATCTCAAAAACTGGTACTTAACCTAGTTAGCCAACCAGAAATTGAATAAGCTGAGTTTAAGTTAGTCACCAAAAAACTTAGGAGGGTCTCATAGTGCTGGACAACCGTACCATCCTACTGGCTCATTGACTGCCCCACTCCTCCAAGATGTTCATTTCATATTTTCTCCTCTCTTCTTCAACCTCTAACACTGTCATCCTCAGACTCACCTCATGATCTCATTTCCTACTTCATTAAGGAAAGTTAAAACCTTTCAGAAGAGTAATTCCATAGACTCACCCTCCACCTCCATATAACTGCCAACATCAGGACACATCAGGCCTCCAACCAACATCAGATCCCGCTCTATCTGATGGACTGAAAGACACCATTCAACTGTACGTAATACTCTCTTCTATGTATCATTTTCTGTCTCTTGTGGATCATTCCCATCAGCACACAAACACAATGTTGTGTATTCCGTTTTTGAAAAGCCTTTTATTTTATTTTATTTATGATAGTCATACACAGAGAGAGAGAGAGAGAGGCAGAGACACAGGCAGAGGGAGAAGCAGGCTCCATGCACTGGGAGCCCGACGTGGGATTCGATCCCTGGTCTCCAGGATCGCGCCCTGGGCCAAAGGCAGGCGCCAAACCGCTGCGCCACCCGGGGATCCCTGAAAAGCCTTTTATTTAACTTTACTTCTCCTATTATTTCTTTGATCCCCTCTAGAAGAAAAAAAAAATTCTTCAAAAATAATTGTGTATTTCATTGTTTTCTACTCATCTCTTCCTATCCTCTCTTAAATTCTTTTCATTTGGGCTTTTAGTCTCAGTACTCATTAGATGCTGCTCTCATGGTTGCCGTTGAACTCCCTGTCCAAGTCTAATGGTCACTTTTCAGGCATCATCTAACCTGCCAACCATTTAATCACTCTACCCTCCATGATATACCTTCTTCACATTGTGTCTACCTTATTAGTTTTTCTCCTGCCTGGCTGGCTAGTTCCTTTATAGACTCTTTCTCTGTGTCCTCATTTCCTCCCCGATTACTTAATATTGTAGTACTCAAGGGCTCAATCTTTAACCTTTTTCTCTATCTCATCCTCTTCTTTGCGGATCTCATTTGGTCCCATGGCCTTAGATGATATCCATATGCCAACAACTTCCAAATTTAGATGTCTGGTGCAAATATGAGCTAGAGAAATGAATATGCAGTTGCCTGCTTTTCAGATCCACCCCAACTCAATATTTTCAAAGTGGAACTCCTGACGATCTCCCAACACCATCCACTCACAGTCTTTACCATCTCAACTGATGGCAACCCATCTTTCCAGTTGTCCAGGCCTCATTTTTCCAATTGTACCTGCCTCCTCCCTTCCTCTGACACTCCAGATTCAGTCCATCAGGAAATTATGTTTCTCTACCTTGGAAATATATCCTAAAGCAAATAATTTCTCAATGGCTTCAGTGCTACCACCTTGGCCTGAGCCACCAGTATCTTTTTTATTGTTTGCTCGAATAGTTTTCCTTACTGTTCTCCCTACATCTACATTTGTCCATGCCCATTCAAATCTAGTTTCTACATTGCAACCAAAGAAGTCTTGACTTTTTTTTTTTTTTAATGAAAGTTCTGTGCAACACCATGCAGTGGTAAAGGCTGCATCCTCTGAATGACCTACAAGTCTCTCTTTTTCTAGCTTCCTGTTATCTTTATTACCTTCACTCTTACAATATCCCTGGGCTCACTTAGTTTTAGCTACTGACTCTCTTGCTACTCACTGAGCATGCCCAGCAGGCTCCTTGGGGCATTTGCACTGGATGATTCTTGCCTGGGCGGCTGTTTTCCCTGATGCCCACATGATTCATTTCCTTGTACCCTTCAAATATTTGCTCTAATATCATTTAATAAATGATGCCTACTCTGACTATCCTGTTAAAACTAAAAACTGTCCAAGCCCTAAAACTCCCAATCCTTGACCCTTTTCTGTTATTGTTCTATATCAGTACTTATCAGCTTAATCATACAAAAGAATTTGCTTAATACTTTTACAACTTATTGTCTGTCCACTCTCCATCTTGAGAATCTAAAGTCAAAGAGGGCAGGCATATTCATTTTATTCATGGACATATACACAGCACTTAGAAGAGTGCTTGGTACATAGTAGGTGCTCACTAGATATTGTTGAATAAATGAATAATGGATTTTTGTTTAATTCTAGAAAACTCTTTTCAAAACTGCATCCCCTCTTTTTTATGCATCTAGTTTCAGTATGTTCTATTGGATCAATGTGAGCGAATAGCTTGTATTGGGGTATGTGTGTATGCACACACATGTAGATACACACACTCACACAATCATATATTTTCAGCTTTCTCTCACCTGTTACATTTTCATATTGACCACTTTCCTATTGACCATTGTCCCCGGCACAGAACTAAGATTTTTTTTCTACGCTGTCTCCAATCCTCACAACATTGAAAGGTGGATACAATTATTCTGACTTTAAATATGCAGAAAATGAGTGAAAATATCAGTGAGGGTGACAAAACATGAGAGACTCCTAACTCTGGGAAATGAACAAGGGGTGGTGGAAAGGGAGGTCGGTGGGGGGTGGGGGTGACTGGGTGATGGGCACTGAGGGGGGCACTTGGGATGAGCACTGGGTGTTATGCTATATGTTGGCAAATTGAACTCCAATAAAACAAATTAAAAAAATAAACATGCAGAAAATGAAGTTCAGAGGGACGACTAATTTGTAACACAACTAGTAAATCAGAGTCAGGGTTTGAATCCAGTGTTTTTCAGTATAAAGCTATTGCTCTGATCTACCGTCTGCTGCCCCCATAAAAATGCAGAATGCAAACAAGGCCAGACACTAAATTTTACTATTTCTCTGTTTCCCAGCAGTGCCCAATATAGCATGGGCCGCTCCTCCAGGATCTCCTCCATCCTAAAGGCCCAGGTGAGCACCCCACGGGGCCACCTTCCCGGCTGTGGTCATGGAGCATGCTCAGGGCCCCAGCAGCCCACACCCCGCCCACTGCAGCAGCCCGAACAGGTGCTGGAAACAGGTCATCCTTCCCGCTACCTGATGTAAAAATAAATAAATAACTGTGGAAAAAAAATCCAATCTCCGTTTGGAGGCACTAAATCCCCTCTCCTTTCCAGATGGCTGGGAGATTTCTCCCAGGTGGTAAATATATTATTAAGAACTCATTTCACCGTGAAATTGACTATTCAAAACACAGACAGAAGTTAATATATTAGGACAACCTGTCTGAAAACTCGCGTTAGAGAAAATTTATTTTTGTTTAATATAAAACCTGGTATTATACACGACCTCTTTCTGGCTCAGGCAGTTAAAGTCATCCCCAGTTAGAACATGTGTTCCAATGTCAGGGGTGTGACCACCCAGATTCACAGCCCCCCCCCCCCCCCCCCCCCCCCCCGCCTAGAAGCAGCGATTACCCCTCCCGCTGTGGAGCCTTAGATCACAGCAGTTAATGATCATGGGTCTCATATCACATTCCACATACCCTTGGGTGCACAGTAACTTCTTCCATCAAGGAGCTGGGGCCAGTTAAAAATCCTCAGCTGGGCTTATTCGAGGTTGGCTTTCAAACCCCTTATTAAGCAACCAGAGCCAAGGCCACAAAAAAATCAGCATTACTAGGGGGGATCTGTTTCATCATTAGGAAAACCATACCAACGACAAAACAGAAAAAAAGACTTGCAGCAAGGCCCCAACTGGATGTGAACCTACCAAGTGCTAATTCATTCCCGTGTTGTTGATTCACTCTTTAATAGCTAGGCTGATTTCTTAGATTACGAAAACAATTACTGGAGCAGAATACAGTCTATCAGTGAATACCTACATTATAATAGGAACAGTGTTTCAGGAATTTGCACAGTCTGTTAAAAAAACCTAATTTACAGAGTTGCTAACTACTTAATTGAGGGGGTGAAGGGCAGAGGAGTAATAGAGGAAATACCTTTTCGAATGATCTTGAAAGGCTGAACTTCATAGAATCCTGTGTGGAAATGCTTATGCATGAAGGGACCCCCCACCTACCCTGGTCTTGACACCAACACGGCTCAAAAAATACCCATTCCCTCCTCACAAGAGCCTTCTCATGTAAACATATATGTACTTTCTTCTGTACTCTGACACTTTTGAGTTTTGTCAGTAAACTGAAGTTTAAAAATAAAATGCAAAATATTTCATAGCTTGTATGTAGGGAATACTTGGCTTATTATCCACAAGCCTCACAACTGACTTATTTTTTTTTAAAGGATTCCTTCAGGGGTGACAGATTTATTACTAATCATACAATGAATTTGTTACACATCACTAGTAGCAAAACTAAACTGACACCTAAATAATGTCTATTAAAGAATTTCTTAATTTAGTCAATTATTTTGATCCAACTAATTACTCACTTAAATAAGAATTTATTCAAACAACTGCCTAGACTTCTTAAAAAAAAAAAAAAGTCCCAAAGTAATTAGTAAGCCAGTAATTAATAATCCCTTGAGTAATGGAACCATTTTTCACATATTTAAAGTAAACAAAACATCCTTTATTGGCTAACTGACTTCTTCAGTGACTCAATAAAAGTCCAGCCACTCACTAAATGGAAAGAACCATAAAGGAGAGATCATGCTCATTGGAAAGCCATTTTCAATAAGTTTGCATTTCCAGGCTTGGATAAATTGCTTACTAGCATAGATACTAAAAATAACTTATTTATGTAACTTAGAAAACATCAATTCATCCCTCCAGTAACACATCAAGCACTTACTGTCTACTTACTAAGTTCTAGATGCTGTGCTGCAAAATGCCATATAAAACTGAGAAAAAAAATTTCCTTGAAAATTCTTTTAATTCATTTACTATTTAGGCCCAAAATATTTAAGTGAGGTTTATAAAGATGAAAAAGCAAGAACTCTGCCCTGGAAAAGCTGTCAATCTAGTTGGCAGAATGAATAAGAATTCCATGTGAAATCTTGTAAATAGAGGAAGAACCAGCAGATAGAAAATGATAAATATCCTAAATACTTTCAGGAAAAGTTTTTGGATGCCTGGGTGGCTCAGTGGTTGAGCATCTGCCTTCAGCTCAAGGCATGATCCTGGGGTCCTGGGATCGAGTCCCCGCATCGGGCTCCCTGCAGGGAGCCTGCTTCTCCCTCTGCCTGTGTCTCTACCTCTCAGTGTGTCTCTCATGAATAAATAGATAAAAATCTTTAAAAAAAAAAGTGTTTAAGGAAAGTTGTTATTGAAATATGAGATACGTACAAAAAAAGAGGACATCGTAGGTGTGAAGCACAATAAATACACAGTAACACAACTGCATTACTATCACAAATTGAAGAACTCAAACATTAACCTATACCCAGAGTGCTTTCTCCCAATCGCTCCCCGTCTCTACTCTCTAAACACTATCCTGTCTTCTAACTGCAGGTTAGTTTTGCCTGTTTTTTCATTCTATATAAACAGAATCACTTGTTATGAATTCTTTGGTGTCTGGCTTCTTATGCTCAACATTCTATTTGCGAAATTCATCCATGTTGAGTACAGTTTGTCAGTTTCAGTATTTAATAATATTCCATTGGATAAGTATATCCCAATTCATATATCCAATGGACTGTTCACATTTGAGTTGCTCTAGTTTGAGGCTAAAACAAATATAGCAGCTAGAAAGAAACATTTTTGTAGAATGTCTTCTGGGGCGTGAATGCCCCATCTATGCTTGGGAATGTCTATGGGGAGGATCATGTCAGATTCCAGTAGTTAACAGGGCCAAGTAATCTTCCAATATGTTTGTACCAATTTAGACTCCTAGGAGCAATGTAGGAGAGCTCTAGGTGCTCTACACCCTCACCAGCACTTGGTATTGTCAGCCTTTTTAATGTTAGCTCTTCTGATAAATACATAATAATATACCATTGGGGTTTTAATTTACATTTTCCTAATGATTAATGGGGTCAGGCTCCTTTACAAAGTATTGGTCATTTTGTGAAGCACCTGTTTAAATCCTTTGGCTATTTCTACTGTATGCCTATCTTTTTACTTATTTATTTTTTAAATATTTAGGAGTTATCTAATACATTCTAGAGGTAACTCTTGTCAGTTACATCCACTGTGAATATCCTAACTGCTCAGACCAGGTTGCTTAAAATCAATTCCCGACAACATTCTAGATGGCATACATCATCACCACCAAAGCACACATGCATACATGTATTTGACGGTTTTATTCACCCTTCAGAATTGTTAATGTGGGACTTATACATTATACTTTGCACTAACACTTATACCTTAAAAATAGGAAATGGCTCCTGAGCCCAAAAGGGAAAGTCTAAGTAAAAAACAGTTGTCTACCATCCCCTAAAATCTCTTACTCTTCTTATAATACAATTAATCTCCAGATTAATAATCCCCTTGAGGGTGGGGGATTTTGCAGGTCTTATTTGCTGTAGTATTCCTCCGAGTTGAGAACAATACTGAGCAAATAGTAAAAGTATAAATATATATTCATTGAATGAAGTAATGACCAGAGTCACAATGGCAGTGACCTGTCTTACGATTTTAGCTGCCTAATATGTACTAATAATGAACATCAACCCCACCTTCCTGGTTATATACTGAAGAAAAAAATATTTAGGTAATATATCAAATGGGAGACAGTATCACAAGAGGAGTGAAATCATGGGCTATAAAGCAAAAATGCCTAGCTTTGGATCCCGACCATAGCACTAAGTAGCTGTGTGACCTGGGTTAAGTTATACAATCTCCCTGTGCCTCTTGTGTAAAGTACACATAATAATAGTACTTACCCCACTAAGTTGCTGTGCAGATGAAACTAATGAATACATGTGAATTATTTCAAGGAAACTTGGTCTATACTAAGAGCTCACTAAGTAATGGTGATAATGATGATTATGACAACAACCAAAGTATGATGTTAATGATGAAGATCATAAAAGAAGCTCTGTGTGGTCAGACCACATCTGTGTTACTCAAAGCTACAACTCATGCACAGAATGAAAGATGAATGAGCAATTAGCTAGAGGCAAAACTATACATTTTCTCCATGCAGCTTATAGGTCATGATTAGGGACATGGGTGGGAAAGAAAGTAAGAATGAGAGAAGATAGAGCAGGAAGGGAGGAGACCTAAAGTGAGATGAAAGAGGCCAATAAACAAAGACAAGGCAGAGACAGGATTTTTCTCAGGATAAAATGAGAATTCCTATACCTAATATTCTCCTGACCTCACCCCACCCCCATGCCATGAGGCTACGTAAGGGTTCTGGAACTTAGATCGATCCCAAGAAGAAAGGGAGAAAACAATAGGGTGTGGAAGGGGACTGAGTGAGTTTATAAAACTGGTGAGAAAGACTTTGGAAATAATTAGATGATAATTGATCAAAATGGAGTCTTCTAACAAATTGAGCTATTATAGAGAGAAAAAGAAAGTTACCTTTTTTTTTTGTTGTATAACACACCTTTACCTGCTAGGCTACACAGTTGACCCTTGAACATGGTTTGAACTACACGGGTACTGTTCTGTGTGGATTTTTATAATAAATACAGTGCAATATTGTAAATGTATTTTCTTTATGATTTTTTAAAATATTTTATTTATTTATTCATAAGAGACACAGAAAGAGACAGAGAGAGAGAGAGAGGCAGAGACACAGGCAGAGGAGGAAGCAGGCTCCATGCAGGGAGCCCGATGTGGGACTTGATCCCAGGTCTCCAGGATCAGGCCCTGGACTGAAGGCGGTGCTAAACTGCTGAGCTACCCGGGCTGCCCACTCTTTATGACTTTTAATAGCATTTTCTTTTCTCTAGCTTACTTTATTGTAAGAATACAGTATATAACACATACAACATGCAGCATCTATGTTAATTGACTACGTTATTACTAAGGCTTATGGTCAACAGTAGGCCATTAGAATTAGGGGAAGTTTTGGGGAAGTCAAAAAGTTATACGTGGATTTTTTATTGTGTGAGAGGCAGTGCCCCTGCAACCCCCCCCCCACACACACACACAGTGTTCACAAGTACTTCCACTTCAGAGCCCCTTCCTTTAGGATACAAGCATAAGTAGAAAAGATGGTGTGTTGGGAGCGGGAACCAACTCAAAACTTACTGTGCGTTGATCCCACTGAATGTTTTTAAAAGATCTCAAGTCATAGCTAATGTCTCCTTTAGCCTTGATAGCCACCTTCTGGCTCACATGTAAAGCTATAGATACCCTTAGTCTCGTGAACCAGTTCTATTGATGCAGAGAAAAAAAAATCTGTTTTGTGGGTGTTAACTACAATTCCAATCCTACCATCTCATGGATGTTTTGGTCACCCTCTGAACAATAGCAAATTAGTCCATACTTAGTAAAGGGAAAATCTCATTACAACAAATACCTTTTAGCTTAAATTATATTTTAAAATTACTTTATCATTGGATAGCACTTAATGTTCAAGGCATATTCTCATAAGCATAGGCAAGCCTGAATACATATTTGTACACAATGTGTATGTGAATGTACATTTACGTATGAATGTGCATGTGTTTTGCACGTACACTCCCCTCCACTGATCCCTAAATCAACTCTGAGAAGGAGTTACTATTATTTTCCTTACTTTACAGCTAGGGAAGCCAGGGCTTGGAAAGTGTTAGGAACTCATCTGAGCCACAGAATTGGTTAAGTGTTGAGCAAGAACTAATACCAGATCCTGTTCCGGGTTTCCCTCTACTAGATTGCCTCATATCCAGGTGAGGGTAAAGTCAAGATTCATTTCTGTAGGCCATTAGGATTTATCACAACAAAATTTGTCCTATGTTGTGATTGAAAATAAACTCATAGTAAGTTCTTTACTTCCAGTGAGTCTATAGAATCATGCTTCTTTTTTTACCATCAAAGAACAAACATACAGGTCAAATCCTCCTCAGGGCATCCATGTTTCTTTCCTTAGAAGTGAGGTTTCTTTGTAATGATTGCTTTGCCAAACATCACATGCTTAGTCCCCTGGCAGTTTAGTCTGAATTTGGTCTCTCAGACTCTGACATTGAGTTAGCAGGTGAAAAAATTACTCTGAACTCATGAGTGAAAAGAAGCAGCATCATGCATACATATGACCTCTGCTTTTTTTTTCCTCCTCTAACGTCTAGAATTTGATATGTTTGTGCTTGTGTTTGAGTGTGTGTGGCTTGTTTGACGGGTAACTTGGGAGTTGGAGTAGGTTTTGAAACAAAGTGCTTTCCCTTTTGTCATCCATCTGGTATGCAGAAGAATCTTCATCTGGAGCAGAATTGACTAATATTGGCTTTTCACATATATATGTACCTGGAAATCAGACCTCTTTGCTCTCTACCTTCAGTATGTAGATTAATTTTGGGATCCTTTATGCTTTCATGAATATTTAAGGGACTTCTATGAACCCTGAGATAATCTGAACACGAAGCTGGTCTGAGAGTAGTCAAGTAAAATTCATTCTCCTTAATTCAGAGTGAGAGTGTCCGTGACCTAATTTTTACTGAAAAGCCATGGTATGAATACAATTCCAGAATGCTCTCCTCTGGAGTTCAAGGTGTGACTTCCCCAGGGAATATTGTTTGCTACAAAAGCTGTGAACACTCCTAAAAAGTTTACACATTTAGAGATTTGAGTGTGAGGAGTTTCAATAATGATCTGGATTCTGTAGAAACTGCTCAGACTCCAGAACTCTTGAAAATGGGTAAGTCACCAGAGTAGGGCAGGAACTCTTGTTAGAGTTCACACAATGTCCAGCCTGGGCTTGGTGTGCATGCATGGCATGTTCTTAGGTTCAGCGTTCTGCTTTGCAATTTTCCAACCATGTAGATTTGAACATATCCTCTAACCTCATGGTGCAGTCTTCTTATCAGGATTGGACTAGTGCTTCCTCATGGCTATCCTTGGCCTTCAACAGAGATTGGTTTAATAATATGTCTTCTAATCAATTGTAAACCATAATAGTTTTATTCATTTATTAATTATTCATACATATATGTATATATAAAAGAGCCCTTCAACATCATAGAAGCTTCTATTTTCAATTAAGGAAATGAGGAAAAAAGGGTTCCTTTGAGATAACAGAGAGGATCATACTCTGGGAGATCTCATCACTAGCATCTAGACCTAAGTAAAGGGATGATTAAGGAGATTGCATAACCTTGACCTTTGGACATAAACATGTTTACGTGTGTAGAAATAGACACAAGGACAGACAGGTGGTCATCGTGAGGCTAACATAAATGCTTTTGCCAACTTCAAGTTTTTATGGTTAATTGTGTTGGATAAATAGTTTCAAATATAAAAGTGAGCTTCAGATATTCTAATACCTTGAAAGGTTAATAGGAACTAGAGTAATCAGAGGAACAGAAGGAAAAAAAAAACAGGAGTAATAAAAGCTGAATGGATTCATTTGGTATTGAGAGGTGGTTTTAAATATGTGAAAAGAAAAGACATCTGATGATCAGAATCAGATGGTAGTAACAGTGGTGGTGGTGATGCTGATGGTGATGGTAGTGGCAGTGGTGATGGTGGCAATGGCAGTGGTGGTAACAGTAGAGGTGATGATGGTGGTAGACGTGGTGCTGATTCTAATGGTGATGATAATAGTAATGACAGGGGTGGTGGTGGTGGTGATGATGGTGGTGGATATGGTGGTGGAGGCGATGGTGGTAGGTGGTGGTGCTAGCAGTGATGGTGGTGATTGGGGTGAATGTAGTGGTGGTGATAATAATGTAAGCAATAATAACAGCTGACATTTACATGGATGAGGCTGTGATAAAGGTTTTGCATGAATTCTTTCATTTAGATCTAAAAACAACCCTGTGAGATAAAGGCTTTCACTCCCTTCAGTTTACACATGAGGAGAATGAGGCATGGAGGATTTAAAAGCTTTCCAATGTTCCATAGCTATGCATTGAGCAAAAATTTGAACTCAGGCCATTTGACTCCAGAATGATAAACACAATCATTTTGCAATTCTTCCCAGAAAAGGCAGAAAAACGAGGGTCTAATACTAAGATAATTTTTTTCCAATGAGGAACTGGTTTATGGCTCAAAGCCTGAAATGGGACACCTACAGAGCATTATCATCTAAGGGTATTAGGAGATAGTTAATGTACAGATGAGAATAATCTTAAGATTAGAAAATGGTTGGACTTCAAAATCAGGGAGGTAACTATAACATTTGGTTATTTTGTTGGACTATGAGAAGCTGGGTTCAGTAGTGACGCCAGATATCCATAATTTACCCACCTGTATACAGCTTGAACTTCAAGGTAACCACTTAGTGTGAATATAGATTTTTGTTTTCACTCTTAGCTGACCTGATTTTGGGCTGTGCTGTGAAATCACTGTGGAGGAAAGTGGCAAAGGAGAAAATCCAAGGCTTCATATTTTGAAGGAAGCAATAGGCTATTGAAGATGGCTCCATAAGAGATAAAATGACAGGCAGGTTGTATCTAAGGGCAATAGGACAACCAGGAACTGATCAGCATAAATTCTGAACCCATCAGGCCCTCCACTATTTCTTGCCTTTCTAAATCCTTTCTCTACCAAACAGCCAGAGTGACTCTTCACCATCCCATTGTGCATCACCCACAGGAACGCCCTGCTGCTGTTTCGCACCCCTGCCAGGAATGGATGCTCCCCAACATTTTTCATGCCAAAGTCCATCTAATTTTCAAAAATCTCTGGTTGTATTGATCCAAAGTCTCCAAAGAAGCATTTTATTTCCCATCATGGCATTTTACCTTCTACCTTTTTGGCACTTTTCCAACATATAATTACATTTATGTGTGTCAATTTTGCTTGTCATTTATTTTCTATCTTTTCCCAGTAAACATTAAGAATAATGAAAGTAATTGTGTCTTTCATCCACTAATGTGTACCTGGAGCCTGGTACAAAGAGGGCATTCAAAAAAATGTTTGTTGAGTGAATGAAGGAAATAATAAATCATGCACGAGTGAAAGAACAACACACTCCTGGTGAATACTACCCTCTCCTGTCATGAACAGAGATTCTCAGACTTCACCTGCAATGGCCTAGTCAAAATGCAACTATTCCATGCTGTATAAGTGCAGAGACTGCATACCTGGGTTTGCTATCATACTACTCCTAGCAGGCAGAGACCACAAGTCTGGGGCTCACATTACAAAAACTCTAGAAAATCAGCTCTATTTGGGATTAACATACATTCTCTTACTCTTCCCTGAAGGGACTACTGGAATTGAAACCCTAACCACATTGTTGTGTTTTTTTCCCCCTTTTTACCTCTGTCATTACCAAAGTGAGGAGATCCACCCCACCCATCCCTTACACCACTGGTCTTTGCTCCTCTATCTCTTATTCTTCTCTTATCCATCAAGCTTTCCACTGTCCCATCTAGAATATTTCCACTATAAATTTTTCAAGACTTTGTGGCCAATTCCTTAATGACCTGACTGCCCAAACTGGCTAAACATGGATATCTCCTGAGGACACTGCCTTCTTTGCAAACTTAGTTTCATATTTTCTCAAGTTACCACTTGCTTCAGAGCCTACAGGTGTGGATGTGTCCTTCCTCATTATCATTGCCCCTTCCATACAACTACTACTTTCTTGTTAAAATAGCCTCTTTGAGGCTCATGCCATTTGACTTTAGAGGCTGCCTAATTTATTCAAAACTCTGGCTTCTCCATTCTTGACCTACTAAAAATCAATAACCCTTTTCCCTATGCCATCTCGAGGATCTGGTCCCATAGAGATCACAATCTTTGTCACAATCTGTAACTGACCTACTTTAAAAATTGACTTAAGCTTCTACTCTCTTGCCATAACATCCTACTATCCAAATTTTTTAAATGACTTCCACTGAAAAAAATTCTTAAAACCCACTGATATCTTGATACTACATTTGTTATATTATATATTATTTTTATATTGAGATTATTTTGAGATATTATGTTCATATCCCTCTATTTTTTCCCCTCAACCTCAACATTCCCTCTTTCTACATTTTCTCCTAAGTTGTTTGAATTTCCATGGCCTTCTTGTCAGTTATGATCTTGCCAAATATCTCAAACTGCCTCACCCCTCTGTTTCTTTTGCACCTCTCTTGTATTCTGAACAGGGTAGGAATCCAAACATATGTTTATCCACGCTTGCATCTGAGCAGCTAAGTATGGCTGGAGACTGTTACACAGTAGGGCAGATAGATGTCTGTTCAAATACTTCATCATTGACCTCTAGTGAATCTGTTGTTAATGCTTGGATGTCTTCCTCTGTTATTCTGTCGAATTTGCATTTCAACTAGCTTCCATTCTCAACTTCCTGCTATTTTACCTGTATAATCAAATGAGATAAAGTGCTAAGTAGATCTTTTCCAATTTTTTGGAATTTATCAACCACTGCCTACCTCACATTATCAGTTCAGATAAATGGCTGTTGTGATGTCAATCACCTCCTTAAGTGTGTGACTAGAAGGTTTCTGCTCTGAAATCCCTCTATCCTGATATAGAAGGCGAGAGAGAGGAGCTTTTTTTTTTTTTTTTTTTTTTGAGGAAAGTACTATTTGTGAGGAAAAGGGAAGGCAAGGAAAATGCCTCTTGACTCACTCTCTTTTCTTGAGTGGAAGAAGATTGCTGCAAAAGAATTCTTATGAAGTCAATGGCTATCCATAATAATGAAATAAGTCTGACAGTTGTCACCCAGTTAATAGTTTGCTGAGCTGTATTACTGAGATGGGGAGATGAGCACCAAGGAGAAATGGAATGGTGTATGGCCAAAGAAGATGACAGACTATACTTCAAGTTCCTAATAGTCCTGGAAACTTACACAGGATGTTCCCAAAGTGTCCATAGGCCATGAGGGAGTGGGATGGGATGGGATTGTGTGGTTGAAGTTCACTGGGGACTTGACTGATTTGGAGCAGAGTCTAGAGTGACTAAACAAAGCAATGGGTTGCCACCAGCTGAGGGTCAACTGGAAGAAACAATGGATTCCTGATCTTAAAGGACTAATGTCAACTAGGGAAGTTATTTGGGTTTGAAACTCCCCTGGCTGGACTATAGGGGTCTCCTTCTGCCCTTCCTGAGATAATATGTAGATGAGTAGTTAAGACTCACAACTTGGAGTGTAACCAACTCTCTTTCGGCAGAGATTGTCCTTTATTTTTTTTTTTCTAGCTTTCCTGAGCTATAAGCTATTGAGTCATATTGACATATAGCATTATGCAAGTTTATGGTGTACAAAGTGTTGATTTGAAACACTTATATATTCCAAAATGATTACCACCACTGCATCAGCTAACCCTAATCTTGTAGTTTTTCATGTACAGTATTTCACCTCCTCAGTTAAATTTATTCCTAAGTATTGTTATTGATGCTATTAACAATAGAATTATTTTCTTTCTTCAGATATTTTGCAGCTATTGTATAGAAATGCAACTGCTTCAAATTTGATAATTTTGTGTCCTGCAACTTGACTAAATGGTTTGCTAGTTCCAACAAGCTTTTGGTAAAATATTTATGGTTTTTAATATAAGATAATATCATCTGCAAACAAAGATAGCTTTACTTCTCTGTGATTTGGATGTCTTTTATTTCTCCTTTCTTGCCACAGCACAGTACCATGCTGTGAATAGGAGTGGAGAGAGAGAGCACCCTTTCCTTTTTCTTGATCTTAGGGGGATAGCTTTCAAATTTTAACCATTGAGTATGACATTAGTTGTGGGTTTGTCATACATAGATTTTATTATGTTGAGATATGTTCCTGTCATACCCAATTTGTTGAGGTTTTATTTTTTATCACAAAAGGATATTATAGTTTGCCAATGCTATCTTTTTGCATTTATTGAGATTATCCTATGATATTTATCTTTTATTCTCCTAATGTGGTATATCACATTTATTGATTTGCATATGTTGAACCACCTTTTCATCCTAGGGATAAATCCCACCTGAATGTGGTTTATTATTCTTTTAATGTCCTGTTGAACTTGGTTTGCTAGTATTCTGTTGAAATATTTTGAATTTGTATTCATTAGGGATATTGGTCTGTAGTTTTATTTTCTCATTGATCCTTATCTGGCATTAGTATCAGGGAAATGCTAGAGTTGTAAAATGAGTTTCTTCTCAAATTTTTGGAAGAGTTTGAGAAGAATTTGTATTATCTTTTAAATTTTGGTAAAATTCACCAGTGAAACCATGTGGTCTTGGGCTTTTCTTTGTTGGGAGATTTTTGCTTACTGATTCATTTTTTTTACTCATTATTGTTCCATTAAGATTTTCTATTTCTTCATGATTCAGTCTTGGTAGGTTGTGTGCTTTCAGGAGTTGATAGTTTCTTTTATGGTACTCAATTTGTTGGCATACAATTGTGGTGTCTTATGACTATTTATTTATTTGCTATCACATATAACGTCTCTTCTTTCTTTTTTTTTAAGATTTTATTTATTTATTCATGAGAGACACAGAGCGAGAAAGGCAGAGACACAGGCAGAGGGAGAAGCAGGCTCCATGCAGGGAGCCCGACATGGGATTCCAACCCCGGGTCTCCAGGACCCACCCTGGGCTGAAGGCGGTGCTAAACTGTTGAGCCACTGGGGCTGCCCAATGTCTCTTCTTTCATTTGTGATTTTCTTTATTTGCATCCTCTCTCTTTTCTACTTAGTACAGCTATTGGTTTGCCAATTTCATCTATATATTTAAAAAAAAAACAAGTTTTTACTTTTGTTGGTCTTTTCTATTTTTCTGGTCCCTATTTCATTTATTCTGTTCTACTCTTTGCCATTTCCTTCCTTCTGCAAACTTTGGGCTAAGCTTGTTCTTCTTTTTCTTGTTCTTGGACTTTAGGCTGTTTACTTGAGATCTTTCTTTTTTCCTGGGTGCAAATATTTATTGCTATAAAATTCTCTCTTAAAACTGCTTATGCAGACTAATTTGGGTTTGGGTAGGTTGTGTTACCATTTTTGTTTGTTTCAATATTTTTAAAACTAATTCTTTAACCCACTGGTTGATCAGGAGTGTGTCTCTAATTTCCACCTATGTGTGGATTTTCCAGCCTTTCTCCTGTTATTGATTTCTAGTTTCATGTCATTGTGGTTGGAATAGAAACTTGATATGATTTCAATTTTCTTAGGTTTCCTAAGACTTGTTTTATGACCTATTATGTGATCTATTTTGGAGAATGTTCCATGTGCATTTGAGAAGAATGTGTTTTCTGCTGCTGTTAGATAGAATGTTCTATACTTGCCTGTTAGGCCCATTTGATCTAAAGTTGGAATAAGATCCAACATTTCCTTATTGATTTTCTGTCTGGATGATCTATGCATTGTTGAAAGTGGGGTACTGAAGACCCCAACTATTACCGTATTATGGTCTATTTCTCCCTTTGGGTCTGATAATTGTTTAATATACTTAGATATTCAGATGTTGGGTGCATATATATTTATGATTGTTATATCTTCTTGGTGAACTGACCTTTTTATCATAATATAATGACCTTTGTCATTTGTTATGATTTTTTTGCTAAAAGTCCATACTGTCTTATATAAGTATAGCTACCCATGCTCCCTTTTGTTTCCCCTTTCAGGGAATATCTTTCTCCATCTCTTCACTTTGAGTCTATGTGTGTCCTTAAAGATGAAATGGGTCAGACATGGTCGTTTTCCATTTGTTTCCTTCCTTGCATGAACATCACCTACCCAAGGGAGACCAAAAGGTTTAAGGAGTGAGTGAGCAAACCATACCTAAAGGTCCATTACATTCAGAGCCATTAAAACCAAAATCTGAAATTCTTTTGGTGAAGCAGAATTGAATACAATATGAAATTACAACATTAACCAGACTGGTCAAGTTATAAAATTTTAATTCATTGAATTGTTATGGAATTAAACAGATATTATCAAGAATCCTTAATGGCCATATGAGAAAGGTGATTTTATTTTTCAGAAAAGTTGGCAGAAGCTACTAGAAAACCATTCTGTATTTATCCTCAAACAATATAGCCACAATCATATCTCTACTAAAACATTATCTTTTTCTTCCATACTGATACAATGGAGGAGTTATTACTCCTCTTAGCTAAACTCAGTCTCTCTCTCTCTCTCTCTCTCTCAATATTTCACTTAGTTCTTACCCCCTCTAGCTTTCTCCAGAACCTGGCAGTGTTTATTTTTCTTTAACTCTTTTGTGTAAGTAATTATTCTCTATATCAGGCTTTATCAATCTATCCTCAGAATCTTTCACTTGACTCTCTACATTTAAAATTTTTTTCTTTAAATTCAATTTGCCAACATAACCATTACATCCAGTGCTCATCTCATCAAGTGCCCTCCTTATATTTTTTTAAAGTTTTATTTATTTATTCATGAGAGATCCAGAGAAAAAGAGGCAGAGACACAGGCAGAGGGAGAAGCAGGTTCCATGCAGGGAGCCTGATGTGGGACTTGACCCTGGGTTTCTGGGATTATGCCCTGGGCTGAAGACAAGCGCTAAATGGCTGAGCCACCCAGGCTGCTCAAGTGCCCTCTTATTGCCCATCACCCAGTTGGGGTGCCTGGGTAATGGGTACATCCTACATTGATAGCCTGTTTTTCTTCTTGTTTCACAGTCAAGCAAATTTTCAAGAGAATTGCATATATTTCATCTATTGTCTCTCCTCCCATTTACTTCTCATCCCACTGTAGTAACTGTTATCTTAAAGTACCATGACTTCAATGAATTTTATGTTATGAACCCAATGGGCACCACTTCTACTCCTTTCCCATTCACCTCAATTAACATTTTATATTGTTAACCACTCTCCCTTTTTTAAAGTCTTTTTTTTTAATTTTTTTTTCATTTATTTATGATAGTCACACAGAGAGAGAGAGAGAGAGGCAGAGACATAGGCAGAGGGAGAAGCAGGCTCCATGCACCGGGAGCCTGACGTGGGATTGGATCCCGGGTCTCCAGGATCGCGCCCTGGGCCAAAGGCAGGCGCTAAACCGCTGCGCCATCCAGGGATCCCCCACTCTCCCTTTTTTAAAAAATACTTTCCTCCTTTGACTTATGTGGCTGCTTTTCTCCTACTTCTCTGGCCACTCCTCTTCCTCAGGCTTATCACTCTCTTTTTGGCCTTTAGAATTGAAGTTCGACAAAGCATATCCCTAGACCTTCTCCATTTTATACTACCCTCTCCCTAAGATGCTTTTTTTCATATGCATGGCTTAATCTATGAGTGTAACATAGAAAATAATCATTCTCCAATTTATATTCTAGCCTAGATCTCTTTGCTGAGCTATAGGACACTCCAACAACATACTCAACATCTCCTCTAAGTTATTTCAAAAATTCTTTATATTTTACATAGCCAAGACTAAATTCAAGATTTTCCTTCCTGAATATGGTCCTGTGCCACTAAATGACACTGCCTTCCATCCACTTGTCATCCTTGACCCTGTCCTCCTCTACCATCCAAATCCCTCCTGTGGTCCCATTGATTTTACCTTTTAGAGCATCAGCCTAATCTATTCTTTTCATTCCATTTTCTCCTGCCTGCTACACCCTAGTCCATCATTTCTCATCCAGATGACTGCAATAGTTTCCAAAGGATCTGTCCATGCCCAAAATCTCTGTAATGAATCTTGTATGAAGAAGCAGGGAAACCTTTTTGAAATGCAGATTCAACCATCACACTTTGCTCAAAATCTTATGATAAAGAGCAAGTCCCTAACATGACCTATCAATTCTCCAATAAGTCAAAGGCAAAAAGTGTTAGCCTGACCTGCCTCCTCCTTTCCCACCACTTGAATGTTGAAGACTTAATCTCTAATACTTCAGAACATTATCTTATTTGGAAATAAGGGCTTTGTAGTCCTGATTAGTTAAATTAGGATGAGGTCATACTAAAAGGAGGGTAGGTCCCTAGTCTAATCTGATTGGTGGCTTTATAAAAAGGAAAGATTAAGACAGACACATCCAGAATGATTAGCTTCCACAACCGAGGAACACCAAAGATGTCCACCCAATCACCAGAAAGTATATGAGAAGACTGGAAGAGATTTTTGTTCACAGCCCTTAGAAGGAACCATCCCTACTGTCACTGTGATCTCAGACTTACAGCTTCCAGGATTGTGAAACAATACATTTCTGTTATTCTAAGCCACCCAGTGTGTGGTACTTTATCACAGCAGCCCTGTCAAACTAATACACACACCATGTTCCTCCTCACTCTTCCTTTTTCTGGGACTTGCATTTCTCCTCCTACAACAGAGCATTATCCTTCCTTCTGTCTGTAATGCTTTCCCTCTCTCTTTTACTTTGCTAACTCCTACTAATTCCCCTGTTCCCTTCCCAGTTAAGGAAAGGCATCCCTGAGGAAGACCACAGCCTAAAGAAGTTTTGTTTATCATTCAATTTGTTTCAGTGTATAATTGTGCTTCCTTCATGCCATTTCCTGACTCTGTTAAGATCTGTCACAGTGTAGGAAAACAAAAAATTATTTGCTATTTGAATGAATGAACGAATGCTTACATAATAAATATGTATTCTGGATTGATTTAAATGTAAGCCCAGGAAGAATTAATTGCTCACTCTTCTATATTCTCCTAGTGGTTTATGATTCCCACAATTATAGAATTGGCCACGTTACCTTCTATTTATTTATCTTAGGTGTCTATCTCATACTGTGTCACCCCCTTGAGACTATGACTTCTTTGAGCCTTATGTTCCCAAACCCAGTACTAATCTGAAACCTACTGAGCACTCACCAAATATTTGTCGAACTGAATTATGTAGAAATTATAGGGAACAATGAACTGCAAAATGCTTAACAAATGTAACAGATAATTATTACCAAATGACTTGAATTATTTTCCTCTACATGAAGAAGTTTTTAAATTTTGCTGCTCCTGGTAAGTAAAATTATGCCCGGTAAGTTCTTCTGTTCAGCCTCAAGCTTATGTGGAAGGAAATTAAATGTCTCTTCCTCAGATTCATTTATAACTCACTCCTCAGCTGATGTGCTCTACAATGCCTTTTGAGAATACTTTTCAATTCTCTTTATCCTCTTATCCTCCCTCCTCCCTTAGATGTTTGTAACCCAGGGGAAAACAAAGCACTTAAATGCAAGTAACACTGTAATCATACATAGCGTTGAATTGCACAAGGAACAAACAGAAACTAGAAAGTCTTCCACTTAATCTCACATCTTCCTGACTCACACTCTTGTACTTGGACATTGTGAATGTAAACAGAGGCCAAAGTAACACCCTTTTACACCTAAGTTAACTATTGAAATCCATTTCGTTTCATTTAATATAAGTACATCTCTAACTCAAAGTTGTTTTTTTTTTAATAAGAAAATGCTCTTTTCAATTAAGCAATGATAACATTAATAGTAATTTATATTTATACATTTCTTTTTATCCAGGTTTTCCCCAGGCACTTTAAAAGGCTGTATTCTGTTATACTAAGATTGAGCAAAAAGTATTATCACTAGTTAACAGAGGACAGAAACAAATTCTTGTTAATTAGAACTTGTCACAGGTCATACTGGTGGTTCATAACAAATGCCTTCCTTGAACCAAGATGTAACGTGCATCTCCTGTGGATCTGATGAGCTGAATCTGTTTATAATTTAGTTTCTCCCATTTCTTTTTTTAGACATTGAATTTATTTATTTATTTATTTATTTATTTATTTATTTATTTGAGAGAGACAGAGAGCATGAGAGAGAGCGTGTGCACGAGAGAGAGAGAGAGAGAGAGAGAGAGGGAAAGAGAGACAGAGAGTGAGTGAGAGAAGAGGGGATGGGCAAAGGGAGATGGAGAAGCAGACTCCCCACTGAGCAAGGAACCTCCCCCACCTCCCCCCATGACCCTGAGATCATGATCTGAGCTGAAGGCAGATGTTTAACTGACTGAGACATCCAAGCACCCCTTTTTTCTCTCATTTCTAGTTCCATACTCAACTAATACCTTGGCCATTTTAATCTTCCTCTGAAAAGCAAACCCAAGAGAGTTAGATCAATTCAAAGAAGTTGTGAGTGACTACAGGGTGAGAAACTGTTTGGATTCTGCTCTGTCTCCAATGGCCAAGTTTTCTTTTATCCAATGTTGGAAAGGAAATCACCCTCTAATCAAAGACGAATGTCCATGACTCAGGAAGTCCTGTGATTATCACCATCAGTGCAACTTACCTCCCAAGTAATATAATTTCTTCCTCATTCTTAACACGAACTTTGAGGTGCCTCTGTGAAACCCAGACTCCTATTGAATTAAAGACCTAGTTCACTTGTCTCCTTTCAGCATTAAAAAGAAAAAAGAAAAGAAAAGAGAAAGCTACTACTCTTGCTGAAATGGATATTGCTTATTAGTCTCTTCACAGAGATTTTCTTGTGTGTGTGTGGCTTTCCTTTTAAACATTTATATATTAGAGACAGAGCACGGAGGTGGGTGTAGAGGGAGAAGGAGAGAGAGAATCTCAAGCAGGCTCCATGCTCAGCATAGAGCCCAAGGTGGGGGCTCAATCTCAGGACTCTGAGATCATGACCTGAGCAAAAATCTAGTCCCTTGCTTAAACTGACTGAGCCACCCTGTGACTTTTCTTTTAAACCTTTCTTTTGGAAAGAAAATCAGCCCTTCAATTTAGCAATCTACCTTGGGGCACTTGGGTGGCTTACTTGGTTAAGTGTTCAATTCTTGGTCTCAGCTCAGGTCTTGATCTTCCGGTCATGAGTTTGAGCTCCACATGGGGCTCCATGCTGGATGTGGAGCTTACTTAAAAAAATAAATAAAAACCCATCTCTTTCTTAATTTATTTGTCTTGATTTCCCCTTTCCTATCTGCCCTGTCCTATGGAATAGGATATCATTAAGCCTGTGGAAGGCAGTGAGCCCTCACTCAAATATAAGCATGCATCTGAACTGCACACAGAAGGAACACGTGACATTGACACTATGAAAAACGATTCATCCGAGAGTCTTCTACTTCCCTTCCCCTTATCAGTTACTCATTCAAGACACTGAAACCAGCTGTTATGAGGGGCTGATATTTGCTTTTCAAAAGAAGAAAAGCTCCCTCTGTACACACATTCTTATTCTTCCTACTGATTCGAGTGTTAATAGTATTTGACAGGTTGGTAATTTGTTTTTTTTTTTAAACCATAATTCATTTAGTACTGTTCTGCTTGGTTATTGTACATTTTACACGTTGGTGCACAGAAAACATTGTTTTGTTTTGTTTTTTTTTAACAATTCTATCCCTTGCAGTTATCATTCATTCAAAAGGGTTGCATGAGAGTCTTTGGGGACAGGAGGTGCCAGGAGGCCCAGACAAGGAAGAAAATGAAGAGAGGGTGAGAAGAGCAGCAGGGGAAGGGGAGCTGGGGACAGAAACACAGACAGAAGGGATCTTTAAATGGGGTGACAGCTGCATGAGGAAAACAATACCTGTGAGGAAAGAAATGACAGAAAAGCACCAAAACTCAGTGCTCTGCAGGTACAATGGACTCTGGCCCACCCTCTGTCCCACCTGAAATGATCAGAGAGACGTCTCAACATCCCATGTTTTTGCTGAGAGAGGCAGGAAATCGCTCCTGCATCTCCCACAGCACAGTTACACAAAGGTGGGAAGAGAGAGGAGCCCCACAAGCACGTATCTGAGATTTCTGTCTCCACAGAAACTGGTTCTACTTGCCTTCTTGGGGTAAGAATGGAAGTGAGTCTGGAAAAGCTCTTTAAGCTTTACCTCCTCTCTAAACTGTCATGAACCAACCCATGACATCAGAACCCCCAGTGTGCTCAAACCCCAGGAAATGGAATCCAAAGAAAGGGAGGAAGAGGGCAAAGATCTCCCTCTGAGGAGCCTTTCTTCCAGGGGAGCATTCAGACCACCCTATGCCAGATGTGCAGAGCACAACACACACTTAAAACCAAATATGCCACTGGGGTGCCTGGTGGTACAGTCGGTTGAGCTTCTGACTCTTGATTTTGGCTTAAGGCGTGATCTCAGGGTCCTGAGATGGAGCCCTGCAGTGGGCTCAGTGGGGCATCTGCTTGAAATTCTCTCTCTCCCTCTCCTTCGACCCCTCCCCCCCAAATAAATAAAATCTTTTAAAAAATTGGCCATTTATTGGGCACTCACCAAGTTCCAAGCATTGTGCTTTTTACTTTGCTTCATTTTTCTTTTTTTTTTTTGCTTCATTTTTCTAAGCAAATATGATCATTCTCCTTTTGAAGAGATAAGGAAACAATGTTTGAGAAGTGAAGTATTTGTTTATGACCATAAAACTAGTGAGGGTGAGAATGTAAATTCAAGACAAATTCTTACTGCAAAATCTAAGTCTATGCCGGGGTGCCCACCTCACTCCCTGAAGCTTACATGGAAACAAGAAAGAGTGTCACTTGGCTTGGAGCTCTGGGTTAATAAATACAGCATCTTTTACAGAGCAGGGGACATCCTCCTGCCTGGCCACAGGAAAGAGTATGTCTGTGACTAAGGATCCTACCTATCAGTGGCTTTAGAATAGAAGCCAAAGTCACCAAAGGAAACAAGAGCAAGGGACGAGTTTCCAGTTCCATTAGGAAATGGATCTGCTGATGCTCCTGCTAAGCTAGGACACCCTGGATGGTGGGCAAGAACAGAAACCTGCAGAAAGTGGTTTTCTTGCCCCACTGTGATTGTCTTCCTGGCCAAACAAAGGGAGAAATCATGTTTCTCTGTGCTCACAGATGAAATGAGAACAATAATCTCTACTTCTCATTTCCTTACAATTTTAGGAGAAAATCCCTCACACACTAGAGTTGAAGATGCACAGCCTTATCTCCTGGCAATCCCACGTCTAGGGCTGTGCCTTTAGAAAGACTCAGGTGTGTGCATGGGGATCTGTGAACCCCAGATATGACGGGCAGCAACATTTATAACAGCAAAGTGTATGCCAGCAACTAAACATCCTCCAACAAACAGGGAGGCACCTTATTGTGACTTATAGACTTATCATAGGGCAAAATATGGTGCTCAAGATAAACATTGAGGATCTTTAGCTCATGTTTCAAATAGAAGAATGTTACATATAAAACTTGGATTAATAAGTACACATGGCATAACTTTGTGTAAGCTTAAAAGCATGCCAATAGTATTTTACATTGTTGAGTGACACACACATCTGTGGTAGAAATATAAATGAATGTCTGGGGATGATGATACCAAATTTGGAAGGGTTTTGAACTCTGTGGGGAAGGAGAGGGGCTGAATGGACCAGGGAAGGCCTCTCTGGGGAGCTTACCTGAATAAGTGCATATTTTTCTGTTAATCTGGATGGTAGATACACTGATGTTCATTTTCTGCCTTTCTCGCTCTTTTGTATGTTTGAAATCTTTCATAACTGATATTTTAATTGAAAAATATATAAAAGCAAGCACAGAAGCTCCTAACAACCAGCAAGCCGCAGTCACTGGGGTGAGTAACTCCAATCCCCAGAGAACTGGGGCACGGAGCAGGCATGAGGTCCATGTGGGGCAGGCTGCTGCCACTTGGAATCTCAGGTGGCTTTTCTTCTCGGTAGAACACTGTGCTGCTCCGGGTGGTGGAAAGGTGTCTGGAAACAGAGATGTAATGCAGGAAAAACAGAGGGAGCAGAGACTGAAGATGGAGAGCTCAGATCCAGCGGATAAATGAGAGGAGGGGCCCTGGTTAATCTCACCAGGCTGTTGTGGTTGAAAGGACCCACTTTGCTCCCAAGCAGCCGCTTATGTTATTATTTCTCTCAGCGGGTTTCAAGCTGCCTGCAATTCTCTGTTAGTTAATAAGAAAAGTGAGAGATGCAACAATTGCTTTTGCTTGGCTGGCTTGTAAAGGCTTTGTCACTCAAAAATGGAACAAAGGCCCTAATAACACCCTGTGCTGCAAAGGCAAGTGTCAGGGAACAGACCAAAATCAATTATCTGGGTGAAATTCAGAGACAGGAGGAGCGGCACACACGCGCACAGCAGCCTCCACGCCACATAATCCCATTAACAGGGTGCTGCTGCTCTCACGAGAGGGCAGAGCCACACAGGAAAATTATAATTAAAAGTAAATAAAGGGAAACGAGCCCCTGGTGCCGTCTGTCAGGGCCCTGAACGTAAACGCGGTCCCAACAGATAGTGGCGTGGCTCTGGAGTGGCTCCTGGGTGGGGTAAGCTTGGAAAACGGGCCCACCTCGGATTGTTGGCTAATTCTGCTTGTTAGTGATATTTAGTAACAGGGTAAGGGATTTGGCAGGTGCTCATGGTGTCCTGGGAGCCTAGCAAAATATTCTCGACACAGATATGGGCTGCTTCGGAGATTTTCTATGTGACTCTCTCTTGCTCAATAAATATTTAGGGAAATAGGTACCGTGAAAGGAATGAATGAATGAATGAATGAATGAACGAACATGACTGCAGAATGTGAAGGTGAATGTTCCACTGGAGTTTTCCCTTGAAGCAACACCTAAGAATCATCTAGGACATCGTCTATAAATTCCATAGTCCAGACTTGGCCTGAATCAAGTAAATCAAAATTTCTGGGGAGTGGAACCCTGTCTTTAGCAGGTTTACATGCTCTTCCAGGTGACTCTAAATGCACAGCCAGGGTTGCATACCTTCAATCTGTGTTGTCTCTCACCTCGGTTGTCTTCTTTGGTTGGATTTATAGGTTTTCGTCATGGAATTATATGGTACCAGAAGCAGCCAGAAGATAATTAGGACAAGTAGGGTCTGTTCTCACCTCTAATAAACAACTAGTTTGGTGACTTTTGGCAAATACATTAAACTTTTTGAATCTCAGTGTCTTGGCCTATTACAAGGGGTGGGGTGTGGGCTCTGTTGACCAGATACCTTCACAGTCCCTTTGGGTTCGACAGCTCTATGACCTTGAAACTCCATGACCTAGAATTCACATAGAACAATCAACACAAATGTTTACCAAGTGCCTTTTCTGTGTACTCTATCCCTGCGGGGAGATTAAAGATGTGTACCTAATAAGAGGCGGAGGTAAGGCCCCATAACTCCTGCTATCCTCTACATAAGGGCTACACAGACGATCCTTAAGTGTGGATGAGCAGTAGAGACAAGTGCTGTAGCAACACACTTTGACACTATTAGTATTTACCTCCAGCAGCCCCAGCTACTGACAATTCCTGACATAGGAGCGTTGGTTGAATGATTGAATGAATGAATGAATGAATGGCACCTCTAATGGGTAAATCAAAGTGCAGCTTGCCTTTGGAAATTGAGTATTTCTGCCTCACTAGGTGTTAAATAATCACTCTCCTCACACCTTCCCAAGAGGGAAACTGCTGCACTGAATTGTGCTCAATGGTTTCTAATATCCCAAACCAGCTATACAAGTCCATGGATTCTATCAATATGCAAATGTATGGCTTCATAGCCAAGACGGGTATGGCTTCTCTTCCAGGAAGGATATGTTTGCACCTAGTGAGATTTTAGCCTATGTCAGTAGGTAGAGATCCTTATAGCTCAAAAAAAAAAAAAATTCTCGTATTTCATTTACATGTGTTTCACCCATTTACTAAAGTTAGTAGGAGAGGGTCTGGGTTGAAATCAGGTAAGTCAGGGGTAGTGGGAGCCCCTCTGAAGACATCCGGACAAGATAGAAGAAAGCCATTTTAAATTAATTCCCTGAAAATCATGACAAGGATGCACTGCAGTGGGAAGATGGGTTCTGAAGCAGGGAGGGAGACTCCAGGTCACTGTGCCTCTCAGACTCCTTCAGCTGATGCCTGTTGGGTGCAAAAACCTGCTAATGTGTGAGAGTAAAGAAAGTGCAGAGTGTTCATTGTAAACACTGCAGCCTATCATTTTCAGTGTTGTTGGTGATGAAAAATCTCTTTGGAAGAAAACACAGTCAAGAGGATTCACCCTTATTTGCAAAGACAGTAAGTGGTACAACTCAAATCTGGCAACACTAACTGGCACCAGCCCCATCTACTGCTCAGTGCCTGTGAGGTTAGGAAAATATCCAGAAGTTACTCAGTATAGGGGCACGTGGGTGGCTCAGTCTGTTAAGCATCTGCCTTTGGCTCAGGTCACGATCCCGGGGTCCTGGGATGGAGCCCCTCCTTGGGATCCCTGTTCAGTGGGGAGTCTGCTTCTCCCTCTGCCCCTCTCCCCCTTATGCTATCTCTCTCTTTCAATTAAATAAAATATTTTTTAAAATGTAAAACAGAAGTTACTCAGTATAAACCCATGACAAAAGAGGCAGTGGTGGGTGTCAAGTCAGTGAATGCAAAGGCTGGTGGTTATTGTTAATTCAAATTGTGCGGCCGACACCTTGGTGCTAGACAGTGAGCTGATTCAGGAAAGTAGGACCAAGGGGGTGGAAGGGGGCATGCAGAGCAGATCACCAGTGCAGATGCTCAGCACCCACTTCCGGAACAACCTTTGAAAAGACCCAAGTACATGCTGCACATAAAATGCTAAATAGCACATAATCAACACTATCCAAGTCCTAGGATATTCAAATTGGCTCCCCTGCCTCTTTAGGTCATTGGCTAAGAGATGACGGAGCAGCAGCAAATCAGACCTGGCAATTCAGCTTAGAAGAGCTGCTCCTGCCATGCCCGGTAGGAGTCAAGGCTAGTTTGAGGTCAGGCTGAGGCCAGCTTCCCATTCCTAATAAAACAAAAGACTGAGAGAAGCAGTTTTAGGATCAAGTGTTTGTTTGTAAAAATCAGCTCCATCCATTAAATTCTCATTCTCCCTAAATCCCTAAAGATGATTTTATATTTTAAGCCGATCTGTTCTGTGTGAAATGATTCTTAGTCTTAAATGTCATGTATATACCCTAAGGTCATATTGCTTGGGGTGCAGTAGTAATGAATCAGATACATTATTAATACACAAGTATAATGACACACTTGAGTCTTTCAGGGAAATTCGCACAGGTACACGGAGTACTCAGAACAGCCTGGATGTGAATGCAAAGGAGGTTCTGAGGAATTCAGGTGGAGACTCACCTCGACATACTGAAATTAAAACCTGAAACGATAGACCCAGCAAGACCAAAATTAGGTGATGTGTCCTCATGTGCTCCTGGGTTTCAAAATGCCTACACAAACTGTAGCCCAAATAACTATCTGGAAATAGATGTTATGCCATACGGGGAGGAAAAAAAAAAAAACCCAGTTAAAACTTTCAGGGAGGGTTAGGTAAAGTATGTGGAAGTTGCAGGTACAATCGGAAACCCACTGAGATTACAGAAAACTAGAGAGCACGAAATCAACACCATCCAATTAATGTACACCCAGTGCCTCCTAGGTTTTAGGCTATGCTAAGGATGGACCCTTGCCTAGAAACTCAACTCTAAGTATTTAAGCTGAAAGGAGCCTCAAATGGTGCATGGCCTTTTTTGTTCTGCACAGGTCTCCCTTCAAGACCACAGACCTCGGGATCCCTGGGTGGCGCAGCGGTTTGGCGCCTGCCTTTGGCCCAGGGCGCGATCCTGGAGACCCGGGATCGAATCCCACATCGGGCTCCCGGTGCATGGAGCCTGCTTCTCCCTCGGCCTGTGTCTCTGCCTCTCTCTCTCTCTCTCTCTGTGACTATCATAAATAAATAAAAATTGAAAAAAAATATTAAAAAAAAAAAAGACCACAGACCTCTAAAACCCTTAACCTCTAAGCCCTCTAATGTGATATGGAAGAACGCCAACTCAGTCAATCTCGGGGGTAAGCCTCCATGACTCAGGTTCTTCACCTGTCAGTGATGTGTTGGACTAAATAATCTTAAACCCCTCTTCTAGTTTCACATTCAATAAAAGTATTTCCCCACCTAGAAGTGCATTGCTTTTGTCTTTATATTAACAAAACCTCTAAAATATGGAGTAGCTGAGAAGGGACATTCCCCAGGTTTTGCAAAAATGTCAACTTTCTCTTTTCAGGACTTTGGTAAAACTATCATTCGAGGTAATCTTGGGGGTGACTAGTGTTTTAGGAGCGCTGGAGCTGGGGGACAGACACTGCACACCCCAAGACCCTGTGAAAATGTTAGATGATGTGGGATCAGTGCATCTGAGATGCATTCCCGATGAGTGACTAAGCCTCAGATGTTTCCCTCCGTGGATTCACTTGGTGTGACCCAGAATAAATCCTCTTCTGCTTCTGTGTCTCTGAGTGTAGCCTTAGTTCTTACATAATCCACAAATGTAGAATTTTCCAGCCACTAATGAGAGCACTTCACATTTAGAAATAGGAAAGCTTTCTGAATTGTAAATAAAGGAGAAGAAAAGAGAAGATAATTCAGTTGGGTTCTTAAAATGTTGAAATGGAAACAACTACCTCTTTGCCAGATCTCTCTTCCCATTCCTAACTACTGGCTCCCCTGGTGCACAATCCCCCACAGCCTCCATCTCCAAGGCTCAGAGACATTGCAGCCCAGCCCTGCCCACATGCTGGAATCTGCTCCTGCCACCCAAAAGGAAGCAAGATTAAAGGCTTAATCCTCCTGCAAAGCTTCTTAAGTGTTTCTATCAGGGTCAGCTCAGTTGGTGCTTACTCAACCTGCCTCTGGAAAATATCCCAATTTAGGCCCCTCTGCTGACTGTCAAGTTGAAAGAAATGAGAGGCTGGATCCTGATCAGGAGAGGGGCTGGGGAGACATAAAGGTGGCAGGAAACCACTTTATGGGGAGGAACACCAAGCCATTCCCTTTGCTTTGAAGATAGGTTCTCACTTCCACTCCCAGGAGAATTTCGATTTTATCCTGGGTCTTGGCTTTGTTTCTCTATCTCAAAGGGATTCTTCAAAGGTATTTGAAAAAAATTCTTAAAGAATTATACCAATATATTTTGAGCACCTACTGTGTTTCGGGTGCTATGCTAGGAGATTGCTACAAGCAAGAGAAATAATGGCTGCTCTCACAAAGCACAACCCAGAAGGGACACAGCCACTGTGATAAACACCTACAATAGGCCATAATATGGTAAGTGCTGTGATCAGGGGGTTTGAAAAGCTATGGAAGCATGTAAGTGGGTCATAGGGCAGAGTGTAGTTGAGTTGGAAAGCTTCCCAGAAAGAAGTCATATTTAAGCTCTAAACCAACAGATAAATTGTAGATTGCCAGTATCAGCAAAAAGGCGTGGGAGAAGGGGACAGGGGAGTAGCAATAGGTAACAAAGAGGCCATTGGGAATGAAGGGTCATGAAGGTTAAGAAGATCCTTCTCAGCCAATTAGAGTTTAAGCTTCATCCCCTCCTGAGGGCAACAGGAAAGCCGCAAGATCACACTTTTATTTTAACAAATTGCTGATTGCTGAGTAGGGAGAAATGGTGAAGAGGAGAAATGAAGGAGGACTATCAGAAGCCATTGCCCATAATGTGTTGTTATGGAAGATGGCGGCATTGCTAAGGAAAGGTGCTTGGATCTGAGAGGCATTGGGAGGGGGAATCCTCAGGCCTTACTTGGTGATTGCCTGAATGAAATGGAAGAGAAAGGAATCGAGAGGGAATCCAGGTTTCTAAACTGGAAACCAGGGTGGACGCAGCAATGCAGAACAAGGAACAGATGTGGAAGCGATAGAGACTTATGAGCAATGCGTGAGACATGGAGGTTAAGTGCAGAAAGAGGCAAGAACCTGGAGAGCTCTTAAGTGGGGGTGCGTCTCACTTCCCCATCTCATTTTGGAGTTTTATTTTATTTTTCTCACATTTTCTTTTCATTGGATTGAGAGCAGGGCCAAATTTAGGAGTGCCTCTTAGGATCCGCCATTGAGTAATTTTTGTTTTTTGTTGTTTTTTTTTTTTTGTTTTTTTTCTCAACAACGAGTGGGGAGGAGTGTAAATGTACTGCCATCTGAAACTGCACGGAAGGGTTCTGGAACCTTTGTTTTCACATGCAATGCAAATGTGTGATAAGAACATATTTGCGTGGACTCACAATCTGGTCTAGCAGAGAACCAGGTGGGGGAGGCACCTAGAGGGAGGGAGGCTGAAGGAGGAGAGCCAGGTGTGAGTGTTCATAGCAGCTTTGTTAATGATCTGGAAGGGGAAGTAAACTGCACATTCATGAAGTTTTCAGCTGAGTAGCAAAAAAACAAAAAGAGACACAAGGGAAAATAGCAAAATAATTGGTGTAAAACCCAAGTGGCGAGTGGAGAATAGGGATGATGTGTACCTACTTTTGTTTTGGTGATTTATTACAGTGGGACCACATCTTTTCTGAAGAGAGATGAGAAGAGTGCTCTATTAGGGTTTCTAGGAGGTACATTAGCTCCATAAAAGTACCGTGTTGTGGTTCATTCAATGTTTCATTAGGTGTTAAATGACAGATAATAATAATAATATTAATCATACATGGCTAACATTTATTTAACTCATATTGTGTGCTTGACATCAAGCTAAGCACATTATCTCTTTTAATATTTGATGAAGTCTCCGAAGGAAGCAGTGTTACACATGAGGGGAATGAAGGGCAGGGAGTGAGTGACTCATCCAAGATCTTACGACTATCCAGTGGCAAAGATGAAATTAGAACCCAGGTGTCTGTGATACCAGACGTTCTGGTCCTAACTACTACCTGACACTGCCAATAGCAATGCTGAAATAATATTGTGGCCAGGTCCTTAGAAGAATAAACGATTATTGTGTAGAGCTGAATGAAGCTGAGAATTATAACACTATTTTGATTTTATTGGTGAAAATCCATAAAAGTCTATGTAGGTGAGCTACTGATACCAGAACTCCCTAGCTTCCTATCTGCAAAATTTACCCATAGAACACTCTTACACATTCTTTAAGATCAAGGTTAAATACCTTGAAAATACCTTTTCTGTGGAGCATCCCGGACTCTGTCAAAGACCATAAATTCCTCTGCTCTCTAGAACCCCAGTCCATTCCTTATAAAAATTCAGTTTATGATGTGTTGACAATCATTCTATACATAGAGATACAGGTGTCGACACACATATAAATATATATATATAAATTTATGTACATATACATATTTATGCATAGTTGTATACATATATATGTATACATATGTGTATAGTTATTTATCAGTACGCATATATGTAAGTCTTCCTCATTAGTTTGTGAAGACGTTTATATTATTCATCTTTGTGTTCCTATCACCTAGCAAAGTGCCTTGAACTTAGGAGGTCCTCAATAAATATGTTTTGGAGGAATGAAAGGACGATCGGATGATAAAATATGGATGCTATTTACTAACATATAAAATTAATTTGCTGTCATGATAACAGTCAACTGGTATTGGAGAAATACATAAAAACATTAAACTGAACTGACAAATATGTTTGGCAAATCCTTAGTCCTAAATATTATGTGCTTAATTATAAGAAATGAGCATCATGAAAGGTATGGCTTTGATGACATTATTACTGTCAACGTGTCTTTCTAACCACACAGTTGATGATCGTATCCAGAAGTAAGACCCAGCTTGTTAAAGGCAAATCCATAGATAGGGCAATTCTAAAACCTCATCACATGTACCAAAGGAACCTATGGTGGTCATGGTCTACACCACTTGAACAGCCATGTAGCCAGGCTCTTCGGGATACTGATGGTTTCTTTGAACTCCTCTCTTGACTCTCTCTTTTCAAGTGCTTCTGTGTCCTTGCATCATGCTACTAGCATATCCTTGAATTATCCACTCTCTCCCCCTCCCCCCTTTTTTTTTAATTATCCACTTTCTTACTCTGGACACACATCCACCTTTTTTCCCGCTGGTAAAATCTGCCCTTTCTACTTTGCTTTGCTACCTTCAGTCTTTGTTCAGACACTAATTCCTCCAAGAAGTCCTCCCTATTATCTGACAGCCATCCCCTTTCCCTTTGCCCCATGGAGATATTCTTGTGCAGACCCACAGCAGCCATTGTGATGGATTGTTATGAATTTTGTTTTGTTTTGTTTTCCCCTCTCTGTCCCACACGCCAACCTAGTGTCTGCTTTGCCTCTGTGTATCTAGTCCCTAAGCAATGATGCCCAGGGTATGTTGCATGGAGGAAAAAGCAGGAAATAAGGGGTGGAGGAAGGGAGAGGGGAAGGAAGGGCTAGTAGGCAGACTCTAATGCCCTACTATCATTTTTCTAAAGTCATGGACACATACGAAGTGCCCTTCAACCTGCCAGCCTTGGCCCAGGAGTCTATCCTCATGGTTGAATGTTTAGCTGGAGTTGATCCAAACATCATTGTTTGTACAAAGGATAAATCAATTCCCCATTCTCATGTATAATAGACATTAGCCCTCACATGATAATGGCAGCCTTATTAGAGGAGAAAGAAAGAGATGGATAAAAAAGAAACACACACACACATGCAGAGAGAGAGCACGTGTGCCAGAGGGAGAGAAAGATGAATTCTCTTCCTGGCATAGGGCAGAGAAAACCACGAGACACCGAGTTTGGAGAGACAAATGGAGTTTTAACGTCCACGTTTTGGTCTTTCACATTGTTACTCTGCAAGCACTTTGAGGTTATTAGGGGTAGATAAATGCCACGGAGGGTTTCAGTTTGCTAACCATCTCCATGCAGCCGAATTTCATACCAGCATCACCACCTACCGTAAACATCTGATCTGGGGACAGCATGGCAGCTTTTTAGAAAACCTTATAAAACATGAAGATTATCTCGGGGCTAAAAGGTGAAAAATAATTCTATCTCTAAAGTCCACTGCGAATTCCAGATGCTGTCGCAGCTGTATTTTAATATTCCAATACTAGGACAAGAGTGAGCTTGCTATTGCCTCTTATCTTCCCTTCACATACCAGTGCTGTCAATGCCATTGGCAATTTTACATGTAAATGAGCCCATCCATCACTCCTTACTTTGCAGCAACTCACTTCTAAGCCTGCCATAGAGTTACACCATTAAATCTCCCTGCTTTACAATATACATCATGACATATTTGACATCAATCAGCTGTGTCAGCCTGCTCACTGTAAACCATAAACTTGCTCTGCATCCCTCTCTGCACGGGGTGATTAAACCTGCTTGGGGTAGCTTCCTGATTACAGTGATAAATGGTGATTCATTTCCCACTCATTCTTCCTCCACCTGTTTCTTGCCTCTGCCCCAAGCTCCTCATGCCTGCCTGTCAGAGGAGGTAGTGGTCAGTGGAAAATGTGCACGGGAATGCATATTTGTACACTTGGATTAAAATCCTGACTTTGGCAATCATTGCTTGGCTCTGGGTTGTGGTTTTGCTCTTTTAAAATGAAGATAAGAAGCTACAGCCTTTGCCGTTCTATAAGGACACAAGAGATGAGTACTTAGAGTTCTTCAAAGGACAGCCCTCCTGCCTACAAGAGAGAGACAGACCAGGACTGTAATTCTCAATTCCCGGTGATGGATGCTCACCACATGACCATCAGACCCCTGTATACCATGTGTAATATTTTCCAGGTTACCTCTAACTACATCCTGTTCCTATTTGAGAAATCATATTGGAATTCATGTGAGTGAAAATGACATTATTATAAGTATAACCTTGAATCTGTTCTAATTGATTGTTTTAAGTAGTTCATTTGCAAACTTCAGTACTTTATTATTGGAAATAACAAATTACTTGTGACATGCCGGGATATTGCATTATACCACACAGCTGATTGCAACACACCAGGGTATCATGACACTCCAGCTGAAATCCACTAGACTAGATGATAGCCATGCCTTTTTTATTTTTTTCCAGCAGGGAAATCCAAGACAGTTTTAACATTATGAAGAGATACTCCACTGAACTGACTAGGCCATCCATCTGATCACTCTGAAAGTCCTTTTGCCCTTCCTTCTGTTGAGCCTGAGATAACAGCTACTTCTACCTCCTGGCACATGAGCCAAGCCATCTGCTGACCAGTGGAAGCAGCCTCGATCATGTGTGCACTCCAGAATATCTCCTAGGCAATAAATCAGAGGCTCTTTGGACCCAACAAAACACACAGTAGTAAGCATTCTTTATCCACAATTACCCCCATTTCAGCCATAGACCTAGGACTTCCCACCTGCCACTCGGTCTGATTTCTCAGTCTGGCTGCTCAGGTTCCCTTTTTTTCTTATTATCTCATTCATCTACTGAGTTCTCAGTGGCCTGTCCAAACTGGGGAATACAAAACCATCTGGAAGGACCAGAGTGGAAGGGTGGGCTATTGAGGACAGCCACAAACCAGATTCGATGTCAGAACACGTTCAAGATGCCCATAAAAACGTTAGGACATCTTTGGGTGGCAGGGGAGTGAAGAGAAATATTAGGGAACATGAATGGGTAAAGGGAGTAAATCCGGGGATTCCACTGATCTCATGGAGTAAAGAGAGGGAGTGGGCAGAGAAAGGGAGGGAGGAGAAGCAGAAAGCGTAGGAGGGAGGGAAAAGGAACAAAAGCAGAAAGTTAGCTTCTTGCTTTCATTCTTGGGACATCCAGAGTAATGAACCCTCTTTCCAGAGAAGATGAATGGGCAGCTGTAGAGATTATGAGTGAGGTTTTATTGCAGATCAATAAATCTGTGTCACAGATCCCCATCTGGAGGGAGTTTTAATTTAAAGGAAAGAGTGATGAGCTCACAACGACAATAAATCAAAAGTTGTGTATTCACGTATGCATTAACCTTCTATCAAAACATACACCCGCGTCAAGGCAGGAGTTTGAAAACAAAGCTGGGAGGTGATTTGGAAGGGCAGCCACCAGAGCCCCAGAGCTCGCCTACCTTGGGACACAGTCAGAGAAGCTACTGTGGGAATTTCGGGTTGTCACCAGACTACAGCTGATCAAAATCAGGGAGTTCTCCGAGGAGGAGAAAAACTTCATGGTAACAAAACAGAGACAGCAGCTGACAAAGAAAGGAAGTGAGGGCATATCGAGGAAATTATAAAACTTGTGTCCAAGTACAATTTCAAGTGTAGGGTGTAACTCAGAACCCCACCCACTGGTGCCCATCATTTACATTACAGTTTCTCTTCGCTGCATTGTCCCCCATCGTCCAGTAATGTCCTGTACAAGGAGGTTGCAGTGACTGGCTGCTTCAGAAGACATGGCCATGAACTAGTGGCAGCAAATCCCTTGGGACAGATGAGTGTGAATGACCAGCAGCAGCACTGTGACTTGAAGAAGCAAGTCAGACATAGACGGCATCCATCAGCTACCACAATGTCCTAAGAAAGCTGTCAGTGTGGGAAGGGAGCCAGTTATTTGTTCACCAACTGGTGTCATTGTTGCACATTGGCCTAAATGACTGTGCTATTCTTTCAGAGACTTCCATAGAAATTGAGGAAGGAGCTAAAGAAGCTAAGCGTTGATTGTCTATCACCAAATCAATGAATATCTCTCTCTGCAAACATGTTATAGATATACAACTGGATATGTGTATACACTAAAGCAAATGCATCCACTTATATATGTAGGCACTAATTCCTTTATTTTCTAGAACATAACGTGTTAGACGTCCCCACTTGCATTAACATCGCGAAGTAGATGTAATGAATCTTATGTCATGGATGAGAAAATTGACACCCTGTAAGATTAAGAAGCTAGGATTCCAGTCCATATCTGAAGGCCCTTTCTGGCTACTTCTTTTCTTCTGTCCCACCAGCCTCTGTGTGTGTGTGTGTGGGGGGGGGGGTTACGTGTGTACACATTCACACTTCTATACACCTAACTCCTCCCTCCCTTTCCAATCTAGTTCTTAATGTGCTGCCTTCTATGTGCACTGCTTCCCATTGATGACTTGATACTTCCCGTGTGCAAAAGCTCTGCAAGTTTTGTTATCACAACCGAAAATGCCCCCTCCTTGCTCGCACTCCTACTAGGACACCCAGTTCATGACTCTGCACCTTCCGCGATCCACACCAACTCCACTCACACAGCTGGTTCTTCTTCGTTTCCTACCTTGTACATATCTCTCTATAGAGTACCTTTTCCTTTTATTGAACCTATTTTTATAGGTATGATTTATTTGTGTTCACAATTCATGGGGACAGTGTCTTCTTTACACTTATTTAAACCGTGCTTAGTAGCCACTAGTGTGTGACCCCTAGTCGGTGCCTTATAGATGTTTGATGAAAGTGGCTGGGAGAATATATTTCACTAATGAGGTTTGAACTCTAACCAGATGAATGGATACACTGAACAACAGAAACAAAAAAGAGGACTCCAGTCCTTGAAGACTTATAACTGGAGCGCCCATCTCTGATTATCATTAGGAGCCTGTGCACACACAATGAACCCTCTTGACCTACTGCCTTCATTCTCTCTACACCACAACACATATAATTCACAGACACAGATATTTTGATTAGGTCAGCTAATAAATCCCATTTCAAAGATAAGTAAGGTGAGTCATAGAGCATGGCTGGGATCTCATGATCTAGTCAGTCAACAGAGCATCCAAACAGAACCCTGAGCTTTAGAATTATTCCAGCATAACCTTATCTCACTGATCTCCTAAATCAAATTCAAGCAATGATGTCTGCAAAGTGTTTGTCTACACTCCTGAATACATTGAAAGTGAGAGTCTTAGGAAAGACTGATTATTATTATTATTATTATTATTATTTTCTTGAGAGAGATAGAGCATGAGCAGAGAGTGGGGTAGAGGGAGAGGGAGAGAGATAATCCCAAACAGACTCCATACCTAGCGTGGATTCCATCACGGAGCCCAACTTGGGGCTTGATCTCACAATCCTGAGATCATGGCTTGAGCTAAAATCCAGAGTTGTACACCCAACCGTCTGGGCCACCCAAATACCCTAGGAAGATTGATATTATTATTAACCTTCTACATATCAGTGTATACTATGTGAAGATAACATCTAATAATAATCTAAAGATAATATTTAAAGAGAATCCTATGTAAATAAGGATTATGTAAATAAAGCTTCATGTACAATCATATATCAGAAGGATATAAAAGGAGAAAATACAAAGCAGAAAACTTTGGTAATAATGATAAAAAGCAATAACAAATATTTATTAAGTAATGTCTAATACGTGCCAGAAACTTTTTTTAGGTACGGGGAATATAATGCTGAGTAAGATAAAACACTCGCTCTCGGGGCAACTGCATTCCACATCTTTTACGAAAAACAAATACTAATATTTATTGCAAACTTTCTGGGAACCAGGAATCATTTTTAGCATTGTGCAGTTGCAACACTGTGTGAGCACTTTGCAGGTGAATAAACAGCCCAGAAAATTTCAGGCACTTGTGTAAGGGCACCAGGAGGCAGCCGGACCGTATCCAGAGCCCAGCCTACTGCGTCTTCCCTGTAACATCTCTCCTGTCTGATTTCTTTCTATTCTGAGCACTGTTTTCTGTGAAAATTCTGAGAATTTTCCCTGGATTTTGAGGTAGCCAGGGTGGCTTTCCAGGAAGGGTAGTGTCCATCTTCAACCGCCGTCAAAGGCTCCCCATCACATATCGAGTCAAGTCCCGGTTCCCTTGCATGACGTCCATAGCCCTCGGTGATCTGGCCAGACTGAAATTTCTGTCTTCATCTCCCATTCCTTCTATGGCTCCTTCAGGTCACAGGCTTGGGGGCAGCAGTGCCCTCCTCCTCCTTTGTGCTCCTGGACTTCCACTTTGCCCAGACTCATCCCTTCTATTCTTAGCTTATAGCTGCTCTGCATTTCTTTAAAAAATCAGCCTAAATATCACTTTTCCCATGAGTACCATTCTACAACCTTCAACTCTGCCCATCCTAGAATTCGATTTATTAACTGCATTCACTGTGGGCTCACAGCACTTTCTCTACATCTCCATTACAGTATTTATTTCCTAACAAGTATTTAGCAGTGGTTTATGTGTTTTCTCCTCCATCAAAGTTTGTGAACTTAAAAGCAAAGACTGTGTAATTCATCTTGTAATCCCAGCAGTGCTTAGCACCATGCCTGGTACATAATAAGAGCTTAATAAATATTAGTTGAATTGTTTTTTTTTTTTTCTGTTATTCAAGAGTGTATCACATCTGGGAAATGGCTGATTTGGTTTGATGTGTGTGAAGAGCCCTAGACCAGGGAATCCAGCATCTACTCTTTGCTCTACCAGTAGCTTGCTGACATTGGACAAATTTCTTATCCTCTCTGTGTCTCATTACTTCATTTAAAATATTAGGGAAAAACTAGATAATATAAGTTCAGCTATGTTACTATATTATAAAATCCTCATATTCTTCACATGTTCAATAAATATACATATTGAACACTTTTCCTATCCCAGATATTCTTTTTTTAATATTTTATTTATTCATGAGAGATATAGAGAGGCAGAGACACAGGCAGAGGAAGAAGCAGGCTCCCTGTAGGGAGTCCGATGTGGGACTTGATCCCAGGACCCTGTGGTCATGCCCTGAGCCAAAGGCAGATGCTCAACTGCTGAGCCACCCAGAGGCCCCTATCCCAGACATTCTTATAAAGGCTTCAGGGATTGGGAAAAAAAGACAAATTCTGAAATCAAGTACTTCACATGTGGTTCTCAAATCAACTTTGCAATCCAGGCAAGATGATTATTACTGACCGTGTTCTCTTTATCAAAAGAGAAAAGTAAAGTTCAGAGATTTTTATATTTAATGATTACTAGACATTCTTAAGATGCTGAGGCATAGTAGTTGAAGGCATATAAACAACTCTTTATAATTTTCTCCATAGTTGAGAATGAAGCTCTTCAAAGATTTTTCACTTAGATTTACAGAAAGCTCAATTACTACATGGATTTACCAGGTAATCTAATTTACCTCATTGACCACCTTTGAAAAGAATGTTGTGAAGTCAATGCTGTTTCTTTTTCTTTTTTTCATGCTTATAAAGATATGAGGCAGTCCTCACAAAGAGAATAACAATATTTTTGTTAAAGACACAAAATTGAAATGATGGATGTCTAATCTGATTTTCCCACAGAAATATGTAGGTTAAATTTTTCATCAAAAGTGTGATGTCCAATATTTTATAGGTATGATCATAAACACCATATATAATGTTGTGTAAAAAAAACAAACAATGTTCTCTTAGAAGCATCAAGCTTTCTAAATTACTTTGCTCCATTAAATTCAACAAGTAGTCTAAACAACTAAATTATATAACAGGCTCTGATATTCACTGCTGGGAAAGAAATATGAATAAGATACTAATCTTCCACTGGGAGCTTTGTTCTATTATTGACAATAAGAAAATGACATGAATGTCTGTGCTAAAAGTCATAAAATGAGAAGTGCCTGAAGGAAGGAAGGACATGTATAACACTTATTTTAATCATTTGCCGTGTTCCAGGTGCAAACATAGGATCTTTTATAAGTATCGGCATCCTCGAAAGGGAAGAGGAAGTACCATATGAGTGTAGAGTAAGCTTTTAAAGGGTCAAAGGATAAATCCTAATGTAAGTCTGATCGTTACAAACCATGTTCTTCCCATGTTTTGGAGTTCACACACACACACACATACCCACACCAACATGTGTATATTTGATTTAAAAAAAAAAAAAAGATCAAAGAAGGCTTCTTGTGAGAGAAAGTATTTACGCTGAACTTTTTAAGGTTGGGCAGAATTTTGGTAAGTGAATAATAAGTGAGGAGAGACACCAGCTAGAAGGAAGCATCAGAGGAAAAGCAAAAAGAGGAAGAGAGTGAGGGCTGCCATTGATCCCATGTTTACTGTATGTTGGGTGCTAGTGATATAAAGAAGAATAAGATGGCCTCAGCCTTATAAAAGCAGATACCATAATACAGAGATAAACACGATGCTGTGGGAGTACAGAGAAGGGACTGGCTAACTCTGCCTAGTTGGGTGAAAGAAGACTTTGCAGAGAATGTTATCCTAACATTGAGTTTTGGAAGATGATAAAACATTTGTCAAGGTGGAGAAGATGGAGTGAGGTTGTGTGGATGGGGGTGGGAGTGGGGTGATAATCTGGGAAGAGGAAACAACATAATCAAATTCAGAGGCATCACCCAGTGCTCCATGCTCAAGAAAGAACTGGCTGTCCAGTGCGGCTTGGAATGCTTGGTGCATGTAGAGAAAGAAGGCAAGGGCTTGAGGTAGACAGGGCATGCACATGAAAAATGCTTACTGTTTAGCCCATGAGTTTGGCTTAATGACCTTCACTCATGCCTGAAAAAATAATTTGGAACTTAAATTTTCTGGCATAAAAGTATCATTAGTGGCTTCTGATAGGGAGTGTGTCAGGATCAGAGCTGTGCTTTGGGAAGATTAACGTAGCAGAGATATGAAAGCTAGAGACAGAAGGGACAAAGATTAATTAATTGGTGGTTCTGATAGTTCGGGTGAGAAGTGATGACATAATAAACTTGAGTGGAGGTGATGGGGATGGAAAGGAGAGGTGTGAAATTATAAAGTTAGAATCAACAGATCAACAGACCTGAGAGAGAGATTTTGTGTAGGGGCCAAGGAGAGAGAGCTGCTGATACCCTTTAAGCAATTATAGATGTGGAATTGGATTTCAGGATAGGAGTCAAGGCTAGAGACAGATTTAGGCTTCATTCCCACAGAGGTGATAATTGGACAGTAGGAGGTGATAAGAATGCCAAGAAAGAGAGTAGAGAGAAGGAAAGAAGATAAAAGAAAAGAGCCAGGGACCAAACCCTGGAGAAAACTTTGGGAGGTAAAGAAAGGCTGAGGGGCCAAGCAGAGGGCAGAGAACAAGTGGCTCCAGAAACAAGGGGAGGCTGGGTAGGCCAGCTTCACAGAGAGGAGCCGTAGATGGCTCAAGTGCAATGTTGCAGAAATGAGTGGGATGACTTGAGATTCAGCCAATTTATTTGATAATTAATACATTGGTGATAAACTTGAAGAGAATGTTTGGAAAAGAGTACAGTGAGGAGAAAACAGGTGGCCAAGTATGAAGTAGCCTGGGGACGCCAGTAGCACTGAGTGCCCTGTGTTTCCTTGCAAAGTTTGTCAGTGAGAGGAAGGAAAATACCCTACCCAGTGAAGCTTTCCACCCCGCCACCCCCAGACCCTCTCACCAGCCTAGCGGGCCGGGTGGGGGATGTTATGTGAATTTGTCTTATTTTGCTTTGCAAATTTACCAAGTGTTTGGAAACTCAGGATAGCGGGTAAATCAGGTGCTAGAATGATTTGCACACATCAGCGGTTGGTGCCATTCCTGACCAGGCCAGAGCTGGGTCTGCGTCTACCCACAGGCTCCCACCCAGGGGGGTGGAGGGGTGGGGAGGACATCGGACTCTCAAAAACAGCCAAAGATATCACACAACAGAATGGAGAAACCTCAATCAATAATCCGATGAGCAATTTATAAAGTGGGGGAAATAACGCTGTGTTTTTGTTTCCTCTGGTGTTTCCTCCACTCCTCAGGCTATTAGCCATACGAAGTGCGGGGAGGAAGGAAACAGGTCCCTCGCCCTGCACAGGAAACCAGCCACTGCTTCCCGCCCTCCAGAAACATACCGACGATGGTCAATTGATCAGTGATGAAGCGGAGCTGCCACAGGAGGCCAAGAGAGAGCTCTCCTGGCCCAGGCGCCCACCCCACACTTTGCCAGCACTACAGGCACACTGCTGTGACATCGTGGCCTCCACTTGGCACATTGTACCCTCTACCTGAAGGCCCCCCACACCTGGTGGGTGCAGGGATGAAGGCTACCTGGGGGCCGATGAATTCTGAGGGAGAATAACCAGCAACAGATAAAGTTCCAAGTCGCTGAAGTGCTGTTTTCATGCAAAAGGTCATAAATGAAAAGAGGCAGGCCTGGGAAGGAGGGAAAGAAACAAGGAAAAGCTGAATTAATTCTAAATGGGAGATTTTTTTCTGAGCAGCATTAGTCACTATTGAATAAAATGAATAGGCTCTCTCCCCACATTTATTAAATTTCTATGATTCTCTAATTTAAGAGCCCTTTATTTTCAATGGAAAGACAGAGACCCTGGTGCATTTCAAAAAAGAGGAGCTCTGTTACCTATTTATCATAATTCTCACAATGATTCCTTGAGGAAGGGGGTAAATGAAGACAGATCTCCTTGAGGGAGAAACAAGGTGTGGCAGGAGGTCTGCGTGGGTTGTGCAGGACAGGATATGTTGACTTGGGTCTAGGAGGATGTGCCCAGCTCAAACTCATGCAAAGGGAGGGAGCCAACATTGAAAGACCTAAGAGAGAGTCCTGGAAAGAGCACTGGGTCTGTAGGAAGGAGGCCTTATTCCACGTGCCACCATTCATTGGCTATGTCATCTGACCTCGGTTTCCCCACTTACGATACTTCATTATAAATAATCCACCTCCCTTCTGTACTGTGAGAATAAAACGGGATAAAAAAACATAAAAATGCACACGAAAAACAAGGTAAGAATAACTCTGTATAAATACAAGATGCTAATATGCTTGAAAGAGGAAAAGATGTCTGTTGGTAAGGATATTTTTAAAAAAATGAAATGACTCTGTCCTAGTGCAAAACTGCCAGAACACAGTCTCTCAGGGGTACTGGAGCTCTGGGGGCAGGGCGGGTGAGGGGGGAGTCCATTGTTCTGAGTTTCAGGCAGGGAGGAACAAGGAGGAGAAGGAGGGGCCACCCCATGCAGCTGCTGGCCTGTCCTGGCTCTGGATGACCTAGACCTCCTAACTGGGTACTTTGCCCACCTGCTCTGGCAACTTATAATATGCAGTCGAACCCACTGAGCTGTCCTATATTCAGAGCAGCAAATACAGTCTACCTATATCTGCTATGCTCTGACTTAAGAAATCTCAACTTCAGAAAAAGTCATTCCTCTATTTTTATGTTTCTTCTTGACTTGGTAAAAGTAGTTCACATGGATCACAGTGGGTTTGATTTGATGCAGAGGTGACTCACTGGTTGTTGTGTAAAAGTGCTAATCTTCCCCCAACCACTTCTGAATTCTTTAATTCCTCTGACACATTAATTCTAACCCCAGCATAAAATGCCCCAACATCCCTGAGAATCCCAGAACAGAAATTATAGCAATTTCCTATAACTGGAATCAAATTCCAAGGTTGGAGAGCATGGGCCACGTCCTGCCATTAATTCAAACATCCATGTGAAAGATTATGGTGGGCAGCTGTGATTCCATTAAAGGGGGCAATTTCAACTCCATTTCCTTGATAAACAGACACAAGCTCGCCCCTAAATTGGGCCTGATAGATTTGATTAGGGTAGAGTTTTTGGAGGTTGTGGTTTCTGCGCGAAAATTGCCGTTTGATGTGCAAGGCCAAATTGCACTTGAAATCTCCTTGCATCCATAGAGGAGGGGGAGAAGGAAGAGGATAGAACACCTAGCCAATTGCTATCATCCAAGCAGCAGGGGAGTCAAGCTGTTGTATTCAAAATATCTGTTAGGTATGCAGCCAGTGTGTGCTGCAGAAAGCATGCCACGCTCAGGGGAACCTATGATTAAAAGCAGCAAAACCAAATATTATGGAAACAAAGCAAAATGTACCCATCCAATTTCTTGAGCCCACATGAATCTTTTGCAGGGAGAAGGAATGATACATGGGCTCCTTTGGGGACACCTGGTGGGCCCAGGCTTCAGAATTCCCACTGAAAACATGGGTAACAGGGAAGGATAGAAGTTGAAGCTCATAGCTTTAAAGCACAGTCTCCCAGCACACACAGAAGGATGGGCTAACGGCAGTCAAACCCCCTAACCTGCTTGTTTTGTCTGCAGTAAATGGGAAACACTACGTCTTTAGGTCAGCTCCACCAGATAAGGCACTGGGGATTGTAACTCCTTCCACAAACACTGTTCTGAAATTCTAAAAGTCATAAACCTTCCCTGTTGGCAAATCTGTTTGCTTCTTCAGTGTAAGCGTTCACAAGAGCACTTGAATCCCTTTGCTCTTGCCTGCTATGTCTGGCCTGGTGCCAAGTGAACAGGGACTCACACTTTATTGAGGACTCAGAATGTGCCAAGACCCACTCTAGGGGCTTTGTGTGCATGACCCCTGTGAAATCCACGAATAACCTTGGAGGTGGATATCGGTTCCCCATTCTTAAACCAAGGTAATAACTTTCATAAAAGTTTAAAAAATGTCCACGATCTCATAAGTGGTAAGAGGAAGACTAGGCTGTAAATGAAAATCACCTGACACCAAGGTCCAAATTCATCCATCATAGGCCCTATGCCATAGTTGACTGAGGGCTTGGAGGACCCTCGGAGGGAAAGAGGATGCACCAAGTATGGTTCCAGTCCTTGACAGAAGGATCAGAGCTTGAAGAAGGGAGTCAGTATAATGATTGAGAAAGGATGAAAATAATGCATGTTTTAAGTTGCTGGAATTTATCATTATATAAAGCAATCATCAAATCAGCCTCCGTTAAAGAAAAAAAAAAGAAAAGAAAAGAAAAAAAAGGTTGGCAAGTGCCTGTTGGAAAGCTTTTATGTTAGAGCTACATTAGGAAATGGAGAAAGGGCTCCCAATGACACCAGGGTTCCATGTACCTGCGGCCACTTGCCAAAATGCTCTGTACTGTATCCTTCGGGAATTGGACAAGCCTAGAGATTCATTAAATATCATGTTCTTGAATGTGTCAGTAGGTTTTAATGAAACCACTATGGTCCCAAAGCACAGCAATTTGAGATTCCAGGTCCCCTCCACATGTAGCTACTATTTAAACAAAAGCATTGCCTTTTTTTTTTTTTTCTAAATCCTATAGCACTGTCTCCACATATCAAAGTGTCCAAGCCAGATGTTTAATAGAATCTACTCCAACTATAATTTTGATACTTCGCTGTGGTGTTCTCTATCCTCTGGAAACTTCACTCATCGGTGAATTCAAACAAACAAAAAGCTCTCAGAAATGACTTTCTGTACAGATCAAATACTTTATTAAGAATATCAGAATATACTTTGCCAACCTAGCAACTGAGCCAGACTCATACCGATTCTCTATGTCTTTTCCCCTCCCTCTTCACAGGTATGCTCCTGTGCCCACTCCAGAGAAGGCGTGACAATCTACCTGGACCTACTGCCTTGATCAGCTGTCACTAGATTGAAAACTCCAGAACCTATCTCCCCACACCTGGCACACAGACAGAAACCAAATCTCCACTGAGCCAGGATGTATCAGGCTGGTCTCCAAACCCGAAGACCTGGCTTTTGTGCAGTCTTTTGTTAGCCAACAATTACCACTCCTCATTCCCAACCTTGCCTTCTTAATGAATTGTATCCTATACATAGCTCATATATCTGGAGATACAGAATACATGCCTAATAAAGCCTTTTTGGATCTGATTTGTATACCTATAGTGTTTCTTCTCAATGCAAGGGGCAAAGATGCTCATAGCCCAGATCAGACAATTACTGACCTGGTCACTGGAGCTGTCCCCGAGCTCTGTGCAGAAAATAACACCAGAGCCTGACTCTGTACATCAGCTTGGGGCTCTTTGAAGGATACTCTCCATTAAGAGTCATATGGGATGTTAGTCATGATTGAGCTCACATTGGGGTCGGGGGATGGAGTAGAGTGTATGTAGCCAATATCTCTTTTGAAATGAATATTCTTAATAGATTATAAAGGGTGTAAGGTATTGGCAATTACACTCCCTGTTCTTTTTACTATTTTAGAATTTTAAACAACAATTAATTGAACAAATATTTGCACTGGGCTAATTTCAGTGAATTTATAGTTGATTAATATAGATATGAACTCTGTTCTCATGGAATTTAATGGTCTAGTAGGGGAGAGATCATTGAACAAGTAGTTAGAAGTTCATTGGGCATTACCATCTGCTTCCTGAAAGCATCTGAATAACCCAAGGCAGGTGCAAGTACAGATGGTCATTTCCCATCTACAGGGAAGGAGATTGCAGACACCCTGAATGACCCATAATAATATCTCGAAATCCATAAAACCAGAGATGATCTACCCACATCATATCTGATATTCACACATTAGTAGAAACAGACAATGAGCAGCACATAACTGTTTTATGGATGTAGATTTATAGTCCTTACACTGTCCGAGGTCAAGCAGCAAAAGAGTTTTATTGCCTCTCTTTCTAAAAGTTGGAAACCCTTAAAATAAGCACCAACCATAGTACCTAGCACATACTAAGTGCTCATGAAACAGTAGTTAAGCAAATCAGTTGAAAGATGGAGCTATCTTCTTTCAAGTAATCAGGCTTTGGGTTCATCATTCTTGTCAACTCTACTACCTTGTCCTTCCTCTGGTGGAAGCTAGGCTGTAGGAGGGCAAATGTGATCAAGTATTCGGAAGAACCTCTCTCTCCTTCCCAAATTTAGATACTGTTCCCTGGGAGACATGGAAGGAAATTGCACCACCGTGCCATTTCTCTGAGATCTCCATGATAACAATAGCAACCAGAGGTAGGACAGAGAAATTCAAAGAGGACCTGCAGACTACAGCCTGCACACCCTCACGAATCATCAAGATGAGGATCACTCGGACCACCTTTGTAGCAGATCTTCAGTTAATTTATTTAACCCTGCTGCCCATTATTACTCTCCTTTTCTTGTTTAGGTCTTGTATCAATATGCTTGGTTAATTTTTTTTTTCTGCCCAGCTGCCAACCTTGGGCAGGAGAACATCTGGTGTATCCCCAAAGGGCATTAGCCCATTAAGAAAGGCAAATTGATTTTTAAAAATTTCATAAATCAGCAGTCAAATGAAAAATGTCATTTTAAATTACAAACACAAGTTGAATGTGGGGCTGCTATCGCACACAATTGGAATTATTTATGATTGTTTAATATTTGTTGGGGGGACATTGTAATTTTAATTATGTGATACAAGGTGAGATAATTATTTACTAGTGCTGACATGGAATTGCCAATAATTACTTAATATCTGTTGGAAATTATTCAACAGTTTTTAATTAGTGGTACATACTAAAGTGATTGTTATTTTCCAGTGAATATAAAAATCCATGCATGAGAAAAACACCTGGGACTTACATTAGTAATTGTGCTAAAATACATTATTGATTTATACACATTATCATACTGTGTTATTACATTTCAGTATTTGAGGGTTTCTTGCCAACATCAGCAGAAGAACAAAAAAAGTAAGCAATGACTAACTCTCATAGTAGGCCATTAACTAAAGGAAAGGCATCTATTTGAACAAGTCCCATTTGCCTCATATTCTCAGATTCTGGGATAAACAAATATGTTGCCATAAATGCTATTTATCCACTGCATTTCTTCTTTTCGATTGTAAATTCCTTGAGGGCAGCAACTAGTCCTTTTTCTAAACCTTACTGTGTCATGTCCCTCCCTTACAGGGTCACATTTATAGTAAATGTTCTATAAAGATGTGTGCATGAAGATGTGGAACGGAGATAGTTGTTCAACTGTACAAAATTCCTTTTGCTGTTTTGTTGAGATTCTTTTGCTCATCCTTGCAAACGACAAAGAAAAAAAACTGAAAAAAAAATGATCTCACAAGCTTCTAATAAATGGTCTTAAGTCATTTACTTGGTGTAAAGATTACTCAGGAACAGCATTACTTACCAAACACATTATTCTGAATCTCTTTTTATGTAAAAAGCATTTAATTAGAATTACATTATTAGAGCCTGTTAAGTATCTCCTTAGTTATTCATTAAACAATGAAGTGCTTTATGGAGAGAAAACAAAAGGAAGAAAGATATATCTATGTAATCATTTGCTAAATATTTTTGATGACTTGCTAAGGATCACTTCCAAGTATTTGTAAGTGTAATAAATTCAACTCCTCCTACACTGACTTGTTAAAGCCAGCCTGTCTAGGAGGAAGGGAGACGGGGACTCATCCTCCTCATAAGGCACAACACAGACAATGGGCCACGTAGTACAGGGGAGCCAAGTATTACCAAGCCTTTCCTCCTGGGGCTCTAGATAACTCCAGCTCTGGTCTCTCACCTCATCCCATGATGCCGTCGTCCTGTATCACTTACAAGCTCCTGCGTCTCTCAGCCCCTGATGGACCCTCTATGTTCTGCCTTGTGATGCAGAGGCTGAGATTCTATAAACCACATTTCTTTAGGCAGCTGGCTTCATGTTAGGTTTCTCAGCAGGGTCATAAACAAAGAATGGAAGACAGAAAAGGGGAAGGGGACTTGCTCCTTCCTGTTGGCTTATTCTTCCTGTCAACGCTGCATCAGCAACGGCCCTTCACCCAGAAGAATAAGAAGTACTTATTTCCAAGAACAGCTGGTTCTGTTTCCAGCTTCTTTCCCTGGTCCCCAACCGAGCTCATTGCTCCCTGTCATGAGAACTGGCATAGCCAGTGGCACTGCTCCCTCCCAGAAGTTAACTGGGCTCCTCCTGCACCCCCCACAACATGCTCCTGAGATACAGAAGTAGCCAGGTGGCACCTCTCCTTGGAGGGTTGGTCCTGGCTCTGCAGGCCTTTTAAAAATATTTCCTATAGGTCCTAAGACTTCCAGTTTCTGACAATCCTAACTTCTCCATGTCCTGCCAGCCCCAGGAGGGCTTCGGTCTTTTCTTCTGTCCTTTCCACATTTCCATACCTTGTTGCCCAGTTTGCTGTATTAGATGATCTCTGGGAAATCATTAGTGTGGATTATGTTTTCTACCTGGCACTGCTTGTATCACCTCTCCACACAGGTGCTGTTGCACGACCTTTGCTCATGACATCCTCCTGGTCTGAAATGCCTCTCTTCCCCTTCCTCACATGTGGAATGTCTGATCGACTCTCATGATGCAGGTCAGAAAGTCCAGAAAAGTCACCCCTCCACACTAGGCTACACGTCTCCTCTCTACATTCCCAGAGCACCCTGTCCATTCTTATGATTGTGACCATGGTTCTATCCTGTCATATTGTTTTATGGCTCTGTATCCACAGTCAGTTGCTCCCCCGCCACCTGTGGCAGTGTCACAACATGGGTTACTGCCCCTCCTACACCTCAGACCATACCCAGTGTACAGAAGAAATACCACAAATGTCTGCTGTTTGCCTTAAACTAATGTGCATCAGCATCATACTGACCTAAAATGTGAACTGAACTCCTAAGAGCACCCCATGCTTTTGCATGGGTGGAATCATGATTCTTACCTGGACAATACTGGATGAACATGTCTTTGCTGTGTTCTGACACAGCGATGTTTTGCTATAAAAAGAATTATAAAAATGGAGGATAAAAGACAGCTTTGAGGTGGCCTGTTGCTATTTCTTTAAGTTATTTATTAAGTGCTTGGTCTCATACCAATAATCTATCTAAAGGTAGTCCTAAAACTCCTCCACTCCTTTCTTAAGTGATACTAAAAAAATGTCTGTCTAATAACTATAATACCTACCATTTATTGAGCTTTCACTATGAGCACCTGGACACGGCATCAGCTCATTATATTCTAACAATGATCCTATAGGAGGAACTCATCCTCCTATTTTGCACATTAAGAAAACAGTTATACTGAAAGGGTGGAACTAGGGTGATGGTAGTGAGCAAAATTTAGGAGGGTGACAGGAAACTTAGTAATCCACACACTTATGTTAATATATTTTTTAAAAATCAAAATTAGAGGCACCTGGTTTGCTCAGTGGTTGAGTGTCTGCCTTTGGCTCAGGTCGTGATTCCAGAGTTCCAGGATCTAGTCTCCCATTGGGCTCCCTGCAGGAAGCCTGCCTCTCCCTCTGCTGGTGTCTCTGCCTCTCTCTCTATGTCTCTCATAAATAAATAAATAAAATCTTTAAAAATAAATTAAATAAAAATAAAAATAAAAACAATAATAGATAAATAGAAAATCTTAAATAAAAGGTCCAATATGGCGGCACTGATGAATGCTCATTTTGCTTGGACAAGGTCGCACGTCCAGTAAGACATGGAGCTGAAATTCAAATTTGGGTTCGCTTTGCTCGAAACCCTCAATTGTCCACCACTTACTACATGGCCAGGGGACCATAATACATCCGTAATCTAGAGTGTATTACCTACTCTAGCTTTCTGAGCTGAGTTCTTTGTTTAATGTAGTGCCATCCAGGTATGGGTTTTCTAAGAACATGAGTTTTTTCACGTATCATGTGGGACTTGATAACTAAATTCGAAGCTATCTACAGTTTCAGATGTCATGCATTCTAGGGCTAAAAGATGCAGTTTCGATGATATGTGTAGTACTTATTTATTCATGCACTCATTTATTCAGCTAATAGTTATGTAGTACCTATTTTGTATTCAATCCATTGCCATTTCTTATTCAAGTACTTGTGGAATTCAGCAAATGGATTGGTTAAAAAGTAGCAAATAATGAAATTCTGTCTTCCTTAGGACAACTCCCAAGGAATAAAATAGTAAATTATGGATGAGACATAAAGGTGGAATACTTATGCCATAGTTTATTAATTTATACTGGCGATCATGAAGATCTGGTGACTCAGCTAATGGCTATTGTGAATATATTACCAGAGTTCTATAACTCTGAGTATCACTGAGTTAAAGGATTATCACTGTTTTAATGTTGCCTTATTGTAACTTAGTCCATGACAAAATGATGACCTGGATGCTATTTGTACCTAAATGTCAATGTGGTTACCTACAGGGAAGATGCAGATATGGAGCAACCCTCCCAAGCCAAAGCTGCAAAAGAGACTCAGAACATGGAAGGCTGCACATGCCATCGTACTTCACACCTACAACCCTTTTCTTCCCTTTCTGACAGTCAGCATCCACTTGCCTGGAGAGTTCAGTGGTCTGAGGTGATTCCGCCCAGCAAATATTTGTAGATGGTTATCCCATCTGTCCCACAGTCACAGCTCAGACAAATGATAAATATTGAGGTCTTTTAATCTTATCTCACCAGTCAATCCCTCCAGCCTTCTAATCATTCTTGTTGCTCTATGGCAAGAATCTTCACATTTGTCTACCTCTCTGATAGAGAAGTGATGGGAAGCAGAGCCTAACACAACCACTGGTAGGTAGACCTTGACCTCGGCCCGTGTTCTGACGCTCAGACCAATGCAAGGGCCACAAAACTCCAGCTCTGCTCTAGGAATCATCTGCCAGTATCTCTTCCTAGAAAACCAATTGTCATTAAAAAAAAGAGTGGAGGCAGGAAATGTGATGTATAAGGTTCCCATAAAACAGAGATTTAAACTAGTATAAAATAAGCTTCTGCCCCAGGCTTGCAAAATCCAGCACTTTGCAGAGCATTGGAAGGTGCTGTACAGACTCAAATCAGACTGACCCCAGGATGGCAACACAGGTGTTATGGTTTTGATAAATTGTTTAATATCTTTGCTACTCAGTTTTTAAATCTGTAAAATAGAGATAATGCTTCTTATTTCTTAGGTAGCTTCAAGTTAAAAAAGATAACATAGCAAACTATCAGGCACAGCTTCAGCCATTAACCAATGTACACTGAGTCCCGACAGTGTGCCAGATATTAGGTGCTGGGGTTAGAGTCTTAAACAGGTGGAGAAAACCATTCATTTCATAAAGTTCATCACATTCTTAACATAGTCATTATCATCATTATCATGAATAATACTATTTAAAGAAGGGGCGGCAGCCAAACCGTAGAAGCATGACCATTCTTACTGGGATGAAAACCATCCTGAAAATACAGCAGGCTCTGTGTGAACCTCTCAGTCTATATTCCTGGGTAGCTTCAGTGCTTGGCAATTTTTGTGGTGGAAATGGAAACCAGAAGTTCTGAAAAGTCCTTGGAAGCAGGTTGGTAATTCTCACTAAGGAGAGGTCCCAGGGCCTTCCTTTTAATGGGACACTTTCCACTCAACTTCCAGATGTACATTTGTCTAACTGCACTCTGGGGAATCCAATCCAGACTATTCCATTTTACAGTAGAAATAAGTGCCAGTAAGAGAAATTAAGCAATTTGATGAAAGTAAATACGACTCTTTCTACAAGTGTATACCTACTAAACAGATATTTGATGAGATCTGCAGAAAACAAACCATTTTTATAGCCTAATCTTTCTTCTTACATATCAAATCAACTGCCTTAATGCTTACTCTTTTCAACTTGAAAACAAAAATAAAAGCAATACCAATTTGAAGAGTAAGGGCCACAGATGGTATTTTAGAAAGAGCCGTGTGAAGATGGCATGTCTGTTTGTCATGGATGTCTTTTCTGCAAACTTTAATGGTCTCAGATGGCATAAGAAGCAGCAAGGATGCAAATGATAGCTGTGGCTGGTGGTTGGAGAGAGGGAACTTTATGCAGAGGTGATGGTAGCACTATAGAGAAGTGAAGAGCATGAACTCTAGAGAGGTGGTTGGAAGGTCAAGTAAGCCTGGATTATTGTGAGACTCAAACAACTAAGGGTAGAGTTAGAACTTGGGCTTGAAATGATGCCAACTTGAATACAATTGGGCAGGGCTGGTGACCCACCACCAGAAATAAGCCAGGACCTAGAGGATCAGAAATCCAAGAGAACATACTGTGATCAGAGGACTCTGTAGGCAGAGGGACAGACCTCAAGACCAGGACTTGAACTCATATGAGGACACAAAGTAGCTGCATCACCCTCTATGACATTCTCTGTTTGTTGATTTCTTTTTTTGTTTATTTGTTTTTTTTTGCTAGGATGCTGAGTATGGTTAAATCTTTTCCACTGAATTAAAATGTTGTTTTTTCTAAAAGGATTTGAAGGTTATTTATAACAGAAAGGATCAAGGTAAGGGGATTAGTCATGCCCCAAATACAGACAGCTGGGTCCCTTTTCTTCCCATAGCAATTATTAGGTACCAATAATAAAAAGCCTATTAGGTGCTAAGCACTGGTTCTACATATATTAACTTTAAGCCTTATGACAAACAGCCCTTGAGATAGACATTGGTGCTTCTATTTTCAGATGAGTAACCTGAGGCTCAGTGAGATTAAATAACTTGCATCAAATTACACAACCAATTAAACATGGATCTTCACTTCAATCTCTGGCTCCAAACCCATATTTGGCAATATTTCACCTTCTAAAATTCTCTTCACTTAATAGTTGACTCATGCAGTTACTCGCTGATCCATTCATTCGTTCACTCATCCAACAAATATTTATCAAGCACAGTACACATTCTGCATTAAATGCTATATATAGAATTCAGGTTGTCTTCGCAAAAGTCATCTGGACTATTGGAAGTCGGGTAACGGTCACTCTTCGAGGGGTGGGTAAAGACTGAAAAACAGTGTAAGACAGATTTCTTCATGTTGATAGTCTTGTGTTGCTTGATTTTGATGAGATTTTCAATGCATGTGTTCAGTCTGGGAAATTTATGAAGTTGTACACTTATGATATGTAGACTTTTCTTTACATATCTATGTATGTATACATACACATACACCAAAAGGACACTTACTAGAAGTATAAACACACTGACAAACAAGTAAGCAAGCAAAAAAGATGCTGTTACTGGCTTTAGAAAAATCATATCATACTGACTAAAAGATAATAGCTTCTCCCTTACCAGAAAAACTGAAACTACTCTCTTCATATTGATGTTGAGCAATTTTTACATTTTTATATACATCCCTACTACTTTGCTCTATGACATCATTATATACTTACAAAAAGTAAATAGGATGAAGCTAGCCTTGACTTCCTCTTCTTTGTTAAAATAGTCATGCAAGAATCATTGGACTTGGGAGAGAAGGCCTTGGTTTTATTGTTGTTCTTTAGCAACGTGTAAATTTAGATATTGCACTAAACACTTTGAACCTGTTTTCACACAGTAACACCCACAACACAGGGTGATTCTAAGGATCAAATGTGTTTGGTAAACCTTAAAGAGCTACTACTAATTGGCAGTTGTTGCTGCTACTGCTTGCATTCCGGGATTGATAGAGATGGCTCCAAAGAGATTCCTGAACAATTAAAACAAACTTTGTAAAATGGTGACCTGAATGCTCTTTTTCTAGCTTTATTTGTGACTTTCATTTCCTTCTCCTGAGCCACATGTCTGAGACCAAAGGGCAGTCTGATGCAAGCAAATCTACTGGAATTACTATAAAGAGAATTTCTATAGGACTTACTCTCTTGTCCTATAAGCTGGAAAAGAACTAGAAATTACTTTCTGAGAATCTTTGTCCAAACCAGAAAGTGGCAGACCTTGGCACAAGCCTATCTCACAGCAGTTTGTGGGATCCTAGATGAGAGATCAATTTCTCAACATCTGCCTGGTTTGAATGGCCTAGTTCTCTCAACACCTCAGGAAACCTAGAAGGATCTAAACAGATGGGCTGAGTCCTCCTTGCTCCTTGTAGGGGGGAGGACTTCACTATTTCTATTCCACTGATCCCCAGCAGGAGAGACGATTCACCTCCCACCACCTATCTAGTAATTTTGCAACGTGACCAGAATCCCAATTTATGGACAAAGAAAAATAATCTGAGGGGTAAAAGCAATTTCTGTCAAAACAAACCAAGCTCATACTTAACAGAATACAGTTTCTGAGGATGACAAAACAAATTAATATATCTATATCTATATCTATCTATGCAGATATAGAGATACATACAAATACACACACAAATACAGCAATAAGTATCAACCCCAAAATTCTGTAGTTGAATGGAAAGAGAAAATGTCACTGTTAAGATTCAAATTAGTTACCTGGAATATCAGGGAAAAAATATAGCTCAAAGCACATATTAAAATGATAAAGATATGATTATCATAAGAGTAGACACAGTTTAATATGTAAATAAACAATTATTTATTTTGGGGAAAAAAACTAAGAAGAAAGGTACAATTTGAGCAAATAACAGAAGAAAATATGGGGGAATAGACTTGAGTCTGAATATGAAATGGTTTTCTTCTGTTCCAGACTAGACTGATGAGTAAAGCATACACCTCGGCATATTGCAATAAAATTCTGGAATCCTATATAAATATATAATCTTATAAACCCTTACATAGAAAGAACAAGTGGCTTACAGAAGAAAAAGAATCAGGCTGTCATTGAACTCATGGGCAACCCAGGAAGCTAGAAGACAATGACATAATGTCCCAGATGACTGAGAGAAATGACTGCAGTATTGGAATCCTATGTTCAGTCAGGATTTCATTCACCTGTCACAGCAAAAGAAAGATATGGAGACTAGGCAATAATTCAGAAACAGCTTCATGCATATAGCCCATCTGAAGGAAATACTCAAGAACAACTCAGAGCAAAGAAGGGATGAGGCAAAACAGAGGCTTCAAAGTGGGGAGGATGATAGAAGGGAAACAGAGATGAGAAATGAATACCTGTCTGTAATTTCTCCCAAAACGGATAAAGGAGAGCTTCCCCAGAACATATTTAAACCCGCTCTTGTAAAGGGCGGCATGCACTTAAAAAGAAATGATAAAACTTGTCCAGAATGCTGCCTCAAAACCTAGATCTTCAGGTGGGGGGAGGAGCAAGCTAAATATTATCAAAGATTTGATGTGAGGTAACAGAGAGGAGAAAGAAGAGCTTTTCATTTCTAACTGGGGAGGATTCAGAGATTGGGATTGGTAGGAAAACTGGAGAAATTTTGTAGAATGAAAGTCAGTCTTAATGGGGAGATTTTAGGTTGACCCTTGAACCACACAGATTTGAACTGCTTGGGTCCACTTACAGGTGGATTTTTTACAGTACAGCACTGAATTTATTTTCTTTCCCTTATGACTTTCTTAATGTTTTCCTCTCTCTAGCTTACTTTATCGTAAGAGCACAGTATACAATACATATAGCATACAAAATATGTGTTCATCGACTGTTTTAGTTACCAGTAAGACTTCTGCTCAACAGTTGTTGAGTATTGGGGGAGTCATAAATTATACATTGGGGGTAGTTGTCCCTAACCTTAGTATTGTTCAAAGGTCAACTGTATTTTACACTGTTTTCAAATAATAGGGAAAAAATATGTGTCGATTATATTAGCAGAAAATACTATAAGCATTAATAATATAAAAAATTCTATTTAAAAATTTAGGGAACCATGGATGAAGAGTGATTAAGGTATAATAGATATCAATCTACAGATATATACGATACAATATAGAGTCAATTATATATAACAAAATTATCCAAAAACCCCACAAAATTATCCAAAAACCCCACAAAACTATCCAAATTCAAGAACTTGATAAAATAATTATAATAGGAAACAACAATGCAGCTTTCTTAGAATTTGCATCTTTAGTGAACAAAAAATAATGATAAGAAGATAGAAGAACTTAAGAATATAGTCAATAAAATTGGCATCAGATGTAATCTTTATTATATGGTATATTTAAAGAGTATCAATTTATTTATTTTTTTAAAGATTTTATTTACTCATGGGAGACACACAGAGAGAAGCAGAGACACAGGCAGAGGGAGAAGCAGGCTCCCCCAATGTGGGACTTGATCCTGGGACCCCGGGGTCACACCCTGAGCAAAAGGCAGACACTCAACTGCTGAGCCACCCAAGTATCCCTAGATAGTATCAATTTATATGTACACTAGGGCTAGTTTAAAATTTTTCTTGCCCTGGAGTACAAATAAACTTAAATTTTAAAAGTTAAAGACTCTGTAGGCAATGTTCTCTAACCAAAATTCCTTAAATTAAAAATTAATAAAGGCATGTTGCAAAATCTTTACTTAGAAAATAAGAAATATATCCCAGATCATTTTTGGGTTAGAAAAGAGAATTAGAAGTTATCAAAGATGCAAATTAAATTAAAATACTTCACATCAAGCGTATGTAACACCAGGAAAAATTTATTGTATCCTTAATTGTCTTTATTACTAATTAAGATGATAAAAAATGGTTGAACTAAATACACATTTTAAGAAATTAGAGAAAGAAGAACAAAACAAGCAAACAAACCTAGGAAGAAGGGTTTAACATGTATGCAATCAAGAATTAATTAAAATCAAACAAACAAACACAAAAGAGAAGGGAAAAATCTGAATCACAGTTCATTGAAAAGTCCTTTGTGAGCCTGATTAAGAAGAAAACAGAAAACAAGTACAGATACAATTAGGTGAGAACATAAAGAAGGAGAAAAGAGAAAACCAAATATTCCATATAGATTAAAATATTTTAAGAAATACTACCTGAAACTCAGTCAAAACAGCAAAATGCAAATTTACAAAAATTCATCTAAAAGTAGAAAACCCAGAGGCACCTGGGTGGCTCAGTCAGTTAAGTGTATGACTCTTGATTTTAGCTCAGATCATGATCTCAGAATCCTGGGATGGAGCCCTGTGTCGGGCTCTGCACTCTGCCTGGAGTCTATTTGTCCCTCTCCCTCTGCTCCTCCCTGCTCGCTCACTCTTTTTCAAATAAATAAACAAATGAAATATTTTTTTTAAGTAGAAACCCCAGGCAGATAAAATTAAATAACTGTCATATCTATCAATCTGTGAGAGAGAGAGAGAGTGAGAGAGCGAGCGAGTGCCAGCCTATGGATGGGGGGAGGGGCAGAAGGAGAGGAAGAGAGAAAATCTTAAGCTGGTTCCATGCCCATCATGGAGCCTCCTGAGAAGCTTGATCTCATGACCCTGAGATCATGACCTGAGCCAAAATCAAGAGTCAGATGCTTAACTGATCGAACCACTCAGGTGCTCCACATCTGCCATTTTTAATAGGAATTGGGACCAGACTGGTTCACAGTTGAGGTTTAACGGACTTTAAATTCTGATGATATTTGAAATATTCTGGGCCATAGAAAGGATAAAACTTTCAAATTTGTTTTATCAATCCACTATTACATGAATACCAAGAACTAATAAAAATACTATAAATCAATATCATTCTTACATATCAACACAAATATCTCATTAAATTGGTAATACAAGAATTGAGCAATTAACTATAAGAAAGGTTGGACTTTATCCTATGTGTGAGGGAATTCTAAGTAAAACTGAAATAAGGGGTGCTTGAGTGGCTCAGTGAGTGACACTCCTGACTCTTGATTTTGGTCAGGTCATGATCTCAGTGCTGTGAGAACAAGCCCTGCATCAAGCCCTAAGACTGGCTCTGGGCTGGATCTGGAGCCAGCTTAAAATTCTCTCTCTCTCTCCCTCTGGCCCCACCCACTCTCTAAAAAAATTAAAATAAAAAATAAAGTCATCTTTAAAACTGAAATAGAATCAAGAGATTACAATCAAATATAATTGGTTGGAAGTTACTTCAATTCAGGATCTTTAAAAAAATAATCTCTATTCCTTAAGAAGTATAGATTCTGTGATGAATCAGACATTTGGATTTAGCTATCATAGACAAAAGACAATAAGTATGGATTTAGTAATGTTATTGTTTACACAATGACATATATATGGATGTTTACAGAAACCTAGAGTTTATATAATTATATTTATATAATTCATTTCCATTATGAAGAACACATGGTTAAGCATCTGACTCTTGATCCTCAGGTCAGGATCTCAAGGTCATAAGATTGAACCCTGCATGGGGCTCTACACTCAGTTGAGAGTCTGCTTGAGATTCTCTCTCTCCCTCTCCCTCTGCCCCTCTCCTCTTTCTCTCTCCCCAAAATTAAATAAATAAATCTTTAAAAAATAGAAAGAACACATAACAAAGTTCAGTCTACTGGAAGTATTCATAAAACCTGTCTTTAACTCATGGACAAGAATAGTGTATGCCCAATAGGCTCTACTCTGCCAACGTCTCTCCAGACTTGTATGTGAACTCTATTACTAACCAGTGTTAATGATGAAATAACCTCCTGCAGGTGTGATCTCTAATTTAAATGTTACTAACTGGAACTGGCCCTTTACATATTATCTAATTCTCTTTTCATATTTAAATAACATGATAAGTCTAAAAGATCAATCATGTTTCAAGCTCTTTAAGAGTGTTTTACTTGTTTTGTTAAAAATTCCCAACAGTGCTTCTGTTTCTTGATCTTGTCGGCATCTTGAGGGGGTGCTCAGTAATCATCTAGGATATTAAATAATGCTGAATAAAATCGCTAATTTCCTCCAGTCGCTTTTTTATTTTAGCCATGTTTACTCTCAAGAGGAATCTGAACCTGAATGTCTCAGCATCACTTTTCCCAAAATTTCAATTGCTACATTTATAAGATATTCATGAGCACAGATACGTTAAAACATACATAATCCCAATGCACAGGTGAAGTTTTCAGCTCACCTTGTAGCTACTCGTCTTGGCAAGAACATCGAGATGCAGTATGTCTAAAAGATAGATATTCCCCAATGTTAACCCTGAGCTCCTTTGATGGGCAAGGAGGTCAGCTATAAGACTTGTCTTAAAATTTTTCTAGCTAAAGCCATTTTATCCACATGGCGTAAAACTTTGAGATCTTAACCAAACATGTGCTTAAGTAGTTTAGGAGACAGAAAGCTCTTCCCTGAAGAAAATGCTGGCTCTACCTGAAAGAAATCCTGCTGTCCCCACCTGTTCTAAAGTGGAATAGCCTTCTGTCTGTCTCCTCAGCTTTCACAGCAGAATGACATCTTCCTTCCCATCTGGTGTGGGAAGCATATGGCCATCACAGCAACATAGGATGCCCGCACTACAGGTACTTGTTAGAGGATTCAGTCACTCGTTGTCTGATCCCTGGCCTCCACCAGAGGCTCTCCTAATATAGTTGATACTTACGAAATACTGTTTAATAGGCCTTTTATTCTTTATTCTTTTATTCTCTCCTATGCTTCTACCAGTGTATTAAGTTAGATGATTATAAAGCAACGCGTTAACCTTGTGTCCTAAATTAACCATCTTTATCAGATGTTCATCTTAGTACCACCTCCTCTGCCCTCTCGGGCACAAGAACAGTGTCATTGAGCAGAGTTTCTGACTTTTTAAAATTCTCTTGACAATACCATTTACCTCATTACCAAAAGTTCATTGTCCCCATAACAAATTCTGTCTTGAGTTCTACTCCAGGAACACATTTTCTATCAGAAAATCGGCATGCTTTCTTTCAGTGAAAAAGGATAATTAAGTAATACGACATAACTTCTTTGTTAGCCTTAGTTGCCAAAGGCTCAATTGTAAAATTAGCTTTCTTGGGTATCTGGATGAATCAACTGTCTCATTTTTGAAACTATTTCTGGTCTGTTTTTATCTCCCTCTCATTTCACACTATGGTTCACTTGTTAAAATTCATATAATCTTGGTTTTTTTGCTTCTGATCTAGCATTAGCCTCACCACATTTCAGGTGTTCTCAGTCTGTAAGTGGTTGGCTTGCCTGGACCCCACCTGCCACTGCCCACACTCTTATAGAACATGATGACAGGACTGCTCAGATCAGGTCCAGCAAGAATGATGAAGAAAATTGTAAATCTTGATTCCAATGTAAAGGCAGATCATCTGCAGGTTTTGTTTTTGTTTTTAATGATGAATTAAGTATGTGTTTAGATAAAGAAAACCTATATATGTAGGAAAAGTTAAATGACAGGTTTTTGGAGGTCTTGATTATATTTGGTAGAGCTGACTAGGTCACTTGCAGAGTACTTATACAAGGTTACTGCAAAGGTAATGAAAGTGGGAAAAAATAATCTTTTAATTTATTTTTTATGAAAATATAATGCATGAATTTGAAGAGAGAATTTGGAAAATACAGAAAGACCAAAAAGAGAAATTTTTAAACCATTTTAAAGTCACTTTTATCAACTTTAATTGGATGTATTTTGCATATGATAAGATGGGACCATTTAAAGAGCACAGTTCAATGAACTTTGATAATTATATACACTCATGTAACTACCACCACAGTCAAACTTTAGAACATTTCTACAACCTCCCAAATTAGCTCGGATCCCTTTCCAGCGTATGCCACCAACCGTCTCTCGCTCTCCCTCTGACCCTGATGCCAGGCAACTCAGCTTTGCTTTTCTCTCACTATAGCTTGGTTTTGCCCACTCTAGAATTTCATATGATTTGAATTATATAATGTGTTGTCCTTTATGTCTAGCTTCTTTGGTGTGGAATAATATTTTTTAGGATCCATACCTTCTTTTCTATGTATTAATGTTTTCTTATCATTACTCAATAGAATTCCAACTTACAGCTATACGAATTTTTTATCCATTCACTTTTGATGGATATTTATATTATTAACAGTTTTGGCCTATTATGAATAAAGCAACTCTGAACATTTGTGGGCAAGTCTTTATGAGGACACATAACTATTTATCTTGGGGTAATGCCTAGGGATTGGTAGGTCATATATTAGGTATTTGTTTAGTTTTTAAAGAAACTATCAAATCAGGATCCCTGGGTGGCTCAGCGGCTTAGCACCTGCCTTTGGCCCAGGGCCTGATCCTGGAGTCCTGGGATCGAGTCCCGCGTCAGGTTCCTGGCATGGAGCCTGCTTCTCCCTCTGCCTCTCTCTCTCTATGTCTATCATGAATAAATAAATAAAATCTAAAAAAGAAACTATCAAATTGTTTTCCAAAGTAACTATACAATTTTTCATTCTTATTGTTAATATATGAGAGTCCTACCTATTCACACATCATCATTAACATGTTATTTTTCAGTCCTTTAAAATTGCATCCTTTCTAGATGATGGGAAGTGGCACTCACTGTGATTTTAATTTGCATTTGCTTGATGACTTGCTTGATCTCGAATATCTTTTCATGGAACTTTTCATTGGCATTTCATAAATCTTCTTTTGTGAAGGATTTGTTTAAACATTTTGCCCATTAAATAAATTGAGTTATTTGACCTCTTACTATTGACATGTAAGATTGATTTATAGATTATGGATACAAGTCATTTGTTATATACATGCACAAAGAATATTTTCTTCCAATTTGTGACTTGCCTTGCCATTTTCTTACACTTACAAAGAGTAAAATATTTCAATTTGATGAAGCACCATTCAATAATTCTCCCTTTTGATTTGTAGTTTCTCTTCCAGATCTAGAGAATATTTACTTACCCCAAGGTCAGAAATATTTCCTATTTTTTCCTAGAGATGTTATAGTTTCTGCTCTTACAGTTAGATTTATGATTCATGTTGAGTTAGTTTTGTCCATCATATCAGGTATGAATGGATTTTTTTCCATATGAATATCTAGTTATGCAGATACATTGGAAAGGCATCCTCTCCCCCCACTAAATTTCCATGGCATTTTTGTTGAAAAACCAATTGATTTTCAGAGAAAGTAAAATCCAAAGCACAATGAGATATCACCTCACACCTGTCATAAAGGTTGTTATAAAAAAGCAAGAGATAATACATGCTCGTGACAATGTGGAGAAAAGGGAACTCTTGTGCAATGTTGATGTTGGTATGGACATTATGGAAAACAGAATGGAGGGTCCTCAAAAACTTAAAAATAGAAGTATCATATGATCCAGTAATCCCACATTTCAGTATCTATCCAAAGGAGATGAAATCCCTGTCTTGAAGAACTATTTCCATATTCATGCAACATTATTCACAATAGCCAAGACATCAAAATAATCTAAGCATTCATCTATGGATGAATTGATAAAGACTATGTAGCATACATACACAAAGAAATATTATTCAGCTGTAAGAAGGCAATCCTCCCATAATGTAAAGTAAAATAAGTCAGAAAGAGAAAGAGCATGTTCTTTCCTATGTTTTGACTCTAAAAACACTGATCACATAGAAATAGAAAATAGAATGGTGGTTGCCATGAACTGGGCGATGGAGAAAATGGGAAGATGTTGGTAAAAGAGTACAAACTCTCAGTTTTAAGATGATTAAATTTTGGGGATATAATGTACAGGATGGTGACCATAGTAATCAATATTGTAATGCATACTTAAAAGTTGCTGTATTAGGAGTGCTTTAGTAGTCTCGACACCACCACAACAAAATGACAATTATGTGAGGTGAAGATGTATTAATTAACTTTATTGTGGTAAATATTTTGCAATATATACATGTACTAAATCATCACATTGTATATCTCAATAAATCTGGAAACCCTATTCTTCAATATTTCATGTGTTCTGATGTCACTATAAATGGAATTTCTTAAAATTGAATTTTCTAATTGATTTCTCTTTCATTGCTAATGTATAGAAATAAACTTGGTGTAATGCTCGCCTAGTGAAATTTCCAAGTTCTCTATTTCCTGAACTTTCTATATATAGGTTTGGTATCATTTCCTCCTTAACTATTTAGTGTAATTAACCAATGAATCCATGTAGGCCTGGAGTTTTCTCTGTGGAAAAATGAAACTATGCATTTAATATCTTTATATAGAGGGCTATTCAGATTTTCTACTTCTTTTTTTTTAAAGATTTATTTATTTGAAAGAGAGCAGAGTGAGGGGCAGAGGGAGAGGGAAAGAGAATTCTGAGCAGACTCCCCGCTGGGTGCAGAGGCTGACATGAGGCTTAATTTCATGACCCTGAGCTGAAATCAAGAGTAGGACACTTAACTGACTGTGCCACCCAGGCACCCTAGATTTTCTACTTATCCTTGTGACAATTTTGGTAATTTTTGTTTTTTCAAGGAATTTTTTCCATTTCATCTAAGCCTTCAAATTTATTGGCATACAGTCTTTATTATAAACTGTTACTATCCCTTTGCTATCTGGAGGAGCTGTAGTAATACACCATCTTTCGTCTTTCTTTTGGTAATTATCTTCTTTATTTTATATGGATCAGCCTTCTCAAAAATAAAAATTTCTTACAAGTAAAAAGCTAATTTTCTTGATCTTTAAAGAATAAACTTTTGGTTTCATTTATTTTCTGTATTGTTTTCCATCTGTTCTCTTCACTGAATGCCACATATGTCCAATAAGACTTCTCCACTCTAGCTGGTCAGAATTCAAATTATTTCCTAGTTCTTTCTGAGTTCCAGGAATTGTCCAACTTATAAATGCCTTCTAGTTCTTTTCCTGGCTGTGCACGTGTTCACTCTATACATGTGTCCCTTATTATTCACCAGTAAAGTCAGCTCTTTCTCCCCATCGCCTTCCCCCTTCCTATCTCCTCAACTGCACTGAACACTGGTCTCTATGTATTAAACTCAGTAAGAATGATGTGCTTCCAGAAAGTGCTTCTAGGCTGAAGCTTCTACCTCATCTGTCTTCATTTATTCAAGGATCATAGTCTACACTGACTGTTGTCCAATGTCTTAAAAACATTGATTCACATATTATGTGCCATTTTCTAGTTTTTATAGCAGGAGAAAATTCTGATACCAATTAATCTTTCATGGCCAGAAGCAATATCCTAGAAGCCTCACTATTAGCTTCTTGATGTTTGTTTTTTTGTAATATTTTATTAATTAATTAAACAGAATCTTATTAAGCATTTGTTTTGATGCAAAGCATTTAACAATTATAAATTAACATAGAATATATTTAGATTCGGTTCATAAGTCATCATGTTCTTTTTTTTTTCCATTTATCTCAACTGGTATTTCCTAAATGTGCTCTTTCTTCAAATTAAAGTATTTATGCAGCTTAGGAAATGATTACGTTTTTTTATGTATGTTGCGCTTAATATGTTTGGTATATTCTTATAGGACACAAATTCTCCTTAGGTAAGAATTATTCTCTTTGCTTTAATTCTTTCATTTCTTTGTTCTTCATCTTAATTTTGAAAAGAAAAAGCATTCCCAAATGTGTTCTCTGCATCACTGATTAAATTTTAGATTGCTATTTCTGTCCTATACTCCTTCTCTTGAATTTTGTTTCCTTAAATATTTCTTGATATAATGGAACTCTCTTTTTAACTCAATCTGCTGTTACATCATCTTCTATTTTATTGCTTTTTCCACAGAGCTAGTGATTTCTCTTCTTTTTTTTTTTCTTTTTTCTTTTTTGCCTTTATGGAAATTATATATAAGATACTCTCTAAAGTCGCTTTCTGTTTTCTGTAGTATAAGTTTTTTTAAATTGTGTTTCCTTCCTCACATCTTGGGTATAATCATATTCATCTTGTAAGTACAACAAAGACTCTATCAAATCTTTTCACAAGTCTCTTATGATTATTACTTCATTCTTTGTGTTTATCCATGAAAGAGAAGGTATTTGAAAATTGATGGAGAGATGGATTTTTCTCCTGGCCATTATCACTTCCCACCTTGGAGCAGTCAGAATTTTTATATAAGAACCTAAAAGGCTGCCAGGTGTGCTTAGCTCATTTCAAAACTTTTAATATTGGATATATGTTACACATTGTATATATTGTATACATATGAAATATTATGTATTTTGTATTATTTTGATAAGATCGAAGAGGAAAAATCAAGTGGAAGTCTTGATTCTACTGTCCTAACAATTTTGAATAGAAATCACTCACTCACTCATAACTTCAGATACAGCCTACAAGTCCCTAACATGCAAAGTAATGACCCAGACTTTTCTAGCGACCTAGAAGTGATCCAGACTTTTCTAGGGACCTAGAGATCCATGTATCTACTTCCTACCAAACATCTTTAGCTCAGTCCCATAGTCATCTCAAGCTCAGTATTTCCAAAATAAAACTCATCCTTTATCTCATATCTCCTACATTTGAAAATGATCACTTTGGGGCACCTGGGTGGCTCAAATTGTTAAGCATCTGTCTTTGGCTCAGGTCAAGATCCCAGAGTCCTGGGATTGAGTCCTGTGTTGGGCTTCCTGCTTCTCCCTCTCTCTCTGCCTGCTGCTCCACCTTGCTTTTGCTCTCTCTCTCTCTCTCTCTCTGTCAAATAAATAAATATTCTTTAAAAAAGAAAGAAAACGACCACTTCATCCACATAGTTGTATTAACCAGACACTTGAGGTTTATTTTAAACAACTCAGTTCCCCTAGTCTGTTGTTCAAATTTTATATATTCTATCTCCTTAAAATGTGTTTTATTTGTCTACTCCTCTCTGTGTCCACTGTCCCTGTTTTGTTCTCCTGCCTAGAGTGTTAGAATAATGTTCCCAATGGTTCTTCTGCTCTCTGTCACATGTGTCTTTCATCATCCTTCCTGTTCCTTCTAATGCTTTTTTTTTTTCCCTAAAAGATAGCTCTGGTTGTGTTATTACCCACCTTAAAACATTTCAAGATTTTTCCCTTTAGCTAAAGGATAGTGTCCAGACCTACCAGTATCAAGAGGCTCTAAACCATGAAAGTAGCTTTGAATCACCTGAGAATGTAGTTAAAACACAAAATCTGATTTGGTAGATGTAGGTGGAGCCTGAGGTTCCATATTTGTAGCAAGTTCCTGGGTGGTGCCAATGCTGTCACTCCTGGGACCACTTTGGTAGCTTGTCTCTAACATGTTTTCCTGTTTGGACTTCTCTCCAGACTCATCATTTCTACCTTCTCCACTGCAACCCTATCCTTTTCATTTACTTACCTCTTTTAAGTGCCTAGAAAAACATCTCTGTGTGATTAGTCATAAACTTTTTCTGTCCAGAATACTCTTCTCTCCCTTTTCTACCTGAAGAACATCTATTCCTCTTTAACACATAACTCAAGTTGCATTTTATAATAGAATCTTTCCTTGAACCCTCCACCCCACAGGAAGACTTATTTGTTATTTACTACTCTTTATGCCTGCTGTGCCAGCACAAGTGACTCATAGGGCACTATGTATTAAGAATCTGACCCATTCTCGGGATGCCTGGGTGGCTCAGTGGTTGAGTGTCTGCCTTCAGCTCAGGTCATGATCCCGGAGTCGGGGGATCGAGTCCTGCATCGGACTCCCCTCAAGAAGTCTGCTTCTCCTTCTGCCTGTGTCTCTGCCTCTCTGTGTCTTTTATGAATTTAAAAAAAGGAGATTGCAGCCCAGGTGGCTCAGCGGTTTAGCGCCACCTTCAGCCCAGGGCCTGATCCTGGGGACCCTGGACGGAGTCCCACATCAGGCTCCCTGAATGGAGCCTGCTTCTCCCTCTGCCTGTGTCTCTGCCTCTCTCTCTCTCTGTGTCTCTCATGAATAAATAAATAAAATCTTAAAAATAAATAAATAAATAAATAAATAAATAAATAAATAAATAAATAAATAAATATTTTTAAAAGGAGAGAATGTGATCCATTCTCAACAGATTTTGTTTGTGTACCTACTTTCCTTACTAGTCTATAATACTTTAAGGGCAGAGAGACTGTGTCATATCACTGATACCTAGCACACCATCTGTCTTATTTTAAGTTCTAAATAAATAGATTTTATAAGAATGTATGAATATAAAATGAAATAGAAGAATAAATTGAACACAGATTTGAAATTTCATATATAGTCATATTAATTTTCTATTACTGCATAAGATGGTATTACAGACAACATAATCTATCTAGGCTGAAATCATGGTTGTTAGCCAGGGCTGTGGTCTCAACTGAGGCTCTGGGTTCTCTTCTGAGCTCACTGGCGATGGTAGAATGGATTTCCTGTTCTGTAGGGAGGTACCAAGGTTCTTGCTAGTTAACAGCTCCTAGAGACTGACTGGATCTTCCTCCCATAGCCTTCGTGGGCTATTCACAGCAATGCTATTTGCTTTCTTCCAGGCCAACAGGAGCACATCTGCCTGACTTGCTCTTTCTCTCTAGTCTTCTATGATGGAAACTTATATAATGCAATGTCATCAAATTTGCCACATAGCATAGCCTAACCAAGGGAGCCATAATAGAATATCTCATCATATTCATAGGCCCTGCCCTCACTCAGAGATGGAGGATTACACACAGGCATGTACACCAGAGGATGAGAATCTAGGGAGCATCCTTGAATTCTCCCTACCACATTAGTTCACTGCAAAACTTGAGATCCTCATGACAAGTTTGTGAAAATGGAAAAATAAGTCAATATTGAAGAGTAGGGTAAAATGAGACATATATATATATATATAATATATGATCAAGATATGAGCTTTATACCATCATGATATGCTAGTGCTGGATTAAAAAAAAAGTTATGTAGTTTAATTCTTGATTTTATAAATGAACATAAAATTTAAGGACCTTGAAATTTGAGGTAGAAGCAGCATTCCTGACTACTGCTAACATGATCTTTCTTCTACCTTAGACTTGCCTTCCACTCCAAGCCATTGCAAACAAATAACATCCCCTCAGGCTTTGACTAGTTAAGTGTATGAAAAGGGTCTTCACTAAAGAATTAAGTCTGATCAGTCATTCTTAAATTTCTTGCTCAACTTTATCAACTCTAAATAGAATCTTAAACTCCAAGTTTAAAAGAATATAGCTGATGGTTTTTGAAGTGAGACTGGCAGCTTACCTCTTTGCAAAGCATAAGTATGCATGGACCCAGTTGCATTAGCTTCAATTTAACCTTCTGGAAAGCCAGTCACCAGCTAGTATTGCAGGTAGAGGGTGTCTGCTGCTTTCCTACAAATCCATGTGTATCCTGGGATTTGAATGACAGCTGCTTAATGTTACTGAACATACCAGGTTTACCTTCTCATCTCCTGCATTGAATGGGATTAAATTTCCGAGCTGTGACAGGTGATGTAACGACAGTATTATCAGTTTTTAAATTTTTTAGCACTTGCTCACTCATGACTTATTCCCCTGGGATAGTTCTTCTCTTCCCCTGAAATCCACCAATGATCTATTTATCATAATTCAATATATTCATCCATCACCATGCAAACATAATTGGGTCAAACAGTTTTGCTCATAGGTAAAAACTCCCATAGGCAATTATCAATTCCCTTTATGATTAATGTAAAAATGATAGTGTTTCTATTAATGGAAGTGATGTGGGAGCATTCATAGTCCTATACTGTAGATAAACTTTGTCATTACACTAATACAAAGCAAAAATTCCTGAAGCAAAAAGGAACTTGGTAGCAACTGTAATATCTGAGCATTGCAAATTTGCCAGGAAATTAGAGTGAACTCACGGCATTACTGACAATACTTTTAGGAACTATTTTTGCAAAAATGAGACTAAAGTTTTTTTTTTTTAATACCATAATTTGAAGCAAGAATATGGACTAAGAAAGCACACTGTGTGGAGCAGGCAACTTCTTCAAACCCCTCCTAAGAATGGTAGGCATGAGAGAAGAATATCATACTACATGCTTCAGCGAAGACTAACACCAGAATTGCATTTGGAAAACGATTTGCTCACAAAAAAAATGAATATGATAATTCATGGTATATGTATTTCAAAACTTAAAAAAGGCCCCTGTATCATAAGGATGAATTAGAATCATATTGTTCATGAAAAAGATCTTCATTTACAGTGCTGTGTGTGTGTGTGTGTGTGTGTGTGTGTGTGATTTCTTCATGAAGTGGTGTTTCTGCTTGATGTTAAGTCTTCCCTAAATCAAGTTGTCTAACCCTACCTCCAGGTGGCATTATGAAAAGATACAAACTACAATATATGATGTCAATAAAACACCTTACACATAAGTACACAAGTACACATACATAAGTGTATATATTATATAATATATACATAAGTGTGATGAATATTTATTTTCCCTCTAGAGAACTTAATTTCTTCTAAAACCTTTCTCCATATATGGCAGAAGCAGCTTCTGCTAACAAAAGTTTGTGATTCGACCTTTCCAATTGTGCTATTTTCACCAGGATGTGGCTTCCCAGACAGAGACCACATTTTCAGTCTCATCACACTTCAGTCCAACCATTTGCTGAGTTCCAGCAAAATGGAACGTAAGCATAAGTCATATGTGCTACTTCTAAAGCTGATCCACAACCCCTTGCCCCCCATTATTCCCTCCTCTGCAGGCTGGAGGCTGAAGACTTGGAGGCCCAAAGGTAGTGGAGTCAGGGGACAGAAGGAACCTGGATCTCTGTATCATTAAGTGGTAGAAAGCCACCCTTTCACGATCTAGGAACACCTGCATTGGAATTGATATGAAAGAAAGAGAACTTTCATTTTATTATGCCATTAAAATGTGGGAATTTCTTTGTGGCAACAGCTAGTATTATCAAAACCAATACAAAAATCAAGGCCTTGAAGTAGACGCTGCTAAAAAAAAAAAAAAAAACTAAACTATCTGACAGGAGCTTAGCAGTTTTGTGGTAGGCAGTGAGGAGACAGATCTAGCAAGCTGGAAGTCCCTGCTTGCTGTAGTGAAACATTTGGTAAAACTGTCACCCTTGTTAGCGTGGAAGGCAGACCAAGTGTCTACGGAGCCTGTGCATCTCGGGAAAGAGGTTGGAATGAGCCAGAATGCTAGCATATGTTGGTCTTCTCTTGCTGTGTTTGGCAAGGTATTTCAAGAAAGAGGGAGCTAGTTTGCAGACAGAAAGAAACAGAATAAAAGTACCAGAAATTTGGAGTCGCACAGGTTTGAAACTGCTTCTAAAGGACAAACAAGGTAAAATAAGACTTTAAAAGCCTTTGAGCCACAAATACCCATTAAAATTTCTCAATTAAACAAAGTGACAGGGTCCTGGGGCTAAGACCAGATTACGAGCAGGGCTTCTACCCAAGCCTGTTGTTGTATATAGCTTCAAGGTACCGACCATTACTTGGATAGAGAGAGGCTTAGTACAGAAATAAAGAAGGTGCCATGATTGTTCTAGAAAGGGAACTTTTTTTAGTGTGACTTCTGACCCATGGAACTTGCTGGAAACAAATGAAGCAGTGTGGATTATTGTTGTGTCAAAGCACTTATTCTGTCCTTATTAACACAGTCCCAAGTAGTCACTTATTATATATACTTCCCATCAAGACTTGTAGTGGCTCAATATCAAGTTCACATCACCCTTGTTTATTTGTCACAGAAGTCTTCGTTTCGCCATAGGCATTACGTTCACTGAAATTCCCATATTTTTATATATCCTAAGTTCAAAGCTCCTAGAGGAAAAAGCCCAAGTATATGTAATTCTTTTCAGGGTGTGTCTAACTAACACAGAGCTACAGTATTACCACGTATACAAAGTGTTGCCTAATGACTATTCTTTCGGGAGAGAAGAGATGATCGGAATTGGCATCCGGAAGAGATATTCCCTAGATGCACACCTTGAAGTGGTGTCAGTGGGGTGAAGAGGGAAATCATGGGGGAAATGCTCTCCTTTGGGGATTTATAGAGTAAGGAAAATGAAAAAGGAAACCTTTTCAATTTTGCTGATTCTTGCTGTCCAAAAATCGCCAAAATTTCATTTCGAAAATCTTTGCCTCGTGGAGAAGCTCACCTCCAGGGAGGAAACACGTGATCTCTCTGCTTGTAGCAAGTGCTGTACACAGCAAAACAAAACAAACAAAACACCCTAATATTAAACCATAAACCAGGTGAACTAATAAATAAAGATACCAACTGTGGTTGAGCAGTTATGCTCCATCAGTAACATTTTCAGGGGACGGGCCCCGTGCAAAGTGTTTCCACATGTTTTTTTTTTTTTTTTTTTTTTCTGGGATGAAGCTGACTGTGTCCTGTAAAGCACAGATTTAGCTTTATAGCTAATCTGTAGGAGTCTTCTGCTGAGTTACAATCAGGGACACTGAAATGGGAGCCGCAGTGAGGCTTATAGCAAACTGGGAAAGCCTGCACCTTTGGAGTTACTATTTCTAACTTCCAGAAAAACAAAACTCCAAGAGAGATGTGCATCACTAAGGCCTTGAAAATCAGCAGGTAAGTGAGAGGAAGAAAAAACGAAAGAGGACACACGTACTCGTTTTCTCATGAGTCACCACAGGATCTGTCCATCCCTGAGCTCCTCTCAGCAGTTTTGAAATCTGAGTCTGCTCTGAAAGCCACAGGCATCCTAGGAAGGAAGTAGCCCACAGCAGCTCTCAGATCATTAATGATATGCTCATACTGATGCTGAGGCAAAATTATCTTCACCTTAAGTTTAATGCATTCCTGGAAACCACAAGGACAGCTCTGAGGAACGACCCTAATGGTAAGTGATAGAGAAAACTTGCTACAATTCTTGGCGACCACACCATTACCTAAAACAGAGATGGAAAATTATATTTGGAGCCAAAAATATGACCTCCTCATTTATCCTGCATGTCATGAATTAATCTGCAGCAAGTAGTTGCTCTATTGGCCTAGCTGGCATGATATGAAGAGGAGAAAACTATTCCAGAAAGCAGAAGGTGGGGAAATGTGTATTCTCATGCCAAAAAAAAAAAAGGTTCAGTGACTTTTTTTTTTTTTTTGGTTCAGTGACTTTTGAAAATGATTTCTCCAGCTCCTTAAGAAAGTGTGTGTAGTTGTGTGAAAAGTCAAGGGTTAATGTGAGTGATAAGAATGGACATCCTCAAGGGGAGACAGAAATGGGGAGAAGGAAGAAATGAAGAAGCACATCAGGGTTCTCCCTAGGATGCTGCTGCATAAGAAGAAATTGAGGTTGTAAGGGGCAAAAATCAGTGCCTGAGGGGTAAGAGGCTTAATAAAAGTTACTAAGATAAAGGAAAGCTCTTGGAACAGATGGGTCTCCCACTGACACTTAGGAAGAATTCACTGACGATTAAGTACTCCAAGCCTGGTGGAAGGCTTCAGAGCAATTTTGGAATAACAGAAGAAGGCAAAGTCAATGACGCCATAGCTATTGACTATTTTGTTTAAAAATGGCACAACAGGCAATGTCAGGAATTGGACGTTCCTAGCACTAGTGAGTCCAGGCTTTAACACGCTTCTGGGAATTATGCTGTGGGTCAAGGAGTCATTGCTGACAGCATGATCCATGAGAACTAAAACCATGTAATAAAAGGGAGGAAGATCATGCACCACTTACTCACCTTAAATGAAGAAGGAAGACATACTGAAGTTGGAACACAATCAGGTTATACTACTCTTGGATAAAGATATCGTATTTGACAAGACAATGTCTGACTTTGTGTGGCTAAGGTGATGAGTTTGAGGTCCCACCTTAGTCATGAGAATGGAGAGAGTCAGAAAGAAGGGAGGGAAATCTCTGGAGACAAGGTCAAGATGTCCACTAAACTTCTTGCTGCATGCATTTACAACACATTTCTGATTTAAAATATGCATAAATATGAGAATGATGTCAAGGAAAGGAATACGGAAAATGCTGACAGCAGCATATATGTGGGACATTAGTGATATGGGAAGCTAAGGAAAAGGTAACTCCACTGCTTCACCCATGGAAACATCCATAAATAGCATTGTGAAATGGTCGTATTAAGAAAGAACTAAAGGCATCTGGGTGACTCCTTTGGTTAACCATCTGCCTTCGGCTCAAGTCATGATCCCAGGGCCTTTGGATAGAGCCCTGCATCAGTCTCCGTGCTCAGCGGGGAGTTTGCTTCTCCCTCTCTCTCTTCCCCTTGCCCCTGCTTGTGCTCTCTTTCTAATTTGCTCTCTTTCAAATAAATAAATAAAATATTTTTAGAAAGGTAAGAAGGGCAGCCCAGGTGGCTCAGTGGTTTGGCGCTGCCTTCAGCCCAGGGTGTGGTCCTAGAGACCCAGAATCGAGTCCCACGTCAGGCTACCTGCATGGAGCCTGCTTCTCTCCACCCCCCCTCATGAATAATGAATAAAATCTTTTTAAAAATGTAAAAAAGAAAAGAAAAGAACTAAAGTGAGCGCAGGCAGCCCACTCTTTGGATATATCAGTGTATCTGCTATTCTGCAATCATCTTGGATGATATCAGAACAACAAATATCTCTACTCTTTGTCTAGCAAATCCCTACTCTTCCTTTTAATCTCATCTCAACTATCATCTCCTCTCTCTAGCATTCCCAGCTCTTCCCAGGTAGAGATACCTATCCCCTCCTCTTGGATTCCCTAGTGCTTGTTATAAATACCATATGTGAGTTTTCTATTGTTGCAGGACAAAATTCCCCCAAATTGGCATCTAAAACAGCACAAGGTTATTATCTCACGGTTTCTATGGGTTAGGAGTCCTTATATTTTAGCCAAGTGATCTGCTCAGGATCTCACAATGCTGAAGTCGCAGTATCAGCAAGCCATATTGGCATCTAGAGGCTCAATTAGAGAATGATCACTTTTGAGCTTTCCCAGATAACTGAAAGAATTATTTCCTTGTGACTGACTGGAAGACTGAGTCTTATTTTATCATTGGCTAGGGATCACTTTCAGGTCCTAGAGTCTGTCTTCAGGTTCTAGACTATGACTACCATTCCATGGTCCCTCTCATAGGCTGTTTTTTGTTTTTTTTTTCCCAGGCCAGCCGGCAGGAGGCCATCTCTCTGACACTCCATCTTATCTTGATGGTCCCAGGCCTGATTAGGTCAATCTCATCCAGAATAATCTCTCTTTTGATTAATTTTAAGTCAACTGATTAATAACCTAATCACAGAGGTAGTATCCCATTATATTTATGGACTCTACCCAAACTCACAGGGAGGAGAATATACTCAGTGTACAGGCAGGTGGGAGGAGAGACATGGGGCTCATCTTGAAATCCTGCCTACCATGCTCTATAAACTGCCAAGATGCAGTATAATCATCATATATATTATGGCTAGGATATAAATAGTATTATATATTCACAATTATATTGTAAATTTTTGTGTACATATGTGTTTCATGTATATATATAATACATATATTGTTATATATGTATATAATACATGGATTATCATATATGTGTATTTTATACACACACATATACACAGTCTGCCCTGGAGCAGACACTATGCCTTTTCCAAATCAGGATCACCCACAACTAGCATGATACCAAAACACAGTAGACACTAATAACTTCTTTTAAATTAATTGACAGTAGGAAAACAACATATAAACAAAGAACAGCAAAACTTGATGGGATATTATGGAAAGTAGATTTGGAAATGACATAGGAAAGTAGATAATGGAAAGAAAATTATAGTTTCCTAGAGAATATGGAAGAAACCTAGCAATGTATCCACTTCAGCCCTCATGTTTCACCCCAGACTTTTTTTTTTATTTTTATTTATTTATGATAGTCACAGAGAGAGAGAGAGAGAGAGAGGCAGAGACACAGGCAGAGGGAAAAGCAGGCTCCATGCACCGGGAGCCCGATGTGGGATTCGATCCCGGGTCTCCAGGATCGCGCCCTGGGCCAAAGGCAGGCGCCAAACTGCTGTGCCACCCAGGGATCCCACACCCCAGACTTCTTAATAAAGCATGCACTATTTTACACCATATAACTATCAAATTTCTTCTGATATTCTTAAAATCAAGGAGAAACAGCACAACTTTCTTGAAAGTGCAGGTATCAGGGTCCATATTCTCTCCCAGTCCAAGTTCTAAGGCACTTCCATGGGCCCTAAGTAGGGCTTGAGGGAAGATGACAGTGCCCAGGCTTAGAGCAAGGAAGAGCACCTCTCAGCCCAATTTCTGGGGCAACTGTGACTGAAGTCTTCGCATCTTGGTATCTTTGTGTCTAACCCTGTCATCTATGTAATGGATGCTGCTCAAAGCTTGAACCCTGAGACCTTCACATCCAGCAGTGTGGCTACAGAAGTATATAAAGACCAAACTGCACTTTCCTATGATCATAAACAAGAGTAACATAATTGATAAAACTCTTACAGTGAGATGGATGCAGCATTTTGAGAATCCTGAAGATGTCTTTTATCAAGAAACTACATTTTAAAATTATCAGCCTTGTTCTATAAGCTTTACAGCTGGAGGTGGTATATTTTTCCAGCTTATTCAGAATGGTGGGCTCTCTGTTTAGCTCAGCACATGCTTCAGAGGATCTCTTCATGTAGGTCACTGGGGCTATAAAAAATGTGAAAGGAAGCATCATCCCAATCTGAGCATCCACAAAAAAGCAGAGTCCAGGACACAGAACAATAGCAGAAAGAACTGTGCCACCCACAAAAAGCTATGGATTTTGAGTATAAGGAAAGACACAGGTAGTGTCTCTTCAATAACAGTTCTTTCTGACCTAATCCTGACTCAAGAAACATTGGCTGAGGAACACGAGGCAGCAGGCAGTGATACTCATCATACTGACCGTGAAGCTGCAGAGCAAAGTTGTGAAGGGCCAGTGTTCCCAATCGTCCCAGGGATCAATGGCAAAGCACTGGAAAAGAAACAATGAACAGGAGACTTCAGGAAGCTCCAATTCATTTTCATGAAGCTCAGAATTTTGAGATTTCTGCATGTGGCATTCTCATGAGGGAAATATCATGACTTATAAAGCCAGGGCTCAGAAGTGGCCACAGCCCTGCAGCCTACAAAATAGACCTAATTCCGATGAGATTTGCCTAAGAACTCATACAAAGAAAGCTGCCCTGACTGTTCTTGGAAGCCTGAGACAGCGTTGTGTCGTTTGGAACTCAGTGCTTCTGCTGCTGATGGAAGAGAGTCCCTGCTGTATTGACCACTTCCCATCTCTAAAGATGGGCTAGGCCTACAGGTCTATCCCCTTCTTTTCCCTCCCCTTCAACCTTACTGCCCTGAGCTCTCCACCTTCAGTAAAAAGGAGGAGGGAAACACAAGTCTGAGCCTGCTCAGCATTGGCCAGATGGTCTCCCCTCTCAAGGGGAGGGGCCAAGCAGCTTAGCTGAGTTAATGATTTAATTAAAAGTAGATGAATAAACAAAATAGCAACATAGCCTGTTTGGACCTTGTCTCATGATATTTCTGTAAGAAAACATGAGTAGAATCACACTCCTGCAACACCCTCCCCACTCCACTGGCTCTTCCCATGGGAAGAAGGAGAGACCTATCTGACTGATCAGCCTTGAAAACTTACTGAGTTTGTGTGCTCTGATGGACTGGTACCTCAGGATGCATAATCTGCCTCCACCACTCCGGGAACAGCCCACTGGTTAGTGAGAGGCCTGAGGTCAGATTGCTAGTCTACTTGGACTGGATGGACATCTGACCTGTTGGCATATTTCTCAATTGGTTCAGGATATGCAAGGCAGGGATATGATTGATGTTGCTATCCCCCAGCCCTCCCTCATGCACAGGTAGCAAGAACTCAGCATTTGCAACCCATGGACTTGATTCTAGTCACTGGCTGTCACCTTGAGCAGTGTTACTTCTCACCAATGTTCTGAATCTCTGTTGCCTCATTTGTTAAAAAAAAAAAAAAAAAAAAGGAGGAAAATTTGCTCCACAGGCAGTGTTGTAGAGCCCCTACAGGACAGCATTATCCAAACGTCTGTAATTAATGAACTCAACATATTTTGATCACCCAAGAAAATAAAGGAAGCAGTAAATGCCTTAGAGATAGCAGAAGCTAGTTACTGATGAACACTCATTTTTCTTCTTTGTTCTTTAATTTCCTTCTCTTTCTTTCTTTCTTGCCTCCTTCCTCATCTTGCTTTTACATTGGAGTTTCTCTGCTAGCATTTTCACAGAGGCATAAAGCTTGAAGAGGGTTTGAGTGCTTTTCTCCCTAATTGAAAGGATGGTTTCAGGAGAAGACTTTTCACTTTAAAAAACTAAAAATATCAAATCATTGGAGAATCAAATACAAACTGATGGTGTGGAAAAAAGTATAGGGGATTCAGAGATAGGTGTGAAATGTTAAATCCGGGAAACTTTAGGAGAGTATTTCTGTGAGATCCACAACAGAAAAGTTGCCATTAAATGCTTAATTATATGTTGCTTTCATAGGAACTGCCTGGACAATGTGATATATGCTCAGTCTTTGTACTAGGCAACTTATACCAATGTTTAACAACTTTCTGACCTTACTAAGGTCAGAAACAACTAGGCAACCTATACCAATATTTAACAACTTTCTGACCTTACTAAGACCCTCCATATCATCTGTGAAGATTTGCATTAAATTTGATGAAACCAGTAGCACTTAAATGAGCTATATTATTGAACATTACACAAACTTCACACTTTCAAAAATAATACAAAAATATCTAAATCATATTATTTATTTAGTCGACATTGACGAAGGGGGTCTGGATCCCATAGATTGGAAATCATGATTTACTCTCTACTTGTGCTATTAGAACCATAAACACTTTCACTGCAACTACAAGTAGTAATAATAATAACAGTAGTAGTAGTAGTCGTAGTAGTAGTTGATGTATTCAGGAATTACTAAGCACTTTATTAGGATTACTTTGTTTAATTCTTACAACAATCTCTTTGGCGATGAAGGCACCAAGGACTCCCAAAAGTTAAAGTAATTTGTCCTTGAACTGAGATTAGGAACCCAGGCCAATTGATCCTGGAACTTGAATTGTTAACCCTTACATGTGATTTACTGCCTTGCCTGTAGTTCCCAGCACAAAAGAAAATACATACAAGTGTGATTTCTAGTTAATCACATTAGTTAATAATTTGAAAATAAATAGGGTTGATGAATATTGTGGAAGACAAGGTTATTGTAACAAATCCACTGGGGAAAAAAAGGAGAGGAATATCCCCATGAAGGTGAATTGAGGGGAAAAAAAAAGAATTAGAAATGGGACAAAGAGGGGCTGGATCTGAATATTTATGCTTCCTGTTATTCATGTGGCTGTGCCTGAAATGTGATGTGTAGAAATGAAAAGCATCTGATAGAAAAGGAAAAGAGTCAATGGAAAGGAAAAAGAGCACATTGTTACAAATAATGTAACTTATATTTTTAAGATCACTCACACATATAAGCCAAGGAAGGAAAGTGCTTCAATAAGATCATAATCGGAGGACAGGTGAAATAAAGGAGGTTGGTCTGATTTCTTTGGAGCTAAGGTTACAAACAAGAGGTGCTCTCAGCAGAAAGGGAGCCTGCTGTGTGCCTCCTGGAAGCAGGACTGTTCTGAGTCCCAGCGTTCCCAGTCAAATGTCAGTTTGGGGCAACGATCTTGACGTACCCACCTTTATGGAACAAAGCTGGCCTCTCCCCACTCCCCATCTCAGGTGTATCTGATTCAGCTGCCTTTTTCCCTGACACACTCTGCCCCTGGCTGACCACGTAACTGTCCTACTATGCCCCCAGCTCCTCGCTCCCAAACATACTCTCATCCACATGTAGGTTTTTGAAGGTAGGTGCTGCATCACATCTTGAATGTTAATGGATCCTCCTCCTGAGAAAATGCAACCTCCTTTTCTTCCCATTATACGTGAACTACTTCAACCCTCAAAGGCATGTATGGCCATACAAAGTCAGGTAGTCTTCCCATATGCACATGTTTACTGAGTGGCGGGTCCTGAGCAGTGTGGCAGGGGTGGGACTGTGAACCAGAGCCCGGCTTCATGAAGTTTACACCTAGGGGGAGGACATGCTACAAAACCCAAATGAGCAGAAAAATAAAATAACTTCAAGGATAGTGTAGTTGTTACGTACCCGAAACATATAAGATGCTTATAAATGTGTGGCAGGACATGGGGCCAAGGTTAATTTAGGTAAGGCTTTTGGGGGAAATGACATATATGTGGAGGTTTACAGGATGAGAAGACAGAAGCATTTCAGGAGCAGGAAACTGAATGCAGTTGCCTGAGAGAAATGGAGGTGGAGCCTGGCCCAGTCAGGGAAGGTCTGGGGCCTGGCAGATGATGGAAAATGGCAAGAGATGAGGTCAGATCCTACAGATATTTAGATTTAGGCCCTGGCAAGAGGTTGAGAGTCGCGGAAAGCCATTGGCGGGTTTAAAAGTGGCAATAATAGCACTGATTTGCATTTTCACATGATTAGATACGCTGCTCTACAGAGAATGGACATGAGAGGTGGAAGAGGGGAAGGAGAAAGCTGGCTCCCCAGAGGGAGGAGGTGCTCACATGGCTTTTCCTTTCTGCAGCTGCTGGTTGTGCAGTTGGAAGGAATATAGGAGTGTAGCTGAGGAATACCTGCGGTGGGCATTTGCTGCCTGGACTCACTCCCCATGAGCTGGGAGGACCTTGGCATGTTTCTTAACCTCTCTGTGTCTTGATCTCCTCAACTCAGAGATAAGAATCACCCTCACCTTTTAGGGTGGCCGTGCTGATTACTCAGATAATGCAGGAAAGGAAGGCGGTGTGCACTGAACACTGGCTCCGTGTTACCTCTGTAACTGTTTCGGGAACCTCGGGGGGGTCTGGGAGGGAGAGAGCTCCTGGCCGTGAATCGAGAAGGCCTGATGGCTCCAAAACGATAGTTACCCATAGGCATCAACCACAGGCCTGGTCATTTGCAGCTATTATTTTATTTCATTCACACCAGCCTTGCTGTGTACATACTGTCACCCTCATTTTAGATATGAGGAAAATGTGGTCCAAAAGAGCTAGTCAACTTGCTCAAGGTCACCTAGTTAGTGGCAGAGCCAGAATTCGAGCCAGATCTGTCTCTTTCCAAACCCCAGGCTCTTTCCACCAAAACGGCGCATCCATAGCACACGCCTGCATCTCAAACACATCTCAGGTTCTCAGGATTTTGCGGCATCTGTGTCTCTCAGCACAGGGTAGCCTGTCTATGGAGGGCCCCCAGGTAACACAGGGAAGAAAGAAATCTGCCCACTCCAAGCCTTATAAAAAAAGGACAGAACAGACCCGTTCCATCTGGTATTCCATCAAGCACAGCCTTGCCAGGTAAAGTCTGGGAATGAGGTTGTACCCACTGCTGAGTACCAAATGTTATATAGCTAATTAACCACAGAGATTTGGGAAGGAACCCATTAAAGAGATCAAATACAGCGTGAGGAAAAAGTAAATGGTAATGTTGCTGCTTATTACCATTATTGCCATTAATATTAATATTAATACTATTACTCAGCTTTATTATTACTCTGATATATCATTATTATTGCCGTCTCCCAGCATCTTCTGCATAAATCTATCACCAAATGTTTTAGAGGTTTTAATATCCTTATAGTTATGTAATTAAACAAATAGAAATAATAGTTGCAGAATTGCAGAGTTACATAATTATTGCTCCACAATGGAAACAATAAATAAAACTTACTTGCCTCCATAGCAGTTACATTAACAACAATAGAAACATTGAAGGCTGAAGCTGAAGAATTATGTAATGCTTACATAATTAAATAATAAATTATCCTAGAACTACGGGGACATGCACTCTATAAAGCAGCTTATGGAATGGAAGAGGAAAGGAAACCATTAAGGAATACAAAAACAAAAACAAAAAAAAAGATTTGCCTATGGATAAGAGCAAGGCCACATGGGCCCAGCGTGAGGAGCTCTGGGGATTGTAGTATGAAGACCCTTCCGCTTCCCATTCTAGATTCAGACACATGCGTGGATTTTATCAACCCTGGCACACAGAGTAATTTGTCTAAAGCTATAAATCACTTGGATAATATAATCCCTTTAACTGAACAGTTTACCACATGCGATACACATTTCATCTCTGTGTTTTAAATTATCTCAAAATTTAGCTTCAGTCTTGCTTAAATATTATACAACTGCTCTTCAGCTACCTGCACTGCCTCCATGCCTAGTACATGCACGTGGGAGAGGAAGCCTACCAGGGGTTCGGAACGATACTCCTTTAAACATTGAGATCATTAAAATGCACAATCCCTGTATCAGGATGTTTCTGTGGTTGTGTTATCACAATATTAACATACTCAAATACTGGGAAAGACAAAGATGTTTGATGCTAAATCAAATACCGGATGACTGACTGACTTGCTAATATTTTTATCCCAAAGTTTTGCAGTTAGGTTACCTCCATTTTATTAAAAAAAAAAAGTGTGTTTATTGAGGTCTAGTGTGAGGGACAGCATTATATTCTTGAGGATATAAATATGGGCACCTGGTCTAAAGACTGAGCTCGGATTGGGATGCCTGTGCATAGCAACACATTTTGCACTCTGAATCCACCTGTCTCCCTGGGTGTCAGCAGACCGAGCCCATTGTTGGGATGAATGGCACGATGGGATGTTCCTGGAATGCCAGCAGCATGCGGTATGAGTAAGCACATGGCATCGCTCAGCAGTGACAATGGGGAGGCAGAAGGCTCCCGTCCAGAGCCAGCGGGGAACAGAGCCGTGGCCCGCCAGCCTCTCTGTAATTCACATTTCAAGGAGGCTCTCACTTCTCCATCAGGCCTGTTCTGAGAGCAGCCAGGTTGGACCATTATCATAATGGGGTCACCTGGGAGTCTGGGAATAGACAGGGGAGCAGTCTATTGGGGAGAACTAATTGACTCCTGTCTCATTACTTGGCTCAGCTTGACAGGCAAACTTAGTGATGGGAAAAGAACAGCCTCCAAAGAGGACCGTGCCAAGGAGGGGCCGAGAGGCCACTGCACCTGCCGGGCCTGGGGGAGTGTAAGTGGACGGCCCAGTGTCAGCCCCACAAATTCAGGTTGTAATTTTCCGACATGCGGCTCTGGCTTGCCCCTGGCCTACAGGGAGAGATGCCGTCCATCTGTCTGTGTTGGTGAGCTAACCGTGATGAAGGACACTCAAAATTCAGACCCTTCCGCATCACTCTGTCCCATCCCCTGATATCTCACCTTTAAATCCTATGATTAAGATTCTTTGGACCCTTCCTCAGAGGAAGGGGAGAGTAGAGCCTTATCTAGGTGTGCAGGCTAAGTTTCCATTGTGCTGGGGCTGCAGGAACTTTTACAGGGTCTTAAGGAGTTAGCATTGTTACCCTGTGCCACATCGGAACCTAGGAAAGCATGTTTGGTTCCCCTCAGTGACTACTGAGGGGGCTCTTGGAGGCACTGTGGGTTTGTTGGATGTCCCAGGGCTTCAAAAGTAAACAAATTTAGTATATTTGTGGGCTCAGACTATCATGATAAACACCATAACATGGGTGGCTTAAACAACAGATATTCATTCATTCAAGTTCTGGAAGCTGGAGTCCTAGATCAGGGGGCCAGCGTGGTTGGGTTTCACTGAGAGCCCCCTTCCTGGCTTGCAGAAAGTTGCCTTCTCACTGTCTTTGCATGGCCTTTCCTTCTTGACAGAGAGATAGAGAGAGAGAGAGATTGAGAGAGAGAGAGGTCCTTCTCTCCCTCTTCTCCTATTCTGATAAGATGATGAATCCCATCATGAGAGCGCCACCCTCATGGCCTCCTCTAACCTTAATTGCCCCCGCCCCAAAGACTCCATCTCCAAAACCATCATAGGGGAGATTAGGGCTTCAACAAATGGATTTGGAGGGAATTAACCCCTGTTTATTCCCAGACTCCCAGGTGATGTTCAATCCATAGAACACGCGGGTTTGAATTCCAGCTTCCTCTTTTTCTTACATGTGGATCCTCCATGACTTCAGTGACTGAAATCTCAGCTGCCCCACCTGTATAAGGTGGCTAGCAACACCACTGAGCCAGATCACTGTGAGGAGTAGAGGAGTTAATGCAGAAAAAGCCTGTGACACGTACTAACTTTAAAAACTACCCCTTCTGTTCCCTCCGCGTTGCCTCTTCTGAGGAGTCTTTGATCCATAGTAGCATCTCTACCTTCAGGACTTCCTTCCTGCCCCCATCCCATGTGGGCAATGTCTCCTTTTCGTTTCTAGATTCTCTCCATCCTGATGAGCTGGGCTGGGTTGCACCCTTCTTTCTTGGGAAACAACAACAGAAGTAAGAATCACCCCTTAGGAATCAGGAGGGAGCCTCCGCCCTTGGGGGTCCCATCAAGAATGAGGGCACTGTCAGAGGGTTCTAGAAGATGTGTGGAGGTCATTTTCTTTCACCATGGTTCCCCAGAAGCGGGCGTCCTAGGCCTGCTCACCATCCTGTGTGTCCTGGTCCTGGAGCCCCTCTTGCCTCACTTCAAAGTCTCAATGACGGTGGCACCAAGTCCCACTACACGGCCCCGTTTCCATGCGCCTTTTCCTGGATACGGAATCCCCTGGCCCTTGCTTCCCAGCCCCCAGACACCACCGATTCTCTCATCAGGGTTATCTCTATTAACTGTTGCCAACGTCAGTGCATTGAAACCGTGCAATGTTAGACACTTCCCCTGACTAACGTCTTTGTACTGAGCGGGGGAATCAGAACGGAACAGATGTTTTAAGGACTCCATAAATCCGTGAAGATAAAAAACCACCCACCCAGCACTTTTTAACAATGCGCCATGCTGATGAACCAGCATATCGGAAATGCCAAAATAAATATAAAATCCCCCTGAAGCCTCAGAATAAATCTTAGTTTTTCTTCCCTCTTTTTCCCCCCTTATAACCTACACCAGACATCATTTTTAATACTCAGTGAAGATCCACAACTGGGAACAGAAGTCTATAAAAACGCTGCTGCTTCCCTCTGAAGTGACCCAACGATCAACCACAATGTGCGTGAATCACCCTCCAATTGCTTCCTGAAAAACTCATTTCACTCTCCCCCAGAACCTTCTCCCTCTCCCACCACATCCAGTGTTGTCATGTTTCCTCTCATAACTCCTTGCTGAATTCCAATGAGGTTTTCTAATTAGCCTAATTAATTTTCTGCCCAACTTAATAAGACTGTCTCTGGTTCAGAAATAATTGGACTTCCCAAACACCATTTTCTCTCCCTCTGTTTCTCAGTGGTGAGTTGTGATCCAACCTCCTTTAATAATTCAAAATTAGCTTCTGTTTTTCAGATGATGGGTTCATGTTCAGAGAGTTATTTAGTTTTTTCATTAACACTCTGACATCGCCTTCTCCCTCCTATAAAGAATACCTAAGAAAGCACTAAAAATAAAAATGAAACTTGGATCCTTTCTTGGAGAGATAAATTCATTTGGGATCAAGGTTTCAATAGATTCTTGCTTCCTATCCTATCAATTTGGGGAAAGTGATTTAGTGACCTGGATGAAGTAAAGTTTGGTAACAGCTATGAAAATAAGCCCTAACGAGCCCAAGGATAAACGCCACGAGAAAGATCTTAAATATGTTTAGGCAACCAGCCTCTGATAGAAGAGCGGCCTTCTTTCTGATCTCTTACAAATTTTTGTATGTGATGGTGAACTTGTTACTATGGGCAAATGAAATTGTTGTTCAATACATCAGTGTGTGTTCTCCAAACAAAGGAGTCAGAAATAATAAGAAGAAGGGATAAGAGCTAGGGAAGGGGGTAAAGAAAGAAGAGTTGATAAGTCAATGAAAATGTCTACGTTCCAGTGCATATTTGAATAAAATCTGCAAAGCTGCATAAATCGAATACTATCTTCTGTTGGCTCTCGGGTTCCAGAATGCCGGGTGATCTTAGCCTATACAGCATTGGTTTTGCAGCCCCAGGAATACTTTACTTGGAACCATGAAGATGGAATTATTTTCTCATTCCCTAGAAAGCCTGAAGCATTTTTTTTTCTTTTTAAGAGAACTTATAAATATGCCGATGAGCAGTACCAGGGAATCAAGAGCAGAGTAAAATAGTGGCTTCTAATCCTTCCCGTTGCACCAGAATGGCACAGCTGTGACATTCCTGCGTGAATCTTGTTATGGCCGCCATGTTCCAAGTAGAATCACAAAGGTGTAGGTGTGAAGGTCTTCACAGAATGTTCTCCAAATAATAGCTGCAAGGGTACCATGCTGCTCTGCTCTTTGCATTATCTTCAACTAAACTTTTCAAAAATGAAATGTCTCAGCTTAGGCAGTTGGACGCCTAATGTCCATGAAGATGGGTAATCAATTCCCTTATGTTGCAATAGTCACTGCTTCTATATCAGGACTCATCTGGACAGATAGATGTTTTAAGACAATATGATTCAAAAAAAAAAAAAAAAAGACAATATGATTCAGAAAACTCCAAGTGAACCAAACTGGGAAGACTTTCACTCTCTGTATCTCTGTATCTTTGTCGCTCTCTAAAGGAGCTCTGGGGATGTGGTTTCGAAGATAGTACTCTTTAGTGAATGTGAAATGCAACTCAATTTTTTCAAATGTAAATAAGATTCAATTTCCTGCAAAATGTCCAGAAATGAAGGTTGCCTGTATTATAAGCCCGCATCATGAGAGTTTGGCACAACTAGCTATTGGAGGGCCAAAAAAAAGGACTGAGTTGGATTAGGAAGTTTACTCTCAAAGATGAAAGTGAAAAGAATGACTCTATATTTAAGGGAAGTTTATTCTTGGCCACTCAAATGGAACAACTTAAAACTGTATAAAGTCATCTATACAGGGCTCAAAATCTTGGGTTTTCTTGCTTATTGTTTAGACCACTTGCTTTCAACAGACTTCAATATCCAGTGACCAGCTGGAGGGCAGGGGGTCTTGAAAATATAACTAATTTAAACCCCTAAACTACTCGTGGAGGTCTGTTTAAGATTTTAAGATGGTAGGATAGTATCATCATTGAACCCTTTATCCACATTTCATCATCTAGAATATACTTTATTTATGATTGTGTCTTAAGATTTTTTTTTAAGATTTTTATTTTATTTGTTCATGAGAGACACATGGAGAGAGGCAGAGACACAGGCAGAGAGAGAAGCAGGTTTCCTGAGGGGAGCCAGGCGGGACTCAATCCCAGGTCCCTGAGATCACACCCTGGGCTGAAGGCAGGCGCTCAACCATAGAGCCACCCAGGCGTCCCCATGATTGTATTTTAAAAAAGTATTCTCGGGATCCCTGGGTGGTGCAGCGGTTTAGCGCCTGCCTTTGGCCCAGGGCGCGATCCTGGAGGCCCGGGATCGAATCCCATGTCGGGCTCCCGGTGCATGGAGCCTGCTTCTCCCTTTGCCTATGTCTCTGCCTCTCTCTCTCACTGTGTGCCTATCATAAATATAAAATTAAATAAAATTAAAAAAAATAAAAATAAAAAAATAAAAAAATATTCTCTACATTTTAATGTTGGGGTGGGTTTCTTTTTTCAAGTTGGCCACACTTTTACTAATCATCGTCCTACTGCCCCTGCAATGATTAAGTTCCTCTGTAACATTATTACATGGCTTTGAATCGTGGTGTTGCATGAATACTTTATGGATAATCTCCTCCTAAGCAAACAAAACATCAAGCATGACAATAATCACATGGTGATTTCACCTGAAGCCACACGGGTGGAAGTCTAGAACATCAAGTCCTGGCATTGCTTCCACCTCCCCTGAGTGAAGGGGAGTATCATTTGTCCCACAGCATTAGCGGTAGAGCTAGCACATCCCTGAAAACGAGAACTAGAAGGGCAGGAAGAGAGTCTTCGCCCAAGTCTCCTTTCATTCAGGTTGGCCTTGACCGCGTAGCTACATCCCCCTACTAAGATGGTGTGTGACAAGCAGAAATGCCTTGGGAAAATGGCAAGTCCAGGTGCATCAGTCAGGGGCCAGCCAGGCAGAGACACATAGAAGGCAGAACTCTAACAGGAGGACTTTCATTGTGGGAACTAGTTACACAGTTTTTGGGAAAGGGAGAGAAGATGATGAAGCATCAGCATCGTGTACAGTAGCAGCAGAGGAAGTCTCTACCAGGGCCAGGACTGAAGGGTCCACGAAAAATACGATGTCCCCAGTGCCAAGAGCTTGGGGGTATTACAGAGCCAGGAGTGGCCCAAAGATGGCCTGCTCGCTGAAGGCACCAGCTTTCACTCTGGGCTCTCGGGGGGCGTCCCATGCCTCCACTCCAAGCTGCCCTACCAGCCAAGATTTTATGGATCATAAAATTGCCAGGTCCCCTTTTTAGACATAGCCCTGGTTCTGCTTGAATGACCTCCCGCAGCAGTCAACTGCATAGCAGATAAAGAAGCATTTCCTTTTAATGGCTGGGAATTTACTGGCCATAAATTTCACCGAGTGCCCTCAGGTCTATGTGTTATTGTCAGGTAAAGTAAGTGAGGGGAGTAAGCAGTTTTCACTATCCCCCTTGAACAGCCTTTCTGCTTCTCTTCCAAAAATAAAATAATCCCCAATGTAGCAATTCTTTAACGTGAGGGCGTCCCCCCTCCGCCCCCGCCCAGTTTCTTCAGAGTAGATCAAGCCTTCTCCCTGTTTCTCTTCAATTCCACACCTCCTTCCTTCTCTCAAGAAGCATTAGCTGGCTGTGAAAAGGACATCTCATTCTCTATCCTACTGCCACCGCTGCAACACCTACCTCTTCGCAACACAGAGAGTGTGGGATACTGATAGTGATGATCAACATGACAACCCAGCATCCCTTTTAGAAGTACGCATATTGCCAACAACGTGCTGCTCTCGCCTCCGGTCCAGGCACCGCAATGTGAGTGGTTCTGAAGGTGGAGACGCTGATGCCTCCCGGCCGAAGCCTGGCAGTACAAGGAGCAGAGATGGTCCTCTTGATTAGGAGGGACAATACCTGATTCTTCTATTGCCACTCCGCAAATATAACGGAGGGAGATGTTACTGTCCTCATATTGCAGAGATGGGAACTAGCTTGGCCAAACTCTCAGAATGAGCTGGGTAGCAAAGTTGGGATTAGAATCAACATCTGACTCACTACAAAAATCCACATTATTTTTGCTACATAGTATTGATTCCAATTTTCCATGGGAGTGACATCATAAAATGCAAAACACGTTCAAAAGAAAATCTTTCCACATATGCATTCAAACATCTTGGTGATAATATGGCATGCTGGGAGAGCTGCTAGGTTTAGAAAATAAAAATACAAGACATCTTATTAAATTTGAAATACAGATGAGCAACACATTTATATTTTTTTTAGCATAAGTATGTTCCAAAGATTGTGTGGGACATACTCATACTAGATTTATAGGTTACGTGTCATAAACTGAAATATAGCTGGTCATCCTGTTTTCTTTCTTTTTTTTTTGGCAACCCTAAATGTAATCTATCTGTATCTTGATGTCTTGAGGCGCCAGGTTCACTTTGCAGTGACAAGCCTAAAATCCTGTCAAAGAAAATTTAATTGCTTTCTCCTCTGCTGTCATTGCCAGTCTCCACTCCCTGGGCTTACTGAGATTTCTCCTAGGCCAAGAGCAAAACCTCTACCTAAGACCATTTAAATCTGATGTTTCCTGATGTGCCTGACTGAGCTTTTTACCCAACTCCATCAAGGCATTATACATATGTACACATATATGTGGATACACACCTGAGATGTAGCCAGTTAGGAGTGTGGCTCAATGAGTTTTGCCCAATGTATACATCTGTGTAAGCACCACCACTCCAATCAAGATAGGGAACATTTCCATCACCCCAGGAAGTTACCTCCCATCCTTAGCAGTCAACCCCATGGCCCTCCATCCCTACACAAACACTGCCTGCCATGCTTTCTGTCATTATAGATTATTCTTTTCCTATAATTTTATATAAATGGGATTGTAGAGTCGCACCATCTGTGCTCTCCTGTATCTGCCTTCTTTGGCTCAGTACAATCGTTTGAGATTCATCCATACTGTTGCCTGTATTAATAGTTCATTATTATTAATTGTTGAGTCATATTCCGTAATATGGATTCATTGTAACTTGTTTAGCCATCCATCCATTGATAGACATGGATTGTTTCCAGGTTTGACTAATGCAAATAAAGCCACCATTAACATTCACGTACGAGTCTTTGCATAGACATATCACTTGATTTCTCTCAGATAAATACCAAGGACTGAAATGACAGGGTCATATGGTAGATATATGTTTAACTTTATAAGGAATCACCATATAATTTTTCAAAGTAGCTCTAATTCTCTAAATTCGTACCATCAGTTTTTGATAGTTCTAGTTGCTCCACATCTTGAGCAACACCTACTTATGGTCAGCTTTTTTTTTTTTTTTTTAAGTCTTAGTGCTTACAAAAACTGTGGTATCTCATAGCGAATTTGGTCTGCATTTCCCTGAAATCAATTGAGTTTTAAAATACACAGAAAAATGAAACTAATCTTGTCTTCTCCATTCAAAGAAATTTTTTAATCATTTATTTTTTTTGGGGGGGGGCAGGTATTTCAATCTAGGCATTGAGTGTAAAGTGAGAACAACACAGCAGCAGACATGATCCCTGCAACATGGAGCTGATCATCTAGTGTGTGAGCAGATATTAAGCAAACATTCATGAATATGTATCTACTCCTGGTATAATCAGTATCACAAAAGCACAAATAACTCACATGTGCTAACAGAGGCCACTCAACATACACAGAAAGTGAGAGATGAACCCTCTGGAAGAACATCTGACACACCGTAAAGGATGAAGAGGACGTGGGTTGGCAGGGAGGTGGGAGGAGTGGGGAAGTCTTCCAGATGGAGGGAAGGATGGGTGTGAAGACCCCTGGATAGAAAGGACGGAAAGAAGGCCCATATGGTTGAGAACATAGAGGTGGTGGGAAGCGGCATGTGGAGAGAATGTGGAGGTTGGCCCGACCAGCAGAAGGAGAGCTCTCCAGATCATGGAAATCATTCAGGCTCTGGTCCTAAGTGGAGTGGATATTCGCCGGTAGAAGAATGGGAGGTGCATAAGCCAATGCACACTTTTCCAAATCTCACCCAGACTCCAGTGATAGGAGATTTGAATGAGTCTCTGGAGAATGAGGAGTGAGATGCTAGCCCATGGCTATCAGTGTGGTTGAAGCAGGTGGCCGAGGTATGGACCTTGGTGGACAAAGTGGATTTGGAAGAGTTCACCATGAACCTTGGAGGGGAGATCAACAAGATCCGGTGACAGATCATATGACAGGACTTCAGGAGAGGGAGGCCAGCAGGCTGCTGGGTCTCTGCTTGAGCAGTTAGGCTGATGGAGGTACCAACGAACTGTAACTGTCACAGGGACTTGTACAGAAAGCTGGAGTGGCAACCTACAGGGAAGGAGGTGATAATCTTGTTGCCAGAGTAACATTTCTCCTGACTGTAAAAATAAAGACAGTAAAAATACACAAGGATGTGGCAATGGGCGTGTGACTTCACGTAATGTCTTAGGGGTCTCTCTCTAACTAGACACTGAGTGAGATCGGGGCCACCACACACAGATGTATTGACTGTCCAGCTTGGACTACCACGTCTAACAACCCTGGGCAACACTGGCAATACCTAGTCTCATGAATAAAAGAAAAAAGATGTTTCTGTGTAAAAGAAATGCAAGATAGGTATTCTGAAGGATAAACTTAGAATTGGGAGCATAGAGTAATAGGTGCCTTTTCTCTGTCACACGTAAGCAGGTGCCTAATGGCTTGTCACGTGGTCACCTAAGTGGGAGCTTCAGGATACAAACCGAAGAGCAAGTGGCCACTGGACAGCTTACATGGCTTTCTTTCAAGGGGCATTCATGGGGCCACTCCTCCACGACAGACCCCTGCCTACAGGGACACAGAGACACAGAGACATCGGCAACTCAGTCTGTGCTCCGTAGACCTGACAGGAAAGGGGTCTAGTGGTCCTGCGGGTAGAACAAGGACGATGTGGAGATGTACATGCTAGACCCAATGTGGGTCCTAGGACCTGAGACACCAGGGCAGGGCCTCCATTGAACGAGCCAAGCTCCTTCAGTTGGAAAAAGAAAGAAAAGAACAATTTCCCTATAGTGTGAGCTCTGTGCGATTAATCATAATAACTCTTCTGTCCACTGCCTCTTTGGGATGCTTACTCTGTGCTGGAGAGAGCACAGGGCTGAGCACTCGGCGAGCTGCACCATGTACACCTCAGAGCAGTCCTGGGAGGGGGGTGTTATTGTCACCCCTTCATTACATGCTAGGACACTGGCTAAAACATGCCCGTTTGCTAGATTCAAGGTCTTGGGGAGTGGCCAGCTGGGGTTCAAACCCAAGTCTGGGTGACCTCTGCACCCAAGCTCCTCATGACTTGTCTAGCTGTCGATGAGTTTATTTAGAACAAATCTCGCTGGGAATGAAGCTGACTGCAGCTATTCCATGATGTTCTCCACCACGCACTCCTGCTCCAGCTGCCGGTCCTTTAATGCCCAAGGAGGCCTCACTTATGTGCCGTGGTTGCGGATCTAAGTGCTGAGGACGTGCACTGCTCTGTGTCCTCGGTTCTCGGTCCAAACAAAACAGGGGACAGGCCACAGAGGCAGGCCCAAGGAAGAAGCAAAGCCAGGGCCCCTTTGAAGTCAAGGACCCCCTGCCGCTGGCGAGCTCTTCTGCATTGTGCTGTGGCACCGCCAGCCGCGCTTGGCCCCCACACTTTGAGTAGAAAGCCCAGTCTCCACGGGGAGCGGGGAGAGAGAGAGAGAGAGAGAGAGAGAGGTAGCGCTGTGTGCTCCCCTCCCATCTGTTTTGCAGAGGAGAGCGATTCTGAAAAAGCACATCAGATTAAATAAATTAAAAGAATTGCACCCCTCTGGGAACATTCTCAAAACAGAAAGTCATTTGAACCGATGTACGATTCACTCACAGCCTCTCTCCTTATAGGAAATGAATACAATCAAAATAAAAATCACTCCTCGGTCTGTATAGTAAGAGGCAGTAGATGGGCACGGGGAGAAAGGGAGGAGGGAGCAGGTCACAGAAGACACAGTGTTTACAAAGCCATTAAAGGAGAATGAATAGATCTAGTCTAGTCCCAAAAGGCAAAGAAATGTGAATTTTCACATATAAATAGAAAACGTTTAGAATGTTATTAATTCAAGACCGGGCTCCTAGGGCCTCTGGATGGTCGCCGAGTCTGGGCTTCTGGTTGGCTGCAGTGGCCCCTGCTGGTGGGAATCCTCTCCTGCTGCCGCGCACCTGCTATTTTCTGAACTTTCCGCGGTTCTGGGGACACCACGGAAGCTCACGCCCACATTTCTATAGGAGGTAATGCACACTCTGAACACCGCAGCAAGAGCCCCTGCGTGACCCAGAACCTACGTGGAACGTGTCCCGTACTAAACCCTTAACAGAGTTGGCTGAGCGACCAAACACACGCAGCTCTACCACAGAACGGAGCACCATGGGCTCACGGCACCTGCATCCTGCACGAACCGTAGCATCGGAACGTCTTGAACCCAGTCAATGGGCTCTTAGAGGAAAGAGCTCTAGGTAAGAGGTCTTACTCAGAGGTAAGACCAAGGTCACCATGACAGGGGACCGGGGCCATGGGGGCCCTGTGAGCACACTGGGAGGCCCGGCATCTGTCAGGGGGACACGCGGTAAGGAGTGGACCGCGTCCTGGTGGGGACCTCCCTCAGGTTACAGATGATGAGCAGCTTGCAAGATGAAGAAACAAGGGATGGGGCTTCCAAACAAAGAGAACAGAACACGAGTGGCCCAGACAAGAGGAGCACTTTCTGGAAACAGGCTTGGTGCTCCCGGGGCTTTGGTGAAAGGTCGGCTTGCGGGGGAGATCAGTGTGTTAGGGGGCCTGTGAGAAGGATCCTCTTTTCCTCTTTATCTTGATGAAAAGTTTGAGGTTGTTCCACGGTCCACGGCAGGTGGGGGCGGGGGTTTCTTTGAGGATTGACCGGTTCTCGTCACATTCTGCAGACGTGGCTCTGGCAAGACGGTGCACGGGGATTGCAGGGGTGGGGGGCCGACAACCAGAGGCAGACAGCCCAGCTACGAAGCTACTGCGTTTAGGAGAAACGTGAGCAGCTTCACGGAGAAAGCAGTTGTGTGGTTGGCATGGAGAAGCCTGGGGGTCAGGAGGGACTCGGGCCTGTCCGCGGTGAAGAGCAGGCCAGGAAGTGGCTCCTGGCACAGACACCTGCGTCACAAGTGGAAGAAGGCCCCGGACAGGGGGCCCGGGCTTGCAGAGATGATCAGAAAGGGACGCCGATGTGGGTGCCTGCAAGTTACTCAGCTGGCATCTTGACGTAGGATTTTTGAGCTCACAGGAGCTTTGTCTGCATTAATAGTTTTGGGAGTTGTTAGTTTATGGATTGCAGGAGGAAAAAGTACATTTTCCATCTGTGCCTTAGTTTCCCTCTGGCATATTTATATTAAAAGCAAACTACTCCTTAGGGATGCAGTAGCTTCCAAGAAACTATTATAATAATCATTTCATATTTGTATAATGTTTCGCAATGAAGTCGGTATCTCATCCGGGTCCTTCCCACTACCCTGCAGGTCGGATATGTTCACCCCAATTTTACAAGCAATGACTTGAGTGTTTAAGATTAAGTGGCTTGGCCAAAACCGCCATATCAAGTCGGGAAGTGACCAGCTCAGGACTGAAACTCTGACTTCCATTTTCTGATTTTTTTCCTGTACCTGTTGCTGAGATTTTGACACAATTATTTGTTGACATCTTTGTTACTGTTCCCACCCACCCCCCCCACAATGGTACAATAGCCTCATGAAGGATGATACTGAAATTCAAAGTTTTATAAGAACAGTAGGAATCTCGGGGGGGGGGGGGCAAGGTTCCATCGTTTATAACACTGTAAGGTCCCTGGAAGATAAAGGTTATTTAAATGCAGAGGCTTATTAATGTCTGCACACTCACAGATCTACCCATCTGAGCGCAACCTGAACTTGCTAATTGTACAGAAGGAGGCAGACAACATGCTTCATGCTTATCTTGATCTGGAAAATTATACCATACGGATGAAGCAAAGCAAACCCGGCGCCTGGTGCACGGTGAAGGACCGCATTCCGGAGCATCCGTCCTCCCTCCCGCCTGCGGGCTCCTCCTTTCCTGGGCCTGAAACTTTCACGGCGATCACCTGGCCACGTCCTGTCCTCCACAGTCAATGAAGGGCTCCCCGCTGGGCCATGTTTCACTTTTCCAGGGTCGGGAAGGAGCAGCGCGTGTCCCCCTCCCCGCCAGCACGCAGGGAACGAGCCCGACCTGCTCCGTGAAAGATGCCCGTCCCTGACGGTTGCCACGGAGAAATAAATTAAATCTCGCCAACCCTGAAAGTCACCTTCTGAAGGAGGATTCTGTCTTTCCTTTTTGTTCCCCACCGCATCTACTTACCTCATCCTTCTAGTCATCCTGGGAGTAAGAGAGTGCGAGGAGGCCCCAAACGACAGGGCATGTTCCCCGTGGAGGCCGGGACAGGTGGAGCGAGCTCAAGCCCAGCTCCCCCACCAGAGCCATCCAGCAGCCCCGGCGGCTATGAAAGAGGGCCACAGATTAAAGAATGAGCATTTTCCACAGAAATGAAATTTCCGTGAAATTAAAAAAAAATTCATGAAATTAAAAAAAAAAAAAAGACTAAAAGGTCTCTTTCGTCCACTGAGAAGGATTTATTTCGGTGCTATGACTTCACTTACTCTACGTGAGCACCCTAGTCTCCCTAAATGCTAAGCCTGGCCGATGAGGATGGGAGGATGGGGTTGACGGCATTTTTAAACCCCACGGGATGCTCGGATCTTGCCAAAATAGCGATTCTGAGAGCACCCATTGTATTTGCACAGGACATTGGAACTAGCTGACACCGACACGCCTCCTGGATCACTTGGTCTCATCCTGTAAGGCAGGTAAGGTAGTAGCTTGAATAAGTCTCCCAATTTGAAAGATGATGCTGAGGGCGGAGCCCTGAACCTGACGGTAGGGCCTGCCCCCAGCATGGGACACTCTCTCTCTGTTCTTTCTCCAACCCTCTAGGGATGGCTGCAGGATACACAGCCCCGGTCATACGTGGAATAATCATCACTGTCATCCCAGGCTGTAACTCTGCAAAGTGGTTTGTGGCACCATCATCGATCACAGCAAGTCCGTCTGGATCCGCGGGCCCGCGTCTGCTGAAAGAGTCTCAGCCCCACATGCACGCGGGACACGGCTGCCGCCCCGTCGTCGTGTGGCGGCTCTGTCATCGGCGCGGTGGCACATGCACAGGGGCCGCCATCTGTGAGTCTCTGGGGCCGAGGACAGTCCAGCCAGGTCCAGAGGCGAGGCCTGCATCCTGAAGAAGTCGGGCTGGAGGGCAAGCATGCTACACTTATTTAACAAAACTGTTCCAGAGTTTAGGGAACAACACGAGGCACAAATTATTCCTTTGTTTAAACATTAATTGTCTAATCCACATCCAAGGCCTTAATAGACTTCCGAGCTCCTTTTGCCTTCTCCGACAGGTTTTCTGCAGTGCTGGCAGAGGGAATTGCCGGCAACGTTTGAAACTGGGAGATACTTTCCCCCAGGACACTCAGTGTGCTTCTAATGACAGTCATTTCTTTTATGTTTTTATTAACTTGAGTAGGAAGGAGGGGTTGATTTGCATGTACTATATTGCAAACAACAATAATTTCTATACAAATGTTGGATGGGAAAAAAACCCCACTTTTTTGTAGATTTGCTAAAATATCATAAACTTGCAAGAATAAAGTCAATTATTTAGTCCCTTTAGAGTCTAGATTGCAATTTATTTGTATGGAATTTAATAATGCTTAGCACTTTACATATCTAAAGTACTTCACAAACATTAACAAATTAATCTTCTCAATGGCTCCTTAAAGTTAGAAATAATTACCTCTGATTCACAGATGGGGAAATCGGGAAAGGTTAAGAGACTTGCTGCAAGATACAGAGATGGTGTCTCCAAAGATAGGAAGCAGAATAGGATCTCCCTCTCAAATATGGGCTAATTTTGGACTATGAAGAGCTCCTGGTAAAAAAGACATTTAGGTTTTATCAGCTGCTGGCAGATTATTGGATTCAAAATATACCTTGGGGACTTTGGGAACACAAAGGGTATATTTGGCTCGGATGCTGGGGATGAATAGACCAGGTCAGACCTCTAGGCGTCGAGGAACTGCCCTGAGTCTGATAGCTCTGACCCAACGTACTGGACTAAAACTCTAGATGAAACTCTAGCTATCTGCATCACGCTGAAGCATAAATGCATTTTCAGAAAAATAACAGCTCCTTCCACCATTTCACACGACTTCCCAGTCTGACTGGTTTTTGCCTGTTCTCCTGAGATGTGGAAATAAGATGGAGCAAGGGGCAGTGGCTCCTTTCCCATTTGGAAAGTGGGAGAGGTCATCATGGTGCCTGGTGTGCCTTCATTGTGGCCCAGCCCTTGGTAGGAAGACTGCACAACCCAATTACATTCAACTGAATCCATGATTCTGTATGCACGTAAAACCCACAAAACAGATTAGCGTCCCAAGGAAGAGCGCCATGAAGGTTCTAGCACTATCTCTCATCTGGTTGTATCTTGTTTCAATAGTTTTTGCGTAGAAACTCTTATGCCTGGTTTCTGAGAAATAGGATGTTGGTGTTTAAGAGGAACTTTGTAAATATAAACCTCATTCTATGGCTTCGACGGTTTTGTCTTCTCCTCCCCTTTATCTTTTTCCTAAATTATTTCTTAAGTAATTATCAGACACCAGAAACCGATATATCCTAACCAAGAGTTACTGCTTTTAAAGTCTGGAAAAAACAACAACAACAACAAAAAAAAAAAAAAAAAAGCATAAAAAACAAATCCTCCACACACAATGTTAACAATAACCAGCAATTGGGAAAGTGTTAACAATAAAAAGCCAAGCTGTCAGGTCTTAAACGGATGCCCAGGCCTGAAAGGTTACCACCAAGTCTCAGCTTTTGTTGAAACAATTGCATCCTTTGTGAGAAGGGGAGAAAGACAAAGATAGTTTTTCTGAAATCTCTTCTTGCAATAATTGAACTGAACAATCAAGCAGAGCTACAGACCTCAGATGGTTCATACAAATGCATAAACAATTGGAGAAAGGGAAGCTGAATCTATCAGCCCCTCGTGTCAGCCTTCAGAGATCCCTCTTCATACTGTTCCTCCGCAGACAGTCGGCACTTAGGCATTCAGTTCATACAAATTTAATTTGTGCACTTGCTGAATTGTTACTATGAAAAACAAAATATTATTTCATGTCTGTATTCTCACCCTTCACCCAGATTCGATTCTACTTGAATACACGGACCCCCGTTTTCGTTTTCTTCTCTTTCTGTCACTGCTCTCAGCTCTACATACATTGTTTTTTTAGCTTACCAGCTTGTTCACCAGGAAAGCTGGCCTTCCACGGCTTTAAATGGAAAGAAATTAAATGAAAAGACATAATTTATGCTCCCTTCTCATACATTTCACCCAGAGCTCACAACACCTTTAAATTGGCATAAGTGCCCTTTTACTTAATATTGGAAATGGTTTGGCTAAAATCACAGTTTCTATGTAATTCATAGAGGTTATTTCTCCAGCCCAAGAGCAAAGCTACACCCTCTCTGCTCCAGATCACAGACGTCAAAAGGTACTTATATGCTCTTTAGCCGTACTGGTGCTTTCCTTCAAAAAGAAAAAGAAATTACTGCGTATCTCTCAATACAAATTTTCTCTTCTACATTTTGAAAGGATCACCAAACGAATAAGTCTGAAAACAACAAATGCGGTAAAGGTAGCATTTTGTAAATACAATGAAGTAACGTTATTCCTGAGAAATATTTTCCAAAGGCTGCCACAAAGTTTGCCCCAAATTTGCATATTTTGAGTTTCTTTATTAAATGTGTAGTATTCTAGGAGTATAAATTCTTGTTTTAAATTTTTCTATATTTAAGTCACAAATTATGGAAAATATAAGCTTCCCCTCTCGTTTCTTATTTTCCTTCTTTCTTCTTTTATCTCCTGAGTTTTTCTCTTCATCTCACTTTTCGACTATTTTTTTACTTGTAATTCCCCTTGCAGACAAGTTGTTAACAATATCGCACTGTTCAATCAGCTTAGTTCATTTTTATTTCATAATTATGTTGCCATCAGAAAGTCCATGATCACCTCAGTGAATGAAGAAGGGCAAGTCAGTATTTAGGAGCAAAACCCCAAAGATGATCTGAAACACAAAGTGTTTCTCGGTGGCTCTGACGTGATTGTGGGGGGCGGTCAGTGGGCCCAATGGAAGTCAAGAGTTTCTCAGAGTTCTGACCCCCGGGGCCCCTGATGGTGTGGGACCCACAAGCACGGATGGATGCGGAACACAGGCTATCTCCCCACCACCGGCCACCTGTTTCCTTTCCAATCATGCCAGGCCCTCTCTGGGCTAGGCCATCTCCCCCGGACGAGGGGGCTCTGGCGGCACTTGCCATGTTCCCTGCAAACATCTTGTCTCTTAAAGGTCATGGCAATGATCAAAGATGATCCAGCCTCCATTGTGACGATTATGCTCCGCCCGAGCCTCTCCTGCCCTCAGTTCCAGCTGCCACATTCAGGTCAATAAACTATTATTCTAACTGCTTTTCACAGCCCACTGACTTGAAATTGACTGCCTGCAGCTCTGTTTTACTGCATGGAGGACGGAGAGAGAGAGAGAGAGTCAGGGATTAAATGGAAGGAAACTCCAGAGTCAAGGAAAAATCTTCAAAGAAAGAAAAATTCTAGGAAATTCAGTATAAGCCATCTAAAGACACATACACACAAACACACACACACACACACACACACTGTTTAGCTAGTGCCCCATTCTGGTCCAATTTGTAGGTAAGAACTGTCTATTTTTGTGGATAATAAGCAAAAATCAATAAAATAATAATAATGTTAATAACAGACACTTAGCAGTGAAAAAGGGAGCCACTTGTTGAGGGTGCGCTATGACAGGCACCGTTCGCCTTAGGCTTCTGGTGAGCCCCATATCAATGAGGCCTCACAACACCTTTGAGACCATCAATTATCATTTTCCTCATTTCACAGATGTGGAAACGGAGGCCCAGAGACGTAAGTTGCCTTCTCAGAGACTAAGAGGTGGTAACTAGGGGAGCTGAGATTTGAACACAGTCTTGCCCAGGAGCTAAGTACCAGTCTGGTGTTAGAAATAAAAAAAACTGAAAGTGAGTGAAAAAAGTAACTCGCTCAGCCCTTTGCAAGCGTCACACATTTGACTCCAGGCCATTTTTTCCCCCATTAAACCAAAACATCAGATAATCACACTCCTAGGAGGCCTCGGAGGCTCTGCGTGCAGCTCTTTCCTCATTTTTGGTGTTTCCCTTCCTCAGTGTCCTCTTTTCGCTCACGGTTTCTGCAGGATCTTCACCTCCAGCCAGGTGCTATGTACCTGTTGTTACTTGAGGAGTGAAGACAAGTCAGAAGCCCATGCAGGCTCTGACAACTGCAGCTGCCCATTAGGGATGTCCTGAAACATTCATGTCCTTCGGCTCCTGCTGGCAAACGTCGCTGCTTTAACCGGGAGCCAGCATTGTCTTCCCTGGACTGGGAAGCACGCGATGGGCGCGCTGTGGCTTGACAGGCCCCTGCACATGGCACTGAGCTCCCTGGATTTTGAAAGCTCTCCACAGATGCAGAAAGTGCAGGGGAAGAGACGCAGGTGAGCAAATCAGCGTGTGGGGATGACAGCTTTGATGTCGGTTGTCAAGCCATTTACAAACAAAACTCTTTCCCTCCATGTTCAAAGAGTATCGATATAACAGATGCAACTGATTAGTCCTGCAGCCTTTCATGGGAGGCATTATTATCTCTACTTTTTAGATTGGGAAAAAAGTTCCAAGAGGGTGAGTCATTTTCCACGGTGGCCATACATGGGAAGTTTGGGATTGGAACTTTAAAATGCCTAGTCCCCAAACCTATCCTTTTTTTTTTTCTTTCTTTCTTTCTTTCTTTCTGCTCTGACAAGTTGAGCTGTTTTGATTTTTCAAAAGCAGTCACAACACTATTAATATTGGTACCTTGAAAAAAAACTTGTGGGAGTGGGGGTGTGAGAAGGCACTTTTTCTTAGAGGCACTGATGCTCAATCATCTTTAAAATGCTACTTGTGGGGAAAATAAATGCTTCTGTGAGCAAGGCAGTGGGAGGGCTCATTGACTCCCTTGGCAGGTGGAAAGACTCGATGAGTGGTCATTCTGGGCCAGGGGCAAGGCTGCAGGGATCAAAGCCGCACCCTTTGGCCCCCAGGTCAACCCAGGAAATTGTATCACCTTATTCTTGAGCTCTGGCTCCTTTGATGGGGCTGGGCCACACCTCCCGGCTTGACTTTCTAATGTAGACTGTGTCTGAACACTCCTATCTCCACACACAAATCATGTGGACCCAACATATTATGGGGAAACTGAAGGAATGCAAGTCCCATTTGTGCATAGTTTTCCTTCACCTTCTAGATGTCATAATCAAATAAGCTTCTTGGGGGAGTAATACGTGGCTTATTGGCAAAGAGTAGATGTCCACCTGAGGGCCGTAGATCTTGGTGTCTAATTATACCAAGCAAACAGTAGCTGTGTACAAGCCATTTGGGATTAGCTATGGGAGTTGGGACGTAAAAGAAGGAAGACATGGTTTTCCTGGAAATTTTTCTAGAATTCACAATATTGAATTCAGCATAAAAGCCACTTCACTTCCATTACTCTGGAAAATTTCTTGTTGGTTCTGGCCTATTTCACAAGTTCTTACCTTGATATTAATTCACAGTGACCATCTGCTGCAGGTGAACATGGACGTCGGGTAGGCAGGGTGGTCGTGGGGAGTGTGTCAAGCCTTTCTGGTGGCTGACATCTAAAAGTAGAAGAATGGTGGTGCTTACAGCCCACAGAATGGTGAGGGGGGCTCCCAGGGCCCCCGGCCGGTGTCCCCTCACCCTGCAGCGAGGGACCTGGATCCTGGGCCCGACCGTGTGCATCTGGGTTGCACATGTCGCTCCAGAAAAAGAATTCAAGGAGGGAGCCCTACGACTGATGGCTACCCCAGCCCATCCATCGCCGTCCCCTCGCTCGGCCGCTAATGAAAACTGCCGCTGCCGGCTACCCTGGCGGCCTCGGGGGCATCACAGAGGGAAAAGAGCCCCCGAAAACGAAGGAGTCAGTTTGATCTACAGTGTAATTACGGCCGCGCTGGGAGACAACACACAGCCGGCCCCTGTGCGGGCATATTTCTTTTTGCCCAGAAATTAATTTTCATATCAAAAAAAGAAACCATTTAACTTCTGAAACCGAGCTGGGCAGGGGAAAGAAAATCCTGAGGTCTGGGGTGTCAGCCTTGTCCTGGGCATTGACGCTCCCGCTGGGCTTGGAGGAGGACGGGAGCTCCCCTCGCCTCCCAGCCCTGCCTGGCTGTGGGCCAGATGGCGAGATGCAGATTCCAGGTGGGAGACACTTGTGGGCGCGGGGGGCAGGGGACAGGGAGAGGCACACAGGGAAGGAGAAGAAAAAGGGGAAAGGGAGCAGAGAGCACAGACATCATACAGCCCAGATCTATTCATCTTCCCCCCCAGGATCAGGAAGAGAGAAGTAAAATGATGTTGGATGCTTTTTTTTTTTTTTCTGAGCTCTGGAGGGCAAATGAAATAACAAATAAGAAAATGCTGAAAAATCAACACAGTTTATCCCAGATAAAAATAGAGGTACAGTAAAACAAATAGCATGAATGGCTTCTCCTCCACGGGCAAGCGGAGCAGAACAAATATGCGACTGAGCTTGGGAACCAAGGTTCTCCGTGGCCTCTGATGTGCGTGGCCTGCACTGACGGTGGGCGTCCCGAGACGGAGCGGGGACATGCACCAGCCTGCTCCGCCCCAGCTGTGCCCCCTCCTTCTCTTCCCCAAAAATCCTGCCAACCACACAGTTTCTCCCCTTAGGCCTTGCTGCCTGGAGTGGGGGCCCCGCTCCTGACAACTGTGCCCCCTTGAGAGAGTTGCTGTTGGGGAGCCTTACACGAGGCCACGTACATCCAAGTCCAGTGAACGCTCACCCCCTTCCTGCCCCTAACACTTGGCCTGACAACTGAGCATCAGGAAACAGTAGTTTTCTTAAAGTTAAAAAAAAAAAAAAAGGAAAAAAAAAAAAAGCATGGGCTAACCATGCCTCTGGAGGAGTCGATGTGACCTGATGCCCCCCGAGGAGTGTCACGATGTTTGGGAAGCTTGAAGCGACGCTGGTCCCTGAGTAGGAACCCTCGATGAGCCACGGCTTGTCCAGATGAGTGCAGGTCACAGCCATACAGGGAATGTCCTGGACCAGCACCACGGTCCCAACTAAGAGGGACAAACCTCCTTCCAGGATGGAAGCAGGGACGACAGTGATCGCCGCATTCATCCTCCCCTCCGCCCCCTCCTCTTCCCTATGCCGCCCTGAGAGAGCTCAGGGACACGTTGGCGCTATCTTAACACAATCCAGTGAAGGTGATCATCTACCTCTTTCCCTCTCCTTTACCACGTCCTCAGCCACCTGGCCAGGGGGTGGGGGCTTGGGCAGATTTGGAGTGTGTGTGTCAGGAGCTGACAGCGGGCCGTTTCAGAGCCGTCTCCAGCTGATAAAGTGTCAAACGAGATGGAACAGAAAGTGCAGTCCATTTGCGAAGCTGGGGCGGCTGGGTTGATGGATGGGAGGGGAGGGAGGGCCGCGGAGGTCGCAGGGCCACCCCTGGCTCGGGGCACCCAGCGCATTGTAAGTGGAGAGGAGTGTGTGCCTCACAGATGGTGAGGTTTGCAGAGCCTCCACTAGACTGTCTGCTCGGTGCCTCTGGCCGGGGCAGGCAGGGGAAGGTGTGCGCGTCTGTATCGGGGACAGGTGGCTATTGTCATGGCATCTGGGATGCAAGTAGGCTGGTGATGTGGAAATAACCCTAGAATCTGGGACAGGCCGTCCATGGTTCTAGACGTCCAGCACCCATGGAGGTGCATGACCTTGGACAAGTCACCTTTCTCAGATCTGAATTTCTCATCTTTGAAATAATGGAAATAATGTCAGCATTGGGAGGAATGGCTTGCCCAATATATATATATATATATATATATATATATATATATATATATATAAAATCTATGAGAAAACTAAGTCACAGAGAAGAGTGATTTGTGGAGAATTACACGGCTTTGAGAATTTAGACACCGAGGCGGCTCGGGAATACTCAAGGATATTGATCTCCCAAATGAAAACCTACAGAGTTTCCAAGGTCTCAGAGTCCAACTCCAGGGCTCTTCCTGCTTTCCCTACGAATGGCCTAGCAACGTTGATCTTTGTTGTAAAATCAGCAGAAGGAGCTCCAGCTTACATTGCAAGGAAGCACCCAGAGACTCAGCTAGGCATGTAAGCATGGGTGACAATTTCATGTGTATCACAGGTGACGTTCAGGAGTGCATCCTTTGTTCAATGTCAAACACCTTGTCAAGGGATGTATGAAACAAAACTTGCCTATCCTAGCTTATTTTTCTTCCTTTTGCACCTGACTTCATTTCAGGCAATAAAATTCCATCTTCTCCAATTTTTAATACCTGCATGCTCTCACAAAATGACTATCACATGACTATGGTATAGGTATTGTATAGAAAGAGCCATTTTACCTGGCTTTCCCTACAAATTGCATGTTGGAATAGGGCATCCATTTTTCAGATGGAGAAACTGAGGTCAAAACCTACAAGGGTCCACAGAACATGGCAGACATGCAGTATGATGTCCCCCTTGAGCTCCACAAAGTGTTTTGTGGGATTGGGACAGCTATGAGAAGTGGCTGGGAACTTTGCCAGCATCTGGCCAGAGGGGAAATAATCTTCAGTGTACCTCTAATAATGAGTTTTCTTTTCTTCATCTTTTTTCCCCCTTGCACCACATTTTTGGCAGGATCAGCTAAATAAGTGTTATACAATCTAGCACCTCTTGAGACCTCGGTGGCAAAAAGGCCATTGAGTAAGGAGAGAATTTTCAAGTTCTCAGGAAGGATTTTGTCACATATTCCTAGTTGATCTTATTAGCACCTGTCACGGTGAAGTTAGCCCCTTGGTTATGTTTTCTTGGCTTTTCTAGTATTTGTCATCTCGTTGCTATTGTTCGTGGTGTTATTTTAATTATTCTTCATTCTTTTTATTGGATTTTAATTTTCTGAACAGCCCCTGGGTGATGGTGGAGAAATAATAAAAAGAAGTATAATAATAATGATTGTGAATCGTAGCACAGGGGGATATGGTGCTGCTGGTGTTACTGATATTGTTATTTGGATTATTAATAATGATACTAATAGTGGCAATAATAAGAGTAGTTCCTGTCTAGGAAGCTCACAAACTTTTAGAGAGATAAAACTTGTGCACCCACACATCTTGGGGTAAAGCAAAGGGGAAGAGCCTGGTTATTAATAAAGTCATTACCGTAAAGTAAGAAGAAAAACGGGGCAATACAGGGACAAGGAATTGTTGGGAGTCACAGAACGGCACAATTAGAGACAAAAGTACAAATTCTTAACTCTATGTCTTGTGGATGATGAGGTTTGCTACTTTAGGATGGGGCCCTGTCTCATTCGCTTCTGGGCCCCTCTAGCACACCACCAAACGCTTTTTTGGCCCTCAATGTATTTCTACTGAAAGGATGGAAGGTAGAAAGCCACACAGGAAGGAAGGAAGAAAGGAAGGAAGGAAGGACTCACTAAAGTAAAAAAGTGTCAATCCAAGTCAGAAGGGAACACGGGGGATATTCTGAGACCTTAGGTGGGCCTCACCAGATATTCCAGCTATTAAACTGGTAATGGTAGCTATTCAGCTACTCCAAACCAAGGCCATTTCTAGAGTAACAACTACAAGAACAAGCTTTGATTCACACCAGAAGTCAGCTCTGAGCTGGAGGATGAGGTGATAGAATTATGGATGAGAAGTTATTGATGAATAGGCTTGCCCCCATTTTCCTTTCCTTCCCTGCACCACCCCGTTGTAGGGTCCCTTTGTTGTCACAAATGTCTCTGCCTGGCAGGACATTGCCACCAGCTACTATCTGAAGCATACTTAAAAGTTATTGGTAACTTCTTCCAATAAACTATCTATAGATGTAGGCAATAGATAAAAAATATGAACAACGATGTTTTCATAACATTATTCCTAATACCAGATAATTGGAAATTACCTTAATGATCAACAACCTGGGAATTTTAAATCCAGTACAGTATATCCATATGATGGATTCCTACGCAGCTATTAAAATAACATTCTGGAGCAATTTTAATGGCCTGAGGAAATATGGTGATGTTAAACAGAGAAAAAAGCCAGGAAAGGAAAATAGAGGCAAGGAACTTGCTAGTGGAGCAAGAGGAGGTTGGACTAGCCAATTACAACGTGCCTTGAATGTGGTGCTGAGGAGGTTTGAGTTTAATTCACAGAGTTGGGGCAACAGCACCATTTCTACATAAGAGAGTAACAGCTGTCAGCTGAAAGGGGAAAAAAATTTTTTTTCATGAAGGCAAGGCTTTAATATTTGCTTAATAATATCTTCATCAGTCCAATGGTCTAAATTAATAAATGATTATCACTGTAATGATGTTGATGTAAAACATTATATTATACTAACAGAATCAATCAAAAAAGAAACTGAAACTGTCATTGAGGACACATGACTGAACAAAAAGAGACCATAACTCCCATGTATGTGTTATTTTGCAGGACAGGTGAATATTGCTAATTGATTTGAATCCCCTCAGAAGGTGCTGCTTTTTAACCAAAATAGAAATTATAACTAATATTCTTTGCCCCACTCCACCTTCTATAAGCAATCAGTGTTTTAACATTTGTGTGTTCTTTAGAAAATGGAGATGTGATTCGTTACTAAACTCTGTCTCTGCTATTGGTTATGTATGTATACACGACAGTACAGACATTTTTTCCACACAAGTGTATAAATAAAATAGCATTATTAAAAGTTTAAAAATTCATATTTGCACATGAAAAAGTATATAGACCCTGACCATGTGTTCCGGAGAAAGAAAAAGGTCTGGACAAGCAGACTTTACCCCAAGAACTACTTCAGGGGCCTCTTAGAATACATAAAACTACAAACACTGGAATAATGGAATGGAATATGTAGCACCAGGCTTGAGATGAGGAGACTCTGTGCAAACAAAAAGACTTATGAAAATCAAAAGCATGAGAGCATTTCATCAAAATTATAAGCACAAAATTATAAGAATGCAGAGCAACGGGAACTCTTGAGCACCGTTGGTGGGAATGCAAACTGGTGCAGCCACTGTAGAAAGCGGTATGGAGCTTCCTTAAAATATTAAAAATAGAAATACCGTATGACCCAGTAATTCCCCTACCAGTTATATCCCCAAAGAAAACATTTATTTATTTCAGCATTATTTGTAATAGACAAGAAATGGAAGCAACCCAAGTGTCCACCCATAGATGAATGGATAAAGAAGATGTGGAATTTATATGCAATGGAATATTACTCAGCCATAAAAAAGGATGAGATTTCTTTTCCATCTGGAACAACATGGATGAACCTAGAGGGTATTATGTTAAGCAAAATAAGCCAGTCAGAGAAAGACAAATATCACATGATTTCACTTATTTGTGGAATGTAAAAAACAAAACAAAGAAATAAACAAACAGGCAACATACTCTTAAATACAGAGATCAAACTAGTGGTTGCCAGAGGGGAGGTAGGTCAGAGGCTAGTGAATTAGGTGAAGGGGATTAAGAAATTAAGGAAGTCGTACTTCTAGCTATAAAATATACACGTCATGGAAAAGAAAAGTACAATATGGAGAATATAGGTAATAATATTGTAGTAATGCTGTCTGGTGACAGATGGTGACTATCATCACGGTGAGCAAGGACTAATGCATAGAATTGTTGAATCAATGCGTTGTACGCTTGAAACTAATCTAACATTGTATGTTAATTATACTTCAATAACAAACAAACAAAAACCAAATAGACATCGCCAAGAACTATTTCAGTGCCCTCTAAGAATACATAAAGCTAACACTGAAAACATCATGGAATACTATGGCACTAGGCTTGAGATGACGACTTTGTGTAAACAAAAAGACCCATGAGAATCAAAAGCGTTGAGGCATTTCATCAAAATTACAATTGATTCAGATTGCCTTAAAATTTCCGCTTCTGAAATCTCACACTGAGAAAGTTAGTTGTTCAATTTGACATGGTTAACTCTGTGTTTAGGAAAAAACAACTCTGATAATCCTGCAAAAGATGAGAGGAATTAGGCAGTGGACGTGGGAAGCAGAACCACGGAGACATGGTGAGGGCTTGAACGAAGCAGCGAGGGTAGAATATAAAGAAGATGATTTCTAGAGATTTCCTTGGATACAATGAACAGGAGAAGGCGCCTACTCTCTCCTACAGAGAGTAGGAATGAGGAGACTTTTGGCTATTTACAGAATAGCCAAAGAAGTTTGGAAGTTTGGAAGTTTCCAGATTGAACAACTGGGCTAATAAATAACAAAGTGGGTTTTAAATAACAGAATGCAAGATGGATTTTGTGCTTTCTATTATACTAAGAACTTGCTATGGTTTATTTCATGAATTCTCATGACACCCTTATGAAATGGCTTCTTTAATTATGCTTGCTTTACAGATGAATGGATGGAAGCCCAGAAAGTTTAAGTCAAATATGTCCAATATTACCCATTTAAGAAGTGGTAGGGATGGCCGGTTTTGAAAGTGCATGCATGGCTCTTCCTAACCAGGATGGACAAGGATATGTGCAGGTAGAGAGAGACCCTGGGGTGAGGGGAGGTCTATAGAGGAAGCACCGAAGCAGAACAGATGCCAACAACAGCCACCGTAACTAGCCTGTGAAGCATTTTTCAGAGAACAGGAATTTATCTCTGAGACTGTGTTGAGCAGGCTCTGGCCTCTCTAAGTGCATTTTGGTGAACTTAATCATGGGGTCCATCCAGCCAGCTGCCTGCCTGTTGGTGAATTTCTTCAAGGAAGCTTTGCAGCTAACATTCAGCGCCAATTGTGTTCTGATTGCTTCCACTAAATCAAGAAGAAAATTGAAAAGATTGACATACGCATGCACAAACGTGTGTGGAAGTCTGGAAAGGTGATGATTGGCGCCCCCAGCTATGACCTTTATTTTCCATCGATGGATCCCAGTGAGCGTCAGTTATGTTTGAAGCTGCATAACATGAACTGAAATAAGAGGAATAAATAGGAACTGTTAAAGCCCTTTTCTAGAGGAATTTGGAGCTGATTAAATAACATCATATTTAAGGAAACACTCTGATATCAGACGGAAATGGAAGATAAGCGTCAAAACAAAACACTGACCTACCCAACCAGACTGAGTTATTTTAAGCAACATGAAAACAGGAGCTGATCTACATAGCTTTGATCTAAAGAAACCAGGTGACCATAAAGTATAGAAAGATCCATGGTTCTTATGATTTTCCTTTGAGTCCTCTAAATAGAACAAAATTAGGGTCTAGAGATTGAACAGGAAGGAACAGTGCGAGAAGACAAATTTGGGGGATGGGTTGTGGGCCAACAGCCATGTGTTCCATTAAATTATGATTTTTTTTTCTGGCTTGAGAAATTAGAAGGGGAAAAATTCTACATTCCAATTTATAAAGTATTACATAGATTAGAAAAAAAAAAAAGCAAACCAAATCAAACCAAGAAACAGCCTAGCAGTCTGGTGTAATAAACTCTGGATAATAATACCCTCACTCACTTGGGTGAGATTTTACTGACTGGGTTCTGGAACTAGCAATGATTGTCCTGGGGACTGTTTTATTTCAGAGAGAAACCACTGATTCAGGCAGATTGCCAATGCTAATAAAATTCTTGGAAACTTAAATATTGTTCTCAAAGAGGCGCCCTATATCCATTCTTGACTTCTGCAGATCCTTTTCTTTCGTCTTCCCTTCCCTCTTTTATCCTCCCATTGAGTGCAGGTATTTCTTGAGGCGGGGAGTGGGGGGGGTTCCCTGCTCTTCTCTTCCTCCTTGAACTCATGCTTCTTCATGACTTCAGTGGCCATCTATGTGATGACTAGTAGGAGGATTCTAACTCCAGTCCCTTTTGCTCACCTGTGTACCTACGTCTTCACAGGGTAGGTATTACCCCTGGACAAATTCATTTAGATTTACTATTTTCACCTCAATGTATCATGTTAAAAACAAAGGAGGTAAAGACATGTATATGGACAATAAGCATATGGAAAGATGCTCAACATCATGAGTCATTAGAGAAATGGGAATCAGAATCACAGGATACCACTTCACACCTACTAGGGTAGCTATGATCCAAATGAAGGCGGTGACAAGTATTGGCAAAGATGTGGGGAAATTGGAAACCTCACAGATTGCTGGTGTGAAGATGAGACGGTGAAGTCATTTGGCAAAGAGTTTGTTAGTTCTTCAAAGTATGAAACATAAAATCACCATTTGAACCAGGAATTCCATTCCTAGGTACATACCCCAGAGAAATGACATATGTCTGCAAACCTGAATGTACCTGAGTATCCATAGCAGCATTATCAATGAACCATATAACGAAATATGATTCAGCCAAAAAAAGAGAAGGAAGTGCTAATTCATCCTACAACATGGCTGAATCTTGAAAACATCACGATAAATGAAAGAAGTCAGGCACAAAGGCCACGCATTAAATGATTATATATATATATTAAATGGCAACAATAAAGAAAGCCATAAAGACAGAAAGGAGTAGGCTCTGGCTGCCAGGGGCTAGGGGAAGGGGATATGGGAAGTGACTACAGATGAGTCTAAGGTTTCTTTTGGCATGGTAAAAATGTTTGGGAATTAATGGCTACGATTGCACATCGATTGCACAATTGTGAATATACTACAACCATTGAATTGTATACTTTAAAAGGGTACATTTTATAATATGTGAATTATATTCTAATTACAAGCAAACAGATATACTGTGAAAACTGATGATGGGATCCCTGGGTGGCGCAGCGGTTTAGCGCCTGCCTTTGGCCCAGGGCGCGATCCTGGAGACCCGGGATGGAATCCCACATCAGGCTCCCGGTGCATGGAGCCTGCTTCTCCCTCTGCCTATGTCTCTGCCTCTCTCTCTCTCTCTCTGTGTGACTATCATAAATAGATAAAAATTAAAAAAAAAGAAAACTGATGTTTTCACAAAATTTTTGGTAAAGATGTCACCGTCCCCTCTTCAACAGCGATCACCAAGTGCCTGAGTTCACCCCACCAAAATTTATTTGAATGTCCCCTGTGTGTCATGGAGCTAATAGCTAACACATAACCTATCACTCCTCCCATTCCAAGTGTTTTTTGATGTGCTTTATGCATATTAGCTCATTTAATGTTCATAAGGACCCCTCTGAGCACATGAAAACCTCGGGGTGGAGAAGTTACGCAATTGCCTGAGGTCACACTGCTTGTCAACACCAGGGCATGACAGATTTCAAATCCATATTATAGTCTGACTCCTAAATTGATACTTGCTCTATTGTGACACACTATTATCCAACCCTATACTACGTTCTAGAGCTCACTAAGTGGTTCTAGTACCATTACTATTATGACACTACCTTTGGTCTAACTTTGGCAAAGTGGTCTAAGAGGGGAGCCCTGCTCTTGTGGAGTGAGTTTTCTCATAAATATGTCTGTGAATGTCTGCAACGCAGATGTAATAAGCAGCCTATGTTGTGTTCTACAGAAGAACAGAAAGAGGGATGGCTTCCATGCGGGTGGTCAGAAAGACAGGGGCAGTGGTTGCTTGGAAACTGGGCCTGCCCAGGGCCTGCATTTCAGCAGTGAGGCTGGAAGGTGGGTGCAGGGAGTGCTGAAGGCCCTCACCTGGATCCTGCAGAAGCCTGCACCTTCAGATGCCTGTCCTGATCCCAGACTCTCTCCGTTCCACAGTCTACCTTACAGACTTTTGCCAGACTGATTTTCCTTCAATGTTGTTTAAAACCTGTCTTCCTTAACCAAAAACCTTCAATGGGTGCCTGGTTGCCTTTCATGTTAACGCTAAGCTCCTCTTCTCTGCATGTGGGTACGCTGGCCCCTGTCACTCCCCTAATTACAAGGACTCCTTCCGCTGTTCTTCACTGATCTCGCGGGTTCAGAAAAGAAAGAGAGGGGTCCTTATACTTTGCTTCCCTTTTTTTTTTGAAAGCATATGAAAAGCTAAATTTATAACTGTCTTCTAGCAAAGCTTAGGATATAAAAGCATGTGTTTCGTGTACTGGCTTCCCCTTAATTTCCTACTCTCATTTTAGTTCCCATCACTGTTTTTGAGCTATTTAAGATATATTTCATCTTGCTATATCGTGTGTGTAACTAGAAGGGGGAAGAAGAAATCAGATGTTTTTGAAACAGGAGGCCCACGGACCCACCTAATTTGTCTTCTTAAGAGAACCTTGCCTTTCTTAGGAAAAGGCCTTGCTGAACCCTAGGGTGGTGAAGTCAAAGCCCCTGATGGTATTAGACTAGAGGCAGAGCGACAACACAACAGAGCATCAAGGGGCACCCTATAACAGATTCGGAGGAACTTGGGAGTTGACCTGGTGATATGGCAATCAGCTTTGAGAGCAATGGAGCAGTGGATTCTTGGGGGAGTGGATGGGGCCCTGTCACAGAGCATGAGGCCACAGCTTAGGCAGGGTGGCCTACAAGAAATTCCTAGCATCAAGGATGGCTGAGGAATTTTTAAGATGTTTGGTACTCAGTTGACAGTTGTTTTTTGCTCTGTGCTATGTAATCACCCGTGGCCCTCACAAGCCTTCAGTAAGAGCCTATCACTCATAGTAGCCCTGGGCCATGGGTGATTGGGGCAGTAGAGCACAGGGTCGGTGCCCCACAGAATAGAAGTGATGCCAAAAAAAGAATGGCAGCCACAGAACCCAAGAGGGAGAGGTGCTGCAAGGTTGTGAGAGCAAGCAGACCCCCATGGAGACCAAGGCTGAAATTTATATGGGAGATCTCTCTTTTCCTTTGGACATAATACAAGAAGGAGAACCTTGCAAGGGGGCACCAGAGAGATTAGAATTTACCAAAGATAAGGTCTGTAGATAATTGTGTTCTACATTTTATAAACTGCCCTACATTCTTCCCAAGGAAGACAGAATGGAAAAGAAAAAACACTCCCACTCTGCATCCTTTCACATAATCTTTCTTTCTTGAAAGGGTCTCTCTCTCCCTCTGTGTGATTCAGGGCCTGAAGTCCATATCCTGCCCCCAGGATGGAGCTTGTGCTGCTTTGTCCTTCACTACTTCCTATTCTTCCTCAAGGGGTGGCACCGTGTGTGTTACCAACCCTCCAGGTGATTCTATATATATATATAAATTTATTTTTTATTGGTGTTCAATTTGCCAACATATAAAATAACACCCAGTGCTCATCCCGTCAAGTGCCCCCCTCAGTGCCCATCACCCAGTCACCCCCACTCCCCGCCCACCTCCCCTTCCACCACCCCTAGTTCATTTCCCAGAGTTAGGAGTCTTTCATGTTCTGTCTCCCTTTCTGATATTTCCCACTCAATTTTTCTCCTTTCCCTTCCAGGTGATTCTAATGCAATGCTACACTTGGAGAACCAGGACAGGGACCAGAGGCGCCTGCTGGAGTGGCAATCCGGTCACATCTCTTTCCAGGTCTGTGCCATCTGATGGAGTCCATCTCACTCCTCCAAAACTCAAAGTATTTGTAATGCCCGTCCACGTCCCACATGTACATAGGTTGCATTTTTACCTCTATGACCTCATTTGCCCCACCCCTCACGGTCCCTGGCACTCATTTCCTCTGGTCACTGAGGCCAGGTTTGCTTCTGCCTCAACACATTTACTGGGGCTGCTTCCTCTGCCTGGAACTCTCTTCCTCACCTCCTTCAAGTTCTTTCTTCTGGGAAGCCTGCCCCAGTCACACTATTTGTAATTAGATTCACCTCCACTATGGAAACCACCTATTCCTCTCTGGCTTATTTTACCCACAGCATTGATCTGTATATAATGTTGCATATAGTTTGGGGTCCCTGGGTGGCTCAGTGGTTGAGCATCTGCCTTTAGCTCAGGGAGTGATCCCAGAATCCTGAGATCGAGTCCTGCATTAGGATCCCCGCATGGAGCCTGCTTCTCGCTCTGCCTGTGTCCCTGCCTCTCTCTCTCTGTGTCTCTCAGGAATAATAAGTAAAATCTTTTTTTAAAAACTTGCATATATTTCACTTCCTCAAACTTTTAATTATTTGTGTTATTTTATCAGAATGTAAGCCCCAAGAAAGCAGAGATCTTATTTCATGTTTTCTTATTTTGCTCATTAATATAGTACTTGATCCATGTGGTAAAGCATATTCAATAAACACCTGTTGAATGAGTGAATATAACACCAATCTTCTGTCTTTTCATTGTTCATGGACTACTCCACCCATCGTAGTCTTTGTGGCCAACCAGTTTGTAAGATCCATGAGAAGAGCTAACACGTCCTGGGTGGCAGTCTTCCCCACCAGCCTAGCGAAATGCTGAGAACGTAAAGAGCACAAGATGCTCCTTGATTCTAGGTCTCACCACAATTGTCCCACAGACTTGAGATTCAAGACAGAAAGCCCATGCAATGCCCCATAAATATCTGGAGCTCTCTCTCCATCACTCCTTCCAACACAGAGTTCGAAGCTCCAAGCCTGCCTCCTCTCCCTTGTCCAGCTATAATTTCTAGTCATTTCCCCTGACATGCAAAGAATCCACCTCTCCCTGGCTGCTCTCTCCACCCCCAGGCTGTTGCCTGCTCAGGCATCCTCCATCTGTCCCTCACCCTAGTTCCAGCGACCCAGCATGACAGCTGAGATCTATAATTTATTAGTACCCTTCTGCTGGGCCTTTTCTTTCTTCCTTTTTCTCGGGCATCATTGGTACACAGCCTTAGTCAGCACCATCAGAAGGGCTGCAGGTGTTTGAAAGGCCCCCAAATGGAGGTAATCTGAATCAAGCATTGGGCTAAGATAAGCAAATTTGAGATTCTGGAACATGCTGTTCTGGGAGAAAGAAAAGTCTTTATCACTTTAAACAATGTCCTGGCATCTCTCTACTACCCTTCTTATTTGCATTTGACTGAATGTGTAGTAAAATCACATTTTGTGCTTTGAAGAGACATGTATATTGATGGAGGCTAAGAACCTCTGAGAAGAGGGCCAGACAGTACACATGAGTTGTCTTCTCAAACCTCAGTAGGCAATATGTGTTTTTAATAATTATCTGGTAATTAACAGCTGTGATTCGAAGCCCTTCATTTGGAAAAAATAATAATAATTTTACTTCCTGGTGCCAGGAGCCAGATGGGCAGCCAAAGAGAGAAGCCTCCAGCTATGTAGCAGACAAGTAGAGAAGGAAAGGTCCATGAGCCTCCTTATCACCCTGCAGCTGGCACAACATCTGGACAACAGAACAAGGCAACAGCACAGATACCTGCACCTCCCCAACCCCAACATGCATGTTTGTCCATTTAGTGCTAATTACAGTATTGGTTTGTAATCCCTGCTATAAAAAAAACTATAGTCCCTCCCTCTACTTACTTGTTCTAAATGACCTCTTTCAAAAGATCCACTGCTTGATAAGTAATGTCAAACTGGGAAATTATTTTGAAATATCATAACCAGGAATTTGTTACTTGGTTCAAAGACATTGCACTGGCCCTCAGGCTTTCCTGAAGCTTGCTACCACCATGTCAACCATCTCCCCTTCCCCTGCTGATCCTGTAACTTCAGTGTCAGTCAGGAGCAAACCACCTTCCCAACATCATGTATTAGTAACAGATCTTCACAGTATCTTCACAAATATCTCTCTCTAGTACACACATGCACACACACACACACACACACATTTCTTTGCTGAAGATATCAGGGGAAAAGAGTTAAGACAAAGGAGAAGGATAGCAAAAAGCAAACAATCTGTATATATTTTTATTATATTTCTCATTAAGCTCGGTTTCAGGTCTCCCAGAGGCATGGGGTATGAGGGCTGGAGTTGATCTGCTCGGCTGAAATCATTTGAAACTTGACATGGATTTGAGGGCTCTGTTGTGGCCACAGAAAGAAAAAGAGGAAGGATGGATGGAAAGAAAAAGGGAAGGAAGGAGGGAGAGAGGAAGGAAGGAGGGAAGTGTGGGAATTGTCTTCTATGACTTACCCTGCTTATCCCTGTATTTGTTTATGCCTGTATACCTATATGTTTAACATGGCAGAGATACCATACAGCAGAACCATCAAGGAGAAGACTGAATCCCAATCCAGCAGTTATGTGATCTACATCACTTGAGTGGAAGAGGATCAGTGGTAAGTGATTCTTGGCTCTGCATGATTCCATCCATCACCACAAACAATAGCAAAGCTGCAGTTGCCTTTCCAATCCTGCTTTGAGGAGCTTAATATTTTGATGGTTGCCATGGCAAGCAAGCTTAAAACACCACTGGATGATATGAATGGCAAAAGATAATGCTTTATAATTTTCAGAGGACACTTTGAAAGGAGGATTTTGATATCTCCAGTTTTTAAAATTTATTTTTTATTTTATTTTTAAGTATGCTCCACACACAGCATGGAGCCCAACATGGGGCTTGAACTCATGACCCTGAGATCAAGACCTGAGCTGAGATCAAGAGTTAGGAGGCTTAACCAACTGAGCCACCCAGGCACCCTGGTATCTCCATTTTTTTTTTTTTTATGATGGAAAGAATTACAAGTTGAGGACCAGTAGAACTAGATGCCAGTTTCAGATCTGCCATTAAATAGCTATGTGACCCTGGGTGGTATGTCACTTAGCCTCTCTGGGCAGAGGGGTTCCTGTTCTGAAAAGTGAGAAAATAGTAATAAATGCTAACTACTGGGATGTTAGGATAGTAATAATGTAAGTTATGATCAAGCAGTTGGAATCTGGCCTTTCCTCTCTGATAACCAACTGGGAGATTTCAGACATTTCACTTAACCTTTCTGGGTCTTCATTCCTCAGTGAAAAAAATAGAAAATAAAGATGCACATTATAGACATTGTGATTGTGTGATACCAACAATAGATAAAGAAAAGCTGGTACCTCAGACCAGCAAACCACAGGGAAGAAAAATAGTTCTGATGGGCTTGCAATGTTCTTATTCGGGACCTATTGACTCTAGTTGTGACCCTACCACTCTCTAGTGGCCCTGAAGCTCCCTCTGAGTTTGCGGATGCTAAACCAAATGAGTCAGGCATTTACTGTGATCGTCACTGTAATCCTCACCTGTAGAATCTATTAGAAAGTAAAAGATAAAACATCAGCATATTTATTTTCATCGATACGTTATCTCATCTTTCTCCTTCACTCTCTGTCAGGGTTAGCCAAGATTTTGAACTCTGTATGTTTCTAAATTAAAACGTGGATCCAATTATAAATGTCTTGGAGAATGACCTTGGAATCTTACCCTATAGTAAAAAGTGCCAAGGGAACCTCACCAAAGTTTTCCTTTTGGCAGTAAGTAATAGGTGTTCCTGTCACTTTCATACCAAACGATTCACTCTTACTGGTTGTAGTTTGTGAGGGAAAAGACGACAGGCTAGAGATCCAGAATACCTACATTCAGAGAGCTGGTGTGCATGTCTAGAAACTTGGAGGACATTATTTAAGCACATAATGATATTGACACAATGGAGGCCAGATGATTGAAAAAATAATAATGAGAGTAATTATAATTATACTCGCATCTGTTATTTTGTATTGAACATTGACTGTATGCCAGGCATTGTGCTTAATGCTTTGCAATTATTATTTTCTTTAGTTCACGACAACCCTAAGAGAGAGAGACAATGCAATTCCTACTGTACAGGTTAAGAGACTGAGAGGAGGGGTAAGGAAGTTGAGTAATTTCCAACTTGGTAGATGGAGGAGGGATTCATATTCAGGCATATTTGACTCCGAAGCCGGTGCTCTTAGCCACTACCCATAAATAATATTTATTGAGTACCTATAATGTGCTCTGTCTATTATAAACATTATTTCATTTTATTGATCTCAAAATACTAAAAGCGATTAGTATTATAATATCTTTATATAATAGATGGGAAAACTAAGTCTCAGAAAGTTTAGGTAATTTACCCAAGACCACCCAACCCCTAAATAGAGGAATGAGGAGTCTATTCTGTCTCTTTGCTCCCAGATGAAATTTGAGAAAGATAGGTACAAAGGAAAAATAAATCCTGCAGTCTCCTGAGATCTAGTAATAATTCTGCTGTTAATTAGCTGGGTTGTTCTGGTTTCTCAGGGTCACTTATCCTAATTGGGCAAAAGGATTTTTTTTCAGAGGGTAACAACAGTATGTACTTTAAAAGATATTTTCTATTGTTCTTTCTACTTTTAAAATCATTGATTTATAGTGTCCTGATTTTTAAATAGGAAAGAAAAACATCCTCCATAACTAAAGAGGGAAGTATTTCTGTGTACAAACTGGGAGGTAAAAGATGGTAACAATGATTATTTAAGTACTTGCAGTGGACTAAGCATTTGCCCTAGTGTGCTGCTCATTTAAATCTCACAAAACCCAGTATAAGGTAAGTTCTTCTTATCGCTCCCATTTTATACATAAGATGTTGAGGCAAAGACAGGGTACATACATAATGTCTCCAAGATCTCTCAGACAGTAAGCAGTGGAGATGGGGCATGATTTCTGGTCGCCTATTTCATAATAAAACATTATAATATAATCTGAAATCAAAGTAGTGTATTAGCTTCATGGTGGTCAAGATGGTGCTAAATTTTATTAGCTACGCAGGACAACATTGCAGAAAGAGTTGAAGAACAGATGTTAGGCTAACCTGAATTTGAATCCGCATATTACCACCCTCACTAGGCTGCCAGTTTTACCAAATAAAAGTTCAGTCTGGTCTATTTTCTCCACCCCTTTAATAATCTCCAGTATCTGTTGAATGTATGAATTATTTGGGGGAGGGGGTGGAGCCAGCCTTACAAATATTATATTGTCTGGTCCCAAAGCCTAAGAGATTTCTGTTTCCAGAAGTACCTTGCAGAATAAATTAATATAGATCTGACCAAAGCTAAGCATTCCTGAGGCAGCAGAAACAAATGGCTTGATATTCGAAGTTAGACACACTGAATCTAACAAGGTGTGTGGCCTCTCTGAGTCTCCACTTGTTTCTCCATAAAGCTGAGATAATGTTGTCATACTTGCTTGTGAGAATTCAAAGCAATAACTGTCAAGCACCTGGCACACTGCTCGGCATAATGTAGACGTACAATAATGGGCAACTTCTCAACTGTCTTCTAAAAAAATGTCAACTGAAGCAGTAGCATCTGTAGCCTGCATGGGTCATCTCCTTTATTTATTTTTTTTTTGGTCGTTTCCTTTTTTGAATCATAATATCATGTTTCTCTGTTCTAAGGAAGCACCCACTGAATACCTGGGAGAGGGCCTATGTTTCCTTCCATGAAGGAGTTTAAGATAACTTACAGCAAAAATATACTCAAGGTGAGCATGAACATCGTGTAGGAATGACATCTTACAGAGAAAAAAAAAAGGCAGTCCACAATCTGGGCATGCTCAGAATACAGTAATTTCTAATCATTCGCAACTTGTCCCCTTATGAGTGTCTCCTAAAGTTGAGGCTGTTGTTACTTTTCCACTTAGATCTTGGAGAGTGAATTTCCCAGTGGATGTAACGCGTGATGACTTGGCTCCTCAGCCTCCATTAGTATTGATGGAGCACAACAGGATGCTTAAAATAAACAGGGTCCCTTTGGCCTCCATAAATGCCTCCACACTTAGTAAATAAGTAGCATGTTTAGCTTGGAATCACAGGCATTAAATGGCTTGTTGTCAAGTTCCTACAGCCCTCCAAGGACCATTCAGAAACTTATTATTTCTCTGTCTTGGCCCTCTCGAGGCAGTGTCCTCTCTACCATATTAAGCCTGCAAGTCTATGGGTTCTCATGCTTCTGTTATGAGCATCCTCCATGTGACCTTTGCAGTTTCACTGCTATGGGTTATTAGGAGCTCCCTTCTCCCTGAATGTTCTCTCCAACATTATGTAGCTGGCACAGCCAAACAGCTGCCTTTCCTGGGCAACACTGCATGGTTTCCCCTAGCTTCAAAAGCAGACAGCTGACTTCTGCTTCTGGCCGAGATGGAGTAACAGGCAGCAGATTACCCTCCTATCTGAAACAACAGTAACTCGAGCAAGAAGAACAAAACATAGGGGGCAGTGGTTTTCAAGACACTGAACATCAGACACTGAAAAATAGTGACCCCAGAGAGATGGAAAACCAAATGAGTTTAGCCCTGCAATCGTCCTAGCTGACTGCCTGCAGAGAGATCCCAGGCATAGTGCAAGGAGGGTAATCAGGCAAAGCCTAGAGGACTCCCTAAATTGACCAGCTAAGAGATCTGGGAAATGAAAGCAGAGTTCTCAGAACAGAATATCAGGGAGGAGAATACCTGCCCAGAGAGAGAACCCCAGAGATTTGTAGAGAGTTCCTTTGCATATTCAGCAGAGTAGTTAGTGCATGTGAGGGTGAAACTATCAAAGTCTGGGGAAAGAATCATGCAGAAGATTGGAGGGAACAGTATTCAGCACTCATAAAGGGTCAGGTATTGTGTCTATTCCTATCAGCCAGATGTGAAAAACTAAGATTCTTGAGGCATTGAGTCTAGTACTCATAAACACCTTGCCTCAGTAGGGGGTCTGCCATTAAACAATGCACTGATGTCACCTGACAAATCTTAAAAGTAAAATCCAAAAGAAATTGAATTCGTAGACAAAAACTCTCCCACCAAAAACCATGTAAGCCAAAATGTCTTCATTGGTGAATTTCATCAAACATTTAAGGAAGAAATAATATTAATTATACAGAAACTCTTCCAGAAAATTAAAGTGAAGGGGAAAATTCCCAATCCATCCCATGTGTCCAGAATTATCCTGACACCAAAATTGTAAAAGGATTAAAACAAACGCAAACGATGGAATGATACCCCTCATGAACACATACACAAATCTTCTAGAACACATACACAAATCTTCTAGACAGCATTTTAGTAAGTTAAATTCAACAATATTTAAAATGGATATATCAGGGCTGTGCAAGTTTTTTTTTTTTAATGATAGTCGCACAGAGAGAGAGAGAGAGAGAGAGAGAGAAAGAGAGAGAGAGGCAGAGACACAGGCAGAGGGAGAAGCAGGCTCCATGCACCGGGAGCCCGACATGGGATTCGATCCCAGATCTCCAGGATCGCGCCCTGAGCCAAAGGCAGGCGCCAAACCGCTGCACCACCCAGGGATCCCCTGCAAGTTTTATCCTAGGAAAACAAGTTTAGTTTGAGATTTTAAAAAGTCAAATCAATGTAACTCATGATATTAATAAGCTAAAATAAGAAAAGCATAATTATCCCAACAAATAAGAAGAAAAGCACTTGACAAAGTCTAATACCCATTCCTGATTAAAGGGTAAAAATATCAACTAATTAGGAAAACTTCCTCAATCTAATAAAGAGCATCTGTGAAAAACTGATAGCTTTTAGAATATATTAAAATAAAAGGAAACATGTTTCCCTTGTAAAATCAAAGACAAGGATGTGTCTTTCCATGATTTCCCTTCAACTTTGTACTGGAGGTTCTACCCAATGCAATAAGGCAAGAACAAAAAATAAAAGGCACCAAAATTGAAAAGGGAGAAGTAAAACCTATTTGCAGATGATGTAATTGCCATTATAGAATATCTGATGAAATCTATAAAAAAAGCTATTGTAACTAATGAGTGTAGAAATGTTGCAAGGCGAAATACTCTATGCAAAATCAATTGAGTTTCCATATACTATCAATAAGTGATCTGAAATTTAAATAAAAAAGATAACACCATTCAGAAAAGCATTGACAATTTAAATACTTAGGGCTAAATCTGGCAATGGATATCCAAGACCTGTACCCTAAGGATTACAAAACATAACTGAAATAAATTAAAGAAGACCTAGATAAATAGAAACAAATACTATGTCAGTCACGGACATTATTTTTGAGGTGGCAATTTTCTTAGAATTAATCCATAGACTTAATACAATCCCAACCCAAATATTGCTAGTTTTTTTTTAGTAGTAATTGACAAACTGATTTTAAAATCCACATGGTAATACAAAGTACACCAAATAACCAAAACAATTTTGAGGAAAGCGAAGTTGGAGGCTTAACATCATCTGATTTGGAGACTTGTCACAGTTACAGAAAACAAAACAGTGTAGTATTAGCAAAAGGACAGAAAAATAGATCAATGGAACAAAACAGAGTCCAGAAATTGACCCACAGTTATAAAAGCTGCCTTTTTTGTTTTTGGTGTTTTTTTTTTTTTTTCCACAAAAGTGCTAAGACAACTCAATGGAGAAAAGATACAATCTTTTCTACAAACAGTGCTGAAACAATAAGATATCTATAGCTTTCAAACAAAATTCAATCCGTTCTGTGCACCATATACAAAAATAACTCAAAATGGATCAAAGACCTAAATGTAAAATCTTCTTTAAAAAAAAGCATAAGAAAAAACCTTTCTGACCTTGGGTTGGGTAATGATTTCTGAGATGTGATACCAGAACACAATCTATAAAAGAATAAAATGATACATTGGGCTTCAGTAAAATTTAAAATTTCTCCTCTTTTAAGGGCACTGTTGGGAAAATGAAAAGATAAGCCACAGACTGGGGAACAATATTTCAAATCATATATCAGCTAAAGAACTTAGATCCAGAATATATAAAGAACTTCCAAATTCAAAAATAAGAAACAAAGCAACCCAATAAAAATTGGCAACAGATTTGAACAGCCGTAATACCAAAGGACATATACAATTAGTAAATAAGCACACAAAAAGATGCTGAGCTTTATTAGTCATTGAGGACTAAAAACCACAATGAGATACCACTACCTCCTCATTAGGATGTGTTTATACTCATCTAATCATTCTAATTATTTCATAAATAGCTAACCATACACTTATTATATAATTGAGCAATTCTATTCCTACTTATTTTCTCAAGAGAAATAAAACCATTGGCCATACAAAGTCTTGTTTATTCTTACAATGAAATACTACTCAACACTCAAAAAGAATAAACTACTGATAAATGCAACATGCATAGAATCTCAAAATAATTATGTTGAGTGAAAGTCAGACAAAAGGTAATATGTACTAGGTGAAACCAAATATATAAAACTCTAGAAAATGCAAATTAATTTATGGGACAGAAAGATCGTGGTTGCATCTGTGGGGAGGGAGATAACAGGAAGGAGGGTATATGGTGACCAGACCTCAACAAAATTCACAAGTGAACAGATACATTAAAAATGATTAATTGTCAAGCTTAAATATGTACAGTTTATTGCATATCAATTATACCTCATAAAGCAGTTAAAAATAGCAAATAGTGATTGGTGGAGGAAATAGCCTGAAATGCTAAAATAAATCTTCCCATCTGTTCGTCCTATTCACCTTCGATCTAGGTTTTTCCTGAACTCTGCAAACTGACTTGCTTTGGGGAAATTTTGCTGCATTTACTACGTGAGGAACTTAGCTGTGACAGCCTTCCTCTTTGCATTACCTCTTTCCCTGTGAATCTGTTCTGTAAACAAAATTGCATCCAGTGCCGGCATGATATGCAGGGTACTTCTAATAGCTTCTGTGGTGAGGTGAATTGTGTTATGTTCAAGTCCTAACCCCAAATACTTGTTTATGTGACATTATTTGGATACAGGGCCTTTTCAGAAGAAATTAAATGAAGGCATGGTGTTATGTCTTTATTGCCTTTCTACGAAATCCATATGTTGAAGTCCTAACCCCTAGGACCTCAGAGTGTGACTTCATTTAGAGATAGGGCCTATAAAGAGGTGATGAAATTAAAATGAGGTTGTTAGACTGGACCAAAATGCAATCTGATGGTATCCTAATGAGAAAAGGAGATTTAGAGACACGCAGAGATACTAGGGGCATGCTCATAGAGGAAAGGCCATGAGCACACAGCAGGAAGATGGTCATCTCGAAACCTAGGGTTTCAGAAGAAAACAGCCTCTTCACAAACCCAGGTCTTTGGTCATACTGGATTAGAACCTATCCCTACACCCAATGACTGGTATCCTCATATAGGAAAGGAGAGGAATTTCAAGAGACACACTAGAGAAGAGAGTACCATCTGAAGACAGAAGCAGATACGTGCATATGTGCATCAGCCAAGGAATAAAAAAGATCACTGGCAACCACCAGAAGGTAGCAGGAAGGTAGGAACAGAGGCCTCCTCAAAATCTCCAGAAGAAACCAAGACTCTCAGCACCTTTATTTTAGTTTTTCAGCCCCCAGAACTGTAAGAAAATAAATTTCTGTTGTGTTAAGCCACCCAGTTTGTGGTAATTTGTCATGGCCGCTGTAGAAAGCTAATGCAGCCTCTAAAAATCTTTTCTTTCTTTCAGTGCCGGAAATCAGTTTTGATATGTTGATAGGTGCAAATCACATATCCGAAAAAAGGTTAGTATCCAAAATATGTAAAGAATCCGTACAACTCAATTACAAAAAACCCTCCAGATAATCCAATTAAAAAATGGGCAGAGGATCTGAATAGACATTTCCTCTGAATAGACACGTCTTCCAAAGAAGATGTACAGATGGCCAACAGGCAGATGAAAAGATGCTCAACATCACTAATCATCAGGGAGATGCAAATCAAAACCACAATGAGGTATCATCTTACACCTGTCAGATTGGCTATTTTTTAAAAGCTAAGAAATAACAAATGTCGGCAAGGATGTGGAAGAAGGAAACCCTCAGGCATTGTTGGTGGGGATGTAAATTGGTGCAGGCACTGTGGAAAATAGTATAGAGGTCCCTCAAATAAATAAATAAATAAATAAATAAATAAATAAATAAATCTACCATAGGATTCAGCAATTCCATTCCTAGGTATCTATCTGAAGAGAAGAAAAACACAAATTCAAAAAGATATATGCATCTCTATATTCATTGCAGCATTATTTATAACAGCCAAGATATGAAGACAATCTAAGTACTCATTGATACTTGGAATACTACTTGGCCATAAAAAATAATGAAATCTTGCTCTTTGCAACAGAATGCACCTATGCACCTATGCTTTCACATAGCATTTCACTATGCTAAGTGAAATAGTTCAGAAATAAGACAAAACCCACATTGTTTCAGTTATATGTGGAATCTGAGAAACAAAACAAATAAAGAAAACAAAATAAAACCTAGATTCATAGGTACAGTGAAGATTGGTGGTGAGAGGGAGGGTGATTAGGGGAGTTAAGGGAGGGTGAAATGAGTAAGGAGGATCAGAAAGTACAAACTTCCAGTTGTAAAATATTAAGTCATAGAGATGTAAGGTACAGCATGGGGAATATAGTCAGTAATTTTATATTAAATATTTATTTATTTTTATTTATTCATGAGAGACACAGAGAGAGAGGCAGAGACACAGGCAGAGGGAGAAGCAGGCTCCCTGTGGGGAGCCTGATGCAGGACTTAATTCTGGGACCCCGAGGCCTCGACCTGAGCCAAAGGCAGATGCTCAACCACTGAGCCACCCAGGTGCCCCATTAATTTTATATTAACCTTCTGTGGCAACAAGAAGTCACTAGACATCATGGTGATCATTTTGCAACATATACAAATGTCCAATTATTATGTTTTACATCTGAAGCTAATCTAATATTTATGCTAATATAATGTTCTATTATACTTCAATAAAAAAGAAAAAGAAACTACACCTTCCTATTTCCTATTTTAGCTGGGCCTCAGCTATATGCCTACAGACTACATTTCTCTGTCTTCCTACAGTAGCTATGGTCATGTGACTAAGTTTGAGCCAATTATATATAAACAAAAGAGGAGTGCACTGTTTGCCCTAATTTTTTTTTCCTCTTTACTAACTGGGAATTGGTGAAAACTGGAACAATGGTGGAGACCAACGGTTGGAGATGACAGAGCAACTGTGTGGCCTTAGTCTACTTACTTCTGAAATGTCAGGTGAGAGAGAAATAGAATCCCATGTTGGTTTGGGAGGGTGGCCTATTCCCTAGTTAATTCCCACATATCTCATGACTATCCCTTTACCTGTCTTATGCCTCTGGTTCTTAGAAACTAGCATTCATTGTGAATTTTCCTGAGGCACCTGGCATGATTTCATATATAAAAGGATCTCACTTCTTTCTTTTATCATTAAAAACATTTACAAAGCAGGTGTGGTTCTAGTACTGCTTCAGCTTGTAAAATTAAAGACCCTGATACAGTAAATGTCAATGATCATAAATCAAGTGAAGAAGCACCACTCAGCCCACTCTGCCTGGTGTCCCGACCACGGGAAATGGCAAAGGCTGGGGAAGTTGGCCTATTGCCATATCTGCAGAACGACAAGAGCAATGTGGTGTCAAACGTGTCACGGCCATCACGGGGTGACAGTGGACAAGAGTGCACTCTGGAAGGGCAGTGCTCTATGCAGATATAAGCCATAGGCCTTACATCGATGCTACTCCTAATGGTGCCGATTTCTTCTTCCATAATGCGGCACATTTTAGTTCATTCCACAATGAGAGGAGCGGGCCTGAGTAAGACCTGGAAGCTAAAGGAGAAGTGGATATGGTTGTCTGCCTGTAGCAGGCATTTTCCCAGGGAGAAAAAAAAAAAAATGCTCAGAAAGAGAGAAAAGTTTTTTCAGAGACTAGTTCTCTAAAAGATAGAAAATAATGAATTGGGCCTAGGAAGTTAAAAAAAAAAAATCACTCCAGACACAATTGCTCCTGGTGGCAGGAAGTGTTAATGAGGCATTTAACATTTGGACTTCACTTAATAGCTGAGGCTAAGTTGAGACAGGCTAGGCTGAACCATGTAGATAGGAGGAGGACAATAAAGTAAATGGTTAGAAACAGAACTTTATCACAGTTAAGTGGCAACAATACCCTTTTGTGCTTAGCCGGATTGTTATCTTTTCTCTCTCTCTCTTTTCCTTGCATGTATGGCATTGTGTAGTTTATATTTAGAACATGTGCTCAACTATTTTCTATTTTGTTGCTCTAAAAATTTCCATTTCTTTATAATTATATACCCAGGGTGCAGCATGACATTCTTGTTTTCCCATACAAAGACAGACTAAATTCCTAGCCTTATACTGTCCTAAAGAGGCGTCAGTATAGCCTGGAAGTCTTATAAGTCTCAGGGGCTGGCCCTGCCTCCAGAATTTCAGATTCATTGAGTCTGGAGTGGGGCCATAAAATCTGCATTTCTTATCACTTCCTCAATGCTGTGGATGCTGCTGGTATGGGGATTACAGTTTGAGAACCTCTAGATTAGTGGATTAAGGAAAATAGGCCGAATCTTATGTTTGGGTAGATGGCGGCATCACACTGAGTATGGTGTTACGTGCTCCACTCAACAAGACATCCTGAGCATTTTCCTATGTCATTAAGTACTTTTTGGAAATAGATAGGAGTCATTGTAGAATAGTTGTATGTTGATAGGAGTCATCCAGGAAAAGGAGCCGTCTGATGATTACAAGAGAAAGAGCTGGAAATTGTCTCTGAGTTAGTGAAAGGAGATGGCCTCTGTGCACCAGTGATGGGTTAGTTCAGACTTCCTGTCTCCAATTGCCTTCCTCTCCTACTCTCTCTTTGCCTCTCCTACTTTCTCCTTGCCCCTTCATTTGTGTGAATGAGGAACATTCACACTGTTCTTGTCCAGATCACTAAGGACCTCCACATGGCCTCCAAAATTGAGTCCTCACTACACTGGACATAGCAGCATTTCACATTAATGATTATTTTTTCTTTGTAGTATACTTTTTTCCTTTAACCTTTAGGATACCATACTCTCCTATTTCTTTTTTTTTTTTAACTTTTTCCTTCTATCCCAAGGACTACCCCGTCTTAATCCCCCTTCCCAGTTCCTGTGCCTCTGCTACTCTCTCGATGGTTGAATTACTGAGGCTCACACTTTGGGTAGCTGCTCCTTTGTTTCTACGTACTGTTTTGTGAGCTCATCCAGATTTATGGTTTCAAATATAATGTACGTGCTGATGACTCCCAAATGTGTCAATCCTGAGAGACTTCTACCTTGAACTGCAGAATCATGTAACCACTGTGTGTTCAACTACTCTACTTGAATGGTTAACAGACATCTCAAAGTTGACATGTTTAACAGTGACCACTGGTCTTCCCTAACCAACATTTCCCATCAGTGTTAATGACAATGACATTTTTCCAGATGCTAGGGCCAAAAACCGTTAGAACAACTTGACTTCTGTCTTTCATTTACAGCTGTCAACTGGTCCTTTAGGAAATCCTACTGTATTTTCTTTCAAAATAAGTACCACTTCTATCTTACTGCCTCTACTGCTTTGACCACCATCCCTTTCTTGGTTTATTGAACATAGTCTTCCTGTTTGTGCTCTGGCTCCTCTGAAGTCTAAATATAATAGAGAAGAAGGAGTAATCCTCTGAGACATGTTATTTCATGCCAGTATTCTGCTCATAAATTGCCAATAGATTTCCATTCACCTAGATTAAAATCAGAAGTCTCTACAGCGGCCTACAGAACCCTGCTCTTATGTAAGTACCTTTCTTTCCTCCTCCCTGCCTTACCTCTGCCTTCATTGCCTCTCATCCTCCCAATTGCTCCACACTGGCTTCCTTATTGTTCTCAAAAACACTAGACAAGCTTCCATTTCATAGCCTTTGCAATCTCTTTTCCATCTATGGAATCCTCTTACCCCCCACCCCCAACCCCCAGAGATGTCCACAAAGCTTACTCGATCATTACCTTCATTTGTTTGTTCAAATAATACCTTCAAAGTGAGGCCAACTGCAATAATCTACTTCAATCTTTGTCACTCCTCATCACTTACTCATCTGTATTTTTCTTCTTAGCACTTACCATCTTCCAGCTTTGGCTATAATTTATTTATGTTATGCTTTTTATCTATTTTCTCTCCACAGAAATGTAAGTTCCCAAGGGCAGGGGTTTTGTTGTTTGGCTCACTGATAGATTCCCAGGGTTTAGAGCCATTTCTAAAGCATACACAGTCTCAGTAGATTTTTTTTATGAATAAATGAAACATGTGACTTCATAGTTTTCATCATATTTACTGTATATAACCATTCTTCTAAAGCTCGGCAGTTAGGTTGTTTCCACTATTTTGTTGTTTTATAGAACTGCAAAAAATAGCCTTTCATAAAAACCTTTTATTAGTTATATTTTAACCACCCTAGGATATAATCCTGTAAATGGGAACACCAAGTAAAGTGGAATAGTTTTTTAATACCTTTGTTGCATACAGCCAAACTGCTTTTTGGCTTAGATCTTTAACAGTAGTATATGAGCATACCCACTGCTAAGATAGAGAGTTAACATTTTTCTAACCCTTGCCAATTTGTGAGGCAAAAAAAGCACATCTAAGCTATAATTAATTTGAATTTCTTTGATGAAAAGCGATTAGATGTTTTTGTTATATTTCTTGATCATTAACATATTTTAACTAGCTTTTCAGTCTTTGCTTATTTTGCTATTGAAATATTTATGTTTTTCTTATTGACTTTTGAAGTTCATTACGTAGTAAAGACATCAAGATTGCTGTATTGTTAAAAATATTTGCCCACTTTAATTGTTTGCTTGTACATTTTTGTTTGACATACAGAAATATTTAATTTTAATGTTACCAAATTTATTAGTCTTTCCTCCCTTATTATGTCATTGTACTTGCACATAGACAGATCTTCTTTATCTAGTTAAATCCAAGTAGATTTACTTACATTCACTTCCAGTTTTAATGATTTTATATTTGACTTGCTGCTCTGTAGTCTAATTATAATTTATTTTGGAGTTGGGATTTATATAGATTTTTCACTATTAGAAAAATCTACACTATTTATTGAATACACCTTTCTTACCTAACTGATTTCTGAATTTGTCATATTCATGCAAATTTTTTAATATTTCGTAAGAATACTGCTGGGCATTCAATTATGTTACATATATCAATCTATTGATTCTTATGCCAGAGCCCCACAATTTAAATTACTATAGTTTTTTTCAAATTACTTCAAATAGGCAGAACGATGTGGTCTCCCATGGCCCTGGCCTGCTAAACCTGGTAAGCAGGCTTGCCCTGCCCCGTCACTCCTCATGGAACTGCCAAAGCTGGCAGGTCAGGTAGTCCACACAGGGATTCCCCTAGAACATCTAGCTCTGGTGGCTGGAGGGGTGACTATTTTGTTTCTGGGTCCCATGAAATTGAAACAATCAGAGATCATTCTTGGCAGGCTACCAGCCCCAGGAAACTGCACAGAGAACAGACTGAAACACACCCCCAGTCTTCCTGTGACCACTCCTTCAAGAATGGATAACTCTTTTACCTAATATATAAAAACAAACACTGAAGATCAAGCAAAATGAGAAAACAGAGGAATATGTCTAAGTGAAAGAACAAGGTAAAACTCTGGGGGAGGGGAAGAAAATGGAATGAAACAGAAGTAAGTACTTTATCTGATAAAGAGTCCACAGTAATGGCCATAAAGATGCTCACCAATCTCAGGAGAAGAATGAATTAACATAGAAAGAACATCAACAAAGGGATAGAAAATATAAGAAAGTACCAAACAAAAGTCACAGAGCTGGAGAATATAATAACTGAAATGAAAAATACACTGGAAGTTTCCATAGCAGACTAGATAAAGCACAGTGACCTGGACTACAGAGCAGTGGAATTCACCCAAACAGAGCAGAAAAAAGAAAAAAAAAAATTGTAAAAAGTGAAGCTAGCTTGAGGGACGTGTGGGACAACATCAATTAGAACAACATTCGCATTATAGATGTGACATAAATGTGATAAACAAAGACTGTAACAAGAGCTGAAGATAAGCATTGCATAATGATAAAGGGGTCAATCCAGCAAGAAGATACAACATTTGTAAATATTTATGCACCCTACATAGAAGCACTAAATGTATAAAGCAAATATTAAGAGACATAAAGGGAAAAATGGATAGCAATACAATAATAATAGGAGATATTAATACCCAGCATACATCAAAATATAGTTCATCTAGAAAGAAAATGAATAATGAAACATCAACCTTAAACAAAACATTAGACCAGATGGACTTGACATAAATATAGAGAGAACATTCTATCCAAACCCAGAAGAATACAAATGCTTCTCAAGTGTACATGAAACATTTTCTTGATAGATCATGTGTTAGGCCACAAAATAAATATTAATAAATATAAGAAGACTGAAATCATATAAGCATCCTTTCAGGCTACAGTGGTATGAAGCAGGGAATCTCTCTCTCTCTCTCTCTCTCTCTCTCTCTCTCTCTCTCACACACACACACACACACACACACACACACACACACACTGGAGAAATCACAAATATGTGGAGACTGAACAACATGCTACTGAATAACAAAGGGGTCAACATGAAATCAAAGGAGAAAACAGAAAATATCTGGAGACAAAATGAAAATGAAAACACAACATACTAAAATCTTTGGTATGTAGCAAAGGTAGTTCTAAGAGGGAAGTTCATAGCAAAACAGGCCTACTCCAAGAAACAGGAAAAAATCTCAAACAATCTAACTTTACACCTAAAAGGACTAGAAAAAGAAGAGAGAAAATGAAGCCTCAAAGTTAGTAGAAGGAAGGAAACAATAAAGATCAGAGAGGAAATAAGACTAAAAAAACAGCAGAAAAGATCAATGAAACTTAAAGCTGATTCTTTGAAAGATAAACAAAACTAATAAATCTTTAGCTAGACTCAATAAGAAAAAAAAAACAAAGATGGTTCAAGTACATAAAATCAGGAATAAAAGAGGGGAAATTATAACTGATACCAAAAAATACCCACAAAGGATTGTAAGAGACTACTTTGAATACTTACATGCCAACAAACTGGACAACCCAGGAGAAATGAATAAACTCCTAGAAACGCACAATCTTTCAAAACAGGGTCATGAAGAAATAAAAATCTAAGTATACTTATTACCAGAGAGAGTTTTAATCAGTAATTAAAACATCCCAACAAATAAAATTTCAGAACCAGATGGCTTCACTGGTGAATTTTACCAAACATTCAATATTTAGAGAATTTAATATTTAATACCTAATGCTCTCTCTCCCAAAAAAGTTGAAGAGGAGGAAATGCTTCCAAACTCATTTTATGAGGTTAGTGGTATCCTGATACCAAAACCAGACAAGGACACCACAAAAGAAGAAAAAAATGATAGGCCAATGCAAAGGAACATAGATGCATAAATCCTCAACAAAATATTTGCAAACCAAATTCAACTATGCATTAAAATGTTCATATGCAATGGTTAAGTGGGATTTATTTCAGGGATGCAAGGATAATTCAACATTTGCAGATCTGTCAACATGATATACCACATTCACAAATGGAAGTGTAGAAGTCATATAACTATCTTCACAGGTGCAAAAAAAGAATTTGACAAAATTCAACATCCGTGTATGATGAAAACTTTCAGTGAAGCAGGAATTGAGGGAATATATCTCAACATAATAAAGGCTGTACATGGCAATCCCATGGCTAACATCATACTCAATGGCGAAAAACCAAAAGCTTTTTTTTTTCTAAGATCACAACAAAGATACACACACTAAGCATTTCTATTTAATTTAGTTTTGGAAATCCTAGCCAGAGCAATTAGGCAAGAAAAAGAAATAAAAACATTGAATTTGGAAAGAAAGAAGTAACTGTCACTATCTGTGAACTACATGATTTCTTTTATATAAATTTATTTTTTATTGGTGTTCAGTTTGTCAACATATAGAATAACACCCAGTGCTCATCCCGTCAAGTGCCCACCTCAGTGCCCGTCACCCAGTCTCCCCCACCCCCCACCCACCTCCCCTTCCACCACCCTTAGTGTCAACTACATGATTTTATGAAGAGAAAATTGTAAAGAATCCACCAAAAAACTGTTAGAACTAGTTTTGATGGAACCACAAAATTCTTGAATAGCCAAAGCAATCTTGAGAAAGAACAAAGCTGGAGGCATCATACTTCTTAATTTCAAACTGTGTTACAAAGCCATAGAATCAAAACAGTATGGCATTGACATAAAAACAGATAGAGCAATAGAACAGAATGGAAAGCCCAGAAATAAACCTGTGTATATATGACCGATTAGGCTACAACCAAGGAGGCAAGAATATACAATGGGGAAAGGACTATCTATTCAATAGATCATGCTGGGAAAACTGGACAGTCACCTAAAAAAGAATGAAACCAGAGCACTTTTTTACATCATACATAAAAATTAACTCAAGAAGGATTAGACATGAGTATTAAGACCAGAAACCATGAAACTCCTAAAAGAAAAAATAGGTGGTAAATTTCTTGACATCACTCTTGGCAATATATTTTTTTAATCTGACTCCAAAGGCATTGTCAACAAAAAATAAATATATGGAAAATAATAAATTATTTTGCACCTGTGGAGATGATCATATGACTTCTACCCTTCTGTTTGTGAATGTGGTATATCATGTTGACAGTTTTGCAAATGTTGAATTATCCTTGCATCCCTGGAATAAACCTCACTTAATCATGGCACATGAACATTTTAATGCATTGTTGAATTTGGTTTGCTAATATAAACTAAAAAGCTTCTGCAGAGCAAAGGAAACCACCAACAAAATAAAAAAGGCTACCTACAGAGTGGAAGAAAGTATTTGCAAATCCTGTATCCAATAAGGGGCCAATATTCAAAATATATAAGGAACTCAAGCAACTTGATAGCTAAACTAACAAACAAATCAATCAATAAAAATTAAATTAAATGTGGACAAAGAACTCGAATAGATATTTTATCAAAGATTATATGCAAATGGCCAAAAGCACATGAAATGATGCTCAGCATCCCTAATCTCCAGGACAATGCAAATCATCATGACAGTGTGAATCAAAACTGCAATGAGATATCATCTCATACCTTTTAGAATGGCTATTATTAACAAAAAATAGGAATTACAAAGTGTTGGGAAGGATTTGGAGCAAAGAGAACCCTTGAGCATTATTGGTGGGAATGTAAAACCTGGTGTACCAGCTTTTCCCTGGTGCAAAGCTGTGGAAAACAGCTTGGAGTCTCCTCAAAGACTTAAAAATGGAACTATCAGATAACCCAGTAATTCTACTTCTGTGTATTTATCTGAGGAAAATGAAAACACTAATTTTAAAATATATATATATGCACCTTTATGTTCATTGAAGAATTGCTCACTATAGCCAAGACATAGAAGCAACCTAAATGTCCATGGTTATGTGAATAAAGAAGATGTGGTACGTGTATATATATGTGTGTATTCCATTATATATAAATATATACACATATGCATAAATATAATGGAATAATATTATGTACATACTATAATGCTATAATATGAATACTATACTTACTATACACATACATATATATGTATATGTATGTGTGCGTGTGTGTGTGTGTATGTGTGTGTGTATATATATATATATATATATATATATATATATAATGGAATACTATTCAGCCATAAAAAGGAATAAAATCTTGCCATGTGCAACAACATGGATGGTCCTTGAGGGTGTTACGTTACATGAAGTAAGTCAGACAAAGACAAATACCACATGATTTCCCTTATATGCAAAACCTAAAAAAACAAAGCAAATAAGCAAACAAAACAAAACAGATACAGAGAACAGATTGTTGGTTTCCAGAAACATGGGTGGGGATTAGACAAAATGGGAGAAGAGGGTCAAGAGGTACAAATTTCCAGTCATAAAATAAAGAGGTCATGGGGATGTACTAGGTAGCATGGTGACAATAGTGATACCGTAACACATGGGATGAAACTTTACATGGTGACGGGGGAAACTGGAGTTGATGTGGAGATCATTTTGCAGTGTATATAAATTTAAAATTATGTTGCACACCTAAAAACTGATGTAATGTTATATGCCAATTATACCTCAATTAAAAACATAAAATAAAACTGAAAAGGTAGCTCCCCCCACCCTCCATTCATTTTCTCTGTTGGGGTTTTCTTGGCAATGGCTAAAAATGAACATAATTCTATACCAACAAGACAAAACAAAATAATTAGTGTTTCCTTGGAATTGCCTTAAAACTAGAAAGTCTCTTAGGAAAAACTGACATCTTAATAGTATTCGGTCCTCTTGATGGAAATAATTTGTTTCTCTCTCTCTCTCTCTCTTTTTTGTTGTTGTTTGCCACTTGATTGCTTTGTGCATCTCTTATTACACACTTTTCAGACTCTATAAACACTCTTCCCTTGCTTTGGAACTTGAGGGCCCAGGGCTCTAACCCTTGGGCTTGGTCACTGAATGACCTTGGACAAGATACTTGACCTTCTAAATCTGTAAATTCATCTGTAAAATGGAATTGTACCATTATCTACTGATTTGGAGGCTTTAAAGATTAAATAGGAAAATTATGTTAAAAGCTCTTTGTGTGGAATTAAATAAGCACTCACTAAATATTGGCTTTTGAAAATAGCACATCTTTATTGGTAGCACCTTTGCTTTTTTCAAGAAAGGAGAAGAAAGTCACTGGAGAAGCAGTGGCTGATAAATTGTGGTTTCAAAGAATACACAAAATCCCAGTGAAGGAGAGAACAGATGTGATGCTGGGGCTTCTGCTTCTTCAGTAATCTTTGGATGCTTGGGTTGGGTGAAGGGTGAAAAGACAGCCCTGGTTGAGGAAGAAGGTTTTGGCTATTTACAAGCATCTGAGGGGAGGCCACAGGGACCTGTGGGAAAGGGAGCGAGGTCTTCCCTTCCAGGGTCAGCCTTGTGGGTGCGTGCCTGTGCAGTCCTACAGGACCCCAAGCTCAGAAGGCCTTGAGTTTTGTTTGTGCCCAGCTAAAATACTTAATGATTTTTTATTCAGAGGTCTACATCTTCATTCTGTCCTGGACCTGGCACCTGATGTAGCTGTCCTATCTCCATCCCTTCCATATCTTGCCTAGCCTTCCCTCCAATGGGGTGAGGACAGTCCTGTATTTGTCTTGGCCTTTATCCCCAAGGGCCCTGCTGACACATCATTAAATTAGGAAATGGAAAGACACTCAGCAGTGCCCTCGCTGTGAAGAGGAAGGAAGAGCTGGAGAATATAATTTTTCAGGAATGTGAATATTGAACATTGGTGTACAGTTAAAATATAAGTCATAAAAATATATGTCATAATTTACAAGCTAACTGTATAGTCAACTCTTTAAAAAAAAAAAGATATAAAGTGAGAGAGATGGGCACGTCAGTGGCCCAATTCTTGCCCATGATCTTGAACCTGTACTTCATGGCAAAATTGACAAATCTGCTGAGTTACTCCCTCTTTCCTTCCCCTCCACCATGCTTAGATGCTTCCCTGGCAACTAATTATTTTCTTCTTAGAAGTGGATGAGAGTGTAGAGCTGCAGTGATTGTGGGGAGAAGGGGAATAACATTTATTGAGTGTCTATCATATGCCAAGTGTGAAGCTAGGGGCTTTACGTAGAGTTTCTCATTTATTCCTCACAATGGCCATGTGGGTGGGTAGTATTATCTCCCTTTTACAGGTTAAAAAACTAGGCTTAGCGAATTAACCAATTTGACCAAGTCACACATAAAGTAAGTGGCAAAACAAAGGGTACAATCCCAGGTTTGTCTGTCACCAAACGCCTCGTTCTTTTCAGTGTAATATACTGGCCACCAACTGGAAACTGAGACAGATGAAGAAATATTCCATTACTATATTCCAAGCACTGTTCTAAATGCATTACATGTTTTAACTCATTTAATTCTCACATTGAGACAGGCTCAGAAAGTTTAAGTAAATTCCATAAGGACTTGTAGCTGTTAAGTGTCAGAACCAGGATTCAAACCTAAATAGTCTGCCTTCAAAGCCAAAACCCTTAGCTAACCCACGATGATACTTTTTCTAAGAAAAGAAAAATGTGGCTGGGGGAAGGGCAAACTTGATGATTGATATAGATGGAACATGGAAAAGGTTAAGAGTGAATTCTAGGTTCTACATTTGAGTACCTGGTGAGAAGATGGTGTCCTTCAATAAAATGTGAAATGTAGGAAAAATGAGGTGCAGGTTTCAAGGGAATGATTGTGACATCCCTTTTGGGTATGCTGGATTTGGGGTGCTTGCAAGGCACCCACGAAGATGCTCTACAATGTTTGCAGCTTCCTTTCCAGGCTGCTGCGGAGACTGAATGAGCTCACACATGCAGAGTGCTTAGAATGGTACCCAGCAGAGTAAGTGCTAGGTAAGTGTTTGCTATTATCATGGCCCAGTACACAACTGGGCCATTGCAGAGCTAAGAAGATTATTATGACCCAGTAAGCAATTGGGTCAAATGGAGCTAAGAAGAGAGATTTTGGCTGGAGATATAAACTCAAGAGTTCTGAACTTGTAGATGATAACAGAAGCCATGGGCGAGAAGATCTCTTAAGGAGACAAGATAGAATGAGAAGAGAAGAAATCCTTAGGAAGAATGCATCTCGATAGATACACAAATCATCTTTGAGATATTGGATAAAGACCTGTCATTTGGAAGTTACTGAAGTTTCAATGAAAGGGAAACATTTCTTTATACTTGCAATAAACCATTGAGTCTCTGACCAAGAAAGACAAGTACTTAGATGGTAACCAATACAATCAGAAGTAATGAGTGAAATAACATTAAATCAAAGTCCTGGGTAAAGGGGACCACGGCTTACCGAACATTGTGGGAGTTTGTGCCAAGTGTTAACATACCCTGGGAATTACCCAGCTCCTCAATGAGCTCTCAATCCAAATGTGGTATCCCAGCTTTATGTGGTCAAGAGTCCTGGTCTTCAGGAGCTGTGAACGCACACACACGTAGGCACATGCTAGTACTTTGCTGCTTTCCCCAGTGATCCTGGAGGACTCCCCTGATCTCCAGGGCTCAATATGAACTTCCTGCAAGAAGCCTTTTGTGCCGTTCACCTGGGCTTGGTGCTTCTCCATGGTTTCCTACTCTTACCTCTACCGTAACACTTATCCACTGACTTGAAACTTTCTATTTTCCTATTCGACTGCAAGCTTTTTCCAGAGATTTTTTTTTTCATAGCCCCAGCCCTAGAATAATGTTTGGCTACTGCATGTGCTCAAGGACTCTCCTTTTAAACCTTTATTCCTGGAAAGTGCGTTTTTAACTTCAGCATCTTTCGCATAGTCCAGCTCCATTTCTGCTCCTCAACGAGGCTTAGAGAGTCTGTGAAGATTCAGTGCTCTGGACGAGCTCCTTGTCTAACATGAGAGATTGGGGTTTTCACGGTCCACTATGTGGAGGTATAATTTACAAACATTACCCTACATATATTTTAAGTGTACCAGCCATTGAATTTTAACAATTGTATATACTTGCATAACCACCATATAATGAAGGTACAGATCATTTTCAGCATTGCCAAAAGGTGCCCCCTGTGTGTGTGTTTCCCTCTGTGGTCCCCAGTACTATACTTCAGGCTGGAAACTTTGATGTTTAGAATAGATGCAAACAGCTCAATCCCAGATTTTATGAAGGAAATGAATGACATAGGAGGTAGAATACATGGTTGGGTGGCAAATTAAAGGCAAAGGGAAGAGTACCTCAGGTGGAAAGCACGTGGGCAAAGTCAGGAAGGCAGGAAGTTGAACTTGGGGTCATTGGTTTGGAGCAGAGTTTTGAGGTGGGGAAGATGAGAAGAGGGTTGGTGCAGATAGGTCTGTGGGTTTTCCCACACAGGTGGGGAATATTGGTGATATCATATGACCTTCCTGACATGTGGTCCGTGTCCAGGGAGGGCAAGGTTACTCATGAGCTCTGGATGCCTACCAACTATGGTTAGTCGGGCACATAAAGCAGCGTATAAAGCTGAGAGCTTTCTCCTGAGTTGAAGGTACTTGGCCACTCCTGTTTCAGCCCTCATCCTACTCTCTCCTGCCCCAAACCTGTCAGATCCCAAGGACAGTTGGACTCTTAGTCCTGCCCTTTCTGCTTTGCCCCATCCTATGCCCTGGTGTCCTCCTCATAAATGGAGAGAGAGAGATGCCTTCAGGACAGAAAAATAGTAGAAAGAGCCTGTGATTCCCTCTTGCTTTTAATCTCAATAATAACAGTTGAAAATCTGCCTATAGCTTTTGATTCCCCCAAAACTTAACTATTAATAGCCCACTATTGACTAGAAGCCTTACTGATGCATAAACACTCTATTCATACCTATTTTGTAGGCTATATGTATTCTGACAATAAAATAAGTTAGAGAAAAGAAAATGTTATTAAGGAAATCATAAGGAAGAGAAAAACAGTATAAACTATACAAATTCTGCATATTTGTGGTCCCAGATAGTTCAAGCCTACATTGATGGAGCATCAACTGTAATTTCAAAGCATAATCCAAAGGCTGCTTAGTTGACTTCAATAGAGTTCAGCAGACAGATTTTTTTTCCAAAGCAACTTACGTAAAAGGAGGGCATGCATGTCACCCTTAACGCCTTTCACTGAGACACATCCTGTCCGTTTTTATAAATCTATCTGTATTTGTGAGAAACACCCTCCATGGAAGACAGAAGTTAGCACCCAAACTCTTATAGTAATTTTGTAAATGAGGCATACAATCTCTTTTGCTATCTTCCCAGTCCCAGGGTCGGCTAGCAAATCTGCTGCCACACAGCGATCTGAAACAAGGGGCCAGGCTAACCTTCAAGAAAAAGATGCCATAATCATTCTCTCAGATTTTCCTCGGCAAATCAAATCTTGACTACAATGTAAGAAATAAGCAGAACTTCACAAAAGGAACACTCTTAGTGGGGAAATTGGGCAGTGGGCTAACAAACAGTGAAGACCTCGGGATGGCTGGCTCTGACTGATGTGACCTGGCTGGGTGAACCTTGGAATACCATTTTCCTCCATGGATCTGACTCCTCTTCTGCTTCTGTAGAATTATCACCTAAATCCTTAGGGCTTCCTTGTCTTCCAATGGGGAATAGTTGTTCTTTAAGGGAAAATATCATTTTATCATCTGTAAAATGGGGATAATTACAGCATCTGCCTCATAGAATTATTATGAGGGTTAAATGAGTTCATTCATATAAAGCAATTAGAGGAGAGCTTGCATGAAGTATAAGGACCTGATAAATGTTAGCCATGATGATGATGTTGCTAATGATGATGATGATTGCAGAAAATAAGAGGATTCTCCAAGGACCAACAACAGAGAGAAGACTTAAAATAGAGTGAGGAGGGTAGGGGCTGGTGCTCCTGCTGCCTGGGGCTGGGGGAGGGTGTTGCAACCTGAGTGGCTGAGTCTTAGCAGGAAGTTGGGAACTGAGTCTGGAAACTGGCTGACAGGTCCCTGTAAGACTGGAAGTCCTTGGAGGCCTGCAAACGTTGGATTAGGAAAACAATTCCAAAATGTGCATGAAGCTTGTAAGGAACTTTGTCTGTCCTGACCTGGGCTCTGGCTGGACATTCTTGTCTGTCCAGGGAGTTTGTAATTCCCAGAGTGTGCTGAACGTGGGTTTGGGGTTCAGATGCATCACCCCTGGGGCCCCTGGCAGAGGCGAACCCAAGTGCTCTCACCCCAGGCCACACGGGAGTTCCCACTCCCACATTCCCCTGCTGAAGCTGTGCTCAGAACCCCACATTACCAAACACGTGAGCAAACAGCCACCTCCTCAGAGCCCCCCCACAAACTTCAAGGAATCAAATAATGTAATAGAGACTGTGGCATAGTTCAGCATGCAGTATAAAAAAAAAATCAGGATTCAAACACATAGGAAATAAAAAGACATTCCAAAAAAAGAGGTGCCTTAAAATATAGAGATTTTAGAAATACAACAATGAAATCACGAAGAATTTAAAATCTTAATGAATGGGAGGAGAGAAAATAACCAACATGGGAGATAAATCTGAGGAACTCACTGGAAATGTGGAAATGAAAAGTACAAAATAGCTATTTTGACTGAGAAGACCCAACACACGCCCAATAGGAGCTTACGAGAGAGAGTGAGAGAGTGCCCGAGAGCATGCACGTCAGGAAATAATATTTGAAGAGATCACGGGAGGTGAACAATCCTCCAAATTTACAAAAGGATCTAAGCACCAAAAACATTCAGCCAACACGGAAGACCATCAAAAGTGAAGACGACTCAAAGAGGCTGCCGTTGGCGAAGCCAGGCCCACTCTCAGAAGTGCCAGCGCCCCCAGTGATATCTCAGCGACTCGAGAAAGATCGAATGGCTCAGGACTGATGCATCTCCATTGTCAAATTCACTCCAAAATTCCAGCGACTGTGATCTGTGGGTTTTCGGCATTCGCTGTCACTTTGCCCTGTACGCTCATCCTGAAACGAAGGCTGAGAAAGAACCAGTCCAGAGCCTGACACCCGAATGGCCACCCCTCTGCCCTCCGCTTGCTCCCACTAATGCCCACCTTCCTCCCCTGCTGCCAGCACACTGTCTGCTCTTTTCTCCATGCGCTCAAGGCTATTCCACTAACGTTTCCAGGTTCTTGTCTTCTGTGCCAGGGGCAAGGTGACATTCCCTAAGATTTATTATTATTGTTTTCCATAACCTGAGGAATGTCAGTCCTCTAAAAGCCTCTGCACTGTGTTGATTTTCGAAGTTAACTCTGACTTAGCATAGATTTATTGACAGGGTTTGTGGTGCGCCCTATGTGTGTGCGTGCACATGCACGCACGTGTTTGAGACACAAAGGGGAAGGAAGAGGGAAACCCTATATTTATTTAGCTTCCTATGCGCTGCCCCTGAGCTGATTGCTCTCATACATGCCTATCCTTCCGATTCTCACAGTAACCGGATACGGAGAACACGATCAAGCTGGTTTATCACAGAGTGAGGGAGGCTCTGAGAAGTTAGGTAACGGGAAGGGCCACCAGTCTCCTGGGAGCTGAATCCCACGGGGAAGAAAAGGAGAACAACAAGATAGAGAGAAAACAATATGCTGGAAAGAACCCAAGTCTGCAAACAAATAGAAGCGCGATGTTGTGTGGTGTGATCCAGGCGTGTGGGGCAATGGAAGGTGCGCGTACCTCGAATGCTCTCCAGTAAGAGACTGCATTGAACCAGGGTCTCCCGGACGGCCCCCAGCCAGGGGACACTGGGACTTTACACAGAGACTGTTGGGCTGCGCAGGGGTGTTTTTACAGGCTTGCATTCCACCCCCGGCCTGGGGACCTGGGTCCCCTATTGCTGCATCTGGTGCTATGCTCTGTTCTCTCAGGTGAGACCCCAACGCCGTCCCGACACTCAGTTCTGCTGAGGAAATCTGTTTGTTCTGAGGATAACTTTTTTTTTTTGTCCCAAAGAGAATTAGCCACTCTCCCCGCAGTGGCCACAGTTCTCTGCGGTTTCGGATTATCCTGGGTGTGTTGCCGCGACAGCTCTTTGCTCAGGGAAGCTGGCTTGTCGCGACATTAATGTGAGGTGCATGTCTGGGCCCCGAATCCAGCCATCCTAATGACCCTCAGCACCCGCCCCTCCGAGGGCGCTTGTCGTCACCTGCGGCCTCTGCCAATCTCAGGGCAAGCGGGCAGCCGACGGCGCGGCTGTGCAGGTGCACACGCCCTGGGTGGTTGCTAGCCAGATGCCGCGGGGCATGTCACCTCTCCGAGCCTCAGTGTCCCCATTTGGGAATAAGGATAAGATTGCTCCCGTGGGGTTGACCCCAACAATTAGGTGGGAAACATTCATGGACAGCACTGTGAAACATTTCGGCTTCTCCAGCCTGATCCCCCTCGGCTGTCAAGGCGGCTGTGCCCATTGGGCTCAAGCGCACCGTTCACAGACTTCCAGCCATGGAGTAGAGAGCATCATATTTCAAAGGACGAAGGAAACTGAAAATATTTGGTGTGAAATGGCGGGAAGAGTCTGAGCTCTTGAATCAAATCGACTTCATTTCCTGGCAAATCAAGTAACTCCTCTGAATGGCACCTGCAACCCTACGCACCTCATAGGGCAGCTCTAAGGACTCAGTCAGACCACGTGTAGGAAGACACATGGGACACGTGGAACCAGTCTTTTAGGAAGGCCCCAGGCTAACCCAACTCCGTCGTTAATATCATCTGGGGGGCGGTGGGGCGGGAGAGCCGACAGGCGGGCAACCCCAGTACAACAAACACGGAACCACAGGTGTCCTGGATTCTCACACGAGTCCAGCACGTGTCCTGTCAGTAGGATCACACACAGATTTTTTTTTTAAGCTGAATTCTTGGACTGCCCATGCCCCAGAACACGTTAAGGTGAAAATGTCCCAGACAACACACTTGGCTGTGCCCCCGGGAGGCGCTACCTGCATCTCAGCCCTCCTCCTCTGCCCTCTGGTGGTGGCTGCTGCACTTCATGGGTCTCCCGGACTCTGAGCGGGGATCCCCGCAGCCCTAGGCTCCCAGGCCCTCGAGATGCCCACCCTGGGGAGCGTCTCCTCAACTCTGAGAGGCCAGGGGTGCATGTTGCAGGCAGGCAGCTTCTTTCCAGGCTCTACGGTGGGCCTGGCTCACCTTTCGGCTCTGCTACGCCCCATCCAGGCCGGAGCGATCGTCTAGGCCCATCTGGTCCCCTTACTCCTTGTTTATGTTATTTCTTACTTTTTCTCTTTTTTTTAAAAGATCTCATTCATTTCCTTATTTAGAGAGAGAGAGAAAGAGAGTAGAGGGAGGAGGAGAGACTCTCAAGCAGACTTCCTGCTGGGCGCAGAGCCCCATGCAAGCCTCGACGACCTCACAACCCTGAGGCCATGACCTGAGCTGAAATCAAGAGCCGGATGCTTAACCGACTGAGCCGCCCATTGCTCTTTGTTTATAAACACATTTTTTTGTATATTTTTTATTAGAGTTTGATTTGCCAACATCTAGTATAACGCCCAGGGCTCATCCCATCAAGCGCCCCCCTCAGTGCCCGTCACCCAGTAAAAGGCATTTAGTGGTTTCCACCGCCCTTCAGGAAAGCTCGTGATGCTTGGCATGAGATAAACGTGCTCCTTCTGTGATGCCTGCTTTGCTCACACGCTCAGTCTCAAATCTGGAGCCCCTCACTGCAGGGGTGCTGGGCAGGGGTCCTGCTCCTTGTCGTGCCGGGGGTATCGCAGACGGCGCCATTTCCCGCTTGACTGCCCTTTCCCGCCCTCACTCCCCTGGGGAGCCCTCTAAGCCCCGATGCAGATGTCACATTCTCCACCAGGACCTTAGCCCGCTCCCTGCCCCCTGCACTCCGAGTTAGCCTCGTGCCTGCACCCCCCATTCTCAACTCCGCGACATGCCTGCCCACCAGCTCTGTGCTCCCCGACCTAAGCGCCACGTGTTCTTTGCTTGTATTTCAAAAATACTTCCTCGCCCCGGGATGGAATACAGTGCCTGGCACACGCAGCCCGCTCGGTGGACGCCGAACGAGAAACTTTATCTAGCTTGGGAACCAGGAGAATGGCAAATGCTGCAAGGGTGACAAATAATCATAATTACTCGCATTTGCATGCCACTAATAACAGTAGTTACGGAGCATTTATTATATGCAAGGCACCGTTAAGTGCCTTAAATTCATTCTCTCATTCAACAGGCACCGTGAGCTCCCCTCTTGTACTATCTCATTTAATCTTTACAACAACCGCGGTGGGTGAGAGGAGAACAGGCATTAGCTCTGCATTTCAGAGGAAAAACAAAATCAGAGACAAAAACCCCAAAAAACAAGGAAGATGGCCAAGCATCCAAAGATAACGGGAGAGCCAGGGCTGTAGCCTAGTTTCTGCAACCTCTCTCCCACTGACATGAGTTCGCTCTGCCTTATTAATACCCTGCCACCTCTTCCTGACAGAGGCAGGTCCCGGGAGACGAAGCCAAGCACAGAAATGTGCTTTGCCTGCAGACCCCGGCTGTAAAAGCAATCACGGCCCCTCCTCTCCCGCCTCCAGTTCCTAATCAATTATGGAGGAAATGACAATGAAGAGAGAGGAGAGGGAGACTCAGGAGTGACTGCAGTTCATTGGAAAGCGACCGGAGGCTTTGTTTCTGCAGCCACGGTGCCCGGCCAGGGGCACCGGGGCACACAGACGGAGGGCTCGGTGGGTGACATGGAGACAAAGGAAAAATGACAAACCAAGTGAATTAGTGAAGGTGAAATAAACGGTGCTCAGCAACAGATGGGGCTGATGCTGGCTAATTTTCTGCTGTCACCTCCCCGCAGGTAATAGATAATCCCCGCGGCGGCTGGCGCTCCCGGAGCAGGCAGACAGGGAGCCTCGGCCTCCTTCCTGTGTGGAAGCCGTGTCCCCCATCCCTTAACCTGTCTCGATGATAAAAATCTTAAGAGCCAAACTTTTTGCAAGACTTATAGTGGCGATTTAACTCAGTCCCCGCTAAGGTTGCTATCTGTCAGCCTGTCACGGTGACAGGCAGATTTGTAAATGCTCTGGCTCTGGTGTCAGGTTGAAGGTGACATTTTTCAGCTGGAGATTTCTCCCCCCGCCCCCCACACCATCCCTCACGGAAACAGAACATCTTGGAATTAGGAAAACAACCCCCTGAAAAAGCACCCCCCACCCCCGCCCCCGCCACCGCCTCCAGCATCACCCTGGCCGGGCCTTTGCCCCTCGGGCCCTGAGGCTGTAGCCCGCTTCCCGGGTGCCCGTGTGCCCTGACCCTGCACCCTCACAACACACGGTTCCCCGTAAGGCCGCGCCCCAGCCCCATGGCCTCGCCCTCCTCCGGGCCCACCCGACGGTGCCGCCCAGCGATCTGTCCCTGTGGATGCAAACACTTAACCTACATTAATTAACCACAATATAAAATCCCAGAATCTCAACTAAACTCATGCTCTTTCTAGGCTGAAGCGTCCACAGCTAACCCCGAATGCTCAGCGACGGGCTTCCCTCCGACTTCGTCCTGGAATCACTAAGCCTTGATCGACTTTCTGTTTTAGCCCCTCTTTCTTTTCTAGGGTTTTGTTCTCGGTGTATTGGCCCCGGAGGAGCGGCGCTGACGGGGGGCCACTTGGTCTCTTTGCTTCCGGCCCTGTTCTCTGGATGGGCCCTCCCCTACGACGCCTGCGAAGCTGGCTCGGCTCCGACGCCACATCCCAAGCTCAGCTGAGAGTTCGATTTGTGCCCCCCTCTAGGCCCAGATGCCAAAGTGGAGATTCTCGATCTTTCTTTCTCTCTCTCTTGGTTTCTTTAAAGAGAAACTAGCCGGGACGTCTGGGAGACTCAGGGGTTGAGTGCCTGCCTTTGGCCCAGAGCATGACCCCGGGGTCCTGGAATCAAGTCCTGCATCGGAGTCCCCACAGGGAGCCTGCTTCTCCCGCTGCCTGTGTCTCTGCCTCTCTCTCTGGGTCTCTCATGAATAAATAAATAAAATCTTAAACAAAAATAAAGAGGAACAAAAAAAATTAAAACAAAAAAATTAAGAGGAACCAGTCTTGTGCTTTCCCAGAGGTCTGTGTGGGGCAGGGGCCAGCACGGAGACGGCGCCTCTCACAGCCAGCCTCTTGGCGGGGGGTCCCCAGGACAGGGTCTCAAGGGCCAACAAGGAAGGAGGAGAGACCCAGGAGATGCAGAGCTGCGGACGGTGGGACTTCCCACCCCTCCTTTCTTCCCTTCCCTCCCCGATCTCGTTGTTTGCTCAGGGCTGTGAGGCTTTGCTCACAGATCCCACACGCCACCCCCTGACCCGGCCTGGATTGTTCCAGATCCTCGTTCCTTCCTGACCTGAGGAGAGGACATCCCCGTGCTACCATCAGGCTCAGGGCTGGAATTAGGAGACTTGCCCAAGGACCTTTATCTTCCCCATCTTCGTTTAAAAAGAAAAGTTCATGTGGATACCTTTGTACAATCGCTGCATGGGCGTGTGTGTGTGTGTGTGTGTGTGTGTGTGATGAGCAAGGTAGCTTAGAAAAGCTGCTTACCCACAGTGGAAGCTTGGTGGATGTTGGCGGCCCAGCCCCAGCCCTCCTGGCCCCAGCTCTCCCCTCCCCACCCCTCCCCTCCCCACTCTTTCCCTCCCCATCACTCCCATCCCTACCCCTCCAGGCCCCATCCCTCCCCACCCCAACCCTCCCATCACCACCCCTCCAGGTCTCACCCCTCCAGGCCCCACCTCTCCTGGCCCCATCCCTCCCCTCCCCAGCCCTCTGCCTGCTGGCTCTGGCCTCATCTCTGCCAGGTAAACTCCAGAACAGCTCATGGAGCTCCACCTAGTGGCGCCGGGCGAGCGCTCTGCCAAGCTGTTGGCGCCCCTGGGACTCCGTCTGAGCAAATGCCTGAGCCTCTGGGGGTTCAGGGCTTTACACCGCCCCCCTCCCCCGGCCCCAGGGGCTTATCATAAGGGGAGAGGAGAAAGAGAAGACGGCAAGAGGCGGGGAAAGACGTCCAGAGGACGGAAAGTAGATGGAGGCCCACAGGAGGCAGGTGCCCACACATGTCTCTGCAGAGGCCAGGAGGACGGAGACACACCGGCCGGCTGGGCCAGGCCACACCTGCGTTCCATGGGAAGCCACCGTGCAGCCCGAGAGGAGGCCACAGGAGATGCCGAGCTTCCCCCACGGTGCCCCCGACAGGTGCGGGTGGCTTGACCCGGAGGCAGTGAGAGCTTCCCATGCATGGGCTGGCGCAGCCAGCGAGGCACCGTGGCCTCTCGCCCCAGGCCACTTGGCAGAGGGGCTGCCTCTGTGCCCTCGGGTGTGCACTGAGCTCCACACAGGTGAGAGGTGAAGGAAAGCCGCCCCGTGGCTTGGGAAGGGCAGGAGGCCGCGCTGGGTGAGGCCGGGGGTGCTCAGGGGCGCTGCCCCAACCAGCAAGGTGGCGGGTCCACAGACCCTCCCAAGGAGCCAGATGATGGTGAGAGGAGAGACGGAGAGCTCCGGGAGGCAGTGAGGACAGGACGGGTGCAGCCTTGCCTCTGCCCTCACCCCTCAGCTCCGCTCCAGACTTGCACCACCTCCAAGAAAGCCCAAGCCTCCCCCCTCTTAGGGAGCAGCTCCGGGGACCCCCCCGACCTCTCCAGGGGGAAGTCTGGGTATTCCTTCCATTAAAAGCCATCGTCTCCCTGGCTGAGTTCCCTCAAAGGCAGATTCCATGTCCCTTGTGCCCCTCGTGTTAAACTTTCTAGAAAGAACCATCTTACTGCTTCCCTCCACACCCCCCTTGGTAGGTACTTGACGTGCTTTCCTCCCTCTCCTTCCCGCATCCCCTCCCAACCTTGGCCGCACCCCAGGACGGGCCAGGGGGGCAGGATGGGAACATGGCCAGTCCCTCTGGCTCTTGCCAAAGGAGAGGAGTGGCCCATTAGCCCAGATGACTGCATGTGTGGGGACAAGGGAGTCCTCGTTAGCCTGTGGTGGGAGTGCAGGTCTCCTCAGGGCCTGGTCGGGCGGCGGGAGACCCCTGCTATCCACCGGTCTGTGAGCACGCAGGAGGCAGCCAGCAGCTCCCCTGTCCCCTTGCCTCTGCAGCTGGCTCTCTTGCATCCCACAGAGGCTCTGGGCACCCAGCAGGTGGCTTGACACCTGAACCGGTGGAGCCCAGAAACTCAGAGGATCTCACGGCCACGAAGGACCCACTGCCGGTGATGCCGGGTCTGCCCCCAAGCTTCCCTCCCCTCCGTTTTTAAGCGTCATCCTCATCCAACTCCTTGGGCCAGGTGGACCTCTCCTGGGAGAGGAGCTCCTCAGCATGGTACGTGTTATTTTTGCTTTTCTGTGTGATTGATTTTTTCATTGGTGGAAGGGGACAGTCATTGCCACCCCTATTAGACAGTTCATTAATTGCCTGTATTTTTTTAATTTTGCATTCAGCTTGTAAAATATATTTTTTTCCAGAGTTTCTGGCCTTGGGGCTCCAGCCTGGGCTCCAGCCCTGCCCATCCCCTTGGAAACTGGGGTGCAGGCTCTACCTCCCGCTGCGTTCCTCTGGGAGAATGCCTACTCCTCCTTCTCCAGGATTTGGGCGGTTTTGCTCGTCTTCCGGATGAAATGCTTGTGAATATGTGAACTGGACCGGGGTGTGTGGGGAAGGCCTCACTAATCCGGGAAGCAGGCCTCTCCTTGCCAGCCCCAGGAGCCCTTATGCTCAGGTCTACGAACCGATGGGCTCAGGAACAGATGCCAGCGAGCGGAGAGAGGCCTCGAGTGCTGAGTGTGGAGAGGGCTCCCCTCCGTGGATTTCCACAGCGCGAACCCCAGCTCACCAGACCCTGGGTTGATGTAGTGTTGAATTTCATCTTGTGCAAACCAGGGAGTCAACCTTGTCCATGCAGATACCTCTGTCCTGGGTCATGCACACACCACCAATAATAATTGGTATTTGCTATTAAAGCAAAAAAAAAAAAATTCCTTTTCACTGCTCTGTGTTTCTGGAGGGCTGGCCGGTGGTGGCAGCGGGCGGGGCGGGCGGGGGCACATGCCTGCCACCCAAGGGAAGGGAAGATGCAAGTGTAAGTCCCCAGCCCTCTGGGGGAGGGGGCGCTGGGGAGCAGGGGAGGGAGACTGGACAGAGCAAACCCAGACTTCCTGCCACCCTCCTGGCCTCCCTGCTGCTGCTCTGCGCCCGTCTGCATTTCTACTTCAGGTACCTTTCCTCACCGAAACACTGGGAAGCAACAGGATGCGGTATTTTTATATTTGTGAATGCACTGAGGACGCATGAGAGCCGCGGTGTCTTTCCAGGAAGCATCTTTCCAGCCGCTGGCCTCGCTGGGAGAGTCTAGTGGCTTCTGCTGATGCAACAGCCCAGCCTACTGGCTGAGACCTGGCTCTGCCCGAAGGAGATGTGTGACCAGTAACATCTCTGGGCCCTAGTCTCCTCGTCTGCGAAGTGGGGTTGATAATGACACCCACTTCCTAGGGTAGGTGTGAAGACAGGAATTAAGTGAGGAGTGTAAGTAGAATTTCTGGCACACCAACCACAAAGAGCCAGGACCTAGTAGCTATGCTTAGGCAGTTATCTGTGTTATCTTTTGTGATAGGAAAGAGGCCAAGAGCACAGCGTGCTGCTAAGGTAATCATTTCCCTATTTCCCCACCTCCTCTCTGGTTTGTAGGAAGCGGTCGGGGCCGGAGAAAGGCGGGCTGGCTGACTCACGGAATTCCGGGCAAGTGTCCTGGAATGACAGCAACATGGGATCTAAAGGAGAGGAAATGTTTTCTGAATCGGGCTTCTCAAAATGCAAGCGGGCGAGCCCACCAACCTGGGCCAACCTGCAGCCTGGAGGAAGGCAGAGGAGAAAAGGGGAGCCGGGGCCTCCCTTTGTGAGGCCTCCGGTCCCTTCCCCGCTGGGGCCTGGCCCAACCCCATCCCTCCCAGGACGGTATCACCATCACCGCCACACCGACCCCTCCTCCTGGACCTGGACTCCACCGGAAAGAACCCGAAAGTTCAGGGGAACCAGGCTAACGGCCACCTTTGCAGGGAAACTGACTTCCACAAGGTAAATCTCCTAAGTCTGGCCTAGAGATGGAGCTAGCCTTTGAATTAAGGCCCAGAAAGTTGAAGAAAAGAGTTATTGCCCTGGGCTGAGACTGGAAGGGGCATAAATCCACGCCCACCTGCTCCTTCACCTGCGCCTTCTCCTGTGGCCGCCAGCCCACCCTGGGCCATCCGGTCGGAGTTACTGGGTATCTGAGGGCTCTGGCTCAGGGGGAGACTGAGGCAGCGCCAGGACAGCCCCCCTGCCCTCTGTATTCCTGTCCACCCCTTCCCGGCTCTCCCTCACACCTGAACGCAGAGCCCCAGGATGTGGCAGAGGAGAAAGGTGTCACCCTCCCAAGAAGAGGGGTGGGGAGGCCACCTGCAGTGTTCCTTCTTCCTTCCTGGGGCCCAGGGGTCGCCAGGGATTTGCCTTAACAAGTGTCCGATGTATGCGCCCGCGTTTGCTGTTACAGACAGGCACCCTCACATAAAATCAAAACTAAACACATTAAAAAAAAAAAAAACTGAATAAGATGCGCCTTTCAGTGTTCCTGAGTGGCCTGGACATCCCAACGGAAGATATACTGGGGTTCACAGGCCTTTGAGGGAGGGCGAGACCGCCCCGGAGGAGTCTGTGACACAGATGGCCATATTTTCTGATCCCAAATGGTGTCGTGCTGCCTGACGGCAGGACCGTCAATCCAGTTGTCATGTGCAGGGGTAGTGGGATCTTCAGCCCCACACCTGCCCCAGACACACCAGCATCACGCCCAGCTCAGCATGCATGGCACACACACCTGCTACCTCCAGATATGGCCCCCCCCCCCGGGGAGCAGTCGCCTTGCGGTCCCCCGTAAGAGAGCCCCTGGGGGTGCAGGGGGTGGGCGAGGGTGGGGGCTCCGCGCTTCTCCTACCCACTTTATACCGTGTGGACCCCCAAGAGAAGCAGATAGACCGGAGGAGCCAGAGACTGTTGCTGCTGCTGGGGTTTTGCAGCTGGACTCACAGACCCCTCCTAAAAGAAATGATACGTTCGATCATATTTTGATGTGGTTCCAAAGCATTTTTCATGGGCTTTTAAAATCATCATTAAGGAGCAGGTTCTGATTTACATCATGGGCGCTGCTCAGCCTCCTTCCAACCCCGGTCTGGTGGGCTTCGCACAGCCTTTCAGGAAGCCCAAGGAGGCGCGGAGAGGAGAGCGGAGGGGCAGGTGGCCTCCCTGCAGGAGGGCCCAGGTTGGGGAGCCCCGCGCACAGGCAGCCGGGCTCAGGGCGCAGGGGTGCGGCAGGGCCCTCCCGTGGCCGACCCCCCGCTGCACGCCCGCCCCAAGGGGCCTATGAGCCGCAAGGTCAGCGCAGTAATAACCCTGGGGAGGAAGGCTGCCCCACCCAGCGCTCCAGAGGCCTGCCCGGCAAATGAGGCGGCTTTTACAAACACGCGCTCCACCGCCTGGGGTGCGGTGGGGCTGGGAGCCTCCGGGATGCCCAGCAGAGGCCGGGCCAGGGCAGCGCACCCTGCGGCCCAGCCCCGGAGGCCCTGCACCCCGACGCCCGAGGGCAGGGCACCCTGTGGCCCAGCCCGGGAGGCCCTGCACCCCAAGGCCCGAGGGCAGCGCACCCTGCGGCCCAGCCCGGGAGGCCCTGCACCCCGCGCCCCGAGGGCAGCGCACCCTGCGGCCCAGCCCGGGAGGCCCTGCACCCCGAGCCCCGAGGACAGCGCACCCTGCGGCCCAGCCCCGGAGGCCCCGCGCCCCTCCACCCCGAGGCCCGCGCCGCCCGCGCCCAGCTCGCCTTGCGGCCCAGCCCGCGCCCCCTCCGCCCCGGAGGCCCCCGGCCCGCCCCCTGATGCGCGCCCGCAGCGTGGTTCCCAGGCAGCCCCGCCGCCCCGCCCGCGCGCACTGTCACCCAGGCGCGGAGGAGGCCTGTGCCGCGACGTCCCCAGCCCGACGGCAGCAGGCGGAGGGTCCGAGGGTCTGGGAACACAGAGCCCCGCCTCCCTTCACCCGGAGGGTCACCCCGAGGGGCACCGAGTCCGCGCCCAGAGGCCCCTCCTGCAAGCAGGGCGGCGGGAGGGCCCGGGAGGCCGCCGGTCTCCGCCTCCCGCACCCGCACCTTCGCCCTATGATCCCCGTGTTCACACGTGGTCCCACACTCGGGGCTTGGGGCTCTCTCCCGGAGCCGGGGTCGCCTGAAGTGTCGCTTCGCCAGCAGGGGAGGTGGCACAGGAGGCGGGGCACGTGGAGCCGGAGCCGCGGCGGGCCCAGGGCGCTGGCCTGCCAACACGGGGTGTCCCGGGTCAGGGCCCCAGCTCGGATGCCCCCCTAACCCCCGCAGCCCTCCCCCCAACCCCTGTGTTCGCCCCCCTTCCCTCCCCCGCAGCTCGGATGCCCCCCTAATCCCCACAGGCCTCCCCCAACCCCAACCCTCCACAGCCCGGATGCCCCTTAACCCCCCACAGCCCTCCCCCTTTATCTGTGCACCCCCCTCCCCCCCCAAACCCTTCCCCCCCCAGGGCAGCAGCTCCACTCAGGTGTCCCTGGCAGGTCAGGCCCGGGTATAATTGTTTCTAATTAGCATTTCCCAGGGATGGAGCCCCCCAGCCCCCAGCCTACAGCTAAGTGCTTCTCATAAGAGGACAGAAATTATTTTCTGCCTCTGAGAACATCAAAGGAAATCACAGGAAATTAGTTCCTTCTCATCCCTGACTCTTAGCCAGCCTCTGCGCCGTCTTTGGGGCCGAGCCACTAAAGGTGGAGAGAGAGGCCTGTGGGTCCCACAACCCGGAGCTGGCCCTGCCCGGGCTCCCACTGCCCCTGTGAGCTCCTTCCCTCTCCCTGCAGTAACTGAAGCCCAGGGCTCAGGCCTAGTCTCACGGCTTTGGGGCAGGGGCACCTGGATGGCTCAGTGGTTGAGCATCTGCCTTTGGCTCAGGGTGTGACCCCAGGGTCCTGGGATCAAGTCCCACATCGGGCTCCCCACAGGGAGCCTGCTTCTCCCTTTGCCTATGTCTCTGCCTCACTCTGTGTGTCTCTCATGAATAAAGAAAATCTTCAAAAAAAAAAAAAAGAATAAATACACACTCTAGGGCAGACGTGAACGATGTCCCTGCTCATATGGAACTTCCATCGGGTGGGGGGCGGTAACACAACATATGTAGTATATCACGTGTTAGAAATGGGCCCAGGAAAATGGTAAGCCAAGGTGAAGAGCTAGCCTAGTGTGGGCGTAACTCGGCTATGCAGGGTGATTGGGAGGCATTTGCTGAGACACCTGAAAGAGATAAGGAAAGGGTTCACTTGATATATGAGGTGGAGCATTGCAAAGGGAAGAATAGCAAGTGCCAATGTCCTGAGGCCAGGGGGTGCTTGGTATGTGAGAGGAACAGCTAGGACACAAATTCAGTTGCTTGGAATGAGTGGAGGGAGTTGAGAAATGAGATAGAGATGTACCAACTGCCAACAAATATTATGGCCTGGCTGGTCCTGGGAAATCCAGGAGCTACAGGCTGCCGGCCCAGGTACCCATTCAGTCCCCAGCTGTCTCTTATAGATGCTTCCTGGGGCTCCAGTCTGGGCCTGAGTACTCCCAGGAAGAGAGCACGCGAAGGCCTGAGATCGGCTGGGCCTGGGCCGTCTTAGCCCTGCCCAGGCTGGGGTGGGGGGTGGTCTTGTCAGGTTATGCAGATGTCGAGCTTCTGCTTCCTCAGCTCTGAAACAGCCACTATAAATCCTTCCTCAAGGCGCTGTTATAAAAATCAAATGAGGCACCTACAGGAGGCCCCAGAGGAAAGCCTGCATCTTACCTTACAGCTTCTAGAAAGCTCTCTCTTGGGCTGCACTCCCTGCCTAGATGGTCCTGCCCCGGAGCACACACAGCAGACCCTCCCTCTGGTCTCAGCCAGAGACCTGCACACATCAGCTTTCCTGCTGGGCCTCACAGGGAGCTCAGTGCCCCCCAAAGCTCCCTCTGGAGCCCCCCACAGCCCAGGCCCCTGCCCCCCGTCCACCCCAACATCTCGTTTCTGTCCGATGGCTGGGGACGCTCACTGAGTCCCGGCCATCGCTCGGGCTGGGCTTCAAAGCACCGCGTCCAGGTGCCTCCTTGGTCTCTGGGATCACGGGATGTGGGCACACACAGGCTCCTGAGAGAGAAGGGCCGAGAGGCACGAGGCAGGTGCCGGGGAAGAGCCCCAACCTGAGCAAGGCCCAGTTGTCCGTCCTCAGGCCCGAGGCCGAGCAGACAGCAGCATGCAGAGAGCCCGTGCACCTGCCCGAGGACGGGAGACTGGTCTGGACGGTGCCCTGCGAGCAGAGGCCATGCCCTTGGTGCCCTGGAAGTCGTGGCCCAGGCTGCTGGGGGCGAGGTAAGGGCGCACTTCCAGGTACTCCGAGGCTGCGGGGACCAGTTCCCCTGGGCAGCAAACCCTGGGCTGCATCTGCCCCGACGGAGCGGGGAGCACCGCCTTCCTGTCGTTTCTAAGCGTAAGTGGGGCTGGCCTATCGTCCTGTGATCCCGGGGTTGTCACCGGTCACCCAGCCGGAGCGACCCTCTCTGGGCCGTTCTGGAAAGGTTGGTGTGGCCAGAGATGGCCGCTGTCGTCACGCCATGCATGTGGCCCACTGCCCATCACCTGTGCCTCTTCCTGGGCTGGGCCCCGAGGTCAGCGCGCCCCCCACCCCCCGCCGGGCCCGAGGAGGAGAGCCCAGTTCACGGCTGGCCAGCACGCAGGACGGCCGGGCCAGGTTCCCGCGGGCACCGTGTCGCGCAGGCTGCAGGCCGCAGGGGTGTCGTCAGAACCCGGGTCTGTGGGACTCCGAGGGCGGACGGAATCTGGTCGCTTGGTCCAGTTACGGGGACCTGCCTTCACCTGGCCTGCCCTTTGTCGGTGACCGTCTAGCCTCCCCAGGCCCCAGGGAATCCTTTCCTCCCAGCAACACGGTGCCAGGATGGGGTCGATCCAGGGGAAGGCTGGCCCGGGAACCATCCTTTCTTCCGACAGCAGAGATTCCAGATGTTTCTGCCCCCAGGACCGTCCCCTGATGCACCCGGCCCCCTTCTCCGTGGCTGTCTCTCTGCGGCCCCCCAGAGTGTGAGCACCATCTGCCTTGGGATCTGCCCACCTCCCCAAGGAGCCGGGCTGTGGCCCCCAAAGGGACAGTGGCTTATTTCCTGAGCCCCAGACTGGTCGGCAAAGTGAACCTCTGACACAGCGAGCATGTTTCTGCAGCGCGGCCGGAGGGCTGAGCACCTGAGCACACGCACCCCGACGCCACCGGCACCCCACACGCTCGCACCCCTGGTCTCCACTCCTCGGCATTTACCTCCTCAGACTTCTGGAGCCCAAGCGGCTTCTCGCGGCTTCCCCGGGGGGCGGGGGGGATCCGTCCACTGGGGCTGGAGGGCAGGGGTCACAGTGCCCCGTCCCTCAGCTCCCCGCACTGCAGGCTCACCTGACGGCACACAGCGCTCTGGGCGACGAAGAGGGAGCCGAGGTCAGGGAGCCGTGCGGCTCCTGCAGACACCTTAGCATCTCCTTTTGATTAGGAGAGAGGCCAGCAGACCTGGGTGGGCTTAGCAGGTAGGAAGGGAAGTTGTACTTTGCGAGCGCAAGTTCGGTTATAATGAGGTGTGAGAGCTGAGCAGATGAGTGTAGGAGTTATTTACACTAGCAGAATTTCTAGAAAGCTCTGTGAACCTGTGTTCCTGTGTGTGTGCTTGCAAGGGGGGGAGAGAACGAGAGCGCAGGGAAGCTGGGGTTGGGGCGTCCACGTCTCCTGCGTGAAGTGCATTCCACCCTGCGGGCCGGCTGGCTGGCAGGTAAAGGGCAGACGCTTCCTGCACGGTCAGCGTACGTGCTGGGCTGCCCCTTTCTTGGGCTGCCAGGAGCCCGGAAGTGTCCAAACCCCAAAGAGGAAAAGAGTGAAGAGCCAGGAAACGCTTCTGCGGGGAGAGCCGGCCAGTGGCGCAGACCGCTGTCAGAAAGGGAATGCAGTCGGCTGCCTTACTTTTGTAGATACCAACAGCGCTTCGGAGCAGAGGTGAGTCAGAGTGGAGCAGAAGCCAGACCAGGATCTCCTGAGTCGGGGCATCAAGAGGAAGTGGGCAGCAGCACCTCCCTCCCGCAGCCTGGGGGGGCCTAGGGCCTGCAGCACCTCCCTGCTGTAGCCTGGAGGGTCCTAGAGCCTGCAGCACCTCCCTCCTGCAGCCTGGGGAGCCTAAGGCCCCCAGCACCTCCCTCTTGCGGCCTGGGGAGGGAGCTAGGGCCCGCAGCACCTCCCTCCTCCTGTCTGGAGGGACCAAGGGCCCACAGCACCTTCCTCCCGCAGCCTGGGTGGGGGGGGGTCTAGGGCCCACAGCACCTCCCTCCTGCGGCCTAGGAGGCCTAAGGCCCCTGGCACCTTGCTCCTGCAACCTGGGGGGGGGTGGCCTAGAGCCTGCAGCACCTCCCTCCCGCAGCCTGGGGGTGGGGGCTAGGGCCCACAGCACCTCCCACAGCACCTTCCTCCTATGGCCTGGGAGGCCTAAGGCCCCTGGCACCTTGCTCCTGCAACGTGGGGGGGGGTGGCCTAGAGCCCACAGCACCTCCCTCCTGCAGCCTGGGGGACCTAGGGCCCCTGGCACCTGGCTCCTGCAACCTAGGGGGGGCCTAGGGCCGGCAGCACCTCCGTCCCCTGGCCTAGCCCGGCTAAGGACCTGCAGGCTCGGCAGCAGCCACCAGGCGGCACAGTCTGAGCACAGCAGGCACAGCCGTTCTCTTGCTCTCTTCTGATCCATGTTCCCACTGCCTGGAGTCGGGAGGGGGAGCCTGAGAGGGGGAGCCTGGGAGGGGGAGCCTGCTGCCCCTGCAGGCAAGAAAGCAAGAGCACCCATGGAAGGAGGAGCTGCCGGGTGGTCCTCCCCGGGCTCGCGACTGCCCTGACCAGTGGGGCTCGAGGTCCCTGAGCAGCCACAGCTATCCCACGCGTGTAGACCCTCGGCGGGGTCCTCACAGTTACTCTGAGGCAGGTATCACCCCATTTCCAGGTGCGACAGTGGAGGCTGCTCAGGGGTACAGCAGAGCAACAGGAATGCCTCCCCCCCCTCAGTCACTGCTGGGTAAAGATTTGCCCTCAGGAGCCTGCTGCAGGCAGCAGTTCAGCCCCCTGTCCCTCGTGGCTGGAAGAGGTCTCAGCAGCGCTGAGCATCACCCCCACCCCCGGGAGGCCAAGCGAGAGGGCCCCAGGATGTGCAGGTTCTGGCTCCAGGGCTGGGGTCGGCGCCCCAATGGTCTCCTTCCAGGTATGTCACCTGCGATGGGAGACTCAGGCGAGCTCAACCTGCTTGTCGTGCACCTTGACTCCGTGGTATCGTGTGCAAGAGGGAAGACACGGACACACACGCACCCACATCCACGCAACCATTCACATTATGCTCACTTCCCCATAATAGCCCAAGCCTGGATCTCCCCCGATTCCCTCCAGAGACATCGGGAATGCCAGGCTCGTGGCCAGGGAGAGGGAGGGCCGGGCACCGCAGTGGCCCCGACAGGGGCGTAAATAGCACAGAGGGATGGAGGGTCAGGCTCTCTCGCAGCGTCTCCGTCTGGGGCCACGTCACGCCGTCACCCAGGGAGCTTCCCCCCACCTCGCCCAGGAGGGATTTACTGAAGCCCGATAAAATCTGCCAGTGGATGTTGTCGTAAAATATATAGGCCCCTCTGAGCTGCTTCACCCAGAGAGTCCTCAGCCAGTAGGCTCACCTTTCTGCGACTTTGTTAAAAGAGAGAGAGGACACTGGGTGTTATTCTATATGTTGGCAAATTGCACACCCATAAAAAATAAATTTAAAAAAATCAAAAAAAATAAAATCAAAGAGAGAGAGAGAGAGAGAAAGAGGAGCTAGTCACGCTCCAGGACTGGCCTCTGCGGTTCACCTGCCTGTCCCGCGTCCCTCCTGTCCCCCTGCCCAGCGGCTCTCAGCACCGCGCCTGCGTCCGGGTGCCCTGGGGCTCTGGTCCCACATCCCGCAGATTCCCGAGTCTCATCCCGGAGCTGTGAAGCCGGCCTGTCGGGGGCAGGACCCAGGATTTTGCATTCCCAAGAGAGGCTGCCAGTGATGGTGGTGATGCTGCTGTAAGGCTTTTACATTTCTTATGCAAAAGGGACCTCACGAGGGGAGACGAATCACCCCAGAAGCTGTCAGGAAGACATGGGAAAAGGGGGCTACGAGTAGCAGAGGGAATAGCAGACTCCGAGGTACGGGCGTCCGCCCCCGGAGGCTGAGCCCCAGCTCCCCGCCGCACAGGCCCGAGGCCCCACTGCTCATCAATCACGGCCTTCTGTCTTGGGGAGCCCAGACCTGGCTTCAGCACCCTTCCCAACCCACCACTCCAGAGAGCCGCCCCGACCACCTGGAACCAGGAAGCGGGATGTCAACCCTTCGCTGTATTGGATATAGACTTTGAACTCTGTTCTTGCGGGAACAGGCACCTCCCCGTGGCTCACCCTTACCCCTTCTCTCCTGCATACATCTGCTTCTGAGCATGAGGGGCCATCGGTACCCAAGAACGGATGAGGAGATGGAGAAAGAGCCCGGAAGGAATGTGTCCTAATGCAAGTGGGAGCGGACTGAGGAATGTGGTGAGTTTGGGGCAACAGCTTCATGGAGTCAACACAGTGCTCTCTAGGGATCCGGCCTCTAGTGGGTGCACAGAGCCCGTGGAGACGGTGGACAGGGAGGTGCCTCTTCTCCTTGGGCACTTTCTCCAACAATGGAATATTTCCTATTTTAAAAGCGATTATGTAACATGACAGCTGCAGTGACTATAATAAAAGGATGTCACAGGAAGCTGCGCTCCTGAAGACAGGGATGCATGTGGAGGTGCTGGGCACGGGGCCCTGGGAACAGGCTCGCTCCCCGTGGGTGCAGGCCCTGCCAGGGAGGCCCGTAGCCCTCCCGCTTCAAGGGAGGCTCAGGGGTCAGTAGTGGAAGGCACACAGAGCCAATAGCAATCCCCCAACCACCCAGATTGGGAAAGGAACAGGAATTTGAAGGGTTCTTGACAAAGAGATGGAGAGGAGGAAGGGAGCAAGGTCTTCGAAGAACTCTCACATGAAGAGACAACTGCACAGTAGAAGGTCTGGAAACCCCCAAACCACCGGCCGGGTCGTCCCCCCAAAAGCATGGCTCCAGGCTGGGGTGGGAAGGAGAGAGGGGAAGGGCGTCCATTTGGCCTTGCTTCCTCCGCCTGGGCCAGGTGCTCACAGGCTCAGACACCTTGTCCACAGGCCCACAGCGCCCTCCCGGCATCTGTGCTGAGCTGGAGCAGGAAATCGAGGTGACCACTGGGCATCTGCGTTCCCAAAGAAGGGGCACCATTAGGGAACTGAACCTGACCCTGAAGACTGCTGCTCCGCCCCCTCCAACGTGGGCGGTCTGCATTGCCCCATATCCCCAAGTTTAATGTGTGGAGATTCCCTCAACCTTGCGGGAGGGTGAGTCCTGTTGAAACCAGCCCAGGGACAACCGGTGAGCACCTTGCGGGGTCCACTGCGGAAAGATGCCCAGAGCCTCAGTCTTGGCGCGATACAGACACAGAGCCTCTGAGGTTTCTGTCTCCCCCAGAGCCCCGCAGGCTCCCAGGCAAGAGGAGGGAGAGGGGACGGGGACGCTCATCCAGGTGCCCCGGAGGCTGCACAGGTCCTGAATTCCTTGCGGAACTTTCCAGACTCACACCCTCACAAAGTCAGCAAATGGAGGAAACTCAGAAGGTCATTAAGGGACTTGGGGAACCAGAGCTCATTAGCATACATCTGCATATCAACGGGAACGGTGGTCCTGCTTAAAGAGTTGATACTTTCCAGATTCAGATAAAGCCCTTTGCTTTAGAGCAGGGCCTGCTGGCGAGCTCTGTGTCACCTGGCCCTAAGTCACCGTGCCGCCCACGCTGTATGGGAAGAGCGGTGGGGACGCAGTCGCCACACACACACACACACACACAGCAGTGCCACTGCAGGTGCTGCAAATTGGCTCCTCCATCCTGCCATCCTGCCATTTCCTACTTGTGCGACCTTGAATAACGGTATCTCTCTGCAACCCGGCATCTCAGCCGTGAGATCACACCTTTCGGGATTGGTAGGCGAATGTGTGCTCCTCGGGGCAAAGCCCTGGACCCCAGGTGGGCGCCCAGCAAGCTTGGCCATCATGAGTGCGAGGGCCTTGGAAGGGTGTGCTGAAGGGAGGTCCCAAGAAGAACCCCAGAAGCCACCTCCAAGTGCACACCCACAATCCCGCCTGGACCACCCGCTTCCAGGTTCCTCTCCAGCCTCTTATGGACATGCCAACGGTGCCACGCTACCTGCCCCCGGGCTGCCTCACCTGCACGTTAATAAAGAATCATAATAGAGCGCATGGGTCTGGCACGCCGCCCTAGTCTACGAGGCGCTTGTACCTACAGTGCGCCGCTTAATTATTACTGCCAAGCAAGCCCTCACTTCCGAGAGGACGGAGCCGAGGGTATCAGGGAGCGAGGCGGCTTGCTCACATGCCAATGGCCGGGCAGCCTTCAGACCCCGGGCGTCCGTCCCCCGGCACCTGCCACCTCTGACGTTCGTCAGGCTAGCCGGGCCGGCTGGGATCGGGGCTGTGACCTCCAGTTCACAGATGTCCTTCCATCCCACTGGTAACACTCATTAGATATCACGTGCCAGACACGGCCCAGTCAGCTGGTGATGCGAGCGGCGTTGAAAAGTGCCCGCACGGCCAGTCTGTCCGTCGTCTTCAAAACTGTCAGGCTAAGGCTCTGCGGTGGATGAGACGCCGTGAGGCCGCGTGACAGCCGGGAGGGCTCAGTGGCCTGGGTCAGCGGCTGGCGGAGAGCGTGAGGAAGGACATACGCCTCTCCATCCCTGGGGAAGCCTGAATGCAGATGCCGGTAACCCCGATCTGTGCGTCAGAGTCCCCCGCTTCCATCATCGCTGAGCTCACGTCAACGCCTTGTGCCAAGAGACGGCGCGGCAGACGCAGAGGGGAGCTGTGCAACGGGCTCTTCCCGTTACCGTTTGGAAGGTTTGAAATGAGGAGGGAAAGAGCACACCAGGCACATTTCTGGAGCAAGTGCACCTGCGGTGACGGGGTGGTGCCTGAAGGCCCCCCTTAAAAGTTCAGTTACGGAAGTCCAGGAAATACGGAATTTGTAAAGGTCCGCTGACGAAATCCTTCATCTTCTCTTTTCCCCTTTCCCCATCTGCATGAGCATGTGCACACGTATTCACACACACACACACACACACACACACACACACACACACACGCCTCCAGTGCCAGACAATCACCAAGGCAGCCTTTTACCTCTTTAGGCATCTCAGGCCTTTACACCTGTTTTATACTGAACTGATTTTTCCCGGATAATTTAGGCGCACTGCTCGGACTTGGCTTTGTGGGATCGCTGAGAAAACATCCCATTCCTTTCCCACCAAACGGCACTTAACGGACTTGCGTGCTCCACAAAGCCCCCCTCTATCGGTTCCTCTTCCTCGGGGTTCGCCCACTTTAAAGCTGACGTAGATCCTTGAGTCTGCTGACCGTCTTTTGTCAAAACTCAGATTCTCCAGAGGAGAAAACCAAGGTCCTCCTTTCAAAGTGGGCTAAGTGTGAGGGTGCCCTCGGACGGGGCGGTAACAACCAGCCCGGTCAAGGTCCTAGGATTCAAGTCAATGGACCACATGCCTGTCACTGAGCTTGCCCCCCTGCCCCCAGCCCCTGCACGGAATATCCAAGCGGTGAGAGATCCCTGCCGACATCTGGGCTGCACATCGCTGCTCTGCAGGTGCCCCCAGCCGAGGTGGGAGCACATCCTATCTTCTTCTTTTTTTAAAGATTTTTTTTATTTATTTATTCATGAGAGACACAGAGAGAGAGAGAGGCAGAGACACAGGCAGAGGGAGAAGCAGGCTCCCTGTAGGGAGCCCGACGTGGGACTTGATCCCAGGTCTCCAGGATCAGGCCCTGGGCTGAAGGCAGGTGCTAAACCGCTGAACCACCCAGGCTGCCCAACGTCCTGTCTTCTAAGGACAGATCCGCTCCCTTTCGGTGGGTGCTCAGACTTAGCACACTTGGTTTCGAATTTTGAGTCACCTCCCTACGGAAGGACGCCTAAAACCGCAGCGTCCGTGCTGGCCGCTGGTTCCGCCCACTGAACCAAGGCCCCAAATGGAATTCGAGCAGAGGCATGACTGGGGGTGGAGCGTTATTATGAGACATGCACAGGCTCCAAAGCCAGAGCTGGGTGTGAATCCTGTCTCGTCCAGGATTCAGGAGCCGTGAGAACTCAGAGGGAGCCACTCAGCGCCCCCGGGCCTCCGTGCTTTCACCTCTTAAAGCGACATGATACTATCCCCCGTCCGGGGCTACAATGGGAAGTAGGAGAGATAAGTCCCAAAGCCACACGGCCCTTAGTAGGCACTCAACATGCACTGAGTATTTATTCACGAGGCCACCTTTCCAGAAACGTCATAATGATGCATTTGGCAAAGGTCTGCTCCGCGGGTTAGGCTTTGTGAGACACAAATTAATTTTAATAATAACATCAGTGAAATCAAATCATAGTCAGTAATAAAAATTTTAAAGTGCGTTCGGAAAACAACCCTTGATACGTGTTGGGATGGAGCCAAGACAACCCGTCGACAAACTGTGGCCACCAGACGAGCTGCTCCGCAGTTTAATACACTTAATAAAACAGTGCAGCTTCCTGAAAGCGCCGTCTTGCTAAACAGAAATATCCCAAGGGTTTAAACAGAAAAGATAAATGAGTCTGTTAGCCTTAGACAAGAACTGAAGTGTGTAGGGCACCGGGGTATCCGGAGGTCCATCCAGGAGCAGGAGGTCGGTGGGTGAAAATTGAAATCTGCTCATATGGGTTAAAATTTTGAAGAAAAAAAAAAAACTCTTAATACGGCGGAGTTATGCAGAAAATTGTCCTCCCCCACCCCCCATTTACACGCTGGAGAGTTTTCCTTTCTAGCTGTAAGTGAGTGACCTATGTGAAGATTCAGTGGCAAGGGAAAATCTAAGACCAAATACCACTAACTGGGAGCCCCGCTTTTTTCTGGATCCCTGATTGGGAGCTCCCGTAACACGAGCCTCCCGTGGGTGCACCTTTTGGAGCTGGAGTGAGTTTAGTTGCAGCCCCAGGAGACCGTCTTCTCTGTCGTCCTATGGGGGACAGTAACCAGACAGGGAAGCCGGGCTCCGTAAGAACAGCGACCAGGGGCTCCTGACAGCGAATAGGAGCGAGCCCCTGGGTCCTGCGACACTGACAGCAGCTTCCTCTGGAGCCAGAGAAGGGCGGGAAGGAGGTAAGGGCTACGCTGAATGCGTGTAAATGCGAGGCCCAGCCCCTGCAGAGAGCTCCCCAGTGACTGGCACAGCCTGCCCTGCCGGGGCTCTGGGACTCCAGCCTTCCTCCCGAAGCTTGACGGATGGAACATCCCTGCTGGAAGGAACCAGAAGCATCGTCCAGTTCAAGCTCATCACTGCCAGGGGCTGAAACTGAGACCCACAAAGGATACGGGGCTGACGGGCCACAAGGACTAAATCCCTGAGCTCACGGGAGAGTGTTTCTCCTATAGGCTCTGTGCCTCTTCTCCTCTGGAGGGCCAGGCAGCCCGGGCACAGGCGACAGCGCCTCCGTAGAGGAGGGAGGCTTCTAGGGACGGCTCTCCTCTCCAGGGCTCCATGCACTTTGCACCTTCCGGGTTTAATTCAGGCAGGGCCCAAACTGGAGTGTCTGGGAGGCAGGAAATGGGCTGTGCCGTGTCCTCCTGGCCGCGCGAGGGCACCAGTGCCCCGTGCTGGGGACCCCTTTCCGTACTACGTGATCACCCATACAGCCTCTGTATATTTATTTTCAATAAGGTCAGGAGTATCAAGGTTGTAAAATAACATATTTTCACTTGTTTTCTTCCTACATCTCAGACGTAGCTTTCCTGAAGTCAATTATCTCCCCCAGTCGCCGTTCCCCCGCCCCCTTCCTCTGTGCTTGCCTCTCCACCCATCAGTCTGACACCAGCCCTTCCGGAGACAGGGGAGGCGGGAGGGGGCGGGGAGTAACAGGCAACTTTCTTCCTTCACCGCAGATGTGAAATCCCTCCTTCCCTGTTCTGGCATTTTTGTTTTAAAAGGCAGTTTGCAAACCTAAGGCCTCTGTTCTCCAGCCCCCTGGGCGAGAGCACAGCCAGGGCGCAGGGCTGGGATGCCGTGCATGGGAGGTTTGGGGCGAGGGCTGGGGGCTCCTGCAGCGCAGGCCCCTCCAGCATCATGGCTCCAGCACTGCTCTGGGGGAAGGACGGGAGAACATTCTGGAAAGGTCTCCATGGAGGAGAGAATTGGGGTGACAAGTGGGCACCCCCAAAGGGTACCATGTCAATATCTGGATCCTGCATTTAAATGGAGGTCTTTGTCCCCAGGATGGTGACTAGGATAACAAGAGGATAGGAAGGAAGAGCATGCATGTTCAGACATACACACGTGCACACACACATACACACGCACACACACGCACACATGCACATACACATATACACATGCACGCACACACATACATACACACATGCATACACACGCACACATGCACATGTATATACATACATTAATACACATGCACATGCACAATACACGCATACACATACACACATGCATATGCACACATATACACGCGCATACACACATGCACACACATACATGCATATACACATTTATGCACATGCACAATACACACATACACATGCACACACATGCATACATGCATATACATAGATGCACATATACACACACATATATACACATGCATACACACATGCACATGTACACATAAACACACATACACATACACATGCAGAAATGCACATACACACTCATACACACACATATATACACAGAAGAGAAGCCAGTTTTGCAGCTCCTGCAAAATGCAGGTCTGGAGCGTGGCAGGAGCTCCCCGGCTGCATCTGTTCCAGAGACCCACATGTTTCTCTCAGGGCTGCCACAGGCCACGGCCCTCCCTGGCCCCTGGCAGGAGTCCTAACAGGCCAGGAGAGATCCTGCGGGTCACCTACAAGCTGCACCGGCTCAGCTGGGAGCCTCACCAGCCCTGAGCGACCTCGGTCCCCAGCAGGCCACCGGCAGGATGGTGCAGTCACCTTCTCGTCTCATCACCGTCCTCACAGTTCACCCACAAAAATATCAGCTCACATACCCTCAGGCCCTCCCCAGCCCTCTCGCTGTCTACATGTATTTTTATGTGACTTTAGGCTCCCAACAAATAGCACAGCAGCTTCTTTCCCCAAAGCATGGTGACCGTCCTAAGGGAAGAGTTGACCCCAGGGCCTTCCCTCCGGGGGCCTGGCAGACGCGGCGGAGCCGGGGGGGGGGGGGGGGGGCACCACACGCCCATCAACCTGTAGTAAGCCCGCCCGATGGCCCAGCAGAACTGGAACCTATGCCAGCGCATGTCCCTCCCCAAGTTCGGGTGGTGAGCAGGGCCCTCTGACGGCAGCCTTCGCGGAGCCCCAGGAACAGGGATGGGCCTTGCAGGGCAAAGGGTTGGTCAGACGCCAAGGAGCAGAGACCCCAGCACCCCAGACCCAACAGCGACAGGCCTCGGTGGCGCTCGACGGGGCACAGAGGCAGCTGGGGGCCCAGGGCGGCCGCACGGTTGCCTCAGAGCCCAGGTGCTCAGCCCCAATCGGGCACGTGGCGTGTCCCATCCAGGAGTCTCGGGGTTTACAGTTGGTTCCAAAGGACTTGCCACGCGGTGTGTATGCTCTAGTCGGCCGCCACCTGCCACCCGCCACCCGCCTCCCGCCTCCCACTTCCTTACACCTGCACCCGCCTCCCGCCACTGCCTCCCACCACCTTCTTCCCGCCATCCGCCACCTGCCTCCTGCTTCCCTACACCCGCCACCTGCCTCCCACCACCCGCCACCCGCCACTGGCTCCCGCCACCCCCTTCCCTCCACCCGCCTCCCGCTTCCCTACACCTGCACCCGCCTCCAGCCACCACCTCCCACCACCCTCCTCCCTCCACCCGCCTCTCGCCTCCCACTTCCCTCTACCTGCCACCTGCCTCCCACCACTCGCCTCTCACTTCCCTACACCTGCGTCCCGCCTCCCACCACAAGCCTCACGTACACCCCCTGCCTGGCTCCCTCAGGCATGGGGACTCCCTCCCGGTGCTGTTCTAAGGGCTCCCCAGGGGAGGGCACGGATATGTGCCTGCAGGGCTGCAGGTGGTGAGGGAGGAGCTGGGGCTCCAGTGCTGGCAACACTCGGTCGTGCTCCTGCCCCTGCCCAGGGGCCCATCACCCAGGCCGCGTGGTGTCAGAAGCCTGGTCCACACTGACAGTTTGTTTAGAATGAGGGAGAGGTATTGGGGCGCCCATCATGCGGCCTCGCCATGTGCTGCAGGTGGAGGTGCGGCGGGGAGCAGCCCGGCCACGTGGTGCTCCCAGGAGGCCCAGGGCAGGGGGGCCTCTGCTCCCACCCCGCCACTGCGGCAACAAAGGGCACCGGATTCCGGACACCCCTCTTGGCCTCAACCTTCAAAGGGACCTCAGCTCCCAAACCAAAAACAGCATTGCCTCCACCAGGCTCCCGGGCCCCATTCTGGAGCCAGCTCAGGGGCCATGTGCCTCTCTGCCAGTGTTTGTTGCGCATTTGAGCAGCTATTGGTGATTGGCATGTGGGCAGCCCGGTGACCTGCAGCTTGGCAGCTTAACTTCTTACCCCTCTGAGTCAGGGTTGGTCTTCACAGGGCCCCGAGCCACTGGCCAGCTCTAAGTCACAGGTACCCCTGGCCCAGCGAGGGGCCAGGGGAGGGGGAGGGTCCCACTGGGTCTCATCCCACGGCTCCACCGGATGCAGAGTTAGCATTGATTCAGCCACGTTCTCTGCAAAGCCCAGAACTAATAAGGCAAATGCAAGCAGGAGCCATGAATTAATCCCCTTGAATATGCAGGTAATTTAGATGGAAGGAGACAGGTGCTGCTGGCCCTCCATAAATAAATTGTGCAGCGATGGGCAGGGGGTGGGGGTGAGAAGGGGAACTATATGGAGCCCCCGGGAGCAGAGGAGGTGGAACTGGCCTTCCAGGCTGATTATGGCTCAGCCCGAGGGGGATATGGATGGCTCCTTGACAGCCATAAAGTTCCTGAGTGCAGAGCATACCTGGAAAGGCAAGACGCCAAGAGCCACCTAGCATATTCTGGAGCCAAGCCCTCTGTGGAGGAATTCCTGGGGCTTTTATGTAGAGAGCAAGCAGGGGGAAGAGAAAGGGTGAGAAGAAGGTGATGAAGGGGAGGGAGCAAGAGGTGGGAGGGAGGGACCCTCAAGAGGAGGTGAGGGCGGGAGGTGCGCCTAATGGGGAGAGCTGGGAGGGAAGGAGCTAAGCACGGGCTGGCGTGCATGCACGAGGCCTCGGGGCCTTTGGCTTCTAGGACCTGGCTGGTCCACACCTCATACGCTCAGGGAGAGACTGAGGGGACCCACTGTCTCCACAGGACGCCTGTCCCCCTCCCAGTCCTCACAGTGAGTGGCTCAGTCTCATTCACCGACAGTTACATCCCCAGTGACTCAGGGACCCAACATCCCCGGGCAAAGCAATGGCCAAGTAGGGAACGCGGGCCGTGGCCCCAGGCAGCCCAGGTTAGACAGTGAAACCCCCCTGTCCCCGCAGGTGCATCCAGGCCGATCCACACGGCAGGATTCCCTTCTGTGTTGAGGCTAGCATCCCGATGCTTGTCTACACTCCACGTCTAGTTATCCACTCATCCATCCGTGGACACTTAGGTTGTTTCTACGTCTTAGCTCTTGTGCACAGAGCCACTATGAACGTTATGCTAAGTGAAAAAAGCCAGACACGGAAGGACAAACACTGCATGATCCCTTGTAAGCGGAATCTAAAATAGTTCAAACTCTTAGAAGGAGAAAGTGTGGGGGAAGGGGGATGGATGGGAACCGCTGGTCAAAGGTACTGAGTTCCAGTTACGCAAGATGAGTTCTGGAGACACGTGTACAGCGAGGTGTCGCCAGTGATGTCGTGTTGTATACTTGCCATCTGCCCAGAGGCTGGATTTTAGATGTTCTCACCACACACAAAGAAAGAAAATGGTAGCTAGGGGAGGTGATGGGTATGTTAATTGGCTTGATTCTGGGGATTATTTCACAGTGTATTCAAATTGTCACATTGTGCACCTTAAATACATATATAATTTTTATTTGTCAATTCTACCTCAGTAAAGCTTTAAGAATTTTGAAAAAGAAGGATCCCTGGGTGGCTCAACAGTTGAACAACTGCCTTTGGCTCAGGGCGTGACCCCGGGGTCCTGGGTTCGAGTCTAGCATCGGGCTCCCCGCAGGGAGCCTGCTTCTCCTTCTGCCTGTGTCTCTGCCTCTCTCTCTCTCTCTCTCTCTCTGTGTCTCATGAATAAATAAATAAAATCTTAAAAAAGAAAAGAAAAAAGAAAAAGAAAGTCAGCTCCCTGACCCCTTGGAGAAACAAGAGGCAAGTGGGGTTGGCCAGAGGCCGCCGTGGCCGGTGGTCCCCTCTCAAGTCCCCTCCCCTGGTCCCCCTGGCCAGGTGCTGTTTCCGCGGACCATGTGCATCCCTGTGTGGAGCTTCGGTTCCAGGTGGACAGTGGGTGAGCTGACACAGAAGGACCCCAAACCCAGCTCGGCCCTGTCCTCAAGCAGCCTTCCTACAGCATTCCCAAAATATGAACGAAACCAATATCAGAGAGTAACTAGTACAGGCATTTGTTCCTCAGCAGGAAAAAAAAAATGGCAGCCAGGTTATTTTTTTTTCCCCTATTTTTTTCCACATTTGGTTCATTTTGATGGAAACCCAAAGGCCCCATTTTGGCCCAAAGGGAAGAGGCTGTGACGGGGCTGGAGAGAGGAGCACTGTTGGGGTGCCTCCTGTGATCTTGGAATGATTGCTTAATAGGGAACTCGTTTTAATCGCCTACAAATGAGAAGTCAGAGACAATTAAAATTCATTCCCAATTAATCGTGTGTGTGTGCTTTATTTTTCCCCCTCTCCGCTTTCATTACCAAGAGTTGCCATTCGGATAACAAGAAAGCCTTAAAAACAAAAGCAGCCGGCAGCCTCCACTTCAATCAGCTGCCACCTGGAAGGAGGCTGCGTTTCGGCCTCTCTGGCTCCAGCGCCTCCCCCTGCAGCAAATGACCCCAGCCCTGCGTGGCCGCGGGAGAGCTGCGGTCTTTAGAAGTCGAGGAACCGCTAAGCCGTGAAGTCACGGACGAGTTTATCACCAGGATGCTGCCGAGGACTTTTTTTTTTATAGTTTTTAATTCCGGTTTATTTACTCTCCCGAGTCGTGGCCTCCGCAGCCACGTTTATCACTGATTCAGCCTTCTCCGCTTTAGTTCCCAGCAAGGTCCTCCACCCTCTCCCCACGTCCCTGCTGGGCTCTCCGAGCCTCCAGGCACCTTCCTCGCCCTCCCCCAGGAACTGTCGCCGAGGCCCAACAGCCTGGCAGCGCTGCAGCCGGGCGCTGGTCCATGCCATCCCCGAGCCCTTGGTAGGCCCCAAGCGTCTTCCATGCGTCGCCGTACTCACCCCCACAAACCATCCTCCCACCCAGATACCCCCACTATGCCCCGTCCTCCCACGAAGCCACAAGCTCAGCCTTTCAAACGTGCAGAGCCAGGATTTGAACCCAGCTGGTTCCGGAGCCACATTCCTAACCCTCCATCTCCTCCCTGGTTGTGACCTCTGACCCTCCTTTTGGGGTGCTGGAGCCCCTTGCGGAAACCAGGGCCCTGTGGTCTCCTGATGGAGGAGAACGGTCCTATTGAACGGTCCCCCTGGCAATGACTCGGGATGGACTGCTTCGAGTAACCAAGCTGGAGACCCAGCCGGGCTGCAGGTTGCTGATACCGGGGCAGGGGAATCGGTCCTGGAACAACACCCTGGGCACACAGCTGGCTTCCAGGAGAATCTGGAATGGCCCCTCGTGAAAACAGAGCCAGTTCCCGTTGCTCCCACAGCCAGAGAGTCTCCCGGGGGTTAGAGCCCTCACTGAGCCTTGACTTTATTATTATTATTGTTGTTTGAAATGCCTCATAATAACTGGGATAGATTTCTTAGGAAGCCAAATAATGGGATGCATTCCACCCTGGCTTTATAATTAATGTTTGCATCATTTATCTTTCATGGAAAGATTATTCTGACTAACGAGGTTCTGGGCCACTAATTCATTACACTGCCTTGTCACTTCCTGCTCCTTCTTATTACCCAGAAATAGACTCATTAGTCAGAGTTCAATGACAGGGAGAAATTGTGTTCGTTAATTTAATTCCCTCACTCATTTCGGGGCTCCATGTTTGTCCAAAATTGGGGACTAGAAGGGGAAAAATTTGTTGTCTTAAGTCTCCGCTTCTGCCTCATTATACCTTCCACCTTACTCCTGTTCAACAAGAAAGGGCGTGCAGAGCTCAGAACGGTGGCCACACAGCGCCCTTTCTTTGACTCTCAAGTTGTTGCGCCACCTGGGAATCCCTAGGGAGGCCGGGCATCCCCCAGAGTAAATGCCCTAGGAGATACGAGAACGGGAAGTGAGATGATGTAGTATCTATAGGTGGCCTCCGGCATTAGGGAGACACGAGTTCAAATCCTGCCTCTTCAAGCAAGAGCTGTGTGTCCTTACTTAAGATCCTTGATCTCTCTGGACTGTGCTTTCTCGTCCACAAAATAGGATTGCCAACAGCTACCTTTAGATATTACGAGGATCAAGCTCCGTGAAGCACCAGAGTGGTTTGCACAGTGTGCAATGACAAGAACTTGAAAGCAAGGTGCATCTGGAGTTGAGCTAATCAAAGCTCACGCAGTGGGAGAAGCAAATGTTTCCAAGCAGGGGCTCCCGAGCCTGGCTGCACATGGAAACACCTGAGGAGGATCAGACCCACCAGAGCATTCGAGTGGGAGCCTTCACGCAAGGGGCAAGGGCACTAGCGTTTCTAAAAGCTCTCCTGGTAGGTCTGGGAAGAGGTCAGAGCTGGGAACCACTCAACCTCCTGAGGTCTACAATGAGCTCTTTCAACGTCGGTCAAGCACAGAAAGGAACTGAGCTGTGTCCTTCCTGGAAAGGGCTGCCCAGAGATGTTTCACTGCTGACCTAACCCTGTTAGGTTAGATGCACCGCTATGGGGCAGGGACCCTTCCCCAAGTCACTCCATGAGCAGAATTAACACCCACATTATTTCAGGTGTTGGGCAGACCGTGGGGAGCACCTGCCGTCATCGCTGGCATCGAACCTCCAATGAATACCTAAGTGTAAATCAAAACAAATGCATGAGGGAAAGGGGTTGATCCTGTGGCTGTCACCCAGCTTGGGGACCAGGGAGGCTTTCCCAAGGAAGGGTCTTGGATTGAGTTATAACGGATACCTGGGGTCACCCAGGCAGAGGAGTGCAGCCAAGCGCGCTCCGGGCAGAAGGACCAAAGACCAGTGCAAAGCCCAAGCAGCTGGAGCGAGGAAAGCCCAGGAAGTCACTCAACTGGAGAGCAGCTGAGTCCAGAAACTCCGGAGCCCCACAGGTTTGATCGAAGATTCGGGTTCTCCTCTTTAAAGGCAAAGAGATGACACTCTTAGATTAATTTTAAGCATGACAAAGAGGGGGGAATGCAAGGTGGAATAAGCCATCCCTCAAGGCCCACTGACCTCCTAGCACTGTGGTCGCAAGGGCCAAGGCAGTGGCGTGATGTGAGGGACGGAACAAAGCCCTCCATCCTCACTGAGACCCTCTGGTGAGCCCCTAATGGAAAATTCTAGTGGCCCCTGGTGTGACCACCCGTGGGGGCGGGCAGCTATATTTCTCAGGTGTGTTGGGGCAGAAAATACCTGGGAGCCTCTACTTTAGCTCTTTCCCCACCAAGAAACTTGTCAACAACTCAGCTCCCAGAAATGTTGATAGCAACAATCTCTGGATAAGGCATGTCTTCCCCTGTGCGGCAAATTACTCAGTTAGAATTCTGGGGTGTCCATCACGGGGTGTAGCTCTGGGCATCCTGTCCCTTGACTGATTCTCTTTTCGTGGACCTGAAACGCAGAGGACCAGGTCCTTGGTGCATGCACAATGGGAGTGTCAGGTAGGGCTTCCTCTGCCTGGAGGCCCAGACCCACCATTCTGGGAGGGGCACGGTGTAGGCAAAGCGCCACGTCCAAATAGAGCAGGACGTCGGCGGGATAGTTGATACCCCGGCCCCTTTGATATTGCGTGTGTCTGTGGTGCATTGTATGCTCATGGTCACTAATCTGATCTCTCACGAAGTAAAGCACTGTAAGGGAATCCTTCGAGGTTGGCCTCACTTGTTTGTAACTGTGAGTTTTAGGTAAACTGAGGAACACCTGCTATAGGAGTTGAGTGGGTCTGGATGTCTCACGAGTGGGCATCCAAGGCAGTCCTCGTCCCTAAGCCCAGAAGGCTGAGCGCGGAGGAAGATCAGGAGGGGTGAAGAGCAGAAAGTACAGGCCTTCGCCCAGACCTTGACCTACGGGTGGGTGACTTCAAGGATCCCAGCACAGAGTCCTGAGAACAGGCTTGTCTTCAAGGACCAGGAGAAGGAAGGCTAGAGTGAAGGAAGTGCCCCGGACAAGCGTTTTGCACAAGACGACCACAGGCACGGAGGACTGCATTTATCCCCGTCTCTGTCCAGAGAAGTAGTAAGGGTCAGAGAACCAGACACCGAGCACTAAGGTCCCGCCCGTGTTTGTTATGCCTTCTCTCAAGCCATCCTCACGGCAGGACCGAGAGATGCGTCATACCCATTGTACAGGAAAGGGAACCGAGGACCCAAAGGGGAACGTGCCGAAGGTCAAGCAGACTACGGCAGCGCGGGCTCTGACCTGGGCACCTGCCTTCTGTCTGTGGCCCGGGGGGGCCTCTGCATGTGCGTGGACAACACGGCCAGCATTCGCCTTGGTCTAGATGAACTCAGGTGGTGACTCCAGCAGCGTGCGTGGACTCCCCTCACAAAGGGGGGTTTAAACAACAGAAATTTACTTTCTCTTAGTTCTGGAGGCTAGAAGTCGAAGATCAGGGCGTCTGAAGCCGCTCCCTTGGGCTTACAGATGGCCTGTTCTCCTGTGTCCTCTCACGGTCTTCCCTGTGTGCGCCTGGGTCCTAATCTCCTCTTCTCAGGACGCCAGCAGAGGGCCCAAAACCTATGAGCTTATTTTCCCCTAATCACCTCTTCCAAGGCTCCATCTCCAAATACGGTCACATTCTGAGGTACGGGGGCAAGGGCTGGAACGTGCGGATTTTGGAAGGGGCGCAAATCCACCCCATAACCGCGCCCGCGTAGCTCAGATAAAGCCCTTTATCCCTTTGCTTTCCGTGGGATCTACACGGGGCTTTGCCATCAGTGTGATCACCATGTACCCAAATATTTTTCACCCTGCAGCACAAAAAAATAGTTTTTGCCAGGAATGGTTGGACAAATGTCAGGATTAAGATAACTCACTCCAGAGATGGGGTATGGAGAGGATGGGGTGAGAGAAAGCAGCTGTCAGTCTTAAGAGGAGAACCTTTCTTAATTTCCCTGAGGGACAGGAGGGAACGTGTGAGCGCCACAGGGAAACACAGGAAGCATTTGGAGAGCAGCTTTCCCGACTGGGGGCGGGGGGGGGGGGCGTGCACCCATACGTGGTCTGCGCGCAGCCGTGGCGTGGGTGCCGTCCCCGGTGCCCAGTCAAGGCACGAGGCGTCAGGAGCTCCACCGGAGCCACACAAGCTCCAAGGACTCGCCGTTAAAGGACGGTGCCCAACGAAAAAGAGGAGCTTTCCCACGTTGCTGGAAAGAGAAAATGTTGAAATCGAAAGGCTGATGTAAGACCGCACTAATCACCGGCTCGCTGGCTGCACGTGATAACCTTCGGCCTTTGGGGATAATGAATTACATCTCAAATTTACTTGGTTTTTGTTGTTCTGGTAACATGATCAAATGAACAGAGGGAAAGAGGAGACCTGGGAATGGAAAGGTGCGGCCTGCGTGTCCATCGGGGGCCGGGCAGCCGCGGGCAGGCCACTGGGGACGGTGGCGTTTCATTTGCTGGGGGACCCCGTGTGTTTCTGAGCAATGGGCGGGCTCCTCAGCCCTTCCCAGGCCTGGTACTGGAAGGCACGGAAGGCTCAGGAAGCTGCCAGGAACTATTCCTTGCTTTTGGCAAAGATGCTAGGCCTCAGCAGAAGAATCACGAAGTCGACCTGGAGGTTTGCGGAACGGAGTGAAAGGGGCCATGGGGCAAAGCCAGTAAGTGCCTTTGTGGGTAGGATTCCCTGGCTCCGTCTCCTATTAAGCTCATGAGACAGTATTACATACGTCGTGTGCTTTTGTCATGACGTCAGAGGCTCGGAGAACTAAATAACCTGCCTGAGGGCCCCCGGCAAAGCCACGGCAGCGCGGGCCGCACACCCAAGCCCCCGTGGGCCTGCGTCCAGCTCTCGTCCACCTGCCTGTGCTGGCTCCACCTCGGCCGCGTCCAGAGGCCGCCCGCGCGGCCAAGAGTTTGGAGGATGGAAACAGGAGAAAGAACCCAGCCCGCTGTGTGGTTTGAAGACGTCCCTCCCGTGACCCTTTGCTCCTCGGTCGCAGCACAGGGGTGGGGGCGGTAGGCACGTGGCTAAGAGCGGCGATACTGGGGTAGGAGAGGGACGAGATCGGATGCAGGCTTCAACGTCAAGCAGCCTTCGGCCGATTGTCTCATTCCATTCAGCCTTAATTTCCTTGTTGGTAAGAAGAGGATGATAAAACCAACATGATAATACGGTTTTGAAAACAAAATATGTGTGAATGTGTGTGTGTGTGTGGGTGTGGGTGTGAGATTGGTTAGCCTGGAGTGTGAGACTCTGTAAAGGTTGGTCCTAAAGACATGAGCAGAAAGTTCCTAGCCTGAAGAGCGGGGGTCTCAGGAGTCCTCAAAGCAGGCTTTGCGGGGGGCGGCGGGCAGGGGGCTGGGCTTGGGGAACCCCGCATGCCCTTTGTTTCTGTCTGGAGCACCTCAGCTCCCTGCAGCTGCAGGGAGCCAGAGGTCCTGGTGCCCAGGACGCACAAATCCCATCGGATGGCGGGGCCCTTGGTCCAGCCCAGAACCGGCGCCGACAGAGGCATCCAGGCCGACCACAGAACCCGGAGCAGAGACCAGCACTGGAGGAGGGGCGCCCCGCGCCGGACCCCACACGACGAACCACGCCGACCAGGGGCGCGGCAGCCAGGGAAGCCCCCAGGCTGATGGATCCCAAAGCAAATGAGGAACCTGCAGCTTTCAGCCTCCAAGCTGTGAAGCGACATAGGGCGGCTGGGCAAGGCGACTGGTACATGACAGGGGAATGAAACAGAACACGCGTGTACTTCTCTTGGGAAACAACAGTGAGCGAGCTGGCCTGAGTCTGAGAAAGGCCTCGGGTCCTTGTCACCTTTCAACAGCAAGAATCACAGCTTTGTGCGTTTACATCTAAAAATATGCACTTGCGCGCAAGAGTCCTTGCAAGGGGTGGTGTGTTTGGGAATATATGTACGTGCGAGCGCTGCCCATTTGTCCTCCTGTTCCACGGGGGCAGGCGATGCCGGGGAACGTGTTGCTTATACGGTGGGTGCAAATAGAATTCTATTATCACAGCTTAAGGATCGCAGCACACGAAAACCAGTCCAACACACCCATGCACTCCCTCACGCGCTCTGTGCAAATTTTTCCTGTGCAATCAACACATGCATACCCTGTTATCTCCTGATTCAGAGGAAACTCCAAAGCACTGATTTCATCTTACAATAACCCGGGCCTGGCAATGCCCCCGGCCTTGGAGCTGACGGGCACGCGGCGGTGTCCAACAGACAAGCCTGGGAGAGACAGATGCCTGCCCCCCTGCCCATCCACCTCTGCTGTCTGAAAAAAAAAAAAAAAAAAAAAGGCAGAAAACCAAAAGAAGAAAGTCTACAGCAGCCCTTATTCTGTGGATGAATTCTGAGACACGATGAATCTTCCAACGAAGTCACCGACTCGATCAGTCTCAATCCCAAGGCAGCAAAGAGAAGCCTGCAGTGTGTAATAAAGGGGCCCCGTGGCTAAGAACCCCACCTTCTCCTTGTCCCATTGGGTAAAATTCGAGGGCTGCTTCTTGGTGGCAGGACGTCTTCATTCTCAAAGCAGGCTGGGGGTGTCAGAGGGACGGCAGCCCAGCCGCCCCCGCCGCGCAGGACGGACACCGCGTGGCATTCCCGGCCTGTCTGACGCGGGGAGAGTGGGAGGCGGGTCACCGTGCGTTCGGCGGAAATATGATAAAAAGGCCACAAGCTTGGGGCACGACACGGTGCAGAGAGATGAGAGGGAGGTTCTGAGATTTTCCCAGCCCAGGGGCACTTGTCCCGCGTCAGAGGAGGAGGAGGTCGTGTTCTGAGCCTCCTCGTTGTTCAAACCGACAGAAAGAGAATTTAAAGAACACCGCCGTAACCCAAATCTCAGAAACAGAATCAAACACCTTCAACAGCGAATCCCGGTATTTCGTGCCTCTTTCTCAAACTCCCGCCCGTCTACAGACTCGCCTCTTTTGCGGCTGAGCTCTTCTCCTCTGAGGGCTCTGGCCTCTCTCTCAAAGAGAACAGCACATCCGTGTGGGCAGAGCCATCAATGATCTCGGTGGACCTTTTGCAAGTTATAGGAAAAATGAAAGCACCTCTGCTTTCGTCGTAGCGGGGGGACCCGGGGAACCTTGGAACAGGAGAAAATCCAGATGGACTGTTGGACTTCAAAATGCCTTCCTTGCACGAACGACCAAGAAGAAGGAAGGGGATTATGATGATAAATTAGCCCCTGGGTTTAGAAAACCAGTCGGCCTCATGCTAAGGAGGGAGCGAGTCGAGGTTCAGGCTCCCCGACCACCCGGCAAGTGTGGAAAAACACATCCACAGGCATCAGATAAGCCTTAAAATTAAGCCAACGATTCTCAAAGGACTGGAGGACCCGGATGTCCTCGCCCATCCCATGAATCTCCTTTCGGTCCAGAAATCCCATACCACCTGCGGTCGGCCATGGCAGGTGCGATCCCCGGCCAGGTGCCGCCCGGGAGAGGCCTGCTCGGCCCCGCCAGCTGCACACCTGTCCGCTTCCCCTTCTTCCTCTACCACCGATGCGCCGCCAAGTCGCTGACTCATCGCATCAGACACAAACTCCAACTCATCTCAGAATCCAAACTTCAGCAGAGAAAAGCCCCCTTGGCAACCCACCGACCGACCGACCGCTTTCCAAGAGCAAAGGTCCCTCCCCTTTCAAAAGCCACAAGGGCACCCGGGACCTCGCGTCCTCTGGAGAGGCCTCCGCCACCAAGTCCGGGGGGACGGCCTCCCCCTCGCCTGGCCGTGCAAAGGATGATGAATTCAGCGGGCACCTACCTTTGCGACCCCTCGACCGCCACCTCTTCCCACCTTCCCCGTTTCTTTTTCCGCTCATTTTTTTTTTCCACTTTAAAAACATCCAACTTTGCCTTGGGGATGAGCAGAATGAAATGTCACTTACCTATAAAAAGAGACAGAGGAGAAAGCCATGCATCACATTACATACGAGTTCTTTGAAATCAAGGCCGGCTTCCGACTTTGAAACTGTAACAATGAGTGAATATTATTTTTTTTTTCCATCCTGCCTTTCTATATTTAATGAAACACGAGATTTTTGCAAGAAGCCCATCCCCAGGGCCCAGCCTCCCTTTATGAGTTTCCTTTTGTTTTGTGGCCGCTCGGCGCACCTCTCCTCCACCCTCGCCTCCCACTGCCCGCTCCCCGTCTTCGCTGAGGGAAAGGTCAGGAAGGAAGGCGGGAGACAGAGACCGCAGGGACCAAGGGGGGACTTCGGACGTGGGTACCAAAGCTGGAAGGCGCGGGGAGCCTCCTTTTCTCTCGGGCGGGGGCCCCGGTGACCTGGGGTCAGGGCCAGCCACTCCTACACAGGACGGGGGTTGCATCCCCCACCGGGTGACCTTCCATCTGCAGCTCTGCGAACTTTTCGGATGGCCCTGGCTCTGACTCACCGCAGGAGCTCCCCACACTCCTGCTTGGGATGGAGCCACATCACGGGTCTTTCCCGCCCTGGGCTGCCCCACAGCATCTGTGCTTTCACCTTGGTACCCGCCCTCCAGCTCCGCTCCTACAGGAATTGCTGGTTATCCCGGCCCTGCAAGGCCAGTGTCCCCTGCCTGGCTCATCTCCTCGGCCCCCTGCCTCGAAGGGGGACCCCAAGTGGCCCATGCTTGCTCTAGGAGACGCTCTCTGGGTCTGAGAACTGCATGACGCTGGCTCTGAGAACTGAACTCGCCTGGCTGCCAGCCTCAAAGGCTCAGAGCCCAGGGGCCCCACCTCCCTCTGCCGCAGGTGCAGCGGGGTCGCGGCCTTGTCCGTCAAGAGCAGAGCCTCACTGGCTAGGTACCACATCCCCTAAGGTGCTGCGTAGCGGAACGAAGATTTCGGTGGCCTGCCGCTACCTTTTGCTTATTATGCCTGAATAACTCCACTCTTTCAGCCTCTTCCTACACATTTCAGTTTTCTGTTTTTTTTTTTTTTTCTTCTCCTCCCAAGTTTCTCTGAGAACCTCTATGGAGGACACCCCAGAGCTGAATACTAAATTGAAAAATAACCACAGGACTCACCCCCCGCCCCGCATTTGACCAGGTTTAATACCGAATCCCCCGAAGCGATGCTCACTCAGGGCGCCCTGCCAAAAACGGAATCGCGGCCAAATATCTTCGGGAAACGCAGCCTCCTCTTCTCCTCTCGGAGACTCGGGGCTGCATTTGGATCTTATGGATGAGAGGAGTGTCCGCGGTGAAGGGCCTTGCTTAAGCTCTTCCTAAAATGATTTGGCTCAGAAACGTCGCTTCCTACACCTGCATCACAAGGATGGCGATTTGTCGTGTTTTTGTTTTTGTTTTTGTTTTTTTTTTGTTTTTTTTTTTAAGGGGGATGTTAAACCAAAGGCAACGGATGTGGTTTTGTCACGGGCTGTGGCCAGGGAACCCGGAGGGCGACCCCGCTGCAGCCTGCAGGCAGCCAGGCGCGGACTCAGCATTCCAGCCTCCGGTTTGGCTCCATCCCTCACCCAGGGACGTCCCAACACCCTGCAAACTTCGCTGGGACGTGCCAGGGCCTGGGTGATATTTTAAATGCACTTTGTAAACTGAAAAGAGCAAATGGTTTCAAGAGCTTGGGGTTGGCACCGCTGTCCCTGGGCCGCGCCGGGGGATAGAGACGGTGGATAGAGACGGAGAGGGCTGGGCTGGCGCTGCCTGGGGCCCCACGCAGGAGGGGGCAGGAGCTCCTGCGCCTTGATTACCTGCCCTCCTCTGACCCCGGGAGAGGGAGCTGATCTCCAAGGCCCTTTCCCATCTTTAATATCTATGCCTCCACGTTTCCCTCTGTTGCACAGGAGTGATTCCTCTGCCTTCTCAGTGTTTACACCTTCAAAGCTTGTAATCCTGTTCTGTCTCTGCTCCGCCACTTTGCAGTCGGACAAGTTTCTCAGCGGACCCAGAACCTCGAGTGGGGGCAGGAAAGAGAGGTGTGGAAGCAGAGCCGCGGGGCGAGGCCTGTCTGCTCCGTTGTCGCTCTTGAGGAAGAACAGAGGAGCATTAAGATACTGGCCTGTCCGGCACCCGAGGTGGGGGGGGGGGTGTGCCCAGAGGTGGAGCATCTGCCTTTGGCTAAGGGCGTGACCCCGGGGTCCTGTGGTCGAGTCCCTCATCGGGCTCCCTGCTCCGTGGGGAGTCGGCTTCTCCCTCTGCCTCTCCCGCCACTCTCGCTCTCTCTCTCTCTTTCAAATAAATAAATAAAATCTTTAAAAATACTGGCATGTCAAAAAATATAAATAAATAAATAAATAAATAAATAAATAAATAAATAAATAAATATACTGGCATGTCATGGCATGTCAATGTAGGTAGAGGAACCTGAGCCAGTGCACGGCTCTGGGGGTTGGTGGTGTGCGGAAGGCAGGCTCTGTGGGGGGGAAATCTCTGTTCTTTCTGCTAAATTTTGCCAGAACCTAAATCTGCTCTGAAAATTAAAGTTTATTAATTCAAAAAGTCACACTCCTTAAGTTCCCATTTATCCAAGAAAATGTTCTTTTTTAAGAAAAGATTTTATCTATTTATTCATGAAAGACACAGAGAGAGAGGCAGAGACACAGGCAGAGGAAGAAGCAGGCTCCCTGCGGGGAGCCCAATGCAGGACTGGATCCTGGGATTCCAGGGTCACGCCCTGAGCCCAAGGCAAATGCTAAGCTGCTGAGCGACCCAGGTGTCCCTCAAGAAAACATTCTGGACTCCAACCCTGTGCAAGGCCCAGACTGATTTCCAGCACAACAGGAGCATTCTGGGACATGAGTGCATTTGCTTTGTACTGACCCCAAAGTAGTTGTCACAGCACCTTTCTTGGGGCCACGTAGAAAGGATGAAAAAAGGGGACTTAAATCCCAGCCCTGTGAGGGCTTGAAAACTTGGAGAGAAGAGAGGAATATAAAAAGTTGGGGAATTGGGGATCCCTGGGTGACCCAAGACCCAATTGGGGATCTCCTGGAGACCCAAGATCGAGTCCTGCATCGGGATCCCTGCATGGAGCCTGCTTCTCCCTCTGCCTGTGTCTCTGCCTCTTTCTCTCTCTCTATCTCTCATGAATAAATAAATAAAATATTTTTACATCCACGAAGGCAAAAGAAACAAAAGCAAAAATGAACTATTGGGACTTCATCAAGATAAGAAGCTTTTGCACAGCAAAGGATACAGTCAACAAAACTCAAAGACAACCTACAGGATGGGAGAAGATATTTGCAAATGACATATCAGATAAAGGGCTAGTTTCCAAGATCTATAAAGAACTTCTTAAACTCAACACCAAAGAAACAAACAATCCAATCATGAAATGGGCAAAAGACATGAACAGAAATCTCACAGAGGAAGACATAGACATGGCCAACACGCACATGAGAAAATGCTCTGCATCACTTGCCATCAGGGAAATACAAATCAAAACCACAATGAGATACCACCTCACACCAGTGAGAATGGGGAAAATTAACAAGGCAGGAAACAACAAATGTTGGAGAGGATGTGGAGAAAAGGGAACCCTCATACACTGTTGGTGGGAATGTGAACTGGTGCAGCCACTCTGGAAAACTGTGTGGAGGTTCCTCAAACAGTTAAAAATATACCTGCCCTACGACCCAGCAATTGCACTGCAGGGGATTTACCCCAAAGATACAGATGCAGTGAAACGCCGGGACACCTGCACCCCGATGTTTATAGCAGCAATGGCCACGATAGCCAAACTGTGGAAGGAGCCTCGGTGTCCAACGAAAGATGAATGGATAAAGAAGATGTGGTTTATGTATACAATGGAATATTACTCAGCTATTAGAAATGACAAATACCCACCATTTGCTTCAACGTGGATGGAACTGGAGGGTATTATGCTGAGTGAAGTAAGCCAGTCGGAGAAGGACAAACATTATATGTTCTCATTCATTTGGGGAATATAAATAATAGTGAAAGGGAATAGAAGGGAAGGGGGAAGAAATGTGTGGGAAATATCAGAAAGGGAGACAGAACGTAAAGACTGCTAACTCTGGGAAACGAACTAGGGGTGGTAGAAGGGGAGGAGGGCGGGGGGTGGGAGTGAATGGGTGACGGGCACTGGGGGTTATTCTGTATGTTAGTAAATTGAACACCAATAAAAAAATAAATAAATAAATAAATAAATAAATAAATAAATAAATAAAATATTTTTTAAAAAGTTGGGGAAGTAGAGAGGTGTGAGTGCTGAGCCAGGCGCATCTCCCCATCCCACTCCCTCATCTTTGGGAATCAGAGCTAACATTTTTTTGGGGGTGGGGGTAGCATGACAGCGGGGATGGGGGGTGAGGGGCAGAGGAGATGGAGAGAGAACCTTAAGCAGCCTTCACACCCAGCGCAGAGCCCGATGCGGGGCTCAACCTCATGACCCTGAGACCATGACCTGAGTGGAGAGTTGGGTGTTTAACCCACGGTGCCAACAGGCTTCCCCGTATCTAACATCTAAACCCCGCTGCAGTGCTGTGCCTTGAGGCCCCCTCCCAGCCGACTCCAGAGGACCCGACGTGTCTGCTCTGCCCACAGCTTGCTGCCCACACTGGCTCCCAGCATGTGCTCCACGGTGCAGCTATTAGAGATACGTTGTCCTCACTCTGCCACATTTTGACTTTGCAAACATGGCGACACCTGGCCCAGATTTTGCTGCAAAGTGAATGATAAGCAAACTTTGGATTTTCAGACCTTTTTGAATTTGGAACCGCGGATAAGGAAATGTGGATCTCTGAACACCAGATGGTATCAAAGCTCTGGGGCCACAGAGATGAAAGATACAATCCCAGGGGGATTCCTGGGGGGCTCAGTGGTTTAGCTCCTGCCTTCCACCCAAGGCATGATCCTGGAGTCCCGGGATTGAGTCCCACGTCAGGCTCCCTGCATGGAGCCTGCTTCTCCCTCTGCCTGTGTCTCTGCCTCTCTCTGTGTGTCTCTCACAAATAAATAAATAAAATCTTAAAAAAGAAAGAAAGAAAGGAAGAAGAAGAAGAAGAAGAAGAAGAAGAAGAAGAAGAAGAAGAAGAAGAAGAAGAAAGAAAGAAGAAAGAAAGAAAGAAAGAAGAAAGAAAGAAAGAAAGAAAGAAAGAAAGAAAGAAAGAAAGAAAGAAAGAAAGAAAGAAAGAGAGAAAGAAAGATATGATTCCTCCTTCCTGCGGTCTGGAGGGAAACAGACGGGGAGGCATTGAATCCCAACACAGCCTCCTGGCCGACACGACGGGGGCGGGCACAGGGTGCCATGAGAGCAGGAGGCACCGGTGTCTTTCATTTGGGTGCTGAGAAGAACATGAAAGAAAGAACTATGCCGTGCCATGTGGTGGAGGCGGTCAGGGAAATCTTCAGGGACGGGGCTGGCCCTTCCGAGCTGCCCCCGCTGCAATGCTGCACAAGGCATCTTTGACCCCCGCCTGTCCCCATCCTCCCAACGCGGGGACAGGAGCCCTGGGCCCTCCCTGCGTGCACTGCACAGCGTCTCTGCCGCGCAGTTCCCGAAGCTGTCCTGAAGCCCGAAGCAGGGCTCCGATGCAGCCCGAAAGGAGCTCACGCTGCCGATGGGGCTGACTTGACATCCTCTCCCCACTCAAGGCCCTACAAGCCCGATTCGTTCTACTAATTTTTTTTTTTTTTTTTTTTTGGCTGCTCTTTATGGGGCCATGGGGAAAACCACACACAGCGATAGCCTCGCTGCGCAAAAATGGTTCCCACTGAAGGGATTCTCCTTCTCCAGATCTCCGTTCTGGACTGTGACAGTGAGTGCCAAGGACAAGCCAGGCCATCCCTTCAGTCCCACAGCCCAGGGCGCTCCAGAGCCTTCGAGAGTGAAGAAAGGATGCCTGACACGGAGCGCAGAGGACCCGGCAAGTTCAAAATGTATGCACTCCAGATGTGGTTCAAATATGTTCCCTGGAAGTGGGTCGCCTTCCGAGAGAAGATTATGTATCTCTATGTAAACCGTCTGCTCGAAGTGGGGCTTGAACTCACGGAGCTGAGATCAGGAGTCGCGCCCTCTACCAATGGAGCCAGCTCAGCGCCCCAGGAGAGGGGGTTAAGCAGACACTTGCGCACTTCCTCCAAAGTCGGGCTCCATGGCTGGCTCTATCTGGAGCCGAGGACCACCTTGATGCAACCCTCCCTCTGATGGCTTCTGGGTCTCCAGGGAAAGAGAAAGGATGCAAAGGCAGGGGCTCTGGCTCAGGGCTCGGCAGTGTCCCTCCTTTATTCCCCTGACACCCATGGTCCTCCTCTGTGCAAACTGGGGCTCTGGAAATCCCTCCACCGGAGCCCTGATGCCACAGGTGAGCTCCCTGAGCTCCAGCAGCACCTTCACAACAGGCCCTGCTCGGCCAAGGCTCTGCGCCATCTCTCTGCCCCTGCCTGTGCCACCGGGGAGATGACGCCTATAGACCTGCAGCTATTCTCTCGTTTCAGAGGTGCCGTCATGGTCCATGCCATACTGCTGGGAGGAAAAGAAAATGAGGATTGCTTTTGAGCCTATTGATGCAGAAAAATTACGTAGGCTCATCCAAAGGTACAGTATGTTGTAAAAGGCATGGGATGGCTTCAAAACCTCTTCTCCAGCCAGCCATCCAAATGGGATGGAGGTGGGGTGGACCCTCTCTGACTTTCTTCCGTGTTCCCAGAACATTGCTGAGATGCAAAAGCCTCTTCCTTTTCCTACCCACATCTTCTCGGGCCCCCGGGGAGGGAGGTCTACTACCAGTGCCCTGCTGGTGGGTAAGAACAGGCCCAGGGAAACGTCACCTGGACTCTGATGAGTGCATGGGGGATAACGGATAGTCCCTGTCCGCCCATCACGTGCCCTCCTGTTCTTTTCTAGGATGGGGGATGAAGTCTTCTCAGGAGCCAGGCTACATGTCCAGGGGTGAGATGGGGCAGCTGCCAAGATGGGCAATGAACCTGGCCCCAGCGTGTCAGAAGGAAACTGGCTTTATGCTGCTCTGAGGTTTCCATTGGAGACCAGAATTCCTGTGAGTAATGCTTTTCCTTTCCCTTCCTGGCTTCACACGAAGCTTGGCTGGCTAGTTTTCTCTTTTCTTCCCAGTGAGAATATTTATCGATTTTCACAATCAGACACCATCACGTGCTAAATGTCTAAGGAATCTCAATTTCCACCCCCCGCCCCCGTCAGCCCTGCACTTCTTTCTGCACCACTCCCAGGTAGGGATTGGGGGGAGAAGCAATGTCGGGGGAGGAGGTCTGAGAGCGAGCAGCGGGTACAGGCAACCCACCTGCTGCATTCAGCCTGCAGCCCCCTCTGTGACTCCGACACAAAGTGGCAGAGAGGAGCCAGCTGTGCAAAACCAGCTGTGCCAGCCACTTCCCTGTGTTTCCAGGAAGCTCCAGGAACCGCGACTGACCTCGCCTCGCTGCACATTGCCCATTTATCTGTGAGACGGCTCCAGAAAGGAAGGTGAGAGGTGCCAGCTTAGATGCAACTAATTAGCATCTTTTCCTTAATGACTGTGCAAATGTCTGGAAATTGCCAAGGATTCTAGAAAACAAAAAGCATAGCAGCCGAAGTTCTGGGGTAGGGCAAGGATCCGAGGGCTCCTCTTCTCCACAGCAGGGCTTTCAGCCTCCTCCAGCGGTTCTCCACTGGGACGGCACATTAGAATCACCTGAGCAGGTTTTCAAATGCTGGTACCCCAACCTCACCCCAAGCGATGAAATCAGGATCCCTGGGAGTGGGATCCAGCCATCAGCGGAGTCAAAAACCACCCAAGCAATTCCAACCTGCAGCCGTAGGGTTTGAGACCCTGGAGCCCTGGAGGGCTTGGAGCTCCTCCCATTTCTGTGTGAGGAGGTCTGAGGTCTAGCTGGAGAATCTGCGTGTCTGCAGAGTTGGGGTGATGCTGCTGCCGCTGCTGGTCAGGGACCAAACATCGAGAAGCACTGCCCTGGATGGGCTCTAAGGTTTTCAGGGAGAAAAACGGCCTTGGGAGTTATTTCCTATAACAAGGGCAGTTTGGGGTGCTCTGAGGTCCCCCCCATCTCCTATGAGGCTGATCCCAAACAGCTGTAAGGGTACTGGCCCTGCCGCTGAGCAGGGAGGTCCACCTGGCTCTTCTTGTCGTCCTAGAGCTAGGCCGAGAAAGCTTCCTGTGAACAAGACTCACACAGAAAAAGGGAAAGAGGCCGGCGTTCCCTTCTCCGCCCCCTTCTTCGGCCAGAGGATTGACTTTATCCCTCTAGGAAGGAATCCTGGGATCTAACAAGTAGCTTCCTGAGGACAGGAACGAGCTTATCCCATAGGACCCTCGCCTAGTACATTTGTGCCCAAGGGAGACACGCACTCTGTGTTTGTTGAGTTAATCCATGAGCCAACAACCCATTTTACAGGCAGGAGAGCTAAGAGGCTGTCGCGTTATTTCCTGGCAGACAGTGAGGCTTTCTATGCTTTATCAAGGAATATTTAACAAGCACCTCGGAGAGCACCACAACCACCTTCCTGATAGGGCTGGAGGCTGTAATCACCCGAGACAGGGGTTATTTATTTATTTGTTTGTTTATTGATTGATTGATCGCATGGGCTTTTGTAGCTTCCAGCCTCCTTCCAGCAATGTTTATCACCAGTGCATCTCCTGAGCCACTCTTCTGGAGAGCCCAGAAGGAGACAGGGGGGCAGGTCCCCAAGATGGGGCTTCTCGGGTGCCCTCCCAGCCTGTGTTCTCCTCCTGGAGGCTGCCCCAGGACCCCGAGGGTCTGGGTGCCATGCCTCTCCGGGAGGAGCCAAGGGCCGGCCCCGCCTTCACATCTTGCTAAGTATCTGGCACCTTCCACGGATGAGGACCGGGGGCAGGGCTGCGTGTTGAGGGCACAGCACCTGCGGCCCACCTTGTGCAGGATGGCTCCGATCAGGGCAGGTGCACGCCAGCGGCCCGCAGGGGGACCCGCTTGCCTGCGCCCTCCAGTCGGCGTCTACACCGCGGCAGGGGAGGGAAGGAGCGAAGGGGCTGCATTCTCTCCCTCCCTCTGAGCCTGTTCACATCGTCAAACACAGAAGCCCTGCTGTGACTGTTGATCACGTCCAAAGCAGAGGCAGGTTTTGAAATTCATCCGCAATCTCTCCCACAGCTGCAGCCAGCCAGGCCCGAACCCCGCGGGCCCCCGGTGGGAGCCGCCGACTATGAAGTTGTCTTTCTCCAGTCCCACATCTGTTTCTTGAGGCTCAGAAAGACAGTGGGTGGAGGAATAAATCTGAAAGTGAGAGAACAAAGAGGGAAAGGAAAAGAACCCCCTCAGAAAAAGATCCACGAGAAAGGGAAACTTAAAGGGGAGACCGCCGAGAGCCCTTTCTTCTTTGCTCCCTTCTCGGTCTTTCTGGAGCCAGCCGGGGGGTCCACACGCGTCGGCCTGCGGGGACCTGGTGACCGCGGCCGGCTTCCTCCAGCCCCTGGCAAGTAGCTGCAGAGGCTCATCATGTAGGCTTGTGCTGTAATAATGCTAGAGCCTATGATCTATGGATTTTATGGGGATTTTTAGGAGATTGGTAATAAGGTTGCTCCAGTAAACAGTCTGGCTGGGCAGTAAAAGATGAAGGCGATGCGCAGCTTGCATTCCAAGTGGCTTTCTGAAGGCGGAGTGACTGTCAGCAGCTGCCACATGCTCCAAGGCTTGCATCCTGCTCTGAGGGTCTGGAGCCCCCCGACTTGCTGAGATTCCCCCCCCCCAGAGCAGGCAGGAGCAACACACGGGGTCGCACGCCTTCCTCGTCTGCTTGTTTAGTGATAAGCAAGCGGGTCTATTCCTTCCTCTTCCTTTCAGGGACAAAGGGAACCCGAGCAGCTGGGGGCTGGGGAGGGGCATGTTGGTATGAACCCCACCCCGAAGCTCCTAGCTCCAGAGTTTGGACCCTGCAGGAATGCCCAAGGAAGGAAGGGAAGTAAAGGACGGGCCTGTCCCCAGCCCCTGACCCACTGTGGCTCTTCCTACAACAGAGGTAAGTCAGCTGCCGTCCTGCTGCACCTGGCGCTGCCGCCCATTTGGAGGGCTAGCAATCTTCCCAAAGGGTCAAAGCAAGGGTGGGTTGAGCACTTGGGAAGGTGAGCCGTGGAAGTGTGTGGACTTGGGTCCGGGCCCCACGCAGAGGGAATCATGCCTGGAGCACAAGCTCATGTGGTTCTGTTTCGCAGCTACTGGGAAGCGGAGGATTATCTGGAGGATTATCTGGATACCGACGTCCCCCCAAACGCATTTGGTTGGCAAGGGAGCCTCATCAGGCTATGCTATCCCGAGCCCTTGCTCATCGGGAAAACATCACGAGGGTAGAGTCTCTATTCATAGGCCGTACGGTGTAAAGCATCCTGTCACGTACATCAGTGTGGCCCTTGAGACTAACACCAAGGCTTATTCCTTTACATTCCCATCTTACGAAAGAGGAAACCTGGTGCTCAGGAGGTCAGCATTGGCCCCAGGTCACACATTGTTAACTCCTGGACCTAGAACTTGGGTGCAGACCCCAATTTCCACGCCCGTTTTCTAAGGGTTCTGCTAGAAGCATGTGAGCTCCTGGGCAGGGTCAGCACGTCCTGAGTCTGCACCGAACTGCTCACAGACCTCCTTGGGGCAGCACAGCTGATGAGCTGACCTCAGCATCCCCTTCTAGTGGATTCCATTTGGGCTTTTATGTTTCTTCATTTATCCCCAGGAAGCAAACATTTAAACTTGCTAGCCCTGAGCTGAAGGTAGACCCGAGAACCCTACTACTGTCAGGGAATACAACTTAGTCTTGGCATCCAGGGAATCCCACTTAAAAATTTACTCTTGAATGTATCCAGTTGATTTGGCTGCAGATGGTAACAAGCAGCTAATTTAATCACTGGTTAGTATTTACTCTTTTTTTTTTTTTTTTTGACAAGATTTACTTGACTAGAGTTTAGATGGTGGTTACTGTGTGTTAAATGAAAATCAACTGATTATCAAAGATATATTTACTGAGGATTAATTCTGCAATAACCACCTACACAGAACCTATCAAAATAAATCCCCAATAAATGCATATTCCGGGAGCTTAATACAAATTGTTTTCAGAAAGCAATCTTAAAGAAAATACATTCAAGAGGAGTTGGCAATTGCAGGAGCCAGGAATTAGTTTCTTGTTCTATTAACTAATGACAACACTCTTGGTCTTTTTCATCTACAGAGTTGTAAGCCTCATGTGCAAAAACAGAAGAAGCAAACAAAAAGCTAGGATTTCAGATCAGTAGATTTAAATTTACACATAATTTATTGAAGATAAATGGTATCTAAATGCCTGAAACCATTTGGAGATGGCACGGGAGTCACCTCATGTCCCTAAACAATGACTCATTTATCACCCCATGAGGGAGGCAGAGTGATTTTGAGGTGTCTCCTTGGAATGAAATAACAGAATTTTTAACAGTAATTTTTATTTATTTATTTATTTATTTATTTATTTATTTATTTATTTTATTATTATTTTTTTTTTGAAACTGACATATTCCCTTCTGCTGCATTTCTAGCTCACTTCTTCTAATGGGGGCAGAGCAGTGATGAGAATTAGCCAGTCCCTTGTCTCCTTTCACCCCTCAGTCCTGCCCTGCTTACACTGGTGATGGTAGTGACCACGGCCATGACTTTATTGAGAACTTTCTATGAACCAGGCACAAACTCCCACTTTTCCTGATAAACATCCTTTTGGCGGTTTTGTTGTCTTTGCTCTTTTCCAGTCTTTATTGGAAAACCTGGGACATCTAGGTCTAAATGCAAGATCGGAGTCTTGGAAGCTACAGAGAAGAGGGAGGGGCAGAGATGGAGGTGAGGGCCTGCACGGAAGGGGAAGTGGGTCGTCTGCATGGAATGAGGACAAAAAACAAAGAAGCAGCAGGCTCCCCTGGGCCGGGTTAACCAATATTCGCCTTCAGTGTGTGAGGCCACGTTCAAGACGATGTGGTTCTTAGCATCCTTGGGGGATTCAGAGATTCCACCCTCCTGACATTTGCCACCTCTGGCTTCTGCTTTTCCTTCCCCAAGAACCTGATCTTCTAGTGAAATAGCTCCCTGGCCTAAGCTCATTGCTCTCATCTGCTGTGATGGGCTGCAGGACGTGGCTAGGGCCGCCCCCGCCTGTGCCTTGTTTCCCTCATCCTAAGACTGTGGAGATCAGAGTGGGCCACGCAGAAGAGTCTTGCCTGTGTAACCATCTACCGTTCACTTGATCAGGCCAGCGGGAAAGAAGTCTGCCCAGACTCTCAAGCTGTAGCCCTGTACGGCCGTTGACTGTTGACAGCCTACTTGGATTGTACGGGATGGGGGGTCAGTCTGGGGAATGCTAAATCTGCAAACCAAACCCATTTAATGATAACTGATATCTTGGGCATCTGTACTCCAAAAGTCGACAAAGGAAAGCACAAAACCATGGGTTATTCATAAACTGTCATCCACTGTTCGTTCACCTACCTGGCCATCTCTATCGTCCTGGAATTTGGGAAGATTTAAACCACACACACACACACACACACACAGACACACACACACACACACACACACACACACACCAGTGTCTTATCTACGTGCTTCTACTGAACGAGGTGATTAACTCCTTGACCTTACAGAACACTAACGTGACCTCAGAGGATAGATAGAATCTTGTTATCTTGTAATGAGTTTTATGGCTTATTTCCGTTCGTTTCAGCCATGTTTCTTCAGTGATTAAGGCAATTATCAGCCTATGGATTTCAGGATTATGAATTATGGAGCTCTCTCCAGGTAATGCAAGGGCCCTGGGAATGCCCACACCATTTCTTATCCCATTCCCACTCTCCCTCCCCCACATGCATAAGCAAATACTGCGTTCTGTTTCCGGAAACCCTACACTCACATATGGTTGTCAAAGCAGTGACTTTTAGATTTACTTGATCTGAGTAAATTCGCTACATACCAGGAGCTGGTGCCATGCATGGTGTTTTAATTACCATCA